>NC_082732.1:9817655-10559336 GCF_030144855.1 Hypanus sabinus
ATCCCTTAGCATATTAACTTTGGCCACCTGTGTGGCAATTTTTTTATCCAACTTAAGCTGTTTTTTCCCTCTTCATAGCTCCATAGCAATGATTTTATTCTTGTTGCTCCTCTGACACTTATATGCCCTCCAATAACTGTCAACATGCTAAGTCAGCCTCTTATTTATTGCATGGTAGTAGATGCAGAAGATTTTCTTCCTGCAGCAGAAGTTCAAGCCCTGACGTTTGACACACTGTTGGTTGGATTTACATCATCCTATGGGTAACCTGTTATATGTGTAGTTAAAGACTGCTATATGGAATTTGAGAAACATAGTCTGATGGAAGACGAGACACATATTCACTTGTTGCAGCAACATGACCTTCAGTGGAATATGTTTAGTTCAACCATTGTTTCACATCCCCTATGAATGCACTACTATAGTCATCAATGCATCTGTTTTGCCTTTCCTGCTCAAATTTAGGAAGTAGTGAAATTAGCATGTGATTCACTTAGCAAAATCTTCACAAAGATTATCCAAGTCTTCAAGACAATGCACTTTTGAGGCATTTTCTTTAAGTTTCATAAGATCATTAATTGATGGTATTAAACCTTTAATTTTCTTCACATTTGCTTAATAATCCTTTTGAAGACTTGCAATTAGATTAGCCTTGGGTTTATCTTTAATTTCAATTATGCAATCCCCAACACCGGGGTAGTTGGCACCAGTTGCATTCTTTGATATACTCATGTTAGTTCTTCTGGTTGCATGACTTGTAACTTGTGATTAACTCTTTGTTTGCTCACAGTACTGATGACATTCAATTCAATAAACATATGCAACAAGAAAAACTCAGCAATTCCACAGTGCTTAAATCAAACTGTACAAACAGCCTTCAGTTCAAATGTTGGCAACCAGATTATTTCTGCACTTCAATCAAACAAAGTGATGAACCCTCAGGCAAACAGCACACAATCAAGCAATGGTCCCCAGTGGACAGGCAGTGCTGACTATTCAAAACTGTGTTGAAACCACAAATACACAGCATGAATCATTTCCTTGCCACAAACTGCTCCAGTTTTGTCGAGAGGTCCGAGGCAATGCTTTGCCGTAGACTGGTGTTCATTTGGTATAGCTATTTGTTTTGTTGACAAATTGTAGCGGTTACAGTATTTCAAAGCAAACTAAATCTGCTGAGAGTAAGCCAGGGTTATCGACACTGTATGACACACTTCGAAATAACGGATTTCCAAATCAATAAAGGTACTTTTGATGCTTTATTACAAAACCAGCAAAGATGAACAATCGTGTCATGATAAAAAAAACTAATGAAATTAATTTGGCAATATAGTGGTCTAGTTAGTGGTCAAATGGTGTGTAGTGTTCTCGTGCAGGTGTAGAAACTCTGAACTAAACACCGAGTTATACCGTAGTCAATGAAGGTAAGAGCACAGTAAGATTAACCATTTACTGTTCACTCTTCCACATTAACATATGGTAAAAACTGTTGATAAAACAATACAAAATATATACAAAATCTGTTTCCTTCTTGGCATCATGTTTACATCATAAATACTTGTAAAAATAAAACTACAACAAACTATATTACATTAAAGTCTCATTAAAGTACAACATACAATCAGAATCTACCTATGGCATCAACAACTTTAAATACACTTCAACACAAACTTTCCAGCAATGCTTTCAATAAAATTTATCAACCGTCATTATTTTTAACAGAATCAGCATTAACATTTTTACTTCAACATATCGATTGTCATATGAACTTACGATGCTGCTACTATGATGTTTCTTAGTACGTAAAATGGAACTTTTCTCGCGCTGATCCCGCATACTTAAACCCCTGCCTTCCCAGTTCTGCTAACCGGTATTTACCCACAACATGCGGCGAAACAGGGTATGACATCATCGCATGCCGTGATACAACACAGATAATTAATTTACTTTCAACAACCTTAACTTTAACTAGAAAATAGTTACAAACGAATTACTAAAGCGAAAATGTAATAAAGCTAAACACATTCTTAAGGGCAACACATGGTGATATTAGCAATACTAAGGGGTATAGTAGCATTATTAGCATTCCAATGAGCAAAATTAGCGGTCTAGTATTATTTCCATTAGTGATATTATTAGTGGTTGAACTAAATTAATGGTCAACAAAGAAATATCATTCTCCCATGGCCTCTAAATAATAACTAGACAAACCAACTCACTAAGATAAAGACAGAATTTGCCACACCTCAACCCATGTGACAGATTACTATAGTAAACACTCCATAAAGTACAATACAGGCAGAAAAGAGGTACAAGGCTTCTACAGGCTGGTTTGGCTGAATGGTTGTCTTCTGTGTAAAGTAATAAGAAGGACACATGCTTACCTGTATATAAATAATCCTTTGTGGTAAAATTCGGCATCGTTGCTTTGAAAGAACTTTTCCAAAGAAGTGAATTGCTGGAATTGATTTCTCTTAAAATGCTTTGAAATGACTCTGTTTTGACTCGTTTGTTTTGGAAAGAAAACTTGAAATTGGCAAACTCCAATCTACTTATAATCTGTTAATTCTATCACACATACTGTAGAACACATAGCCACACAACATAGGAAACTGAAAAGCTTTGACACACAATTGTTCTCAGCTTGTTAATCTTAATTGCACAGGAAAATATTATGAAATAATTTCATGACATCCACTACATATCTGTGGTTTGTTTTGTAGTTACTGCTTCTTTATATGCCCCCTGTTGAATTGTAAATGTTAAGGGAGATGCCTTCGCACTCCGGTCAGTGTGAATGAGTCTGCAGCAAAAATTGTTAATACAGTTTTGTGATTTACAATGGGAATGTGAAACCCTTGTTTCTCTACTTCCTGCAACACCTAACATTATACAATGTTCTGACAAATTACTTACAAGTAAGTTTTCTGTTGTATACAGAATTGAAAGCACAAGGACAACCCAGTCCTGCAAAAGAAAATCAGAAAGATAACTTCCTTCAAAAAAAAAGACTATTTACCAGCAATGTGCTGGAACCTGAATTACAGATTAGTTTCAGGGATAAATTAGTCAACTGTTAGTAATATCTGTGAGTTTATCAAATGAATGTTCTGACTGGAGAGAACAATGGATAATAGTATTGAGATGGAGAATCAACTAAGATCATATTCAATGGCAGAGTTGGCTCAGAAATCAGAATCATCCAGTTCTATTTCTATTTTCTGTATTCGTGTATAGTGGACAAAATCTCAAGCTACCTGAAGCTATTATTAGGTTATGTGGCCTTTTGTTGTCAACCAGTTGGCCCACTGAATCAGGTCATCTGCAGAAATTCTCTGATGACTCAGCAATAGTTGGGCGTATAAAGGGATGATTACAGGATGATTACAGAACCCTGGTGGAAGACTTTGTCAAATGGTGCACGCTGAATCACCTGCAGCTCAATGTTGATAAGGCAATGGAGATGGTGATGAACTTTAGGAAGATTAAGACTGCACTGCTCCGTGTTACTATTGATGGTGAGAATGTGGATGGGGTGAGGAGCTACGAGTACCAGCTGGATGACAGACCTGATTGGAGCAGCTACACAGAGGCTGTGTATAAGAAGGGCCAGAATTGCCTCTACTTCCTGAGGAGACTGAGGTCCCTTGGAGTACAAAGGCCTCTTCTTCACATGTTCTACCAGTTGGTTATCACCAGTACAGTCCTCTATGCAGTGGTGTGCTTGGGCAATGGCATCAACATGGGTGATGCCAAGAGGCTCAATAAATTGATTAGAAAGGCTGGCTTTGTTATAGGAGTCAAACTGGACACACTGGAGGCTGTGGTAGAACAAAGGACCCTCTGGAAAATCCTGGCAATTCTTGATAATGTTTCTCACTCTCTGTATGCCACCTGGGCTGAACAGAAGAGCACCTTTAGTAATAGACTAAGACAACGATGTTGCACCACAATGCCCTTTAAGAGGTCATTGTTACCTTCAGCCATTAGGGTCTGTAATGAGTCAACCTAAAGCCGGTGAAGCGATGACCCCCTCCTGTTAGACTGCTCGTGGTAACTTAATTTTTATTCTTTCTTACTTCCCTTCTAATATTTGTATATTTGTGTACCTGTGCAATTGTGATGCCACTGTGATAGTGTAATTTCCTTTGGGATCAATGAAGTATATGTCTATCTATCAACCTTCAGGATTCCAAATGAGTCCTTTGCCAGGATGATTTGATTCACTTGACTTGATTATTTCCACCAAATTCAGATGGAAAACCCCTTCTCTGTCTCTGTCTATGTCATTATCAATGTTACATCCAGAATACTGTTGTTCAGCCCTGCAATCATTGTAGTTCCAGAAGATGGAACGTGTCCAGCTGTTTAAAGCCAGTGTTCTGTCTGAGAGGCACCATCAAGTAGCTGCCTGCTGTTCCTAGATAAGCTTGAAGAAAAACTTAGCTTCCCCCTTTGTTTTAAGCAATACTACTGCACCCATCAATTCTTTGAACTTTCTTAGTGTTGCAAACTTCTGCTGCAAAAAATGGACTTAATTGGCTGTAAGGCACATTACAATGTTACTTTATTCCAAGTCGAGTTAATTGTCTTGTGCAGAAGTACAGTGAGGTACAGGTAGAATAGAAAACGTGCTTGCATAGATTCAGATGAAACAAAGAATAAATCGTACATAAATTATACAACATAGTGGAAAAAAAGAGACTATGCAGAACAAGACATTAGTGCTAAAAAATGGGAGTGCAAGAGGAGCTTTAAGGAGTTTTGTTACTGAGATATGGTTAGGAATGTGTAGGGTTAGTTCAAATACCTTATTGTTAATTTGCAGCTTCAAAATTTCAGAGAACATGTTGCCCATTCTCAAAAAATAACTTGTTGACTGCCAAACACCTTTGGACACTCTGACGGCATGATATTGCAAGATATATCAAAGCAACCTCTTCCCTCCCTTTCTATCCTCCTCAAAACTGTGTGTCTGTTCCTCTCGTGCTCATCAAGGCTACAGACAAGAACAGCGAGTTTTAAAAGATCTTTGTATCTGTATTTACTGAAAAATTGAGTTCACTTTGAATGCTCAATGCACACAAACAACATTTCTTTGTATTATTTTGTGTTATGGACTTTGCTTTCATTAATATTATTTTCAATTAATTTTCAGTAATATGAAAAATATTGTAAGCTGTTTTTGACTTTGCTGATCGGTGCAGGTATTGTGTGCACCAGCAGAAAGCCTCAGCCACTTGCTCCTAATTCCAGGAGCAAATACCTTTGGGTATGTTGTTCTCCAGGAATCTCAGTTTCATATTAAATGCTGGCAATGTTGAGGAGGGTGAAAACAACCCTGAATTTTTCCATAAAGGATAATTCCCTACACAATACCCTAGGTCTGATTACATGCTAGAATAGGCTCTGTATCGAAAGGCTATGATTGTGCACAGGAGATACTTGGCCAGGATGTTTTCTGGATTGAGATTTTTCAGTTATAGTTAAAGATTGTAAAGTTTCAATTTATTTCCCATGGAGCTGAGAAGTGATCTGATCAAGGTATCAAAAATTATTATATAGCAGTAAAAGTATTTTCCCAGAAGTAGGGACTGTTTAACCAAGAAGGAAAATGCTTAAGTTGAGAGGTGGGTGTTGTGTACAGTCGGCCCTCCTTATCCAGGGATTCTGCATGCACAGATTTAACCAACCACAGATCAGGAAAACCCGGAAGTTCTCTCTCCAGCACTCATCGTTTGAGCGTGTACAAACTATTTTTTCTTGTCATTATTCCCTAAACAATACAGTATAACAACTAGTTACATTGGATTAGGTATTATAAGTAATTTAGAAATAACTTAAAAGTACAGGATGTCCCCGGGTTATGAATGAGTTCCATTCATGTATCCATCTTTATTTTAAGTCAGATTTGAAGTCGGAACAGGTACATCTGGTATTATTTTGCGTCAATTAGTCAAACATTTTTCTTAGTATATAGTACATATTTTACCATTCTATGCATATAAAACACTTAAGAAACATGTATTTCAATAATTAAACTACTGCGTTGTTTAGTAATAATTGTAGCTTTCATTGGGGCAGAGCCTTTAACATGCTCCATTAAAATTGTTCTGATCATTGACCGACTGTAGCCGAATGCTTTTCCAATGCCCAATGGCATTTCACCTCTTTCCAATCACTTTATTAATTCCACCTTATTTTCAATCATGATCATGATTACTTTCGTGAACAAAACACTACGGATTCAGAGCTGTCCACCACACTGAGACAGGTTAAATAAAGTCTGGGGTTCTGCTGGGTCCTAAAGTCCATCGCACTGACAGGTTAAATAAGGGACTTGAGCATCCTCATTTTTTGGTATTCGCGGGAGGTCTTGGAACCAATCCCCCGCAGATAAGGAGGGCCGACAGTATTTAATATCACAGTAATATTTGAGGAATATTGTGAATGTATTACTTGCTTAAGCATTCTTTGTTTATATAACTCATTGTGGTTATATGTAAAATATGTGAATTACATGTGTCATGATGTTACCATGTGATAGGCGCTTAAAGTACAAAACTAAGTTAGCTGCGAATTTTAAACTCTTTAACTTTTCCTTTAAATTAGTTTACATTAGTTTAAATTGGAATTACAAAACATAACAGTGACAATTAGTAACCTTTAAACAAACCAGAGATGGTTACCTGCCTGCAGTGAAACATTTGAGTTTAAAAAAGTGCAGTGAGAAATGGTCAAGATTTTTTAAAAAAAGCACAGCATGTTCTTTTCCTTCAGAGTAGTATGTTTTCTTCACAGAAATAAACACGGTTGAGTTTTAAAAAACGCAGGAAGTTGAAGAATTCATGCATTAATAAACCATGATTACTGGGTGAAAATGATCACAAAAAAAGAGCAGAACTGGCTGGTTACATAAGAAAAATAGACACATTTGATTGCTCAAGAGATAACAGCATATTATATATAGAACGGATTGAGTAGTATGTTGAAGTAAATAAAATTGCCAGTTACAGATATGTGCCACTTTTGCTGAGTACAATGGGTTTAAAGCCATAGTTTGCTTAGAACTTTAGCTGCCCCAACAAAACCTGCTGAAGTGAGCTTTGCTGATATCATGAATGTAATTCAGGAGCATTTAGAACTGGAACTATTGTTGATTGTAGAATCAAAAGGAACAAGAGTCCATTTCAATGTACGTAGCTGAATTGATGAAGTTAATTGAACATTATCAGTTTAGTGATGGGCTTAATGATGCACTGAGAGATTGCTTAATTTATGGAATCTTTCAAGAAAGCATACAAATACATCTCCTACCTGAAGCACAATTTTGGAACAGAAACCAGCCTGGCCAAACAAAACGTGTTACCATTGTGGCAGGGGCTCACATTCACCAGACCAATGCAGGTTTAAGAGAGAAACTTGCAGAAAATAAAAAAAAATAAGTTTGAATGGCATTTCAAAGATACCAAAGTGAAGCCTGTAGATATCTCTCTAGGAACTTATACAGGAGAAAAGATAAGTCCCATGGGAAGGATATTCATGGCAGTGAAATATAACAATCAACAAGCCATATTAGGTTTGTATGTAATAAAAACAGAAAGGCGATCATTGTGGGGTCGTGGGTGGTTGAGACAACTACACCTTGATTGGAGATCCATTCATCATTTGCAAGTCCTGCAAAGGAGTAAACTGAAAGCAAATTAAGGAAGTTGCTGGATGATGCCACACAAGTGGCATTGGAAAACTCAAACATATCAGGAGTAAATAGCATTAAGTGAAAATGCCACATCCAAGTTGTGCAAAGCCTATCCAGTTCCTGTTACTGTCTGAGATAAAGTAGTCAGTGAGCTCGATCACAAGGAGGCTGAAGGAATTCTTCCCACTGTGGAGTGGAGCCCATGGATAATGCTAAGAAAAATGGATCTGTCAGGATCTGTGACAATTTGAAGGTTCTGTACAGGACCAAAAAAAGTTTCAGAGGGCTGTAAATTTAGTTGGCTCCATCTTGTGTACTAGCCTACAAAGTACCCAGGACATCTTCAAGGAGCGGTGTCTCAGAAAGGCAGCATCCATTATTAGGGACCTCCAGCACCCAGCGCATGCTCTTTTCTCACTGTTACTATACAGTCAGCGATTCAGGACCAGCTTCTATCCCTCTGCCATCAGATTCCTAAATAGGCATTGAACCTGTGAACAGCACCTCACTTTCTTAATATATATTATTTCTGATTTTTGCATGATTTTTAATCTATTCAATATATGTATACTGCAATTGATTTACATAATTATTTATCATTGTTATTTTTTTCTTCCTCCTCTTCTACATTATGTATTGCATTGAACTGCTGCTGCTAAGTTAACAAATTTCATGACACATGCTGGTGATAATAAACCTGATTTTGACCTAGTACTTAAAGTAGATCAGTATCCTCTGGTCAGGGTAGGGGATATCCTTTCAAACCTTCTGGAGAGGCAAACACTTCGGCAAAGAGGACTCAGCCTAGGCCTACCTACAGATGGAGGTGGAAGAAGAGTCCAAACTGTTTCTCACCATAAGCACTCCAAAGGCTTATTTTTGGAGTAGCATCTGCACCTGTGCTCTGGCAGAAAGCTGTGGACCAGGTGCTTTAAGGTTGCTCAGGCACTCAGTGTTACCTGGATGACATCACTGTTACTGGTAAGGATGACAAGGAGCATCTCCAAAATCTTAAAACATTGTTAAAAAGATTAGAAGATTATAGGGTCAATGCTTATACAAGTGTGATGTGAATTCTTTGTACCAAGCATCACTTACAGTGGTCACACCATTGACACACAAGGGTTACACATGTGTGCTGAGAAAATTCAAGCAGTGGTGAATACCCCAAAGCTAAATAAAGCATCACAGTTGTGGTCCTCTATAGGATCTGTCAATTATTATAAAAGGTTCCTGCCCAACTTGGCTACTGTGCTCTACCCTTGAATTCATTACTACAGATTGTGATGAAGTAGCAATGGAAAAAGCAGTGTGAGATGGTCTTCCAAAAGGTAAAAGAAATGGTGATGTCAGACATAGTATTCGCATGTCATCTGGTGAAGCTTGCCATGCATTGTTTGAGATGCCAACGCGTCCAGAGGAAAGGTGTCCAGAGTTATCAGAACCACTTTCCCGAAGTCCCAGAGTCAACTCTGACAAACACCACAGAAGAACCTGAGATAGCTTTTGCAACCACAAGTCTCACCTGACAAGCAGAGTGACCTCCCTTGTCTGGACAGACATTATGCCACAAGAGTAAGAAATCCTCCACAGTGATTAAATCTTTAAGTCTGAACAGGACAGTTTAAAATTTACCATGTTGTGGATGTCCGTATAGTTTAAAGTTCAAAGTAAATGTATTATCAGAGTACATGCATGTCACCACATACAAACCTGAAATTCTTTATCTGCAGTCATACTTAACAAATCTATAGAACAGTAACTGTAAACATCAGGAACTATAAGCAAACTGTGCAAATGCAGATATAAGTTAATAGCAATAAACAGCGAGCATGAAATAACAATATAACAGAGTCCTTAAATGAGTGTAACTATCCCCTTTTGTTTAAGAGCTTGATGGTTGGAGTATAGTAACTGTTCTGAACCTGCTGGTGCGAATCCTGAGGCAGCTGTACCTTCTACCTGGAGGCAGCAGCAAGAAAAGAGCATGGCCTGGGTGGTGAGGATCGTTGATGATGGATGTTGCTTTTCTACGGCAATGTTTCATGTAGATGTGCTCAATGGTTGGGATGTACCCATGATGTACTAGGTTGAATGCATTACCGTTTGTGGGATTTTCCACTCAAAGGTATTGGTATTCTCATACCAGGCCTTATGCAGGCAGTCAGCACACCGCCCACCACACATCTACCGAAGTTTCAATGACATGCTGAACCTCTGTAGACTCCTGAGGAAGTAAAGATGCTGTTGTGCCTTCTTTGCAATAATATTTAAATGATTGGTCCAGGACAGGTCCTCTGAGATACTGACACCCAGGAATTTGAAGTTCCAACCACAATCTATTCCAGCTGCTACCATCTGGGAAATGGTACCACAGCATAAAAGCCAGGACCAACGGGCTCCAGGACAGCTTCTTCCACCAGGCCATCAAACTGGTGAATTCACACTGAGATGAGTGCACTCTAAATTATATTGACTGTTCTATTTATTATAAATTACTATGATTGCACATGGCACATTTAGATGGAGATGTAATATAAAGACTTTTACTCCTCATATATGGGAAGGATGTAAGAAATATAGTCAATACAATTCACCACCTCTGATTCTCCGAAGATTACTGGCTCATGAACTCCTAGTTTCCCTCTACTGCAGTCTATAATCAGTTACTTGGTCTTATTGACATTGAGTGAGAGGTTCTTGTTATTACTTCACTCAGCCAAGTAGTATTATATGGTAAACTGTATATATAGCTGAGCCAGCTGCTGGCGCAGTGACATCAGCGCCAGACTCCGGAGTGAGGGCTCCCGAGTTCGAATCCAGTCAGGCCACTCCCGGGCATGCTTTCTATCCATACTGGGTTGTGTATCAAGCTGGAAACTCGGCCTCGTCAAAAAAAAAATACACTGCGCTGTGAGAAGGTCATGGGGGACCACACATAAAATCTTTCCTCCAAGACAACCACTTGAAAAAGTGGTCGCTGAGGCTCTGGCAGAGTATGGCACACAAAAAAAATTATATATATAGCTGAACTTACTGAAGAAAAAGAAATGTTTCCCTGCAAGTGTCATCATACTCTCCTCACATTGCCTCACTTCTTTCTCTCACTCTCACTTAAATAGCTGCTGTCCTGAACACATATACAGTAGTTCAAAAGTATTGCAGAAAATAACTCAACCTTCACCAATACAACCTGTACTTAGTGCTTTTCAGCATCTCATACAATTGCTTCTGACCTCTGACGATTAGACCTTGCTGGTTTCAGAACTTAAAATGAATCAATACATGGCATCAAATGTCAGAAATAAAACATGGACTGGATTAATACATGATAGCTTGTAACATGTTTGCTAACAGTAAACTAAGATTGCTTACATTTTAAAGTAATATCCTAGAGTAAGGAATTAAGCACAATAATCTTTAGAGAACAGAAGGCTGAGGGTTCTGTTAGAAATAAATCATATAACAAAACGTGAAGGAGATGTGAAGCTGTTCATATCAGCAGATGGGTAGTGCACTGTTGAACACAAGGACAAAATAAAGGACAAACTACCAGGGACATAAGAAACAGCTTTCATACGCACACATGTACACCAAACCTGGAACGCATTTCCAACAGTCTGGGGAAGTAGGTTCCATTGTGCTTTTCTAGAGGGAAGCGGATAAAAATAAGTTCAAGGAAAATTTGCTAAGCTGTGGAGAAGAATCAAAATCTGGTTTATTTTCACTAACACATTTTGCGAAATTTGTTGTTCTGTGGCAGCAATTCAGCGATACATAAGAATATACTATAAATTACTATTATATATAATTAATGCAAAAAGAGAGCAAAAATATTGAGGTAGTGTTCATGGGCTTGTTCTTTCTCTATTCAGAAATCTGCTGGCTGAGGGGAAGAAGCTGTTCTTAAAATGATGCATATGTGTCTTCAGTCTCCTGTACTTCCTCTCTAGTGGTAGAAATGAGAAGTGAGCTTGTCCTGGGAAGTGGGAGTCCTTAATGATGGATGCCACCTTTTCTGAGGCACTACCTTTTGTAGATGTCCTCGGTGGGGAGGCTAGTGCTTGTGCTGGAGCTGACTAAGTTCAATATCCTTTGCAGCTCTTTCCAATCCTGTGCAGTGGTCCTGCCATACGAGAAGGTGATGCAACCAGTTAGAATGTTCTCCAAGGTGCATCTGTAAAAAATTGCTAAGGTCTTTGCTGACATGCTAAATCTCCTCAAACACCTACTCAGTGGCCACTTTATTAGGTACCTTCTGTACCTCATAAAGTGACCTCTGAGTGTATGTTCATGGTCGTCTGCTGTAGTAGCCCATCCACTTCAAGGTTTGATGTGTTTTATTGCAGAAATGTGCTTCTGCACACTACTGTTCTAATGCATGGTTCTTTGAGTTACTGTTGCCTTCCTGTCAGCTTGAACCAGTCTGGCCTTTCTACTTTGACCTCTCTCATTAACAAAGCCTTTTCACCCACAGAAGTTGCGGATGTCTTTTTATTTTGTTTTTCACACTATTCTCTATAAACTTTAGAGACTGGTGTACGTGAAAATCCCAGGAGGTCAGCAGATTCAGCAATACTGAACTCATGCTGCCCCATCTGACACTGTTAGGGTGTATTCTGGAGTTAGGGTATATAGCAAAAATTGATTTTAATAGCAACCAGTCTTCAGATTTGAATGTGGATTGTAGATTGAAATTTAAAACACAGCTCGGGACAGTGGTCTTCCTGGAATTGCAGACTGGAGTTGATTGCAAAGCAGGAAACACTTATTCACCAGAGATGTGTGCATTCGCATGATGCAGCTGGAGAGACAATGATTATTAATGTTCATGCTAGGTGTCTGGAGTGCTGGTGTGAAGAATGAATTATGTGTTTGAAACATTGCCAACCCAAAATATTGAAGATAACAATGCTATTGTAGCCACTGAAACTTTATTGAGTTGTATCTAATTACTCATGTCCTGAGCTGTGTATATTTCAATGCAAGAAGTATCATAGGAAAGGCAGATGAGCTCAGGGCATGGACTAACATCTGGAATTATGACGTTGTAGCCATTAGTGAGACTTAGCTGCAGGAAGGTCAGGACTGGCAGCTCAATATTCAGGGGTTCCATTGTTTTAGATGTGACAGAGAGGGAGGGATTAAAGGAGAAGGAGTGACGATACTAGTCAGGGAAATTGTCGCAGCAGTGCTCTGTCAGGACAGAATGGAGAATTTGACTAGTGAGACATTATGTGTGGGACAGAGGAACAAGAAAGAGGCATTAATGGGGCTAAATTACAGGCCACCCAGCAGTCCTTGGGACTTAGAGGAACAAATTTGCAAAGGGATTGCAGACTGTAGCTATTGTGGATGATTTTAACTTTCCACATAGAATCCCATATTGTAAAAGGGCTAGATGGAATAGAATTTGTCAAATGTGGTCAGGAAAGTTTCCTTCATCAATACACAGAAATCTCAAAGAAAGAGCATGCAATACTGGTTCTGCTATTAGAGAATGAGACAGGATAGGTGACAAATGTTTGTGTGGGGGAACACTTTACATGCAGTGACCACAATGCCATTATTTTCAAAGTAAATATGCAAAAAGATAGGTCTGGTTTGTACCAAACAAGAGAAAATTTGTAGATGCTGGAAATCCAAGCAGACACACAAAATGCTGGAGGAACACAGCTGCTCAGGCAGCACCTATGGGAAAAAAATATAGTTGCCGTTTCACGCCAAGACCCCTCCGCAGGACTGGAGAGGGCTCTTGGCCCAAAATGTTGACTGTGCATTTCTTGCATAGATGTTGCCGGCCTATTGAGTTCCTCCAGCATTTTGTGTGACGTCTAGTCTGTGGCTGAGATTCTAAACTGGAGAAAAGCCCATGTTGATGGTATCAGAAATACCTTCAAAAATGAAACTTTGAGAATACAATGCTTGTAAGTTCTTGTCAGAAGAAACGATAAAGATAAGAAGTGCAGGGAAACCTTGGTTTTCAAAGGATATTGAAGCACTGGTTAAGAGAGAAAAAAAGTACATAGCAGGTATAGGCAAGCAGGAACAATTGAGGAACTTAAGGAGTACAAAAAAATGCAAGAGAACACTTTAGAAAGAAACCAGGAAGGCTAAAAGAAGGCATGATGTTGCTCTTGCAGTCAAGGTGAAGGAGAACCCTATCCAAAAGTAAAAATATTGCTAGGGACAAAACTGGTTGACAGTATGTAGACCAGTGGTTATTGTGCTATCTGTCGATCAGTTGTATCATTAGGCGAATTGTAGGGGGTCCAGTTTGGGTGGTAGCAAGCTGCAGATATAATCTGGTTGACCAGCCTCTCAAAGCCTTTGCTTATTATTGAGGTGAGTTTGACAGGATGCCAGTTGTTCAGGCATGTTACCTTGATGTTCATATGAAGGGTTATCCAAAGGGTTATCATATGAAGAATGTTTGATAGCTCTGGGTCTATATTCACTGGAATTCAGGGGGCTGAGGGGGGATCTCATTGAAACCTTTCAAATGTTGAAAGGCCTAGACAGAGTAGATGTGGAAAGGATATTTTCCATGGTGGGAGAGTCTAGGACAAGAGGGCACAGCCTCAGTGTAAAGGGGTGCCCTTTCAAAGCAGAGATGTAGAGGATTTTCTTTAGCCAAAGGGTGTTGAATTTGTGGCCAGGTCGTTAGGTGTATTTAAGGCAGAGATTGATGGGTTCTTGATTGGACATGGCAACAAAGGTTACGGGCAGAAGGCCGGGATCTGGGGTTGAGGAAGAAATTTTAAAAAAGGATCAGCCATGATTGATTGGCGGGGAAGACTCAGGGGGCCAGATGGCCTAATTCTGTTCCTATGTCTTATGGTCTCATGGTCTTTATTCCAGGGCGGTAATGGCTAATATGAGAGGGCATAATTTTAAGGTGATTGGAGGAAAGTATAGAGAGATGTCAGAGGTAAGTCCTTCTACAGAGAGAAGTAGAAGTGTGGAATGCCCTGCCAGAAGTAGTGGCAAAGACAGATAATTTGGGACATTTAAGAGACTCCATGTGATACGCACATGGTTGAAAGATGAAACAAAAGTGGAGTACTCTGTGGGACTGAAGCACTGAAGCATTAGATTGATCATGGAGTAGGTTAAAAAGTCAGGACAGCATTATGGGACAAAGGGCCTGTACTGTGTGTGCTGTTCTTTGCTTTATGTTCCACACTATGCTCTATTCATGTTATATATATTTATGTATATAAACACTAATTAAGTTAAGGATTAATATTTTTTAGCTTTCTACCATCTATTTGATAACACAATTCCAAAGCACTGGCATCTTCCAATGTTTCACCCACTTATTGCTGGAGTATTTGGTGATATATCAAGTCTCCACAAACTCCTAATGAAATATAGCCACTGAATTGAGGGGGTAGAAGTAGAGAGTTGCTCTGAATACTAGATTAGATGTAATAAATTCTGGACAACAGATGCTATGATAAACTCAGATGACTCTAGTGCATTTCTGAGGAAGTGTTATGCTGGTGGAGAATGACATTGAGCTGATGTCCTCTCATTAGTAGCACAGTATTGTACAGCACAGAACTAGGTGCTTTGACTCACTATGTCCATGCCAACAGTGTCTATTTATAATGATCTCATTTTTCTGCAATACAACTGAATCCTAATATGTCTTACTTACTTAATTGTTTGCCTAAATGTTTCTTAAACATAGTGGCTGTTTCTGACTTCGCCACCTCAAGCATGTCTCAGATATGATGGATATGGAAAATCCTTTGGATCCTACTTCAAAGAATAGCAGGGAAAATGTACCCAGTTCTCACTTTAACATCAGACGCTGAAATCACAGGGTCATTAGGGGCTGTGGGACTTTGTGAAGATTCCTCCAAGTTTTCAAAGTACATTTATTATTGAAGTACGTAAACAGCATGCAAAGTTGATATTTGACTTCTTACAAGCGGACACCAAACAAATAGACACAATAGAGCCTGAATAAACTTTTCTTGGGCCTCCGTATGGGTACAAGTATCGATTATAACCAATCTTTCAATAACAAAGTCTGCCATCTTCATGAAAAATCAGTTAAAAATCGATACTTGTATCAATTGGAAGCCCAAGAAGAGTTTATTCATCTATATTTAAAGAAAGACGCCACTAAGTAAGATCATCAAACACCCAGTGAGTGAAGAAAAGACCAAATCGTGCAAACAATGAAAAGTAAACAAATAACAATAACCTCTATAGATGTACTGTGGAGAGCATTCTGACAGGATGCATCATTATCTGGTATGGGGGGGTGTGGTGGTTGGGGCTACTGCACAAGTTTGAAAGAAGCTACAGAAAGTTGTAAAATTAATCAGCTACATTATTAAGGACCCCCATCACCCAGAATGTGCCCTTTTCTCATTATTACCATCAGGTAGGAGGTACAGAAGCCTGAAGGCACACACTCAGCAATTCAGGAACAGCTTCTTCCCCTCAGACATCCAATTTTTAAATGGATATTGAACCCATGAACAGTATTTAACTTTCTTTGCACTGTACTATTTTTAATTTATCTATTTAATATACATACCTCCCCAGTGGATGACAACTCGTCCCATTTGTTAAGGCTGGTAAGAGCGCTGAATGCACAAACTCAAGAGCTCCTTCAGGTCTCCTCTCCAAGGGCAAAGAGTGGAACATTAGGGAAGATCTCAGCAGACAGCTACAGTTCCCCATGGAAATTACCACATCTCTCCACCCAGACATAGTACTGTGGTCCATGGCTGCCAAGATAGTCCTCCTCATTTGGAGTTAACTATCCTATGGGAGGAGGGAGTGGGGCTGCCCACAAGTGAAAGAGGCTGAAGTGCTCAGGCCTGGCAAATGAGTGTAAGGAGGCTGGCTGGAGGACCATCATCTAGCCTGTGGAAGTTGGATGCCGAGTTTCAACGGCGCATCGACGACAAGGTTACTCCGTGATATGACAGTGACTGGAGTGAGGCACAGGAGGACCACCAGAGAGTTGGCTGAAGAGGCAGAAAAGGGCAGCTTTGGCTGTGGCTGAGGACAAAGGACAGAAATGGGGGGGGGGGCTGACTAGCTCCATTGAAAGCTGCAAGGGGTGGCCGGGAGATGTCCCTGCCACCAGGAGGTACCAGGGCTAAGGGAGCAAAACATCAATGGATGGTGGTCCCTAGCTGATGACCCTGGAGCTGATTAAGGGCACTGTTAGAGGTGCAACAGGTGGTAATGCCAAGCAGGAAACACCTTCCTGTAAATCTAACTGCAATTGATATATTTATCTATTTTTTTCTCTATTATCATGAATTGCATTGTAGTACTGCCACTACGTTAACAAACTTCATGATATATGCCAGTGATAGTAAATCTGATTCTGATTTAACTGCAAAGGCTCTGAGAGTGGATTCTCTGCCATGGAGCCGCTGAGGCAGGTGAAGCTGGTCCAGGAGACCGATTACTGTGGGACCCAGCTGTGGAATGAGTTCAGAGCTGTGCCGATGACTGCAGGCCACAGCAGCAGATTCAGTTCAGTGTCGAAGCACCTGGATCAAATCGGGCAAATAGTAAAAAAAGAAGTAAACACAAACACAAGGAACATGAACTGTAGAGTCTCCGAAAGTGAATCCACAACTGTTGAGAACGTTCAGTGCTGAGGTGAGAAGTGTAGCCGGTCCAGGAGCCTGTCAGCTTCTCCCGAACCTGGCAGCGTGGGACACGGAAATCTTGTACCTTCTGCCCACCGCCAGCAGTGAGAAGAGACCGGTCAAGAGCAGGCATTTAGCACTGAATACCTGTTCATTTTCTTCTCTCGTCCTTGGCGATTTCAATCTTGCTGGACACTGAGGAGGAATGCAGCTGACCACGGGTTTGTGTTCACCATTAGGAAACGACGCAGTGCACACTCCCAGCCATGGCCACATTCATCCATGCCAAATCCCCCAGGATAGTGCAGAATTTCCAAATCATTTTAATAATCAAAACAAGTAAAAAAGGTGTTGAGTTTATCTGTGAGTAAACCTTATTCTCACCTATGTTGCTTGGTTTTACGTTGTAGCACCAACTGTGGTTAAAGGACTATGTCCATCTATCGTATCCACATACCACTTAAGATTTTATAAACTTTTGGGAGATCACCCCTCATTCTCTTACACTCCAAGGAATAAAGACCTAGCATATCAAATGTATTCCTATAACTCAAGCCCTCTAGTCTGGAAAGCATCCTTGTAAATCTCTTTTGCACTCTCTGTAGTTTAGCAATGTCTCTCCTTCAACAGGGTGACCAAAACTATATATCATTGCTTACTGTCTGTTATGCCGCTGGCGTTTTGGGCGGCAATGAAAACCCTCCATCTCTGTTGTTGGCCATCTTCTCTATCCTGCCCCAGGTGTGGTTCAGTGTCCTCACTTCTGCCTCTGTGGTTTGGCTTTGCACTCCTACATTTCCTACATCCTTCATGATCCAAAGAAGTACCGTCTTAATAATGCAGTTGACCTCTCTTCTCACCATGTGCACAATCAATCTCCAGTGTCTCCTCATGATGATTCTGGCCATGTTCCCTTTGGTGTCACTGGAGGAGATGGACATGGTTGGATAACTTTCTCTGCCAGAAACCACAGAGAATCATGGTGTGGAATGACGACAGCTTGGCGAGGTCATTCTCTATCGTGCACCAGGGTTCTGACCTGTACAAGAGTGTGGACGGAGTACAGCTTCACAATTATTCAACATATATTTAGCAGCAAGTTGAAATGGAAGGGCAGATGAAAAATTGAAGTTATCTATCTTTCTACATATAATTGGGGAAGATGCTTTGGATATCTACAACAGCTTTCAAATTGATGACAACCTTTACATTGGATACTCTGATGTGACAAAATTTGAGGAGTATTTTGCCCCACGTAAAAATGTCACGCTTCAAATATAAATTCTTTTCTTGTTACCTGAAACAAGGTGTTAGCTTTGACCAGTACTTAGCTGAGCTTCACACACTGAGTCCTGTGAGTTTGGAGATTTGAGACACTCACGTGTTAGAGACAAAATAGTTTCCAAAATCTCAAGTAATGGGCTCAGAAAGATTGCTCCGTGAAAAAGATTTAATGCTGGAAAAGGCTGTGGATATGTGGACATGATCTCAAGCGAAGGAGCTGCACAGGGCAGACACAACAGTGCATGCTGTAACAAAGCACAGGGTGTTTCCCAAAGCAACAGCATAGTGAAGAGGTAGGTTCAGACGGTAAATGAGGAGATAAACACATCCCAAAGACATGTCCAGCTTATGGAAAGCCTGCAAAAATTGTGGGAAGAAGAGTCTTTTTGCGAAGTGCTGCCAAGCTGGGACTCCCAAGGAAAAGGTGCATGCAGTTGCTGAGGGAATGGAGGTATTCTTTGTAGATTCTGTCCAGACTGCTGGTGCTCTTCAGGCAGAATGGATTGCCTAGTAACTGTGAATGAGACACCAATTCCATTCAAGCTTGACACCAGAGCCCAGGTGAATCTGTTTCCCCTGGATTATTACAAGACTCTCAAAGTAAGGAGCACGATTTACTCAGTGAAGTTAAAAGTGACAGACTATGCCGGAGAGAATGATTCAGTAAAAGGTATGGTGACCTTCAAGCATGAGGGACAGCATCTAAAGGCACAGCTACTGGTTGTTAAAAAGTGAGTACAGAGTACAGTCAATATTAGGTCTGACAGCGTATAGTGGATTCAATCCAGTACACTACAGGTAAAACACTCCCAACCGTTGAGCATATCTACTTGAAACATTGCCATAGGAAAGTAGCATCCATAATCAAAGATCCTCAGTACTCAGGGACAGGAAAGGACAGAACCACCTGAGGGGTAACAGCGACGGCCTGGCTTACCTGACGGAGGCGAGGGAACAGAAGGGAGTTGGGTCCAGGGTGAGCAGCAGGACTACCGTGATACACTGGGTAAATTGGGAAAGGCAACCAACAACATGACAGTGTGGGCAAGGTGAATAAGGTGGTACAGCGGGACCAGTGCACACGAGAGAAGCAGGGGAACAAGACCAACCAGACAGAACAGATACAGAACAGGCCGGCAACCAGAGCAGAACAGGGTTCCGAGCAGGCCGGCAACCAGGGCCGAACCGGATACAGAGCTGGCGGACCAGGGACAGAGCTGGTTAAACCGACTTTGGAGCAGGATGACTCCCCAACTAGGCTCAGTCCCCAAGCCTCTTATAAACACCTGCCCCTTAATAGGCGATAGGCCAAGATGATCTAATGGCTCCGTGTGACAGGAGGGCTGGCTGCAAGGCCCAGAGTCCAGAGTCCGCGGACCAGAGCAAGACCCGGAAGGCGGGCTCAGGATCGGACCCTAACAGTACCCCACCCCACCAAGGGAGCCCCTGGCGACCAAGGAGGGTCTGTTGGGGTAGGGAAGTTACAGGTGTGTGGAAGGGGAAAATTGTACAGGCTGGAGAGAACCCCCAGGGTCACAGGAACTAGACTCCAGTGCCTACATTGCTGGGTCTTGCCTGGGGGGGGGGGCGGGGAGTCGTTCTGTCACGAGCGGACAGGGAATGGACCCAAATGCAGGACGCAGGCACTGAAGTACTAAGGGTAGGACAGGATGGGGATGACATGGCATGCAAGGGGTAATGCAGGTGGGGCTGGATCCCGGAGGTGAGGCAGGCAGGAGGATCCCAGAGTTCAGGCGAGGCAGGAGGATCCCCCTGGGGCGGGCGCATAACTCCTGGACAGGGCCGCCTCCCAGGCAGGAACACGGAGGCCCGGGCAAGACGCGGAATCCTGGGCAGTTGCGGGCACAACCAGTAGGGAGCAATGGGTGGAAAGGTTCAGAGTCCTCAGGGTGGGCCACGTCGATACCGGGCAGGGCCGCCTCCCAGGCAGAGACACAGAGGCCTGGGTAAGGTGCGGACACCTGGGCAGGTGCAGGGCACAACCCATCTGAGGTGAGGGGTAGAAAGGGAACGGTGTCCCTCTGCCGGGCAATGGCAGACGGCCTGGCTTCCCCGACAGAGGCGAGGGGGCAGGAAGGGGCAGAACCACCCGTAGGGTAACGGCAACGGCCTGGCTTACCTGATGAAGGCAAGGGGACAGGAAGGGACAGAACCACCCGCGAGGTAACGGTGATGGCCTGGCTTACCCGATAGAGGCAAGGGAACAGAAGGCAGCTGTGTCCAGGGTGAGTAGCAGGACTACCGTGATACACCGGGTAAATTGAGAAAGGCAACTGACAGTGTTGTCTCAGTTGTCTAAAGCAGACCATTCTTATATCTCACGGGACCAATGGATCTGGCCTGGAAATTTCCGCATATCAATTTTGAGATCTTGTACATATTTCCCTGATAACCTTGATTGGTTGCTGCTTCAGCTGCTTCTGCAAGCTCTTTCATGTAGACTCTCTAATCCTTTCTTACAAGTCACTTCACTGTCTTGTTAGCTTCAGTATCTGCTAGTTGAAGCTTCACCTTAATTTATGTTGAATTTGCATCTAACCCTTCTTAATTTCCCATCTTTCTTCTAAGGGTGTACATATTTCCTGATGTATCCATTCTTTGCGCTTCTTTCTAGCTCTGTATCTGAGACAAACTTACTGCTGTCCTTAAAGATTGTGGCAATCAGTTTCTATATTGTGTCAATCCTGTCTACTGGCACATCTTTGTCAAGGTCTTGCAAAGGCTTGGAACCTGCTATTGAGCTGAATGATGACGGTGGATCTCACACTGATGTCCTTGATCTTTTCAACATAAAAGCATCTTTTGTTTTGTGTTCTGGCTCAGTGCTTCTCAGCCTGAGGTTCATCACTGCTGCAAGATGGTGATCACTTCCTGTATCTACTCCTCTTTTCACCTTTACATCCTGCAGGGATCGGCTCCACATACCATTGATCGTCTGGTTCTTGTCGTGTCCATTGACTGAGCACCATGACAGTTTGTGGATTTTATGATGTAGAAAGAGGGTCCCTCCTACAACCAGAATGTTCATGGCACAGAATTCCACCTGTCTTTCACCAATGTTATTCATCATTCCACATTCATTTGTGTCCATGATATTCAGGAAGTATGAGTTGTTATTTCCAACTTTGGCATTTAGATATGGCATGGTGTTAACTCCACCTCCGATTGCAGCGGTTGGCAGAAGGTGTCCTTTCCTTTAATGTCACTACCGTTAGTTGGAGCAGAGCACTGGATCACAGTCATGTTCGCTTGTTTCCCTTTCAGTCTGACTCTCATCAGCCTACTGCCGATTGATTTCCACTCCAGCAAGCACTTTTTGATGCCGTTCTCCAAATTGACAGCTACACCATCATGATGCTGACCATCTTCCCTTCCTGTGCATAAAACTGTTTCACCAGTTGCTGCCTTTAGTCTGCCAGACCCTGTCCATCTGCTTTCTCTGTCGGCCAGTATACGTAGTTTGTATTGACGCATTTCTGCAGTTTCTTGCTCTAGCTTGCCAGTGTTTTAAATGGCTTGTACATTCCAAAAATCAGTTTTGGCCTTGATCTTGGTGGAGTTCAGGGCTACCTTTGTGTGCCAGTAGCTTCCTCTTGGTTATCACTACTGCCACTTACGCAAATCCCGAGTGGAGGCTCAGGAATATTGTCACACAGATAGGATTCTTCGTTGCTGTTTCTGTAGCAATATTTTTGACCAGTCATAGTTGTTAGCCCTGAGCTGATTCCCCAAACATATGCATATATGCATATATAGGTGTAAATATATAAATCCCCAGAGCTTATTCAAGCTCAGGTGGTAAGTGATACAGTTTTACGATAGTATGTAAGAAAGTTCAGTCCTGATGCACAGGTTAAATAATGCAAGATGTTTCTAATCCAAAGGTGAATGTTGTGAGAAGGCAATTACGTTGATATTCCACAGATTCCACGTCAGCAACACAGATTAACAATAGCAGTAGGTTTTATCTCCAAAGTTGTTCCACTCCATATACAAAATATCACTGACAAAATATCATTTCAACACAAACGGTACCACACCTGAATTCAGCTACGGGACATCTCAAAGTGCTGGCCACGGGATACTCAAACAGAATCCACGCACGGATTATCACCAACAGTAGCTCATCACAAAGAGGACCATCTTCAAGGGAACCACCACCCAGGCAAGGGTCGACACACCAGTAGATTCCACAAGGTTACCCCAATCATACACAACGTGATAGCCACTTATTGAGTTCTACGACATATGAAATAACTCCAACAGTGTTTTGCCATGGGGGTGCCCTTCTTCAGTGAATTACCACACCCAGACAAAGGGGTAAACACACATGTGGAATTCACAAAGGTTTCCCCTCACCAGAGAACTCACTCCTGTGGATTAAGTGACAATCACACTTCCGTATTCGAATGGAAACAAACTCACCCTCACGGGCTACTTAGAGAGAGAGTCTAAACAGTGATCTCTTTGTCACTAGGTTTCTTCTGTTTCAAACCTTCCCCTCCTCTCTTCTTCCAGCTGCAGCACCTGTGAGAGTCGCTTATCAATGCTCTGGATCGATCTCAACTCACCCCTTTTCGGCTACTGTAAGTTTAAACCAGCGACCGACTCCCTGGTGTCTTCCATTGACCGAATCCATTTTGACTCTGACTGTGTGTCTGTGACTCTCCTTGTATATTCAAAACAAGCTGCAGAGAAACCATAACATTTGATTGTCCATCAATAACTCTCTCTCTCTCTCTCTCTCTCTCTCTCTCTCTCTCTCTCTCTCTCTCTCCCTCCCTCCATCCTCTCCTCCCCCCCACCCCCAAACAGTGTCCAAAAGTCACTCTCATTCTCTTGGCATTTTAAAGTGACAGTCCACAGAAAATTTGAACCCTAGGGGTACATAACACACTACATTCGTTAATGCTCTGCCAATCATTGAATAGGTCCTACCCTGGTTTGAATGTCCAAAATGCGACACCTAACACTTAACTAAATTGAAAACCAGTTGCCATTACTTAGCCCAACCCCCAGCTGATATAGCTTTCTTTGTAGTCCTTATCATTTGACTCAAGTGGTGTAGAAGTTTTGAGGTCGTCTCTGTTTTAGAGAAGGCCAGATCTCCTCCCTGGTGACCAGACCTGTAGCTACTTCTCAGGCTTAAAAAAATCTACATGCATATTGTTAGTTTTCTGTGGGAGCTTACTGTTCAGAAATTGGTTGGAATCTTTCCTGCATTACAACTCCTTCACAAATTATTTTGAAATATAATGGGAGTTTTCCACATAAGTGCTGGTGTGTCCCTGCATTACTTTATTGAAATCTTAACTTCAGCCCAGTACTGGATTAAAACTACAACAACTAAGTTGCATATGCTCCCTGGCCACATAAAGCAACCTTATTAAAGCAGCTGGGATGAAACTTCTTTGGGAGAATAGGAGGTAGACCTTCCCATTTGATTCAATCAGTTAAACAAATATAGTTAATTATTTTGAGGCACATGTGTAGTAGGAACAGAGATTCTGTAACTTAGTTTATTATTGTCACATGTACTGAGATACAGTGAAAACTTTGTTTGATATGCCATCCATATAGATTGCATCATTACATCAGTGCATTGAGTGCATAGCCATTTAATAAGGTCATGGCTGATCTCTACATTCCTAGCTAGCTACCAGTGTTAACCTTTCTCCTCTTGCTGATCAAGAAGTTATCAAATTCTATCTTAAAATTATGCATATATTCTGATTCCATCACAATTTGAATGAGGGAGTCATAAAAGTCTTTCTAAATTGCAAAATCTTTCCTTTAGATAGTAGCCTCGTGTTCTAGATTAAAATCTACCTATTTGGCTAAGATGTTGCAGAATCTTGTTTATGTCGATCAATACTCTTCTCACCCATTTAAGTTCCAGCAGAACCAAGCCTAGGCTATCTAGCTTTTCCTCCTAAAGCAACATGCCTATCTAGGATCAGTTTCATAACTCTTCTTTGAACTGCTCCAACATAGGAGCAGAATTATGCCATTCAGCCCATCGAGCCTGCTCTACCACTCAATCATGGCTGATAGATCATCTATTGACAGAACCTATCAACCTCCACTTTAAATATACCCAATGACTTGCTCTACACACACATCTATGGCAATGAATTCCTTGGTTTCACCATTCTCTGGCTAAAGAAAATCCTCCTTATCTTTGTTCTAAAGAGAAGTCCCTCTATTCTGAGTCTGTTCTCTCTGGTCCTACACTCACCACCATTAGAAACATCCTCTTTGTATCCAGTCTATCTAGACCTTTAAATTTTGTGGTTCATGAAATCAACTCACCACAACCTTCTCAAGTGCAGCCTATATCCCTTGAGTAAATATATAAAAGAAACATGTGTATCAGTGATTTCTTTTACTACTTAAGTTCATGCTGGTCAGTTTTCAATATTTTCCTGGTATATGTGAATGTTTATAAATGCTAAAGCCAGCAATCAAGACTGGGGCTAGGTTCTTGTCATCCATCAGTCCTTTCCTGAATGTTCAGACCCACATCTTCACTAATCTATAAACAACTGAGCTGGGAGCAAATCTCCCACTGAGACTTGGAGTCCAAGAACATACAGGATCAAGGGACCGATCTGGCGACCTCAGGGTCTTGTGAAGAGTGCTCTGGAAATCAGTGCCTTACTTTCTATTTTTCACTTTCACAATTTAATTGAAGTTGTTAACTTCAAGGGGTCCCACGTGTCCCCTAAACACTTCCAGCAAGGTGTGTCCTATTTTACTGCACAAAGATAAAGATCGGTGGAATAATCTTTCAATTTACTATTTGCTTTGTTTTATATTCAGGAAATACACATGTATTTCTTCATCTTTCCATTTGTTTCTGCACCCACCTACTTGTCTTCATCTGTTCTAGTTTCCTAGCTATAAGAAAGATGTTATTCAGCTGGAAAGTGAACAAAAAAGAATTATGAAAATGAGGTTCTGGAATACTGGGACTAAATAAACTGGGTCCTTTATCAATAGAGTGAAAAAGAGCTGAGAGTCAGGATCACATGGGTATACAGCAGAGTGGTACAAAGAATTAAAAATGAGTTAATTCCTGTTTTACTCCCCACACTGAACTGGGCTCCAAAAAAGGCACAAAGGCCACCTAGTTGGAAGGAAGCAATAATCTCAGCTATACAGAAAGAAGGCAAGGAAAAAAATGGAATGCGGGTCATTTAGACCAATATCCGTTCTTAATGTAGATTATAGGTTATTTACCTCCATCATGGCCAAATGATTAGAGGAGTTTCTACCCATATTGATACGTAATGATCAGACAGGTTTTATGCAACAACACCAGACTCAAGACAATATACGAAGGACACTTCACATTATGGATCATATACAAAAAATTAAATCGAAGCATTAGTGATAAGCTTGGACGCTGAAAAGGCATTTGATTCGATTAATTGGAATTTTTTTTACAGAGTTTTACATAGATTTGGTTTCCAAGACACAATTATTAAAACTATACAGACACTATACGACAACCCTACTGCTAGGATTAAAATCAATGCATATTTATCAAATAGACTTACTCCAGAAAGGGGCACGAGACAGGGTTGTGCATGGTCACCGCCACTCTTCGTGATATATCTGGAACCATTAGCTCAATACACCAGACAAAATGAAGATATCAGGGGAATTACTATTAAAGGGACAGAGCATAAATTGGCTTGTTATGTGGATGACATTTTGATCTATCTAGGGCAACCAACATACTCTTTACCTAATTTGATGCAATCCTTTGAACAATATGGTCAATTATCAGGATACCAGATCAAAACAGATAAAACCCAATTACTTTCATATTACTATAGCCCACCAAGAGAAATTGAAAGTCGATACCCCTGGGCATGGCACACAGAGTCTTTCAAATATTTGGGCATCATTATGCCCAAAGATTTGGCAAAATTATCAGAATGTAATTATCAGCCTCTATATAAAAAAATTAAGGAAGATGTGGCAAGATGGAGCCTGGTTCCCTTTTTCAGTCTCAGTTCAAGGATTGAGTCTATTAAAATGAATATACTGCCCAGACTGTTATATCTCTTTCAGACCCTACCAATAGAGATTAATCAAAATCAATTCAATGAATGGAACAAACTGCTATCAGGGTATATTTGGCAGGGTAAAAGGCCTAGAGTTTGTCTCAAAACTTTGCAATTAGCAAAGGAAAAGGGGGGATTGGGCTTACCTTCTCTTAGAGATTATTATTTTGCAGCACAGTTGAGAGCTGTAATATGTTGGTGCAACCCATCATATGACGCTCAATGGAAAAACATTGAGGAGCAGGTACTTCCCATCCCCATACAAGCAATTTTGGCTGATAACAACCTGCAAAGGTACATAAATACTGTTGATAACCCATGGGTGAAATTGATTCTTAAAATATGGAAAACCACTATAAAAGAATAGAGGGAGATATTGCAATTCTTAAATGGTGTGCATATGACTCTGATTTTACACAAAATAAATTGGATGCTAGATTTAAGGATGGGACAGCTAAAGGAATAACAGTTCTTTGCAACATAATGAAAGAAGGAACACTGTTCAGTTTTGAAATGCTTAAAGAGAAACATTAGAAAAACAAGATTTTTATCGGTATTTACAGATACAACAATATGTTAATAAGACGCTTAAAAATGTAACCAAGGCAAATACATGCTTGATAGAGCTCTTTAGAAAAGCATATAATTCAGATAATGGTAGTAGAATCATTTCAAGCATGTATAAGGGGTTGTCAAATCTTAAAACACATTTGACCATACATTAAAACAAAATGGAAGAAGGAAGGAGGGTTAATTATATCTGAGGAAGAATAGACAACAATATGGAGATATCAATGGAAGTGTACCAATTCACAGAAATGGAGGGAGCTTGGATGGAAAAACTCGATAAGATATTTTATTACACCCTCTCAGAAATCCCATTATGATAGTAACCTCCATGTTTGCTGGAGAAATTGTGGAAATCAAATGCAAGTCATTATCATATTTTTTGGGACTGCCCTGTTATCAAAAACTATTGAAGGGTGATACATAATGCCCTACAAGACATCTTTAAATGTGAAATACCCTTGGAGAGTAAGACCATATATTTTGGATACATACCTCAAGAATTGTTGAAAAGAAATAAATATTTAATTAATATACTGTTGGTGGCTGGTAAAAAGACTCTTACTAGGAAATGGTTATCACATTTGAGCCCAACTTTAAATACATGGATGGAAATTACAATGGACATTTACAAAATGGAGGAGATAACAGCATCTGTTAGTCATAAGCTGGAACAATTTGATTCATACTGGGAAAAATGGTTTAACTACATAATGCCTCATAGGCCTGATTTCATTCTCACAAATCAATGAATCTTTTTAAAAAAAAAATCTCTCCCTACTTGTACATAGTTCTTTCCTTTTGCTTGTTTTTTTCTTTCCACTCTTTTCTATAAGTGTATACCTCAGATAAATACTTTGTGGAGATTTGTGATATATATGATTATATGATATATATGTACAATGTCTGAAATACATCTTATGGAAATGTAAAAAAAAAGATCATGAGCTGCATAGATAAAAGGAATAATCCTAGTCTTTTCCCAGGTTAGGAGAGTCTAACTTCAGAAGACATTGGTTTAAACCAATCTTTTTAAGCCCAAGATCCCCTACCTCGGCCATAGTCAAAGGCGAGATGGACCCCCAGATCAATTAGTTACACGCATGCGCACTGGGGCAGAAGAGACAGGAAGTAAAACCCCAGAAGTAGAAATAATGTATAAACACCAGGGGTACCCACCCTTTTTGCACCGCAGACCTGTTTAATATTGACAATATTCTTGCCGACCGGGGGGGGTGGGGGGGGGGCTGGTGTTAAACACGACCGGAATATAGCGATACTCGAAGCATTATGTCCTTATGTCCAGTCTATTCCGCAATATAGTTTTAACAGCTCTCGGCATTTAGCTTCTGTCCTGCTTGCCTATGTTTTTTCTGCTCAAAAAACTCAGCGGGTTTGTCTTTCAGTGTTGGGTGCTTGGACTCAGGGTACCGAAGCAGTTTTGAGGGCTTCATTGCCCCATTAGACAGCCTCTGGGCCCGAACTCCAGCCTCCCACCCGTCCGCCGCCAGATGCCTTGGCCAGGTGCGGCTGGTTATGGGTGGGATGAGAGGACAAGGTAAGGGCTGGAGGTCCGCGTGCCGGAGCCGCGGCGGTTCCAGTCTGGAGAGAGTTACCGAGCGAGGAGTGCGACAGGGCGCCCACCTGCCCCCCCTTGTAGGGTCTATCGGCTGACAAAAGTTTGTTTCAGTAGATCGCAGTGCGGTAGCTGCTCTGATACTTACAGAACCCTGAGCCCAAATTAGATCGTCTGCAAATATTTTAGCACTGGGTTCCCCACGAATATTCAGTGTGGTGAACAGGTTTAGAGGTGGCGCCCATCTGTCTGCATTCCGGGCCGGTAGCAACAGCACTTCCCACCGGCCGCTCTCCGGTCCAGTAGCAACGGCGGTTCTTGCTGGCTGCCCGAGGTGAACCAGTCATCCCCAGCGCAAGGGTGTCACTGTGTTTAGGTGACTGATGTTTAGGCGCATGTGTTCAAGTTCAACAGTAGGCGAGACAGGGAATGCGGAAAGGTGCAGCTGACTCATTTTGTTTCCTCACGGCCCGGTGGTTGGGGACCACTGAAGTACACTGTGTAAACACAAAGTACACTGCAGATGCTGTGGTCAAATCAGCACGTACAAACAAGCTGGAGGAACTCAGCAGTCAGCAGGTTGACTGCTCACTTCAACGGATGCTGCCTGACCTGCTGAGTTCATCCAGCTTGTTTGTACGTGTTGAATTATGCTGTGTAGTGCGGGGAGCTACAGGCATGCGCACTGGGCAGAAAGAATGAATCTAATACCCCCTGACCCAGAAACAATCTCTCAACAGTATTTGTGTATTTATTTTTGATTTTTTTTCGGGATCTACTGGGGAAGTCTCAAAGATCGACCAGTCAATCGCAATCGACGGGTTGGCGACCACTAGATTAAGGTGAGCAGGGGCTGATTTAAAAGGAACCTGCGTAGCCGCATTTTTCACATGGAGGGTGGTAGATATATGGATTCTATTGCCAAAAGAAATGGGAATTATGATATTTGGCTGGATACATAGATAGGAGAAATTTCAATAGATGTAGGCAGAGCCACAGAGAAACAGCAAGATTGTGCTACAGAGAGCAGAGCCACTGCCTTACAGCACCAGGCACCAGGGTTCAATCCTAACTTTGGATTGGTGCTGTCTGTGCGGAGTTTGCATAGTCCTACTGTGACCACGTGGGTTTCCTCTAGATGTTCTGGATTCCTTCTACATCCCAAGCATGTGTTGGTATTTCAGTGGAATAAAGGAAATTACAATGGCATTAGAGGGCAACTGGCTGAAGTCGAATGGAAAGGGACACTAGTGGGAAGGACAGCAAGCAGCAGTGGCTGGGGTTTCTGTGGAAAATGAGGGAAATGCAAGGCAGATATATTCCAAGTAAGAAGAAGGACACAACCGTGGCTGGCAGGTGAAGTCAGAACCGAAGTAAAAGCAAAGAAGAGGGCATACAAGGAAACCAAAGCTAGTGAGAAGATAGAGGATTGGGAAGCTTTTAAAAACTTGCAGAAGGAAACTAAGAGTGTCATTAGGAAGGAAAAGATAAAATTATGAAAAGAAGCTGGTGACTAATATCAAAGAAAATAGTAAAAGCTTTTTTAAGTACATTAAGGGTAAAAGAAATTTGATGGTAGATATAGGGCCAATAGAAATTGACGCTGGAGATATTATAATGAGAGACACAGAGATGGCAGATGAACTGAATGTATATTTTGCATCAGTCTTCACAGTGGAAGACATCTGCAGTATACCGGACATTCAAGAGTGTCAGGGAAGTGAAGTTTGTGCAGTGAAGATTACGACTGAGAAGGTGCTCAGGAAGCTTAATGGTCTGAGGGTGGATAAATCTCCTGGACCTGATGGAATACACCCTTGGCTTCTTACAGAAGTAGCTGGAGAGATTGCGGAGGCATTAACAACGATCTTTCAAGAATTGATAGATTCTGGCATTGTGTCAGATGACTGGAAAATTGCAAATGTTACTCTGCTATTTAAGAAAGATGGAGGCAGCAGAAAGGAAACTATAGACCTGTTAGCTTAACATCAGTGGTTGGGAATTTGTTGGAATGGATTGTTAGGGATGAAATTACGGAGTACCTGGAGGTACATGACAAGATAGGCCACAGCCAGCAGGGTTTCCTGAAAGAAAAATCATGAATTTTACTGCCGTTTTTTGAGGAAATTACAAGCAGGGTAGACAAAGGAGATGCAGTAGATCTGGTGTACTTGGATTTTCAGAAGGTCATTAACAAAGTGCCACACATGAGGCTGCTTAGTAAGATAAAAGCCCATGGAATTACAGGAGAGTTATTAGCATGGGTGGAGCATTGACTGATTGGCAGAAAACAGAGAGTGGGTGTAAAGGGATCCGGTTCTGGCTGGCTGCCGGTTAGCAGTGGGGCTCCACAAGGGTCGGTGTTGGGACCGCTGCTTTTCACGATGTATGTCAATGATTTTGACTATGGGATTAATGGATTTGTGGCTATATTTGCCGATGATACAAAGATAGGTGGAGGAGCAGGTAGTGTTGAGGGAACAGAGAGCCTGCAGAGAGACTTAGATAATTTAGAGGAATGGGCAAAGATGTGGCAAATGAAATACAATGTTGGAAAGTCATGCACTTTGGTGGAAGGAATAAACAGGCAGATTATTATTTAGGTGGAGGCAGAATTCAAAATACAAAGATGCAACAGTACTTGGGAGTCCTTGTGCAGGATACCCTAAAGGTTAACCTCCTGTTTGATGTCGGTGGTGAAGCCGAATGCAATGTTGACATTCATTTCTAGAGGTATAGAATATAAGAGCAGGGATGTGATGTTGAGGCTCTATAATGCACTCGTGAGACCACACTTGGAGTATTGTGTGCAGTTCTGGGTTCCTTATTTTAAAAAGGATATACTGACATTGGAGAGGGTTCAGAGAAGATTCATGAGAATGATTCGAAGAATGAAAGGGTTACCGTATGAAGAATGTCTGGAGCTCTTGGGCTGTATTCCCTGGAGTTCAGCAGAATGAGGGGGGATCTCATAGAAACATTCTGAATGTTAAAAGGCCTGAACAGATTAGATATAACAAAGTTATTTGCTATGGAAGGGGCGTCTAGGACAAGAGGGCATGAATTCAGGACTGAAGAACATCCATTTAGAACTGAGATGCGGAGAAATTATTTTAGTCAGAGGGTTGTAAATCTGTGGCATTTGTTGCCATGAGCGGCTGTGGAGGCCAAGTCATTGGGTGCATTTAAGGCAGAGATAAATAGGTTGTTGATTAGCCAGGGCATCAAAGAGTATGGGGAGAAGGTATGAGAGTAGGAATGACGGAAGAATTGGATCAGCCCATGATTGAATTGCGGAGCAGACTCGGTGGGCTGAATGGCCCACTTCTGCTCGTATATCTTATGGTCAAACATCTAAGTCATCATAAGTTACAAAAACTGTGACACTAAACATTCAGTAACACTTCAAACTCAACAGGTACTTCATTAAGCCCCTCAAGTTACTCAGCCACAACATTAAACATTCAACAGCTACTTCGGTAAATGTGCTTGTGAGCCTCCGATATCAGCAGCATGGTTCTTCAGCACTGGTCGCAAACTCAGTGTGAAGATGAGCCCCTGGAGACAAAAGAGAGCCTGCAAGTCTTTCACATGTGCTGTTCTTATACTCCTGAGGTGTCTGGCACTGGATGTTGGTGCTGTGGTGACAAGGTAACCAATAGGAAGGAGCTGCTGCATCACTTGAAAGGGTTAATCAACAACCAGCATGGCGGAAATGGCTTCCAACCGGCAAGTAAACTAACCCTCCATATTACAGCCTCCTTCACTTCATAGGAAACAAGTCCAGCCTATTTAGTCTTTCCATATAACACAAGTAAGTCCTCCAATCCCAGGCAACATTATGGTGAATCTCCTTTGCATTATCTCCACTGTAATTACCTTCTTCTTTCAATGTGGTGTTCAACGATACAAAAGTGGTTAGATATGGACTAACCAATGGTTTGTGAAATTGCAACATAACATCCCAATACTCATATGTTCAGACCTATAAAGGTAAGCATGCTATATGTCTTTTCCATCACCCTATTGATCTACTTTGTCACTTTTAGGGAACATGGGACCTGAATACTTTACTCTCTTTGTTCATCAGCATTATTTAGTGGCCTACCAATTACGGAATGTCTTACCCTTACTTGACTTCCAAAAATGCATCACCTTGCATTAATTGGGATTAATTTTCATCTTCCAATGCTGAGCCAACTTTCCATCTGAATTATATCCATTGTGCAGTGCCTTGAGAAAGTATTCAGCCCCCACCACAATTTTCACACTTCACTGTCTCATTTTCTAAATTTAAAATATATTGAAGTAATCTATTAAAATATATATTGAGCTAATCTACAAAGCATTGTGCATCATGTCAAATCAAAAGAAAAATTCCAAAACCTGCCAACAACTTGGTGAGCAGGATTGGGCACCACTGACTCATCTGTGCTCCAAGAGGAGTTGATCATGAGACATACTATTATTCTTTTGAGAGACACAACAATCCTCTCCTGACAGTGTATAGCAAACCCAGCAAGCTTATTTAGAAATTCATTTATGGGACGTGGGCATCACCAGCTAAGCCAGCATTTATTGCCCATCCCTAGGTGCCCTTGAGAAGGTGGTGATGAGCTGCCTTCTTGAAATATTGAAGTCTCTGAGGTGTAGGCACACCCACAGTACTGTTAGGGAGGGAACGCCATGATTTTGACCCCACAACTATGAAGGAATGGCAATATGTTCCCAAGTCAGGATGGAGAGTGACTTGGAGGGGGATTTCCAAGTGGTGTTTCCAGATACCTGCTGTTCTCGTCCTTCAAGATGGTACGGGTTGTGAGTCTGGAAGGTGCTGCCTTAGGAACTTCGGTGTGCTGTTGCAGTGCATCTTGTAGATAGTACACACTGCTGCAAAGGTTCATTGATGGTGGAGAGCCTAATTGGTTAGTGCTAATGCGTAGTGACTTTCGGATGTTATAATTGTAGGTAATACTATTGGGGCAATATATATCCTGTTCATGGTCCATAGTCTTTCCTTTTGCTCTTTTAATTCAGCATATTTCTGGTGTTTTTCTCTGATTGATTTCTGTATATTATGAGTATACAGTATCTATTAAGTACATTGTTTTTGCTTGCTTATACTGTAATGTTATACCTAGTGGGTTATTATGGATTCTCCTATCTATAATAATGGATTGGTCATAATATAATTTGTAGGACTCTGACTCTAAAATGGGATCAGACTTGTATTTACTGTAAGGTGTGGTATTTTTTATGAGTTTGTATTTTGAAGCAAGGTTTTGGTGAATGATGCTTGCCACTTAATTGTGCCTGCGTAAGTAATCAGATTGAGTTAAACTGCTGCAGGATCCTGTAAAGTGTTGGATTGTTTCTGGTTTCTCTTGGCATTTTCTGCATTTATCACCTTGAATTTCTTGGTCTTTTATTATGTACTTTGATAATTTTTTTGTGTTAGTCAATTATCATAAGGAACCCCTCTGTTTCTGGGAAGAGGTTTCTAACTCTGAGCCAGGTGTTCAATGTTGGCAGAGATTCAGGCACTATTCAGAATTTTTAAGAGATTTGTTGATATATATTAATAGGTACAGATGAAAGTAAATACATTTTTATACCAATAAATATGACATTATTACTGCCCATACATTTCCAGTTGTAGGTATATTTTATAACTGGTTTTAGAATATCAATTGTAACTTCAGGTGTTTACATGTCTTCAAGTTTGTGAATGTATTGTCACGGTCCCAAGCATTAATTCCCCATATTCTCCTAATTTCCTTTGATTGCGACACACCTGATTCTCATCTGGACCGGCAGCATGAATATCCCGGCTTTGCATCCACTCATCGCCAGATCGTTGTTTTAGCCAGTGTTGTAATTCATGTTCCCGGCTGCTTAGGATTGTGTATTCTAAGTTTTACTTCAGTACCAACGTTTACCTGTGAAACTCTGTCTCTCTGTGTCAAGATAAGTATTGCGTGCTGTTTGCCTTTCCATTTGCCGCTCCATGTCAAGATAAAAATTGCCCGACGTTGTCTTTCCATTTAATGCTCCATGTCAAGGTAAGTATTGCCTGCCACCTGTCTCCTGTTTGCTGTTCAGCTCCAGCGATGTCGTGTCAAGGTAAGTATTGCCTGCCTCCTGCTCCTCTGTTCACCCGCCTGTTTGCTGTTCAGCCCCCACTGCACTCATGCCTTCACCTGCATCCTAACTCTATCTCCATGCCAGTGTCCTGCGTTTGTGTTCGCCCATTCTTTGCAACATGTGTTCTTTCTCCACCCTCTAATCCACCTTGCTTCTTAATTGTGTATCACCTTGTTCGACCAGTTAGTTGGTAATACAGTGTTAAGGGCAGTGACATTTTGGCACGTCAAGTTTATTTTCCAGTATTAATCCTTTTCATTGTTCCTGAACTGATAATTCTTTTCACTTCATCTGGCATATTTCATGTATCTATTTAGGCTAGCTTTGTATGCATTAAGCTTTTGCTTTAGTGTATCTATAAATTCTACAATGCTTTTGTTATGTTTATGGTGTCTTACCTTTTACATTTGCTTTACATTTCTTTAGCTTTTCTCTTAACTTTATTATTATTGGTTTTTTATTTTTACTTTTTTCTCAACTCGAGTTGGTAAAACCTAAGCTACCCTCAGTTCAATTGCTTGGAACTTTCAGCTTTTCCTCCGGGCTTGATTTAGAGTTACAGAATCTATCATCAATAGTTCTTTATATGCTTTCATACTCTTGGGCATCCTTTCTGTTCTTCTGTAAGTATACTGTGGTTATCTAAGTGAGTGGTGATTAGTTGCAAAATACATGATGTTACAAGTTTATATATAGCTTGTAAACAAGTAATAGGACAATATTTTGGCAGATCAATTGTGATTTATCATTTAGGTAAGAGAAATGTTTTGACTACCATCAGAAATTCAGTCACTTTTTCAGGACTTTAAGAAAATTGTTGATGTATGTTAATAGGTATGGATGAAGGCAAATAAATTTTTATACCAATAAATATGAATATTATCACTGCCTGTACTCTTCCAGAAGTGGGTGTATTATATAACCACTTTTATCCATCGTAACTTAAATTGTTTGCATTTGTTCAATTGTGTGAGTGTGTTCTTTTTCCTTCCTAATTTAGCTTGCTTCTTAATTTGTGTCACCTGGTGTGACCAGATATTAAACTAAGAGTTCATCATTTTTGTGTATGTTTGTAATTCACTGCTACAGTTGGTGACACTTTGGCATGTCGAATTTACTTTCAATTTCCTGTATAAATATTGTTCATTGTTTCTGAATTGATAATTCTGTTGACTTTATCTGGTGCATTTCATATATCTAATTAGTCTAACTTTGTATCACCAAACATTTGTTTTATTGTATCTATAAATTCTACATTGCTTTTGTTTGGTTGATTATACAGTATCTTGTATGGACCTTATATTTCCTTAGCTTTTCTCTTAACTTTCTTGCTAATAATAATAATTATATTACTATTTTATTATTATTAGTAGTAGTAGCATTACTTATTTTTTCTCAGTTTGTAAAACCAGATTTTTGGGCTCATTTCTCAACTGCTAGGAAATTTTGAATTATTATTGTGATGTTTAGGATTGTGGCTTTCTGAAGATTTACATAGATATTGCTGTGTAGCCCTACAATTTCTTCCCCCAAGCCATCAGACTCCTCAACGCTCAGAGTCGAGACTGACATCTACATAATTTATTATTATATTGTAATTTGTCCTCTACTGTGCCTATTGTCTTGTTTATTAATGATTGTACTGACCTGTATTGTTCTGTGCTCTTTATGTAGTCCTGTGCAGATCTGTAGTCTAGTGCAGTTTTTATGTCATTTTATGTAGTCTAGTTTAGTCTAGTCTTGTGCTGCCTCACATAGTCTAGTGTAGTTTTGTGTTGTTTCATGTAGTACCAGGGTCCTGGAGGAACGTTGTTTCGTTTTTACTGTGTACTGTACCAGCGGTTTATGGTCGAAATGGCAATAAACTTGACTTGAGTTGAATTGTTTAATGCTATTGTGTAATGACTTTGGGATGATATCAATTGTAGATATTACTAATGGACCACAGGTTCCATAGTCTTTCAATCCCCTCTTTTAATTCAGCATGTTTCTGGCATTTTTCACTTACTGATTTCTGTAAATTCTGTGTGTTTGGAATGGCTATGTCTATTAAGTAAAGTGTTCTTGCTCGTTTATCCTGTATTATAATATCTGGACAGTCATTATAGATTGTCCTATTTGTAATAACAGATTCGTTATATAGTAAGGTATGGTTTCTTTTATGAGTTTGTATGTTAAAGCAAGATTTTTGTGAATGATGTTTGACTGTGCCTGTGTAAGCAATCAGATTGAGCTAATCTGCTACAGGATCCTGTAATTTGTTGTGTAACACACTGTAAGGTTTCACTGTTAAGGCTACTGGACTTGCTTCTATGTAATGTTTCACTACTAATGTAACGGTTTCTCTGTAGCAGCAATGTTTGGGTTATGACTAAAGATAACAGGGCTTTGTGATGAATGTTATCCAATGGGAGAAATGTTGTTCTTTCTTATGTGTATGGGAGCCGGGTTTTTCGTAGTCTTACATCGGGGAGCAATGGAGAGAGAGGACGTGAACGGAGAAAGTTGGAAGACCACTGGATGGAGTGGACTGTGGAGCGAGGGTCCGAGAGCCAGCAACACTTGGAGGAGGTCGATGAATAGCTGTATCAGTGAGCTCCAATGTGCATTTTTGATTTTTTTCCTTAAAATGAGTCCTTTCTCTTGTTATTTTCTTTACTAACCCTTTATTCCGATTAAGATTTATAAAGTTCAATCATTTAATTGCACGTGCTGTGCTGTTGGATATTTTGCAGCATCCACACAAAGGAGATTTCACAGTTTGGTGGGGCCGGAAGTTGTTTTCCCCTAGACGACGATGTACTGGTCAAGCCTGAGGGTTATAGGTGGATTGTTTCTGGTTTCTCTTGGCATTTTCCGCATTTATCATCTTGACTTAGTTGGTTTTTTATGATGTTTTGATATTTTTGTGCTAACCATCTGATCCTGTATTGCCACTGTTACGTACCCGTGACACATGACAGTGGTACCCTTGTCACGTGACAGTGGTGTTGAAGCTATACTGGACTTGAGGTAATGGTCTTGTGATGGTGGAGTGATGTCATTTTCCCACCAGTAGAGGTCATGTGACAGGTTTTTTTTACAGGGTATAAAAGGAGGACCCCTCCCTGTGAGGAGGGGCAGTTTGTGGCTGGATTTGCCATGTTGACTTCATGCCACTGCGTGATTTAATGTTATGACACAGTTTAGTTGAAAGATGAAGTTTTATCTAATGCCTAACGTTTAAAAGGTCATTGCCAACAGTTTCTTTATAATACTGCTAGTTGAGAATCAGTGGAGAGTGAAGATCGGAGTTTGGGAGTTAAAAGATCGAGGAGAGTCGATTTCGACGGTGAAACGGGTTCGACCTTGTTTGATCCTCATTCGGAAGGAATTCGTTGACTGTTCTCGTGTTAATCTCTGTGAAATAGCAAAAAGGATTAGGAATAGTACTGTAAAGGAAAGGTCAGTGCCTTTAAGCCGTTTCATTTGTCCATCTGCGTAAATTCTTCATGGGAAAAGTTCGATTTTGGGAACCGAAACAACACGACATGAACGAGAATTTAAATCTTCTTAAAAAGTCTCTCCCTTAAATGGACTGTAAGCATTTTGAACTTTTGCAATACTACTTTGAAGAACTGTTTGTGCAACATCGCTTTAAGAACTGTTTAAGCTTCATTGCTTTAAGATCTTTTAAAGCTGCCGCACAGCAGCTGATTTCCGGTTACATTAGTGTTTGTTTACTTTTGGGGGGGTTTGTTTTCAGTGTTCAATAAACGTGATGTTTGTTATAAAAAACCCTTGCTGAACTCATGTATTTATTGTTGCCTGAATACGTAACAACGCTGAGAAAAGTGTGTTTTCATAATAATAATAAAATCTCTATAGAAGAAAAGGGCTCCTTGTGGTGTTACAGATTCAGCAACAATAAATATATGAGTTAGGCAAGGGTTTTTTATAACAAACATCACGTTTATTAAACACAGAAAACAAACCCCCCCCAAAAGTAAACAAACACTAACGTAACCGGAAACAAACTGCGGTGCGGCAGCTCAAACAGTTCTTAAAGTGATATTGCAAAAACACTTCTTTAAAGTGGTATTGCCAAAAGTTCGATATGCTCACAGTCCATTTAAAAGGAGAGACTTTATAAGACGATTTAAATTCTCTTTCACGTCGCTTGGCTTTGATCCCCGACGTCGAACTTCCCACAAAGAATTTACGAAACGAAACGGCTTAAAGGCACTGACCTTTTCTCCCTCACTACCTTCAATCCTTTCTGGTAAACCCAGGGATTAACACGAAGATAGTCAATGAAATCCTTCCGTATAAGGATCAAACAAAGGTCGAAACCCGTTTCACCGTAGAAAGCGATTCTCCTCAATCTTTAACTCCCGAACTTTGATCTTCACTCTCCACTAATTTCTCGAACTAGCAGAATCGTAAAGAACCTGCTGGCAATGACCTTTTAAACTTTAGGCATTAGATAAAAACTTCATCCTTCAACTAAACTGCGTCATCACTTAAAGCACGCAGTGGCATGAAGTCAACTTGGCAAATCCAGCCACGAACTGCCCCTCCTCACAAGGTGGGGTCTACCTTTTATAACCTGTAAAAAAAACCTGTCACATGATCTCTACTGGCGGGAAAATGACGTCACTCCGCCATCACAAGACCATTACCTCAAGTCCAGTATAGCTTGAACCCCAGTCACGTGACAAGGGCACCACTGTCATGTGTCACGAGTACGTAACAGTGTAAGCTGGTAAAACCTGAGATACAGACAGCCAAGCACACTCATTTCTAAGTTGCTAGGAACTTATGGAATATTCTAGCTTTGTTTAGTTTTGTGGCTTTCTGAAGATTTACAAAATTATTTTGTGTAGGTCTAATTGTTGAGTGGTGTTGTGGAGTGAATTTGGGATTTTACCAGTTGTAGATATGACTACTGGGGCAAGCATACCTTGTTTATATTCCATAGTCTTTCAATTTCTTCTTTTAATTCAACATATTTCTGGAGTTTGTCACTTGTTTGTCACTTATTGATTTCTGCATGTCATGAGTGATTTGGAACGGTGATATCTATGAAGTAAGTTGTTCTTGCCTGTTTATCCTGTATTATTATATCCAGATTGTTATCATCGATTGTCCTATCTGTAATTAAGGATTAGTTATAACATTATTTGTAGGACTTTGTCATATAGTATGGTATAGTTTTTTTATGAGTTTGTATTTTAAAGCAAGATTTTGGTGAGTGATGTTTGTCATTTGATTGTGTCTGTGTATGTAATCCAATTGAGTTAAACTGCTACAGAATCCTGTAATGTGCTCCAATGTTTCTGGTTTCCTTTGGCATTTTCTGCATTTATCATTTGGAATATGTTGGTCTTTTATTATGCATTCTCTTCCAGGGGTTAACCTTTTCTTCTAGAGCAATAATTTCTTCATTTTTCTGGGTTGAGCCGTCATTTAAATTTAGAGGTGTGCACTTCTTATCAGGGGCTGGCTGGTGGTGTAGTGGCATCAGCACTGGACTTCAAGGCAGATGGTCCTGAGTTCAAACCCAGTCAGTTCCCAATCTGGGCAGCAGCAGTATCTGTGCAGAAGAAAGGCCTGGTAGTCTGCTTCCGTATCTTGTCACAAAATCCTTATGGACCCTATGGTCCATGAGGTCGTGAAGATTCGGACTCGACATAATGACTGAACAACAACAAATTTCTTATCAGAATTGCATATGCTTGCATGGGGTGTTGAATCCTGTTTTCATTTATGATAATATATTCTTAGAAGTTTTATCTGACGTGTAAATTGTTTTGTATCTGTTCTTCCTCTTCCTTCCTTGGCAGTGTTAATTTAAGTGCATTTGAGAGTACATAGTGATTTCTAAAACTTATCATTTAGTTTATTTTTTTTCCTTTGTAAAATTTCCAGACCAGTTTCAGACTAAGGTATTATACCAAAAGAATATATTAATATGGGTTTGTTCTTATATAATAACACCAGATCTGTACACAGTATTCCAGATAAAATCTCACTAGGCATTATTTGCATTTGGAACAAGATGTTTTTATTCTTGATTTAAAATCTTCTTACAAAATAGCCAATGTATTGCATGCCTTCATAAATCCTTATCAAACTTGCACATTAACTTTTGATGGTTTATGCAAAATGACACCAAATATGCACATCAACACCTTTCAATCCCTTTCATCACTGGAAGTAAAATGAGATTGCATTCGATGGATGACTTTCATTATATTCCATTTGCCTTGTCCTTCCAATTTAGCTGGCAGATCTATATCCCCTCCAGCCTTTCTGCACACTCATCACAACCCACGCAGTCATCTAGCTTTATATCATCAGCAATCGGTGATATACAGTATTAAAATGGACTGCTTTGCAAAATAATTGAAAGACACCAAAATCCACTAATTGCTGCCTTCCAACTTTAAAATTACTTGTTTATTCTTATTATTTTCTATTATTCCATCCTCAATTTACACCAGTATGTTTTCCCCTATACCTTGTTCTCTAATATTTTTAAATAATCTTTGTGCCATCTCTTCAATGACCTTCCAAAAATCCAAATACACTGTATGAACAGCCCTCACCTCTTCTGTTAGTACTGTCTGAAGAAGAATCCAGCAGAACTGACAAACATGGCTTCCCTTTTCCTCTCATGGACTCATCCATATCCTGTCATTAGTTTATCAAGTGCTCTTTCACTTCCTTCTTTTGTGGAAAAAAAAAATCCAGCCATGTTGGGCTAATTAGCTCTGTTTCTCTCTCCAACTTTTCTTCAATTCTGTGATTTAATTTGCTTCCATCCAGTCTGTAGAAACTGTTCTGGAATTCGTGGAATTGAGGAAGATGGCGACCAGTGCATTCATTATCGCCATAGCCACCTTCTTCAAAGCCAAAGGAGGCAGAAATTGTTTTTCCATCCTTGGAACTACTCCACTATTATGTTTTTAATGATGCTGTTTTGATGTTTCATCGCCCTAGATCTGTGTCCATCTACTGTTTTCAGCAGGTTTTCCATATCCTCATGTGAAAACAGGCACAAAATATTCATTTAATATAAATTACTGTGTAAAACTCTTAGGCACATATACATAGCTAGCATTTGTCAACATTGAGCAGAGACAGAGTTTGTTAATCAGGCAGGATCAAGGGTGTAATGCCGCAGGAGGGGGAATCTGGGGCATGTGGAAGGGAAGGAGTGCCATGGGAGAGGGGGAGTGGCAACCATGAGATACTAGACAAGGCCATTAGATTCCAAACAATTAGTATATTGATCACTACAGAATGTCTCTCTGGTGCTTCCTCCTCCCTCCCCTCTCCCTTCCCCTTTGCCCAACCATGATTCCCCTCTCCCTGCCCCCTTCCCACTCTCAATCCACAATGGAGACCCGTATCAGAATCAGGTTTATCATCACTCACATATGTCATGAAATTTGTTTTTGTTTTCTGGAAGCAGTACAGAGCAATACATAAAATTACAACAGTACTGAGCAATTAGTCTTGGGCTCCCTGGCTATACATGTGTGCTTAAAACTTTTGCACAGTACTGTATCTATTTTTTAATCCCAATTTAATTTCTCCTGAGTCACTCTGTAGCAAACACACATAAATATTTGCTACTCTTTTTCCTTTTTACACATCTACAAAAGCTCCTTTTTTAAGTTTTTATGTTTCTCATTCTTGTATTCTATCTTCGTTGACCTCATCAATGTCTTGATACTCCACTGATTTCTGAATTTTTTCCAATTCTCAGGCACATTGTTTTTATTATAAATCCAGTCATTCGATTTAGTACTAACTTTAATTCCTCTTGATAGCCAGAGCTGGACAATATTTCTAATTGATAGTTTTGCTTTGAGGGGATATACGTTATTTGTAAAATATGGGCTCTTCTAAAATTTAACAATTTTCATTTGTCCTTTTTATCTAGTTTTCCTCTTGCTCTCAGCCAACAGATGCTATTATTCCTTTTAGGAAGAAATTATCTCAATATGAATGGATGGGTAACTATTGAAATCACCTTTGATCTTTAGATAATCTATTGGATCACTAATTATTCTGATTCCCATTCTCATTCTCATATGTTGATCCATGGCCTCCTCTTGTGTCAACATGAAGCCACCCTCAGGGTGGAGGAGTAACACTGCATATTCTGTCTGGGTAGCCTCCAACCTGATGGCATGAATATCAATTTCTCCTCCCAGTAAAAAAGTTCCCTCCTCCCTCCCATCTTCTTCTATTCCCTACTCTAGTTTTTTTTAACCTCTTCTCATCACCTATCACTTCCCCCTGGGTACTTTCTTCTTTTCCTTTCTCCGACAGTCCACTTTCCTCTCCTACCCTTCCTCTCTAGCCCTTTACTTTCCTCACCAACTTGGCTTCACTTAACATCTTCCAGCTAGCCTCCTTCCCCTCCCGCCACCTTTTTATTCCTGCATCTTCCCCCTCCCTCTCTGTCCTGAAGAAGGGTCTCAGCCTGAAACATCGACTGTTTATTCATTTGTTGCTGCTTGACCTGGTGAGTTCCTCCAGCATTTTGTGTGTACCAATTTGGATTTTAAGCATCTGCAGACTTTCTCATGTTAATAATTAATCATACTTCATTTTACAGATAGCACATTTAACATAACATGTTTCTTATTTCTTCCTTGCCACATTGATTTATACAGCCTTCCTTTATTCATTCCATAAATATACTCTTCCTAATTACCTCTAAGTTAGTTTGCTTAGTCTAAGCTTAGGTTGAGAATAGCTATGAATGTTGTATTACTCTTGGTCCATGCCCCTTTAATTTCCTGAATTACTCAATATCCTATATTACCATTACTGTTTGGGGCCTATTGAAACAGCCAATAATGTTATTTTTCCCCTAAGCTGATACTACTTCTGGATGTTCTGACCTAAAAACCCTCCTTTATTCCATTCTATAAGTCAATGTGAACAGCTGCTATTTCCATTTTGAGTATATTTTTAATAGATAAATATCCTGTCATGTTTAACTCCCAACCTTGATCACTTAGATAGCATTAACTTAAATAAAAGTCAGGTTTATTGTCAGGTGCACAAATAGAGTATTGCGCAGATGCAATGAAAAGTTTGCTTGCAGCAGCACCGCTGCAGATATGTACCGTAGGTTGGGACAACACACAGACTATAAATTATACAGGGCAGTGAAGAGAAAAGAGACTATGCAAAGCAATAAAAATCAGAGAGAAGTCCATGGTAGCGCAGGTGGTGGTCTGTACTGTTCTGTTGCTGTGGTAGGATTAGGGTTGTATAAGTCAATTCAAAAACCTGATGGAAGTAGATGTTCCTGAACCTGGTGATGAGGGATTTCAGGATTGTGACCCTCATGCCTGATGGTAGGAGTGACAAGAGGGCCTGACAAGGATGGTGGGGATCATTGATGATAGATGCCACTTCCTTGAGACAACGCTTCTTGTAGATGTTGTCAACAGTGTGGAAGGTAGTGCCTGTGATGGACCAGGCGGTGTCTACCACTCTCTGCACCCTCTTCTGTTCGATTTACCACACCCAGACCATGGCACAGCTAGACAAGATACTCCCATCAGTGCCTCTATAGAAGTTTGTCACAGTGGTGACATGGAAAATCTCCATAATCTTCAAAGAAAGGTACTGGTGTGCATTCTTTGTGATTGAATCAAGGTGTTAGGTCCAGCAGGTCATCAGAGATCCAGAAATTTGAAGCTGCTGACTCTGAACAGCTCTGACCTACCAATTTGTACCATTAATTCCCTACCTTTTTGCAAATGTCATCAGTACTCAGATAAATTTTCAATTTTACCATTGCACCATCTTTTACTGCACTGACCCTAACTGGAGGTATAGTACTATGTTTGTAGTCCCTATTCCTTCCTGACAGACTCTATCATTGCTGTGTTTTTCTGTTTAACTTTCCATATATTTCCCTTACCAGCTCCATTCTAGTCCCACATGTACACACCTAAGGGAATTAATGCAGATGCTGGAAATCAAAGTAATGCACACAAAATGCTGGAGGAACTCAGCAGGCCAGGCAGCATCTATGGATAAGAGTAAGCAGATTATATTTGAGGCTGAGCACACACACACACACACACACACACTTGTACATAACTAATTTGTACATTGCATTCAGATGGAGACGTAACGTAAAGATTTTTACTCCTCATGTATGTGAAGGATGTAAGAAATAAAGTCAGTTTCAACACACACGTACACATATGCAGTATCTCCACCCATCACGTAACCCTATTCAGTTGGCCCATCTCCTCACCCTATTGCAAAGTTTACAATCCTTTACATTTCACAACTATTGTTCTGTAGTTTGCTTACATTTCTTTTCTCTTCTTCTAAATAAAAACATACCTATGAAAGAGAAAACATCTCTTCCATTGCCAGAATTCTCCTGACATAAAATTCAAGGCTAATTTTGGGCCAGCTATTTCTCTGTTTGAGGTGACAGAGGCAGCTGCTATGGAGATTCTCATAGCTTCAAAGCCATTATGCCAATTGCATGTTTGTTTCTCTGCATACTGGAACAGCACGTGTATGCTTCCATCTCTCCAACACTGTTACAAGTGATTGTTCACCTTCCTGTCTCCAGTATTCACCATTCAAGGACACGCTCTTTATTACATGCTTGTTTGGTCGAATTCGTATAATTTCTCCTGTCATTTTCAACCTCAAGCCATTAACTGCTCTCAAATTATAAAAGGAGGCCTTGCTTTTCTGTATCATCACTCATAAAGATATTGAAAACATTTTATAACGAAATGATTTTGTCCCTGGTGTAAAGCAGGGAATGCAATTGCTAAAAATGCACCCAAAACTCCCAAAACAACATTGTTTTAATACACAGTAATCAGCTTTGGTGAAGATGGGAGATTATAATTAATGGGAAAAGCCTTATTATCATCATATGGGATACTTGCCTTCATTAGTCAGGATATGAAACAGGCAGGTTATGGTTTAACTTCATAAACCATTGGTTCGGACACAGCTGGAACACTGCACACAGTTGCTTTAGGAAGGTCAGGACTGGGCGGCGTGGGTGCAGAAGATGTTTACCTGGATATTGCCTGAAGCAGAGCATGTCAGTTACAAGAAGAGACTGGAGAGGCTGGGTTTGTTTACCTTAGAGTAGAGAAGGCTGAAGGGAGAACAGGATAGAGCTGTACAAAATTATGAGGGTTATATATAGCATAGAGAGTCAGAAATGTTTTCCTATCACAGCGGTACCTAAAACTTGGACTAAAGTTCAGCGTAAAGGAGTAAATGGTTTGGAAAGGATCTGTGGAAAAACTTCTTCACCCAGGGGATGGTTGGAATGTGCAGTGCACTGACCGGGTGGGTGGTGAATGCAGATACTCTCAGAATATTCAAGAAATACCTTGATTGTCACTTGAATCGCCCCTGCATAGGAGGCTATGGATTAACTGCTTGGATTAGTATGGATATGAAACTGATGCAGGTATGGACCGGGTATGCCAACAGTTTGATTCTGTGCTGTATGACATTTCCTCTCGGCACTTTGAAATGAATTCTTATCGTCTCCTTCTGGAGTTACTGGTAACTCATTTCCATTGCTCACGTCTTCCTCCTACAGTTGGATATCAAATCCCAACTCTGTTTCCCTACACAAGCAGATTATCTGGACCTGAGACTACAGAAATCTGGAGCAGCTGGAAGAACTCAGCAGGTCAAGCATAATCTGCGGATGGGAAAGAACTGTCGATATTTCAGGTGAAAATCCTGAGGGTCTAGGCCCGAAATGTTGGCTATTCTTTTCTCACGGATGCTGCCTAACCTACTGAGGTTTTCTAGCGTTGTGTACGTAGGTCTGATCCAATTATGTCCATTTGTTTGTCTTCTCTCCATCTCTTCCAAGTCAGCTGAAGGCCTGCAAATCATATCTATACTTAACTTGCCCATATTCATTAAAAAATGCTTATTTAAACTTTGATACAGAAATTCACACTCAGCTGACTGAAGAGTAAAGCTGAAACAAATGAACTATTAGAAGAACTCAGCAGATCAAGCAACATAAAATTAGATAAATATTCAAGGCAGAGGAAGATGTAAGGTGAGTAAATCAGCTTTATTTTGGTTCTCACTGGAAGCAGTCTGACTCAATGGTGCAAACAACCTCCTTCTGTGCTGTAAGCATCCAAACCCTATGAGGGAAAAATAAGTCGGAAAGACTCTTCAAGAACAGAAAAGAAAATGCCACTCTTCTCTACATTAGAATAACCCTCACCTAGTTTGATTCGTTCTTAAACATGGGCCCATTTCTGTACAATTTTTATTGACCCTTTGCATGACTGACAGTTGGCAAGACAGACTAAAACTCTTATTGAGTCTAAGTTTGCATCATTCTGAGCAACAGGACCTAATTGAAAAGGGTTATTAAGTAGGTGGCACAGTAGTGATATTCATGGAGGAGTGAAGAGAGTGAAGGGGATAGATGTGAAAGGGGAAGAGGAAGGAGAGGCATCTCAGCATAAAAGAAAAGGCAGAGTTAGAGGGAGAGTTGGAGGAGCCGCACCAGTGCTGGAAACTGAAAGATCTCACAAAAGGCTAGGATGCAGGAGGAACAAGAAAACCAATTATTGCTAGGGAGAATGAACACAAAAGTAGAAAGTTTCTGTATTGGTGAGGTTATATTTGGAGGTCTGTGAACAATGTTGGTCCTTCCTTAACAATGTTAAGGAAGGACGTCAGTGCATTGGAAATAATTTAGAGAATATTTAATAGTAATAACTGGAAATAAATGTGTTGCTTTATGACAAAAAGATTAGCTAGATTTGTATGTGATAGGACAATTTATTTATTTACTGCCCATTTTACTGTTGGTGTTTAGGGCCACAATGAAGGTCCTTTATCTCTGTCTGTCTAGAAGGATTCTTCACTGCTGTTTCCACAAAATTAGTTTTTTGACCAGTCAGGGTTGTTGGCCCTGAGCTGAAACCCCAATGCTGGAGGACCAGTGGACCACTCTTAGTTTGGCCTCTACCCTTTGACCTGTTATGTATGGGTGACTCTAGCAAGAGGCAAAGCACAAAGCCCTGACTTCAGCCTACATAGCTCTCTGGCTCATTGAGGCATGCAAGGCTCCAAACTCCATGACAAGGTTGTGGTCCTCTTAGGAGAGTAAAAAGGAGATTTAATTGACACAGATCAGATTCCAAGGGAGATGTGGATGTTGAGAGGATGTCTCCATTTATGGGAGGATTTAGAACAATGGTCACTGTTTAGAATTAAAAGTCAAGCTATGCGACCAAGAAGAGGCTCTATAAAACTCTCTTTGTCAAGAGGTAAAGCAGTGGTAGATAGATTCTTGATAATCTGGTGGGTGGTGGGGTGAGACTGCTAGAATATGGACTCGTTGTTACTGGATCAATCACAATCTTAATACATAAAGAAGCAAATTCAGAGAGATGAATGTCCACTTCGTTTCTAGTTTGTAAATTCATATGTTCATCTGACAATAGAATCAGAATCAGGTTTATTATCACCAGCATGTGTGGTAAAATTTGTTAAATTAGCAGCAGCAGTTCAATGCAATACATAATCTAGAAGAGGAAGAAAAAATTAATTATAAAAACGTACATCAATTTACAGCATACATATATTGAATCAATTGAAATTGTGCAAAAAACTGAAAACATGTATGTTAAATAGTGAGGTAGTGTTCACAGGTTCAATGTCCATTTAGGAATTGGATGGCAGAGGGGAAGAAGCTGTTCCTGAATCACTGAGTGTGTGCCTTCAGGCTTCTATATCTCCTACCTGATGATAACAGTGAGAAAAGTGCATGCCCTGGGTGCTGGAGGTCCTTAATAATGGACACTGCCTTTCTGAGACACCGCTCCCTAAAGATGCCCTGAGTACTTTGTAGGCTAGCGCCCAAGATGGAGCTGATGAGATTTACAACCTTCTGCAACTTCTTTCGGTCCTGTGCAGTAGCCCCTCCGTACCAGACAGTGATGTAGTCTGTCAGAATACTCTCCAACGTACAACTATAGAAGTTTCTGTCTGTATTTGTTGACATACCAAGTCTCCTCAAACTCCTAATGAAGTATAGCCATTGTCTTGTCTCCTTTATAACTACATCAATATGTTGGGACCAGGTTAGATCCTCAGAGATCTTGACACCCAGGAACTTGAAACTGCTCACTCTCTCCACTTCTGATCCCTCTATGAGGATTGGTACGTGTTCCTTCATCTTATCCTTCCTGAGGTCCACAGTCAGCTCTTTCGTATTCCTGACGTTGAGTGCCAGGTTGTTGCTGTGGCATGATTCCACTAGTTGGCATATCTCACTCCTGTATGCCCTCTCATCACCACCTGAGATTCTACCAGCAAATTTACAGATGGTATTTGAGCTATGTCTAGCCACACAGTCATGGGTATTGAGAGAGAGTGCAGTGAGCTAAGCACACACCCCTGAGGTGCACTAGCTTTGATCATCAGCGAGGAGGAGCTATTATCACCAATCCACACAGATGGTGGTCTTCTGGTTAGGAAGCTGAGGATCCAATTACAGAGGGAGAATCACAATCCTCAAAGAGAAGACTTTGCTCCTCTTCTCCATCTTAAATGTGAGACCCTGACTTTAAAAGGATGACAAAAATGAAAGAAACACAAGGAAGCTACAGGAGATGCACCAAATGAAGGCAGAAAAAGGAGGTCACAATAAATCCTGGAGTGGGTAGAATCACACCATCACCTTGAGTGAGAACCGTAATGTGGCAGAGTCTGTACATGTGTTAATGTATGTGTGTAAATGTGTGTAATTTATCCTTTCTTGCACATTTAGAGAGAAGCAGTATGGTACGTGTAGCATTGGTTATAATGGTGTGAAATGTTGTTCCAAGTGACTGCCTCAGTGACTACCATTACATGGGTTGCAACATTATTTGTAGAAAATTTCTGATTTTCATTGTTGAGGAGTCTCTGGATGGAATAAACCTGATTGGTAAGCAAGAGGAGCAGGGTGAGTTTGTTTAACACTTTGCACTTTTGACAAATAGAGGGCCAAGATACTGAAGGCCCTTTGGGAATTAATTCATTTGCCCACTACCTACAGTAAACAGTGCTCTGGGCACCAGACTTACCAAGTGTATGAATGCTGCAAAATAATTGGACAATGAGCAAGGGCATCATGATGTTTCCTGCTCATTTTATATTTATTATACATGTACAATGTACCCCTACATGTCAATAGTTCTGGCATTGGAAATTCAACTTTCCAGAATTCACAAATCACCATCAACTATTTGAAACACAGGATTAAAATTCACCCTTAAGGAATTAATGTGAGAAATTTTAACTAAATAAATGTATATAAAAAAACAATAAATTCTCAACATTTGTCAAGGGTTTGTATTACATAAATCACAAAATGAATCATTTTTTAAGAAAGCAAACTCTTAACACAGGGGTGTACTATACAATAGGGATTTTTCTTTGCCTCTCTCTCAGTCTTGTCTGTTTGTTTCTTCATGTGGGTTGATCCACCACTGAGGAAGTTGATAAATCAGTAAAAGTGTCTAGCTCCTGCTTTTGACAGATTTTAAATCAACTTTGAACAGAAATGATTTTCTATGGCTGCTATACCATGGTTTTAGTCATGCAATGACACTAAATAGACAGAAAAGGATTTATTATCCTTTTATCCAAACCTAAACAATAATTTAAACAGTGACCTTTTCATAACTGGATTGCTTGACCTTTTCAGCAATTACAAGACTTTTCATTATTTCTTACAAAGCCATATACCACTTGGTAATATACCATACACTAATGAGCCTTGCAGCAGGGTACAAAATTCACAATTTGTTAACAAGTGTTAACTGTTTTAGTGCCATGTCCCATTTTCAAATTCCAAGGTCTCCTTCTTCAGAAAAAAGTGATTCCTTTTTCGTTTCTTACGAAGATAACGATAGTCTTATTACTGAATTGGGATCTGCTGTTAAAATGGTTTCATCCAGGAACAGGAGATGCTTGGTCAAGAGCTGCTGTGATGCCAAGGTTAGTCAGTCTCTCCTTGGGAATTCAGTTCTTTGGCCAATTATTGGACCAGGTCCTTGATCTCTGCGGCAAGTATTATGAAGCTGGGCAGTGGGAGCAGGTTGAAAGTAAGTAAATGCTCTTCAATAATATCATAAAAGATATCCTCCATCACTTTGCTGAGACAGGAAGATAATTAAACTGATTGGATTATGATGCTTTTTTACAATAGAACATACCTATTAAAATACAACACATCCTGCTTAAAACACAGTCTTGGCCTTCCTGAACAAAATAAGTTTGTACCAGGAAAGGACAACCTTAAGGAGGATCTACTCAAATAGGGCAGCAGAAATGCCTTGCATCGGAATTCCACCCTCTCAATTACTTTAAGTCCATCAACATCTACCCTATCATCCCTAATTGCTACCTACAAAATGCTAAGCAGAGAGATTTTTCCAGAAATTTGAGCAACAGTCTTTAGAAAAGCAGCTTCATTCATATGTCTGTTGACTCCTTCCGTCTGTCTGACTGAAGCTTAATCACCTTCCTTCTCTTCATCCCTTCATTCTCTGGTAGCTAAGGGTCTCCCTTTCCAGCAAAGTAAGTGCATCAGGCTCGCAGGCCCACTCACTGATATATAGGAAGGCGTTTGGGGTGGTCTCTATTTGAGAAACTGCAAGGACCTCTCCTCAGTAGCCCCCCTTTCCGAACTGTCCAGTTGATCACTGGCCCGACTGCAGAAAGGGCTCAGCTCATTAGTATTCCCTCCCCTTTCAGGCTGGGGGTGACTGCCTTCGGATGCCATAAGCAATTTTTCTCAGTCTGCCGTGCTATTAACGTTGTGGAACCTGCTGTCTCTGCTGTGAGTTAAATCGCTCTCCATCTATTTTCCTTAATATGTTTTCTATTCTACGGTCTTCATCTACCTCCAGCAACCAGTCTTCATTATGGTGTACCATTACCATTACACATGCTATTCATTCACTGCTTTCTATCATGCTCTTGGTGTCTTCTGCCTTCGTGTTTGCTGTGGGCCTGTTTCCATTAACTGGGGTTAGGTCTGGTGTGGCCAGCTGGTGTTCATCTCTTAGGTTCTCTGTAACTACGGGGTTACTGGGTACACTTGATCTCCCGCTCTGTCTGTGTGGGCAACAAGAAGGTGAGCCGGATGATTGAACCTGAGTCCAGTATTCCCACAGACACAAGTGTCATTTATTAAATGCACTATCTGTGGTCCTATCCATCTGGGAGCAAACCCTGGCCTTTTCACCATGACTTGGTCACCCAACTGTGGGACGAGCATCTCCTTTCCCTCTGGCTCTCTCTGATCAGCAATATGCTGCTGTTGTTTTGCTTGCTCCTTCCCATCTCCACGTAATCTCACTAAATTGGCAGTGGTAGTTGCTTTCTGTACACTTGTAATTCCTGTTTCTTCTTCTTTTGGTGCCCGCCTCACACTGATCTCTACCCCCTTGTTCCCTTTCTGCTCCTTACTATCCCCTCCCTGGTGAGCCTTTACTTTCAATCACCTCAGGTGGCTGCACTTCTAACAGCTCCTGGGTCTGCTCATTCCCTCCCGTGGGGACCTCCTGTGACGATTCCCACACTTCGCCCTTCTCTCCTCCCTGCATGGAGCTGTGGTCACTCTGTGGGCCATGTTCACTGCTTTGCAGCTCACACATGTTTGCTGTTCCTGTCTTGTCCATGTTGTTTCTCTCTTTCCTGAATCTATAATAGCCCCTGTCTCCCTTAGGCTGTCTATTCCAAGGACAGTAACCTCGCTATTTGGACAGAACCAAATACACAGAGGAAGTTGAGCTCTGCTGATTCTGTGTACTTGGAGCTGACTTCTCTCCACCCTCATTGTTTCACCTCCTGCACTGGTAATGTAAATCATGTCTCCAGTATTCCCGTGCCCACTAACATTGTGAATCACTGGCCCCCTAATAAACTTACAGTGTACATCAATGGATGACCAACACTGACAATAGATGCTGCTTTCAGCTGTTTGCCTGACCTCACCGGCTCTATAATCTGGTCAGCAACCAAAGCAAAAAGAGCCTCTGTTGACTCTACCTGCTTTAGTAAGTGGTTTTTACACTTCTATTGTTTTTCAGAGTACTGCCTCCAACCGTGGCTTGAGAAGCCACAACTGTAACAGATCACCTCCTTTAACCTCCCGTGTCCATTCCAGCAGTTCCTTGCTACATACTTCCACCGCTGGCTCACAAAGCAAGTCCTCCCTGAATTCATGGCAGCTACATTTGCTGTAGCCACCTTACGATTTCTCTCGCATTTCCTTTAATCTATCTCACACTGGCCCGCAAAATCATCACAGAGTAGGTCAACCCCACCACTATCATTAAATCTAAAACTTCCTGATGGCCTGAATACTCCTCACACACTCAACATTTACATCCTATATAATCCATGACTGTCTGATCAACTCTTTGAATCTCCGCATTATCATTCCCCAGTTACTTTTACCTAACCCCAGTCGCTGCCCTTTAAAAAAGCCATATTGCTCTTCATTGCTGGCATTCCCAGTACAACTCTACACCCCCTGGACCATACCGTCCCATCTATTCCTCGGGCACTTCACCTTTCCCAGCTTATGTATATCTTTAAGGCTCGCCTGATAAATTTCAACCATTTCCTTGAACTTGCACCAGAATTCTGAATCCCACATACAACTTTATGAAGGCAACTCTGAAAAAATGCTGTGTTTCTCCCAGGGATGAAGGGCTTATGAGTGGTTGTAATCAGGGTCAAGAACTAGCTTGAGTCCTCAGGTTCTCAACATGGCATTGCCTGACCTCAATAGGTGCCATCCTGATAGATACATCTGGGTAAAACTTCTCCCTGAAATATCATCACACTAATCCCAACTTGGCAAAATATCAATGACAGACATCACTTAAACAGTCCATGCCTAAAACTCTACAATCTGCATCTGAAATCATCATGCCTGCAGTATTCCCTTGCATCTAATTGTTACAACAAGGTTACAGACGTATTGATAATACTCACACACACTCATAAACATGTATTCTAAACTATTACTCCCGGAACGAGTATAGAACCCAACAGCATCCTGAACCTTCAACAACCAGTTGCAACTGGTGGCCCCGTCTTGCCAAATTGACACACAAGGTTTAGTCCCATACATGAACACAGATGCACGCACACACACCACACTACTTTTATCCACCATTTCGGCTCCTCAGCGTTTTCATGGTACCTCATGATCCGGTAGCCACCAACCCAAATAGGTCCAAGTGTGAGTCCTAATTTAAAAATGCTCACCCACTTAGACCTGCTGAGATTTCTGGCCACATGATGGGTTGCAAGAATGTATCCCACTTCTGACGCCAAATGTTGTTGTGTGAACGAAGTCACTGAAAGAAATACTGGTAGTTATGAAGCGGCTTCTTTACTCGAAAACCTATCACAAGTAAGCTGACAGTCTTTGGAGTCATGAGAGAGAGAGAGAGAGAGAGGAGAGAGGAGAGAGAGGAGAGAGAGAGAGAGAGAGAGAGAGAGAGAGAGAGGAGAGGATGAGAGAGAGAGAGAGGAGAGAGAGAGAGAGAGAGAGAGAGAGAGAGAGAGAGAGAGAGAGACGAGAGAGAGAGAGAGAGAGAGAGAGGAGAGAGAGAGAGACGAGAGGAGAGAGAGAGAGAGAGAGAGAGAGAGAGAGAGAGAGAGAGAGAGAGAGAGAGAGATGAGAGAGGAGAGAGAGAGAGAGAGAGAGAGAGAGAGAGAGAGAGAGAGAGAGAGAGAGAGAGAGAGAGGAGAGAGAGAGGAGAGAGAGGAGAGAGAGAGAGAGAGAGAGAGAGAGAGAGAGAGAGAACGAACGTACATGTGGACAAATAGTTAAGTGCCTGTCTTCCTGGTCTGTCTAGTCTGCATTTTACTGTTTCTGACTGCATTTTAAGTTTAATCTTCAATGCATATTTGAATCTGTAGGTTGATCGCTGAAGTCAATATTTTGCTATATGTCCTAACCTCAAAAATCACTTTAACAAGTAATTCCCAGAGTATTTGCACAATTTCACCCAGAATGTTCCTTGGACTGGTTTACCCTGGGTATACTCATAACAGGATGATTTAACACCTATTGCCTCAGACTAATATCTTGCCATTCCTCTTCCCCTCTCTGAGCTGGCCATTTCACTGCTCCACTCTCAGTCCCGATGCAGGACTTTTATTCGAAACACTGATAGCCTTTTCCCTCTCACCGATACTCCTCAACCTGCCAGATCTCTGAACATTCTTATTCTGATCCTGTTGTGAACTCTGCAAGCTGTACCATGTTGATAAAAATTATCAGTGGGGTGCAGTCAGAACAAGAATGTGTTATGAAAGGGCGCACAAAACTTAGTTTTCCATAAGTGCACTCCTTCATAATGGAACAATTTTTCAAGGAGAATTAAGAGAATACCATCTGTCATGGGAAATTAAGAGTCTATCAAAAATGAAATTTATTTGATGCATGACAAGGCTGATATACTTCGGAAAGTCCTGAAAACAAACTACTGTACTGCCCAGTCCATATATTAAAAAATGCAATTCTAGACCTGTCAGATTCCAGAAATGAAAGTCAGTGAGATTATTTGACAAAATAGATCTAATCAGACTCTCCCTTTCACTTTATCTATGAAGACATTAGATCTGAGGATAGCTATTCATTTGTTTTGTTTGGGACTGTTATTCCACTGTAAATACATCTAGCAAACTATCTCTGCTGTTGCTAGATGTCCTTTTCAATACCTGTTGCATGGAGTCACTGGTACTGCAACCACTAGAATGATTGTCACCAATTGTCAGTAGGAAAGTTCGGCAAAGCACATGTCAACTCGGAATAGCCCTGTTGTGTTTATTGTATATCTTTCACATCCTGAACAGTACAAGTTAACTTTGCAGCTCTGAGTGTTGTGTGTTTGGAATTGGTGGCATTAGTAAGTCACCAGACTCAATGCCAATAAAGCTTGTAGTTAAGACTTCCTAGTGCAATGTCATGTCTTCTACACCCAATAATATCATTTGCCATGTCACTCTTGCTTGGAAGGTCATTTGGAAATTAGTTCCCTCTTTTTTTTTAACATCGTCATGGATTGTTCTTAGCAGGAAATTCTCACATGGCCAGGAAACTGTGCGATGCTTTGATATTAACGTGAAATAATAATAAAAAAGTCTAGCTGTGCAGCAACAAAAGCTATGTGTATGGGAGCATTTCAGTTACTGCATGGCTATGCAGCTTAGAGGGAACTGTGGTCCGAGGTACACTTTCTGTGGGCTTTATCAGAGCATATAAGTTCACTCCTGTCCCATTCCATCAGTTATCACTTCATCACCATCTTTCTCACTGATATCCTGATCAGATCGCAAGAACTCAAAGGAAAGCAGGAGTAAGCTACTCACCCCTTCAAGCCTGTCCCAGCACTCAATGTGATCATGACTGATCTGTATTGGCCTTGTTTGCTCTGCTATTCCTGTATGCACTGTTATGTTCTGGGTTGACCTGTGGAGTTTGTCTTGTTCCATTGTGTGTTGCTCCTAAAATTAGAACATTTCTGAACATTTCAAAACATTTCAAATTAACAGCATATTTGAGAGATTTAGAAAGATTTCAATGAATGCCTACAGCAGGCGTGTTCATCTAGACAAATGTCTTAAAATTTCATACAGCCTTTCTCTCTACTGAAGTCAATTGGGAAGATTTTACCATCTTCTCAGTACTGAGCGTATTCTTGGTTGCTTGTTGAACTGTAGAGTTATGTTTAATCACCAACAGAGACCTTGATATTCATTCATGCTTGTGAAGAATCCTGTGCTAGATCCGGGTATTGTAATAGGAACAAAGTCACCGGAGGGACATAGCTGGTAGATATGAAGTAGTCTTTTAATGAGACACAGCAGGCATCATATTGACACAACTTTTGGAGGAAGAGGCACACTCAACCCAAGATTACATGACATTTTATATGCTAAAGATCAAGTTACAATACTGTAATTGCAATGTATCTACAATGCTTCCTTTGAATTGTATAAAACTTTCATACTTCCTTCTTCACACCCACACTCCAGACAGTTCATAAAAAACTCAGAGAATGTTCATCAACATTGAACTGCTGTTTTCACAGCTCTAGGGACCTTTTGCAAAGTGCTGCACTTTAAATATAATCTACAGTCCATATTTTGCTATACATCCTAAGTCCACAATACGAGTCCTCGTATATTCTAACCTGAGAAGGCATATTTTCTCCTCAAGTGTAACTGCTGCAAACATCAGTTTGGCCATTAATATTACAGCAAAATCCAGGCCAATATTTTGTCAGTATTTGAGTTTAATGCAATAACGCCATTTAGCACAGCAACAGAAGCAGAGTGATTTAAATCTGTCAAGATAGTCTGGCAGCCCTAGAGTGAATTGTCTTGTGTTTCAACTTGCACTCATTTTGTTAGTGGGAAGCAACTGTCTCTTATTTAATTTTGAATCTAAATGGTTGACTACTTTTCTGGTATGTCTTGGCTTTGAGCCTTAGTTCATCAGTCTGTCTGCAGGAGATTCCCCAAGAGTATTTGTAGTAGCAATATTAAGTTATGTAGTTATACTTGCCTGTCCATTCTTAAAATAGATCCAGTAATATGCATGAGCTTCTGATAAACGAAGATGCAATGCTGCTGGCCAATTGGACTGCTATGGGTGATTAACTCTAATCCAGATCTGCCTGCATCATTCGTCTTTCTGCTCTGCCAAGCTTCTTGGCAACCCCATAGCCTGGGCAGCTGAGCCTTCTAAAAGCATCTGTGCCCCTGCGTCAGGAGGCTTTGAGTTTGAGACTCATTCCAGAGACTGGAGCATATGGATGTACCTAATAAGGTGGCCACTGAGTGTATGTTCTTGGTCTTCTGCTGCTGTGGCCCATCCACCTCAAAGTCTGATGTATTGTACATTCAGAGATGCCCTTCTGCACAATGCTGTTGTAACAAGTGGTTATTTGAGTTAATGTGGCCTTCCTGTCAGCTTGATCTAGTCTGGTCATTCTCCTCAGACCTAACCCATGAACAAGACATTTTCTACCACAGAACTGCTGCTCACTGGATGCTTTTTTTGTTACACCATTTTCTGTAAACTCTAAAGACTGTTGTGTGCAAAAGTCCCAGGAGATCAGCAGTTTCTGAAATACTCAAACCACCCCATCTGGCACCAACAATCATTCCCTAGTCAAACTCACTTAGATCATATTTTCTTCCCCATTCTGATGCTTTGGCTTAACAACAACTGAACCTCTTGTCTATGTCTACATGTTTTTATGCATTGAATTGCTACCACATCATTGGCTGATTAGATATTTTTATTAGCTAGCAGGTGCACAGATGGCCACTGAGTGTAATCGAGGTACTCTACTTGAGCACTGAGGAGATGGTGTGCTATTAAATAAGCTGTTAAAACAACACCCTATCTACCCTATAGGGTGGGTGTGAGAGAATTATTGGTGCTATTTCAAAAAGGAATTATTCCCCAGTGCCTCGGATAACCTTATCTCTCATCTGGTATCTCTAAAAGGCAAATGGTTCCTCACTTATTTTTCAGTTTGTGGGATTTTTGATGTGTTCAGATTTGCAGTGACATGTCTTGCAGAATGAAAGAGGTTGAACTTCTTACGTGTTCCCTAGCTGTAGAATGTTCTTCAAAGTCTTGCACACAAGATGCAAGACTCGCATTTTAAACTCAAGTCCTCAGAATTCAAAATGGAAAGAAACAAAATAGAAAATTAAACATGATTTGAATTGGCTTTCACTTGTTATCTTTCACTATATTATCTATATTGAACAGTCCTTCTGTAATAAAAAATAAGTTTTGAACAGTCTTGGCGAGGGCTCGGTTTAGTACATCATCCCAAAGATGACATCTCCAGTAATATGGCACTGTCTCGGGACTGCAGAAGAATGCAAGCATTGATTTTACATTCAAGTCAATGGAATGAGGCCAAAATTCAAGGATAATATATTCTGAAAAATAAAAGCTTTAGGTCCTCTTGATTTCTGGATGTAAATCATAGTGTCGTTATCTTTTTCCTTTCATGCGAGCTAGCAAGCATGCTAATTGAGAGAGATTCTGAGAGCTCCCATAAGGCGCTGTTGACTGTCGCATGTCTACACCCATGGGCTGACATCTCCCTCACCCCACCATTAACGTCAGTCAGAATACTGAAGAACACTCAAGGAGCAGCACTAGGGCAGCCTAGTGGTTAGCACAATAACTTTACAGTGCTGGCGATTACCAATTGGAATTCAGTTCCTGCCACTGTCTATTAAAGAGTTTGTATGTCCTGCCCGTGACTGCATGGGTTTCCTTTAGGTGTTCCAGTTTCCTTCCGCATTCCAAAATGAACGGTTACGGTTAAGAATGGCTGACATGCCATGTTGGTGCAGGAAGTGGAACAACACCTGTGGGTTGCTCCCAGCACAGTCCTCAGAATGTGCTGCTCTTTGATGCAGATTGGGGCATTCAATTCTATGTTTCAATGTGCATAAAACAAGTAAAGCTAATCTCTAAGTGATCTGCCAGTCTGGTAAAGCTGCAATCCTGGTCTACACACATGCTAAATTAAAAAAATAACAAAGTGACCTAAGAAATTCCATAGCCAATTAATTAACTGTGTAACTCCATGACATCTACAGTAGTTGTGAATAACCACTGAGAGTTAAACAGAATTGAAGACCGTGCTCCAAGCATTATGTCAGGAAAAGGACCTTGACATAGTAAACCTGCCTTCTTGCTAAGTGGTTCCATCCCTTCCTATATAGACATTAAGGCAGCCCATGAGTATTAATTTGGTTCCCTTTGGAGTGAAGACAAAGATCTTTCCAATGTTAGACTAGAACTCATTCCAGGCTCAGATGAAGATTACAGGATTGGGGTGTCTGCACTGATGGCCATAACAGGTTAGACTAAGCTGGTGGTCATATGTCAGTCATTACATTCATGGGGACATTACTGGGACTTGGTGGCCAAGGTCCTCTTCTCTTCTCTGCTCCTCTTCTGGTTGCCCCACCAAAAGACATTGTGCCAGGTACATCACTGCAAGGCTCTTTCTTCATCTTTCACTGCCCTTAACCGCTGAACTCTGCAGGTGAATCAAGTTGAATTTATTGTTATGCATACAAATACAGTGAGATACAGGTACAATGAAACACTTGCTTACAGGGGCATCACAGGCACATAGATTCAGACAACGCACAGAACGTACATTATATGTACATTATACAATACAGTGAGGAAAGAGGCTGTGCAGGATACTAGTGTAAAACTCAACGTAATGAGAAACAAATCCATGCAGTGCAGGAAGTGGTCCTTAGCTGAGGGAGAGTTAGTATTGTGTAGGTTGGTTCAAGAACCTGACGATTGCAGAGAAGTAACTGTTACTGAACCTGGTCATGGGGGACTACAGGTCTCTGTACCTCCTGCCTGATAGTAGCAGCAGGAAGAGAATGTAACCTGGATGATGTGGATCCTTGACAGCAGATGATGTTTTCTTGAAGCAGTGCCTCCTGTAGATGCAGGATAGGTGTGTGGCGGAGAGCTGGGGAAGCAACTCCCACAAATCAGTTGGGACCCCTCTGCAATACCTAATTGGTGAAGTCAAAAGGGAAGAAATAATTGCTGTCAAAAATATGAGCAAATGCATCCTTCCAGCAAGAAACTTAATAATAAATCAGACATTCAGCAAGACCACTATGTGCCAAAGTCCTGCATAATTGATAGGTTTCAGATCATTATTGTGCAAGCAAGGGAAGGGTGGTGAAATTCTCAGAAAGTCAGTGGGGCATTTGCTGCAATTAATTCAGATTATTGCTTCATCTAAAGTCTCAAAAACAACAGGATCTGCAGGAGGCTACCCGATGTTGGAGTCAACCAAAGTACAAACGACAAGTTACCTCATGAATGAGCAGAACACTGGAAGCCCCAGTGGAGCTGCTGCAGAATTTCATTACGTTAAGTCTATCAGAGGCAACGCTCACCCACCCAGCCCCATCCCTCAGCAGAAGGAGCCTATAATGAGTGGCAGATGGTTACAGCCAGCAATTCAATTCATAATCATGATCACACTTAAGGGGGTGAAGCAGATGACGATTCAAATGGGAGGCTCTTTACAATGTCGGTGGGATAGCATTGTGGATGGAAAGTATGCATCCCAGATAGGGAGGGGGATGGAATCGAACACGACTGGCTTCATCTGTCCAAATAAGGTGAGAGAAAATTTCAGACACACAAAGAGATCATTTGCCCCATTGTATCTGTGTTATTTTAAGTTAAATGACCTAAACTAATCGCACTTTCCTGTTCTAAATTCATAGTCTATAATTTGACAGTGTGACCATTAAATTCTCCAGTTTCAGGTTAACTGCTGCCCCTCTGAACCTTTTTTCTCTCCTTCAGATCTCTTATGCCATTCTTACATCTTCATTCTTTCCACAACCCACTTTCACACTGTTTCTTTACCCTCTCACATTCTTCCACCTGTTCATCCTCCACAAAGATAGAGAGTGCTGATTTGTGGACAGTGTCGTGAAGGTATGACCATTGTTCTGTTGCGTATCTCCTTGTGAGGAGGTAGTCATAGCACCCTGTACTGACTTGGCAAACTGGTCAACCTTTTCTGACTGGTTCATCTCTGTTGTGTTGATGCGAGGTTGTCCAGTTTGTTTGGAGTGGTGGATTTTCTTCGGACGTCGTTTGATCTTGCAGCATACTATAGCATAATCTGTATCACAGTCTACACTGTGGTATGAGCGTGTGATTAGTACAGCGTTGATGAAAGAGCATCTGGTGACGATCATGTCTAGTTGGTGCCAGTATTTAGACCGTGGATGTTGCCATGAGACCTTGTACAGCGACTTCGTCTGAAAGTAGAAGTTAGTTACACACAGGCCGTGATAGGAGCAGAGCTCCAGGAGACGTTGTCCATTGTCATTTATTTTGCCAATTCCAAATTGGCCAAGACAAGATGGCCAGGAATCGTTATCAGCTCCCACTCTGGCGTTGAAGTCACCAGGGAGAACGAGGTGCTCATCATTGGGAATACTCATGACAACAGCTTCTAATTTGTCATAGAACATGTCATTTGCCTCAGAGGTGGAGTTCAAGGTAGGGGCAAGGGGCATACATACTGACGAGAGATACTGGGCTATGACTGGTGTGTAGGCGGAGAGTCATAAGTTGTTCGGATCCATCAATGGTGGCTCCACCATTTGCAACAAGAAGTTCCTAACGGCAAAATCCACTCCATGCTCGCGGGGCTCGTCTTGGTTCTTTCCCTGCCAGAAAGTGTGTAGTCCCTTTCCTTCAGTGTACCTGAATCCACCAAACGTTTTTCTTGTAGGGCAGCTATATCTACCTTGAGCCTCAGTAGCTCATTGTTAATGACCGCTGTTTATTGTGCATCTTCGATATCCTTGAGGTTTTGGTCAAGTCCAGTCATCATTGTGCGGACATTCCAACATCCCAACTTGAGGGGAGTGGTCTTATTCGATTTGTTTTCTTTCTTGTCTGGTGCAGTAGTTACAGTCAGCTCTTCATGGAATAATCCATTGTCCCCATGCACCCAATGAGGAAGATTGACTGTGGCGGGATAGCACCTTATTGGCTGAGGGCTGCCCAGCTTGTGGCGGGCGGTAGCTGTCCAGTGAAACACAATGGTTTCTCCCACTGTTAGAAGCAACCCTTTGTGCCATGCTGTAAGCCAATCAAGCGTTATGATTTATAATTGCTGTTTCCCATGTTTGTCTGGCGCTATCAAGCAAAGCAGAGTGGCTTCTCCAAGGCGCAAGCCAGGGCAGAGTTAATATAGAGATCCGCCTGTTGCCCATGCAGTGGGAACCCCCCCTCTCCATGCTGGTGACAGGTCCAAAGGAACGACGGAAGTCGGTACGGTTTGGTGCCAGCAGCATTGCAGGAGTTGCCGTGCCGGTGCTGGTACAGCGGTCAGCCGCCTTCGGGACTCCGACTCCAGATTTTTCCTTGGGGTTTACTCCCAAAGCCTTTCCCATGAGCGGGTATAGCCGCAAGGCAGCGGAGGTTTGTAATCTATCTTTGGAAGAAAAACCACAAAGAGCAGTGACTAGTTTGAGGCAAAGTCCAACATCTTGACTCCTGTCATCGAAGCCAGAGTACAAGCGCTCACCATCAGACCAAACACTCCAGGCACTTCGAGCTGCTAGAAGCAAAGTGCAACAGACTGCAAGGCAGTGCGCAAATGAGTACTGGCTCCAGGTCCCTGAGGACATTCAGACAGCAGCTGTGACAGGCAACATCAGATTGATGTATAATGGTATCAAAAAGGCCCTTGGCCCATTGCAGAGCAAGACAGCACCCCTGAAGTCATCCAGCGGTGAAATAATCACCAATAAAAGTAAGCAGATGGAATGCAGGGTGGAACACTATTCTGAGCTCTACTCGAGGGAAAATGTTGTTAGCTCAGCCGCTAATAACATCGATTGTCTACCAGTAATGGATGAACTTGACTCCAAACCAATCATTGAGGACCTCAGCAAGGCAATTGACAGTCTGGCCCCAGGGAAAGCTCTTGGCAATGATAGGATTCCTCCAGAGCTGATCAAACACTGCAAGAGCTCACTCCTCCAACCTTTACATGAAGTCCCCATCAGTGCTGGAAGGAAGGAGCTGTACCACAGGATATGCATGACTCCATAATCGTACAAGAACAAGGGTGATAGGAATGACTGCAACAACGACAGGGGTATCTCTCTGCTGAGTATTGATGGTAAAGTCTCTGCTTGTGTTAATTCTGGCATGTCTACAAACTCTGGCAGAACTGTCTACCCTGAGTCCCAATGTGGTTTTTGAGCAAGGAATTCAACTGTTGACATGATTTTCTCACTCCATCAACTCCAGGAGAAGTGCAAGGAACAACAGAAACCCCTCAATGTCGCTTTCATCAGTTTGACCAAGGCATTCCACCTTGTCAGCAGGGATGGGCTCTTTCAGATTCTCCTCATGATTGGAGTTCCCCCGAAACTCCTGAGTATCATCAAGTCATTCCATGACGACATGAAGGCTACTGGTCAGTACGATGGCAGCTCATCAGAACCCTTCGCTATTCGTAGTGGAGTCAAACAAGGATGCGTGTTGGCCCCAACATTATTCAGCATCTTCTGCTCTATTCTATTTAAGCACACATTTGGGACATCGACAAAATGTATCTACATGTGCACCAGGTCTGATGGGTGGCTGTTCAATCCTGTGTACCTGAGAGCAAGAACAAAGGTGCGAAAGATCTTAATACATGATATGTTCTTTGTCAATGACGCTGCTATAACCTTTCACATCAAATAGCAACTATAAACTCTCATGGAACGTTTCTCTAAGGCATGCAAGAACTTCAGGCTTACCATCAGCCTAAAGTAAACAAATGTCCTTGCCCAGAGACACCAGTCATTTCCATTGACAATTACAATCTAGAAATAGTCCACGAGTTCACATACTTGGGGTCAACCATTAGTGATACTCTCTCCCTCGATGCTGAAGTCAATAGGTGTATTGGCAAAGCAGCATCAGTCCTTGCTCAACTCTCCTCGCGAGTCTGGGAGAATCCGAAACTTGCTACAAAGACCAAGACTGCCGTGTCCAATGCATGCGTTATCACACCCTCCTGCATGGTAACGAGATTGGACCATCTACTCCAAGCAGGAGAGGAAACTCAATAGTTTTCACCTGCGCAGCCTTCACCACATCCTCGGCATCACCTGGAGAGACAAAGTCCCAGACCCTGAGGTCCTCTCCTGCGCTGGACTTCCCACAATGTTCACGTTTTTTAGACAACACAGACTGCGCTGGCTGGGCCACGTCCATCGTATGAAGGATGGTGGACTGCCAAAGGACAGCCTCTACAGAGAACTAGCAACAGGCAAGAGGAACGTTAGTAGACCCCAGCTTCCCTTCAAGGACCTCTGCAAGCGTGACATGAAAGCCTTAAAAATCAACACAGAGTGCTGGGAGGATACAGCAGATGACCACAACAAATGGCAAGGTACTCTTCAGCAACACTTAGAGCAAGGTGAAAGAGTGATCCTGAGTCAGTTCGAGGAGCGGAGAGCTAAACAGAAAGCATAGTGGACAACGGACAGCAATTCCATGATGCCTTACACATGCAGCAACTGTGTCAGAGCCTACCGTTCTAGGATTGTCCTCAATAGCCACAGTCGATACTGCTTGACAAACCAGCAGCTACCAGAGGCGCAGTACCTATGGTCGACTACGACCGATGGAGGCCACACACACATCCTCCATGCACTGCTCCATTGGGTCCCCTACCCCTCCCTTATTGTTCCTCTCTGTCCACCCCATGGGGTTCCACCCTTCACCTTACTTTCCTATCAGATTCCCCCTCTGAAGCCTTTGTTGGCTTCAGCTATCACCTCCCTGCCTCAGTTGCTCCCTCCCTCCATCCCTCCGTCCCCCACCCGATTCCATCTGTCACTTATTCCCTCCTCACCTGGATCTGTCACTTGGCTGTCCTCGTCCCCACCAATTCCTCCCCTCTCTTTCTGCTGGCTATTTTCCTTCTACTCCTTTAGTCCAGCTGAAGGGTTTGGATTTGAATGTTGACAGCTCAATTTCATCCACAGTTGCTGCTTGATAAACTTAGTTCTTGCAGCAGCTCATTACTTTTTTGTCCATAGATTACAAAGTCAGGCTTAATATCACCTGCAAGTTCAAATCCAGCTACATTTTTATATAAATATGTTATATAATATCAGCTCTTCAAGTTCACATCTAACTACATTTTTATCACTTTTTGACATTGAACTTCAAACTCCTACAACCGTCTGGTTGAAAACATTTACTTCACCGCCCTGCTATTCCTTCTACTAACTATTTGAACTCAATGTAACTTGGTTCTTAACCCTTCTACTAAGGAAAATAGTTTCTTCTTACTTTTGTCATAATTGTATACATTTTAATGTAGTCTTTCCTCATTCTCCTCTATCCCCAAAAAAATAGATCTAGCTTATTCCATCTTTTCTTCAGGCTAAAATTTTCCATTTCTCGCATCATCCTTACACGGCTCCTCTATACCTTCAGTCTCACCTTAGTACTCAAGCTGTGTCATAAGAAGTGATGATTGGTTAGTCTTTTTACAGTAGGGGAATCAGGAGAAGTGGGGTTAATGAGGGAAATTGAAGATCTCAGCCACCCCGAGGATCTTCTCTCCTACCCCTTCCATTGGGCAGAAGTTATAAAAAAAGCCTGAAAGCCACATTCTATGCGTTCAAGAAAACTTCCACCCTGTTATAAGACTACTGAATGATATCCAAGTACAATAAAATGGACCAGTACACACAGAGTGCTGGAGGAGCTCAGCAGGTCAGCACCTATGAATGGGAATGGAAATAAACTTTTTGGGCCAAAACCCTTCATCAAGACTCCTGATGAAGGGTCTTGATCCAAAACTTTGACTGGCTATTCCCATCCATTGATGCTGCCTGACCTGCCGATCTCCTCCTGTTGATCTGCATTGCTCCAGATATCCAGCATCTGCAGTACCTCTTGTGCCTACAATAAACTATTAACCATACTCTGCTATGATCCTTGCACCTTTCTCTGAAATTGTAGTAGACAATAGACAGTAGACAGTAGGTGCAGGAGTAGGCCATTTGGCCCTACTAGCCAGCACCGCCATTCACTGCGTTCATGGCTGATCATACACAATCAGTACCCCGTTCCTGCCCATATCCCTTGACCCCGCTATCTATAAGAGCTCTACCTAACTCTCTCTTGAAAACATCCAGAGAATTGGCCTCCACTGCCTTCTGGGGCAGAGCATTCCACATACCCACCATTTTCTGGGCGAAAAAGTTTTTCCGCATCTCTGTTCTAAATGGCCTACCCCTTATTCTTAAACCATGGCCTCTAGTTCTGGGCTCACCCATCAGCGGGAACATGCTTCCTGTCTCCAGTGTGTCCAATCTCTTAATAATCTTATATGTTTCAATCAGATCCCCTCTCATCCTTCTAAATTCCAGTGTATACAAGCCCAGTCGCTCCAATCTTTCAACATATGACAGTCCCGCCATTCAGGGAATTAACCTTGTGAACCTACACTGCACTCCCTCAATAGGAAGAATGTCCTTCCTCAAATTTGGAGACCAAAACTGCACACAATACTCCAGGTCCGGTCTCACCAGGGCCCTGTACAGCTGCAGAAGGACCTCTTTACTCCTATACTCAATTCCTCTTGTTATAAAGGCCAGCATGCCATTAGCTTTCTTCACTGTCTGCTGTACCTGCATGCTTGCTTTCTTTGACTGATGTACAAGAACACCTAGATCTCGTTGTACTTCCCCTTTTCCTAACTTGACTCCATTTAGATAGTAATCTGCCTTCCTGTTCTTGCCACCAAAGTGGATAACCTCACATTTATCCACATTAAACTGCATCTGCCATACATTTGCCCACTCACCCAACCTGTCCAAGTCACCCTGCATTCTCATAACATCCTCCTGACATTTCACACTGCCACCCAGCTTTGTGTCAGCAATGCTCCATTCTGCTTTCTGTTGTTTTACTTTGTACTTCCTCAATTGACAGTTGTAATGAATTGGTCTGTATGAATGTTATGTAAGGCAAGCTTTTCACTGTATTATTACTACACATGACAATAATCCAATTTACTGATTTACCAAAATGATGTTGAGATAAAGGATCAGCCATGAATTAACTGAATGGAAGAACAGGCAAGAGGGACAAAATTCCTCCTGCTGCTTTTATTATGTACTAAAATAGACTGTTTTAACATTATCCCTGCATTCTCATATTCTGTGCCTTCCTTAGCAAAGGGTTGCATCATTATGGCATTTTAATCATCAGGGACTGTTTCAGCTTCCTTTAGGGATCTGTGTCATATACTCTGATGTCCCTTTGTTTCTACACACTGCACTCTATGCTACCACTTACTGTAAACTCCCAAAATCACGGAGGTAGCATTCTCTAGAAATCCTTTACGAAAAATGTCACCATTCAATAGAATTCTGCAAATATTAACTCATTTTCAGCACCTGTGCTAAAGTGAACATTTACACATTCAGAGGTATAAGCAGCAAATATTAAAAAGTAAAACATTATATCCCACCTATAGTGATACACTCATGACAACCTAATATGCTCAGGGATGTCCGCCACACACACTCAAACGTTGGTCTGCCGAAAGCTCCACTATTGTCTGCCTGGATATACTTGTTCTCCCTGTGACATTGGACAATGTCAAAAAGCAAACTTGTTGCAGTTCCCTATCAGTTTCACCAGGAATGTTGTCACAAAGTTTTACAAAGTTAGGACTAATAATCTATCCCCAGTCTTTTATGAAGTCTCCCCGCTGACTGTGAGTCATTCTGTTGTCATCTTTCAATGAATCCCTCATTGATCTCTTAACAAATCTTTCTCTTATTATGAACTTTCAGTCTATCACCATTCCGTCAATCAATTGCTCCCACTGTCTCTTGTCCTTCAGTGTTTTCTTTGCTTCTATAGTGAATCCATCTCTTTAAAATAATTCAGTTTCTGCCTTTGATTTTTCACTTTCTCTGTCTTTCTCCCTCTGTCTTGATCTTTGTCTTTCCCTCTCTCTCTACTTTTCTTTCTCTCTCTCCCTATCTCTGTATCTTCTGTCTCTGTCTCTCCTTTCTCCCTCTCTCTTTCTCTCTCCATCTCTCTCTCTCTCCTTTCTCTCTGTCTTTCTCTCTCCTTCCCTCTCTCTCCCCCTCTTTCTCTCTTTCTGTCTCTCTTTTTCCCTCTCTCTCCCCCTCTTTCTCTCTTTCTGTCTCTCTCCATATCTCTCTCTCCCTCTCTGCTTCTCTTTCTCTCCATCTTTGAACCTTTGTGAAATATCTTCTCCTGTTTTGCCAAGCAGGATTATGACAGATATAACATTTCTTTGTAGGATTAGCATAACATCATATTGTACCTTTATTTCCTTTATTTTCTAACAGTGAATCCAAAAATTCTCTTTTTGGATTATGACATCTATTCAACATGGTATTATTGATTTTTATTTTGTGGATTTTGCTTGTTATTTGAGAAACATATTATTCTCTGAGTAAGTGAGGTGCAATATTATCAAATACCAGAATTGTTATTCAGTTCAGCTCAGCTTCCCTGGAGAATATTTATCAGGAGGAATCAAAAAGGCAGTTTTCAATTACATTTCAGCCAGAACAAGAGACCAACACTGATAAGAACTGGACACAAGCTTTGGGATGATCATTTATTAATGTCCTATTTACATCCTTACTGAACTCATGCTGGGAATTTTAAAAGAGGGTGCTTGTACCTTAAGGGAATTCTATTGGATCCTTTTGGAATAGCTTCAGACAGATTGCTTCTCAGCTGGAATTGATGTGGTTGAGAGATGTGGTTTATTTCCTGTCAGAGTCATGGAACAATACCACTCAGAGGCAAATCCTTTGCTTCAGCTTGTCCACAACAACACAGATGCTCATCCCAGCTTGTCCCATTTTTCCACTTCTGGCCCATGTCCCTCTAACCCTTTCCTATGTACCTGGTCCTCAACCTCTTCCTCTGGCAGCTTGATCCATTTACACATCACCCTCTGCATGCAGGTCCTTTTCTAAAAGTTCCCTCCCTTACCTAGTGTGCAATCACACTATATCTGCTGCTCATGACTTCATACATCTCAATAAGGTCACCCTCTCAGTCTCCTATGGTCCAAAGAATTAAGCCTGCAACTCAAATCCTGGCAACATCCTCGTAAATTGCTTTACCCTTTTCATCTTAATGATATGTTTCAGGATAAACAAAACTTCACACAAAGCTCCAGGTACACATTAGCAATGTCTTGTACATAGAGTCTTTGGGAGCTGCAATACGGAACCATGCTGTTCAGCCAATCTAACCCAAGCCAAAATGCTATGTGGCCTAGCTCCATTGACCCAGCCCTGGACCATAGACTTCCATACCCCTCACATCCAAGTAGTTATCCAAATCTCTCTGAAGTGCTGGAATCAAACTTGCATTGCCACTTCCACCAGCAGTTTGTTTGACACTCACACCACTCTCTGAGTGAAAAAGTTCCCCCTTGTTTCCCTTAAATAGTTCACCTTTCACCCTTAACCCATGACCTCCATTTCTAGACCCACCCAGTCTCAGTAGGAAAAAAAAAGTTTGCATTTACCCCATCCATAGCTTTGCAATTTTGTACAGATTCCCTCATTCTCCTATGCTCCAGGGAATAAAAGTCGAACCTATTCAATCTTTCTCTATATCTCAGTTCCCCAAGTCCTGGAAATATCTTTGTACTTTCTCAATTTTATTGATATCTATCCTGTAGGTGGGTCACAAGAACTGCACACTATACTCCACGTTTGGCCTCATCAACATCTTATATAACTTCGACATAACATCCCAGCTTTTGTACTCATACTATGATTTCAAATGTGCCAAAATCTGTCTTTACATCACTGGTATCCAGCCCAGAAAGTTCTAGATTTGTGTTAGTTTTAGCCAGGCCTTGCAGCCTTTTTGCCAGAAGTTAAAGGAGGTTGGATTATGTTTTTGAGTACATTTTTCTGGAAATTGTACAAGATACAGGGCTCAGGTAAATTTATGTTATGGACTAGCTCGTATTGATGGCTAAGGAATGCATCACTACCTGATATGCAGATTTGGACACATTATCAAAATCCGGTCACTCTAATGAAGCTTCAAACCAGCATAAAGTCCGGTAATCTCTGCCCCTTGAGACTCTCAGTTGCAGAATGTCCATGTTGTGAGCTAGCTCAGTATACTGGTGCTCATGGTCGGCAGCAGAGGACCCCGTGATCTCGCAGGAGCTGAGTGCTTGAAGACAAAACATTTCCCAAGTTCAAAAGAAAGCGCACAAAGTGTGCCCAATTTGTTTTATGATTCTTTTAATTGGTTTTGGTACTGGTATTGGATTATTACTGTCATATATACTGATCTACCGTGAAAAGCTTATTTTGCATACTGTTCATGTAGTACTACGTTTGGTCAAAGGTCTCCACCGTCCATTGTAGACTGAACGGATGAACCTGACATGCAAAAAAAGCAGGGCTCTCAGTTAACACTTAAAATGCTGGAGGAACCCAGCAGGTCAGGCAGCATCTACAGAGGGAAATGAACACTCCCAATGTTTCAGGCCGAAACCCTTCATCAAGACTAGAAAGGAAGAGTGAAGAAGCCAGAATAAGATGGTTGTGGGTAGGGGAACAAATACAAGCAGATAGATGAGTCCGGGCGAGGGAAGGGGAAGTTGAGTGGTGGAGGGGAATGAAAGGGAATGGTGTGAGAAGCTGGGAAGTGATAGGTGAGGAAGTGAAGTGCTGAGAAGAAATCTAAAAGGAATTCTACAGTTAAGAAGCCAAAAGGGTTGCAGCTCAGCATGGATACAACTGATGTATCTGTGGCTGAGAGAGGCAGGGCCAAAGCACAGCCATTACACCAGCTCCAGCGCTGGCACATGCTGGGAGACTTAGTGGTGCATGAAGATACAGCTCACAGCTTGACAGTAACCCAAGTTCAATCCCTACCTCTGATGCTGTCCATGTGGAGTTTCCTAGTTTTCCTTGTTAGTGACCACGTGGACTTTCTCTGGGATCTTGTTTCTCCAGTACATCTCAAAACTCTGCCGTTTGACCGGGCACTACAAGTTGCTCCTAGTGCGTTGGTGAGTGGTGGAACCAGCAGTTGGTGGAAATGTGGGGAGATAAAAGGCAGGATTAGTGTCACTGGGAGCTCACTGATTAACATGACGCTAAAACTCCTTAGCTCCTTAGGGACTAGGTTAGGGAACTGAAGATGCAGTTCGATGACCTTCGTCTGGTCAGGGAAAGTAAGGAGGTGATAGTTTGGAGCTACAGGCAAGTAGACACACCGGGGCCTCCGGAGACAGATAAGTGGGTCACAGTCAGGAGAGGGAAGGACAAGAGTCAGATACTAGACAGTAGCCATGTGGCTGTCCCTCTTAACAATATGTATTCCTGTTTGAGTACCATTGGGGGGGAGGGGTGATGACCTGCCTGGGAGAAGCAACAGTGGCCGTGCCTCTGCTTCAGAGTCTGGCCCTGTGGGTCAGAAGCATAGGGAAAGGAAGAGGATGGCAGCAATGATAAGGGACTCTATTGTTAGTGGGTCAGACAGAGAATTCTGTGGATGCAGGAAAGTAACACGGATGGTGGTTGCCTCCAGGGTGGCAGTGTCCAGGATGTTTCTGATCGTGTCCACAATATCCTGAAGTGTGAAGGAGAACAGCCAGAGGTCGTGGCTCATATTGATACCAACTACAAAGGTAGGAAAAGGGAAAGGTCCTGAAAACAGATGACAGGGACTTAGGAAAGAAGATGAGAAGCAGGACCACAGGGTAGTAACCTTGAGATTACTGCCTGTGCCATGTGACAGTGAGTATAGAGTGAGGTGGAGGATGAATGCATGGCTGAGGGATTGGAGCAGGGGGCAGGGATTCAGATTTCTGGATCATTTGGACCTCTTTTGGGGTAGGCGTGACCTGTACTAAAAGGACAGGATGCACTTGAATCCAAGGGGGACCAATACCCTAGCAGGAAGGTTTGCTAAGACTACTGGGGAGAGTTTAAACTAGAATTGCTGAGGGTTGCGAATCAAACTGAAGAGACAGAGGAAGGGGCTGTTGGCTCACAAATAGAGAAAGCTTGTAGACAGTGTGAGAGGGAGGATAGGCAGATGACAGAGAAGGGATGTGCTCATACTGAAGGTTTGAGATGTGTCTGTTTTAATGCAAGGAGTGTTGTGAACAAAGCGGATGAGCTTAGAGTGTGGATCATACTTGGAGCTGTGATGTTGTGGCCATTACAGAGACTTGGATTGCTCAGGGGCAGAAATGGTAGCTTAAAATGCCAGGCTTTGGATCTTTCAGAAAGGGCAGGGGATGAGGCTAAAGAGATGGGGGCGTAACACTGCTGATCAGAGATAGTGTCATGGCTGCAGAAAAGGAGAAAGTCATGAATGGATTTCTACTGAGTCTCCGTGGGTGGAAGTTAGAAACAAGAAGGGGTCAAAACTCTACTGGGTGTTTTTTTCATAGTAACAGGGACACTGAGGAGTAGATCGGGAGACAGATTCTGCAATGGTGCAATAATAACAGGGTTGTCTTGGTGGGAGATTTTAATTTCCCCAATCTCCCTAGAGAGAGGGGTTTAGATGGGGTGGAGTTTGTTAGGGGTGCTCAGGAAGGTTTCCTGACACAATATGTAGATAAGCCTACAAGAGGAGAGGCTGTACTTGATCTGGTATTGGGAAATGAACCTTGTCAGGTATCAGTTCTCTCAGTAGGAGAGCATTTTGGAGATGTTGATCACAATTCTATCTCCTTTATTGGAACAGACAAGTTAGGAAAATGCTTAATTAGAGTAACGGGAAATATGAAGCTATCAGACAGGAACTTGGAAGTATAAATTGGGTGCAGATGTTCTCAGGGAAATGTACAGCAAAAATGAGGCAAATATTCAGGGGATATTTGCATGGTGTTCTGCATAGGTACGTTCCAATGAGACAGGGAATGGATGGTAGGGTACAGGGACCGTGGTGTACAAAGCCTGGAGTACTGTGCTCAGTTCTGCTCAACTCACTACAGGAAGGATGTGGAAACTACAGAAAGGGTGCAGAGGAGACTTACAAGGATGTTGCCTTCATTGAGGAGCATGCCTTATGAGAACAGTTTGAGTGAGCTTGAGCTTTTCTCCTTGGAGTGACTGAGGATGAGAGGTTAACTGATAGAGGTGTATAAGATGATGAGAAGCATTGATCATGTGGATAGTCAGAGGCTTTTTCCCAGGGCTGAAATGGCTACCATGAGAGGGCACAGTTTTAAGGTGCTTGGAAGTAGGTACAGAGGGTCAAGGGTAATTATTTATGCAGAGAGTGGTGAGTGCGTGGAATCGGCTGCTGGCAACAGTACTGGAGGCGGATGTGATACGGTCATTTGAGAGACTCTTGGATAGGTACATGGAGCTTAGAAAAATAGAGGGCTATGGGTAACCCTAGGTAATTTCTAAAGTAAGTACATGTTTAGCACAGCATTGTGGGCTTAAGTGCCTGTATTGTGCTGTAGGTTTTCTATGAGTAAAATTCCTCCAAGATGACCACTAACTGATTACAGGGCTTAAAGGCTTGCATGCCTCAATGATCCAGAGAACTACAGTACTTCGACTGGAATCAGTGCCTTATGATTTGGCGTTTGATAAGATCACTCATGCCAAGGAGGTCAAAGGGTAGAGGTCGGAATAAGAGTGGTCCAATGGTCCTCCAGGTTGGGGGGTCAGCTCAGGACTAACAACCCTGACTGGTCAAAAGAAAATGTCACAGAAAGAGCAATGAAAAATCCTTCTACATCTGTGTGCGATAATATTATGAGTTCCCACTCAGAACTTGCATGACCGACAATAGTGAATACCTACTACTACCAGCACGATGATAGTGGTGATACCCTGGACACCATCCAGACCAAGACCAATATTGGTTTTGCTCAATAGAGTAGATGGCCAAGGACAGATGGAGACAGAGGACCTTCAGTGTTGCCCTAAACACCAGAGACGTAACAGGCAATAAGTAAATAAAAAACTAAAATTAGATTGATGTTAATGCTCAAGTTAATGCTCAGGTAATGAAGTTGAGACTCATTTAGTGAAGGACGTATATGCTTAGGGAAAGCAATCATCAGGTTGCTGTTTTATGACATCATGCTACAAGATTGATTATAGCCATGACCCTCAGACTTTTGGGTAACGAGCTGTCACATTGCCCAGGCAATGTTGATTGCCCATCAACCAGTACTATTAATCATTTCATGGGTACAGAGGAAATGGTAGAACATGAAGATTTGCTCCTGTAACTTTTTGGCATGTTGCCCATGTGCAAAATTGGTTCTTGGTTTCAATGGGGTAAGTCAGGATATATACATCTATATGGACAGGCAGAAAATGATCTGATATTGCAGACAAATGGGATTAGATTAGATGGGCAAAGTAAATGGTAAGAGCATAATGTGTTAAAGCACCTGTGTCTCTGATATACGACTATGACTCCATAAAAACAGAAAATGCTGGAAACACTCAACGAGTCAAACAGTATCTGCAGAAGATAAACACAGGGGATTCTACAGATGGTTGGAAATACATAGATAGATAGATACATTATTGATCCTGAAGGAAATTACAATGTCACAGTAGCTTTACAAGTGCACAGATATACAAATATTAGAAGAAAAGCAGAAAAGAATACCTCAAACAGTTTAATAGGAGGATGTCATTACATCCCTGGCTATAGGTTGACTCATAGTAGAGCCTAATGGCCCAGAGTAAGAATGGCCTCATATAATGCCTTTTGGAGCAACGCTGTTGTCTTAGTCTAGTGTTAAAAGTGCTCCTCTGTTCAGCCAAGGAGGCATGCAGAGGATAAGAAACATTGTCCAGAATTGCCAGGATTTTCTGTAGGGTCCTTTGTTCTATCTACCACAGCCTCCAGTGCGTCCAGTTTGACTCCTATAACAGAGCCAACCTTTCTAATCAGTTTATTGAGCCTGTTGGCATCACCCATGTTAATGCCATTGTCCCAGAACACCACCTCATAAAAGATTGTACTAGTGACAACAGACTGGTAGAACATGTGAAGGAGAGGGCTACATACTCCAAAGGACCTCAGTCTCCTCAGGAAGTAGAGGTGACTTTGGCCCTTCTTGTACACAGCCTCTGTGTGCTGCACTCAAGTTTGTCATCCAGGTGCACCCCCAGATACTTGTACATCCTCATCCCATCCATGTCCTCATCATCAATGGTAACAGGGAGCAATGCAGGCTTAGTCTTCCTAAAATCCATCACCATCTCTTTTGTCTTACTGATGTTGAGCTTCATATGATTCAGCTTGCACCATTTGACAAAGTCTTTCACCAGGACCCTGTATTCATCCTCCCGTCCTCCCTTTATACATCCAATTATTAATGAATCATCAGAGAGTTTCTGTAGATGACTTGACTCAGTGTTGTATTTAAAGTCCAAGTTATACAGGGTAAACAGGAAGGGAGCCAATACAGTCCCCTGAGGGGCCTTAGAGCTGCTTATAACCACGTCTGACTCACAGCTCTGAAGCCTCACAAACTGTGGTCTGCCAGTCAGGTAGTCCATTATCTGGGATACAGTGGAAGTGCCAACGAGCATTGAACAAATCATTTCCCCCAACAATGAGGGCTGTATGGTAATGAAGGCACTTGAAAAATCAAAACTATGATCCTCACAGTGAGGCCCTGAGTTATCCAAATGGGAGTAGGCTCTGTTCCACGGGTAGATGACAGCACCGTCGTCTACAATGTGCTCTTGGTAGGCAAACTGCAGGGGATCAAGGGCTGATCTGACCAGGGGTCAGAGGTAAGCCAGGACCAGCCCCTTTAGGGTCTTCATGATGTGTGAGGTCAGGGCCAGTGGACAATAGTCTTTCAAGACCTTCGGTTGGCCCTTCTTGGGTAGTGGGACCACACATGATGTTTTCCACACAGTCAGGACCCTTTCCAGGTTGAGACTCAGATTGAAAATGTGCTATAGAACTCCACACAGCTGCTCAGCACACTGTTAGACAACACACAAAAAACACTGGAGGAACTCAACAAATCAGGCAGAATCCAAGGGGGCCTAATAAGCAGTCGACATTTCAGGCCAAGATCCTTTATCAGGAGTGGAAACAAAGGGGACAGAAGCTATCTACCTACCTTCCCCCTGGCCTGGCCTATCACCTGCCAGCTTGTTCTCCTTTCCCTCTCCCACCTTCTTATTCTGGTTTCTGCTCACATCCTTTCCAGTTCCGATGAAGGGCTTTGGCCTGAAATGTCATGTGTTTATTCCCCTCCATAGATGCTAGCTGGCCTGCTGAGTTCCTCCATCATTTTGAATGTGTTGCTCTCAAAAGAGAAACAGGGCGAAGATCCTTCATCAAAACTAGTGTAGAATAAAGTGGTACTGCGGGCCATAACACCTTTGAGATGGAGCAAGTTGTTGCAGAGAGAAATCAAGAAGACAGATGTGTCGGTACATGGAGTTAAGCATTGATCTGAGTATGTGAAGGGAATAGTGCTTGAAGAAGCAGTGGATGGTCGGAATGTACCTGTGATTCTGGGCAATCCGAATGTGAAGTGAGGAATATCATTTGGAATCCACTTGGGATGAATTGGAGCCAGAGAGAGTTGCTGAGGTAGCAGTGGAGGTGAAGTTTGCTCATGGCCTATTTAAGACAAGGGAAACAGAAAACACTGATGACGTAAGTCTTTTTCAAAAAACAAATAATAAGCCAACCCATTATATAACTCCAAATCAAGGAAAATATGAAGAAATATATTATCACCTTTCATTACTCCTCATCTACTCCAGTGTGTGTGAAGCTCTTCAAGATATTCTTGAGAGATAAATTAGTTTAAAAATGATTTAACATGAAAGATTTAAAAAAAATGTGGGTGGTAAGTGAAAACATTCACAAAAACAAGCTGAGACAACACTCATTCCAAACATATGGCTTTGCTAGAGATTGTTTAAGAAAATGTGCAATAGCAATTGAATTAATTTGCAGACATTTAATAAAGATTAATGAGCAAAGCATTAGCTTAAGACACAGAAAAAAATCATTTTAAAATATAATCTGAAAGATTGCAGCAAGGATGATCTCTGACTGACTTATCAGCAGTTTAAGAACAGGCATTGTAACTTTCTGCTGCTCTGTTTATTTGAATCAATTAATTTAAATGGAAATGATGAGTTTTACTTTGATGTTAAAGGAAATGTCTTTTTGAAAAATAATGAATTTTGTTGTAGGAGGACTTGAGGTGCCCTGTACAATGTCAGTTTGTAACTACAAAGTGCATGTTAATTAAATTCTAATTTTGGCAATCTGGAGCAATTATTCTTTAAAAAAAAAACAATGAAAAAAATAAAAGCTCCCAGGGCTTTATGGCATCTATTGATGATGAATTATGCCTAAGGCATTGAACATCTGAGCTGATGAACAAGAGAAAGTGAAATCCTCCATCTCATCACTGCCTTATCATCATCTCTTAAACTAGACCATGCAAGTTTCCTGATTACAACAAGTCCCCCCAATGATTCAATAAAGGTTGACATGTACTCAGTGATAAGTCATAAGTTGTCTTCAGTCCGTAGGGATTGCCTAAGAAGTTATCAGGAACCAATTTCCAACTTTGCGTGTTACAATTAAGAGGGACCATGAAGATTGGAATCGATGCCAATTTTATGCAAAATCAATAATTCTTTCAAAATCGATGATATTTTAATCATCATAAGGTTGTTGAGACTTGATAAAAATGATGTATGCAGATCTCAGGTTCTGAGAGGGATTTTAAATTAACATTTCAATCTTTTAAATAATATTTATTTAATGTCATGGAATGCCCCTTCCCACCTTAACACTTGGCAGTTAATAACTGCTTCTTCAGAGTGAAACAGGTAGAATTTGAGTAAGCTGGAGATTTCAGTGCAGTGAGGTAAGAAATGTTCCTTTGATTTCTTTTTTTTTTGTGAGCTTATCAATGAAATAGAAGCAAGGCTGAGGATTTCAGGAGCTTGGAATTTACAACATGTACTACATGTGAGCTTTGGGATGTGTCCTGGATGGCCGTAGTGTTACACATCCATGAGTATCTTATGTCTGTTACGTGACCATGATGTAATTGAGGCTATGCTGGGCATGATGTAATGGTCTTGTGATGGTGGAGTGACTAAATTTTCCCACCAGTGAGAGGTCATGTGACAGCTTTTTTCCCAACGGGATATAAAAGGAGAAACCCTCCATGTGACGTGGGGTAGTTCGTGGCTGAATTCGCCAGTGACTCCATGTTGCTGCGTATTCGATGTTATGACGTAGCTTTGTTTTAAAGTGGAGTTGTACTTTCTGCCTTTTACATTGTCAAAGGTTATTGCTGGTAGTTTTGTTACAACACTGCCAGTTAAAATCCAGTTGGAGAGTGAAGATTTGTCGAAGTTTGGGAAGCTGGAAGAATCGAGGAAAGTTGGTGTCTTCCGCTGTAAAGCAGGTTTGACTTTATTAAATCTTCATACAAGGAGTTCATGATAACTCCTGCATTTCTGAAAGCAGAAAGAGTTGGATGCAGAGTTTTGCCAAGGAAAGGTCAGTGCCTTTAAGCCATTTTATTTCCTTCAATCGTAAATCCCTCGGCAAAATACTTCGGCTAGGATCAGCAGTAACGCCGTGAAAGAAGATTTAATTACTGCAAGAAAAGTCTCTCCCTCAACTAACTGTATAAATCTTTTTGGACTTTTTGCAATACTACTTTAAAGAACTGAGTTCACATTTTTTGCTTTAAGAACTGTTTGAGCTGCTGTATCGCAGCAGACTTCTGGTTAAGTTAGTCGTTTGTTAACTTTTAGGTTTTTTTTTTGCAGTGTTTAATAAATGTTTTATTTGTTATAAAAAAAAACCTGTCTCAATCTCAATCATTGTTGCTGGATCGTAACAGTAGCAACAGGAAGTGCTATTGGTTGGAGGACCTTGAGCCTGAAGTTTTAGAGATTTGATAACAGCAGATATCACCGTAGTCCAATAACCAAGAGGCTGTGTGCTGACTGGATAGAGATGGATAGCCCATAGTTCAAGAGAGTGCATGGAATGGCAGCAAGGCCAACAAGGAAGAAAAAAACAAATAGCTTGTGTAGAGAAATGGTGCAGTTAATCGAGCTGAAGCCTCATAGTTCCGACAACGCAAATTCATTCCTGACTTCTTCTGCGATCTAATTTTGCAACAGTGGCTGTGTGGCATCCTTCCATGCCCACATCCCCAGTACATCGCTTTCCTTCCACATTTCCTATGCTTCTAATACCCTTTCAAGCATTTCCTCTCATTCTATCTTTCCGTCCAATAGCAATTGCTTTAAAACTGTAGTTTTGTGTTATAAAATGGCTGCTGATGGAGACAGGTTCTTCTTCCTTATTCTGAAAAGTAATTCCCAATTTACTTTAGTGATTTGGTCCAAGACTTCTATGCCCAAGTTTAATGTGCTTTCAGTGCCAGTAATCTCATATCACTTGAAAACTTTTGGTTTAAGATGATGCTGGTGAAGCCCAGCAACCACCTACTAGCAGCATACAAAGCAAAAAATACAACTGAATACTTCATTAGTAATACTTTTTCTTATTAAGTTTATGGTAAATGATCACTGCAAACAATGGAAAGGCAAGCAAAGGGAAGGCTGAGTCAAGGGTCGAAGCATGTGGGTGTGAGACAAATTTGAAGTGAGGTCAAGGCATGTTTGAGGCTAAATTGGTGTGAGGTCAAGGCTTATTCAAGGCAAAGTCGGTACAAGCAGAGCGGAGCAAAGTTGGAGTGAAGGAGAGGCAGATTCGAGGCCCATCTACCTAAACCAAGAGCGAAGTTTGATTGATCTAAGCACCAGGCCAATTTGGAAAGGTCAACACCAGGTGTGCACTGAAAAACTTCTTCAACAAAAATGTTATAAATAAGCCAGCTCTAAAATCTGCAGAAAAACCATCGCAAACTCCACGTTGTCAATACCTTCTGCATCAGAAACTGGAAAAGGAAATGTGATTGTGTACAATCGTGAAGTTTAGTTAACATGCCAACAAGGTGCACAGTTTAAATTCCTTTGTGTGCTGACAGCAAAAGATGTGTGTGCATGCACATGCACACACCTTAGAGGGAACATTGTATAATGTATACATAACTTAATAATAAATGTTTTTTGAACTTTGAATATTACTGGCAAATTAGTTCATTTGTCCATTTGAGTAGATGTGGAGAGGATGTTTTCATTAGTAGAAGATTTTAGGAGCTGAGGCATAGCCTCAGAATAAAGGGAAATCCCTCTAAAACCGAGATGAAGAGGACTTTCTTCAGCTAGAGTGTAGTGAATCTGTGGAATTTGTTGCCATAGATGGTGGTGGAGGTCAAGTCATGAGTATATTTAATGCAGATATTGAGAGGTCTTGATTGGTAAGGAGGTCAAGAGTCCTTTCACCCATCTGCCTCTAGCATTCTGCACTGTTACAAGGGGTCACAACACAAACTTGAAGAAAAACAACTCACCTATTGCATATTGCAGACTGCAATGTTCCATCTTTAGTTAACTCAATCTTTCTTTCTGCCTTTGTCAGAACTGTTCATGGGTGCCCATGAACTTGGCTCAATATTCATTTTCTACTTGCATAGTTTGGCTTGCTGGTATATCTCACAACATTAACAACATATTACACAAATAAGGAAACACAATGCAATTCCAAATTCTCTTTTTAACCATTTTTAGACTTGCCCTACTAGAGGTGTTCACTTTGTTTTACAATTCCGCCCCACCTCCTCTGCTCCTAAAAATCAAACTTGTTTTCCCTTTTCCCCTACTGTGTGAAAAGGTCCAGGGCCTGAATTGCAAACTGTTTCTCTTCCAACTGACAGTGACTGACTTGGAGAATTTTCTATTTTGATTTCAGATTTCCAGCATTTACAGTTTTTTTTGGAATTTTCATCTCTGATCTTAGCCCTCGATCCATTCAATTCTTGAGGTCTTGACCTGCACAGCACTGTTTAGAACCTCCCTTAACAAATCCCTTGGCAATCTGGGCTTCTGAGTCTCTGAGATATCAAACTTTTTGTCCCAGGGTCCCTTTGGCCCTTGAGTAGGAGACCTTGACCTATTGTTTTTGGGCTTGAATCTCTGAACTGTCACCTCTAAACTCCTGGCCCCATAAAAAACAATATTTTCCCAAACTCCTAGGCCATATGGTCTGAGTGGAATTTAGAGGCCAGTGACACTTGCAGTAATGTGTCTTTAACTAAAAAATCTACCTTGTGTATTTTCATTTACATTATTATGAGCATTTTTGCAGTGGAAGCTTACATTATAAAGAGATATCAATATATCAATATATTCCTCTCACATGCTAGAGATGTGCAGGTTAATTGGCCATTGTAAATAGTTCCTCGTGTGTAAGAGAGTGGTCGAATCTGGCGGCAGTTGATGGGAATATGTGGAGAAAGGAAAGTGGGAAATTAATGTAGAATTGGTGCAAATGTGATATCTTCTTTCTGTGCCTTATTGTTCTTTGACTCTATGACCCTGTGAGGATGGCAAATGTTACTCCTTTGTTCTAAAAAGGAAATAAGGATAATCGTAGGAAATGCAGACCAGTGAGCATTGCATATTTTAGTGGCGGGTAAAGTAAAGGAGAGGTTCTTAGAGACAGTATTTAAGAGCATTTTGCGAAGCACAGTCTGATAAGGAATAGTCCGCTTGGTCTTTGTGAAGGGCAGATTGGGCTTCACCAGCCTGATTGACTTTTTCGAGGAAGTGTCAAAACAATCTAACGGTGGATGTGGTGTACATGGATTTTCATAAGATTCCCACGGTAGGCTCATCCATTAAAGTCATGAGGCATGGGACCCATGCTAACTTGTTTGCATGGGTTCAGAATTTGCTTGCCCACAGAAAGCAAAGTCTGGTAGTAGATGGGGCATATCCTGCCTCATGATCTTAGTTTGAAATTTAGTTCAATAAACAGCCTTTACCTTGTATCTGAAACCAAATGCTGCTCAGAGCGCCAAGAGGAAAGTACTTTGCATTGGATTACATAGAAGAGGATTGAGGAAGACCCCTCAACCCAAGTTATTATTTGTGGTGTTCACATCCATGTAAATTGCCTCTTGCCTTTATTCATTGAATTCTGACAACTTGTTCAATTATTCCTTCCTCCCCTTTATAGTCACCTGTTTCTAATTAAATACGCTCAATTTGACAATGTGTACTGCAGTTCAGTGACTGAGGTGACTGATTCTGGGGAAGAGGTGACAAAAGACTGAAGATTAATTCCCTCCCGAACCCCACCTCTCAAAATTCTGCAGTGGCGGGGGGCGGGGGTTGGGTTGTGTTGGACCAATAAGGATTGTTGAGCAAAAGAGGCTGAGGGGAGATATGAGACATGATAAGTGTTTATAAAATTATGAGAGCCAAGGGAAGTGCAGGTAAGTTATATCTTTCTCCCAGAGGCAAAATGGTTAATATTAGAGGACATGCACGTAAAGGGGGAGGATTTCAAGGGAGATGTATGGGCCAAGTTTGCCTGCCCAAGATAGCCTTGTCTTGTCTATCTAAGTGTCTGCCTAACTGCTTCTTAAACACAGTAATTGTATCTGATTTCACCAGCTCCTTTTCAAGCACTTTCCACTATCAACTATGAAAAGGCTTACCATAGTTTAAAACTCCTTTCAACCTAAATATATATGCTATTGTTTTTGATATACTTGTAAATGGATTTTGACTATCTATCATATCTTTGACTTTCGTAATCTTTTGTATTCCTGTCAGCCTCCTTTGCTTCAGGTAAGACAAGCCCAGTCTATCCAGCCTCTCCCATAACTATAATCCTCCAATCCAGACAACATTGTGGTGGATCTCCTTTGCACACTCTGCACATTCTGCATCCTTAACCTTGCAGGTCCTAACAAGGGGTAACGCAAGGGTGGCCATGATTGACCATCATGGGCTGAAGAGCCTGTTCCTGCGAACACATACAAAATGCTGGAGGAATTCAGCAGATCAGGGAGCATCTATGGAAAAAGAGTGAACAGTTGACTCCTTGGGCAGAGACCCTTCCTCAAACATCATAGAGCCACTTCCTACACTGTATTGTTCCATGCTCTGTGTTTTGATTGAGGAAACAAAAGCTCGAAGCCCATCCTTTAAATCCAGTGTCAAGGCCATAGTTCACCGCACAGAAATAGTGCCCATTCTTCAATACTCTTCAGAGACATGAACAAGAGTCAAAACATTAACAAGGTACAACTAAAGCAGTATTCACCAGAACCATTCCCTGGATAAGCCAACAAGCATCAATGTTTGAGGATTTTACAGGAAGCTCGGGAATAAATTGTAGGCCTCCTGTGGAAATATTTGTCCTTTTGGTAGCCAGTGGTGAGGTGCCAGAAGACTGGAGGGTGGCCAATGTTGTACCCTCACAGTATTTAAATAAGTCTGCAAAGAAAAGCCTGGGATCTACAGACTAGCAGGCTAATGTCCATGTTGGGTAAGTTATTGGAAGAGATTTGGAGAGACAAATCTATATGAATTGGAAAGGTAAGGACTGATTGGGAATAGTTAGCAGGGCTGTGCAGGATATAAGGAATTTAATTCAGCCAGTAACCAAGCAATGCACATTCTATTGTTTCACTCCCTTCATACAGCATGCAATAGATTCAACTGGCTCAATTTTTCTTTGACTGTGCATGTACCATCTTCCTCTGATTAAACAACTGAAACATATTTGTTGCATTTTACATAGTAACGCAAAGTATTTAAAATATCTGATGGCACAGCTGTCTTGAGAAATGGTACATAAGATTATGGCAAGGGAGGAGATCCTTCTTAATGAAACAGGGAGTGATGTCCAAATTAACCTGAGAGTACTTTAAACAACCTGCTCTCAAGACCAGCTATCTCTTAACAAGGTTACTCAAGTTTTTCATCAACCTCACCCTACAATTATTAGCACAACTGGAGGATCTTTATCTTCATTAAAATGCACTAACTGCACTGTATTTCATAGGGCAGAAAAAAACACAAATATGGATCAAACACGAGGAAATCTGCAGATGCTGGAAATACAAACAACACACACAAAATGCTGGTGAAACACAGCAGGCCAGGCAGCATCTATAGGGAGAAGCACTGTCGATGTTTCGGGCCGAGACCCTTCGTCAGGACAAATATGGATTCTTGTTTGTAGTGGTTTCTTGAAAACAAATCAAAACCGCTTCGAGACTGAGCGAGGGACTCAACGCTGTATGATGTGCTTCCTAATAACTGAGTTCAAATTAAAAAAAGTATATTCAATCCTTTATTACAAAATCAGCAATGATAAACAATTTTATAACAATATTAGAAATTAGTGTAACCAAAATAAGCAAAATAATGAAAGAAATGAAATAATTTTGTTAATAATTTTGTCAAAGTAGCAGCCAACAAAAAAGATTATCCATATCCTTGACTGCTTCTAACTAAACTAACTAGAACAAACCATGAATACGTGAATATACTCATTTACTTCTAACATGCCCTAATTACCATAACCCATAAAACGCATAACACAAAATACAATACAGACAGACAGAAAATAGACACATTGTTCAAAACCATAAATTCTGATTAGTGTAACCTGTGTTATATTTGTGAGTAGAGGCAAGGTCTCTGTCACAAAATTTTGGAATTATCGAATGTATTCTCCAAAAATTATGTTGCAGATTGCAAGATTGCTCTTCCTTCCATTTACAACTCTTTGAAGAGCTCATGAAAAGAATAAGGAAGAATAATGGATTAGAAATCAAATGCTCAGATCTTTAAAAAGGTCTTTTCAGTAAAGTTCCACAAAGGCTTACACAGAGCTAGATGACAAGCAGTGAATAAGGGTAAAATATTGTCAGCTAAAAGCAGGGGAAAGCAGTATTTAGTGAAATCAAAGGAAGCAGAAGCAATGTTCCTCAAGGATCACTGCTCAGACAAGAGTTCTTCATCAGTTACACAAATGGTTAAGGACTAGTAACTTAGTCTCATAATTGGGTAGCAGGTGGATTCAAAATGGGGATAGGTAGCACTGGTGCTAAACTACAATGCACGTTTGAAATGCAAATGAAGTTAAATGTGGATAATGGTGGAGGTGCATTTTCACTGACTCATCAAACATCATACATTTGTTGGAAAACAACAACGCAAATCAGCATGGTAAAGAAGGGATCAAATCATTGCAAGTGGAACAAAACTGCATGGCACAATGTCGTGAATTCGTCTTTCTACCTTCCAAGCTTCAATTCCACTTCTGATGCTGCTGTGCATTTACAAAGATGGTGAAAGATTGCATATTTTTGCTGAGGTCTCACAGGTTAGGCATCGAGCAGAGGGAAAGTTTGACGACATCCTGAGTGAGGTAAAATTATGACAGGGTTGCACAGCGAGATGAACTGAGAGTGGTTTCAGTTATGGTAATCACAAAGGCCAGCGGCCAAAATACTGACAAAATAGTTAAGATGCAAAACTCACTGTCACAGAATATGACAGAGGTCTTTTTTTTTAATAAGAAATGAGATTATGTATCACAGAGGTGGGGAAAAATAACTTTAAAAGGTGGAGATGGATTGGGAGGAAGACTGTATGGAGAATAAGCACCAGCAAAAACTAACTTAGCAAATGGACTACTGGGGGTTCAAGTGACATATTCTGGTGTTTTTTAATCCTTGTAACATTATGTTACAGTCTCTTACAGTAGCAATCAACCCATTCCCTTCAATCTCGAGACATTAAGTGTTTGCTGAATTCCCAATTGCATTTATCAGGAACTCCCTTTTCATAAAGCCACGTTAGGGTTAACCCCCTGTGGAAATATCTCTAAATCTGTTCTGTCAGACACTTAGAGAATTTTCAAAACTTTATCATGTTCCATAGTCTTCTCCTTCTGAAAAAAGGTGTTATCAGAAAATAATCATTGATCTTTGGTTACTGTGATGTGATTATGTCCATGATGCTGTCTGGAGGAGTTTCAAGTTTTCTAAGTTTTCCTAGTTTGGATTGAAGATCATTGGCTGAAGCATTAACTAATTTTCATCCACATTTGCTGCCTGACCTGCTAAGTAATTCCAGCATTTTCTGCTTGCACTTGAGCCTAAAATCCATGCTGATAATTCAGTTTATTAGGAAGGAAATGCCATCCTATCAGAAGTATTGCCTTTTGAATGAGTTGTTAAACCATGGCCTTCTCTGTGGGACCCAAGGTCCTGTATCACTAATCAGATAAATAATCAGAGAGTTTTCCTCTCAGTGCACCCCAATACCCACGCTGAGCTTACATCATTATAGAAATAGAAATGGGGTAGACCTTCCAGATCTTCCGTCCTTCTAAACCAATCATCAATATATGGCTTATCAGCACTGTTTTCCCCCACAAAGTCCATATCCGCCTGATCCCCTCAATGCCCAGAAATTTTTTGATCTCTATTCTGAATGAACACAGTAACTGAGCTTCAAACATTGTCCAAGTTATGGAGCACAAAAAGTTGGCAATAAAAAATTCTGCTCATCTCAATTCTAAGCAGGCTTTCAAGCTCTTCCCCCTCAATCAGTGGAAAAACTCTCCTTGTGTTTAGCCCTTCAAGCATTTTGCAAGTTTCAATGACAACTTCTCTTTTACCTCTAAACTAAAATGGTCCCAATCTATTCAACCTGTCCACTTACAGCAAGCCTGACATCTGTAGAACTGTTCAGTGAAATTTTTCTACAGATGCACTATATCCTACCTTAGCTGAAGAACCAAAAATATTTTATGTGCAGACTCAATAAGGCCCTGTACACCATTGCAACGAGATTGTTTTGCTCCGATAATCAAACTATCTCACAACAAAGACTTTCATTTGCCTTCCATCAGCAGTACTCATTTAACAAATACTCTGCTCTTCTTTTCTGTTCACCAATTTGCATCATCTCACTTGTTTTTCACATTATATTTCACCTTCCCCGCTATTACCACTCACTGGCTGGTCCACATTCACTCGAAGCTCTGATACTTACATTGGCTGTCATGTTTTCTAATATTATGAGAATATATATGTTTCAAAGATACTTAGTTTGCTGTAAAACACTTTTTTGATTAGGATATAAAAAAGTCCTCTATGAATCCAATTCTTTCTTTCCAATATCCAGCAACACAAACAGAAACATAACTGTATATCACTCACTACATCAAACCTCCTTGTACGCAGCATAAACACTGTATTTGTTCCGCAGTTTATGTAATTCCGAAGGGGAAATGTGCAAAGAATTAGGACATCATGTTACATACACAAACATGAACCTGGAGTACTTTGTGCTGAGATAGAATTTCCTGAAGTGAAGAATGCTGAAGAGTAAGTTTATAAAATCATGAGTGGCAGAGATGAGGTAAATGGTCACTGTTTTTTCCCCCAGTGTAGCGTAGTCTAGAACTAGTTAGCATAAGTTTAAGGAGGACCATAAAGTCTTAAAGGGACACAGGGATGTATGGAACAAGCTGGTAGAAGAACTGGTACATCCTGGTATAATTACAATATGTAAAATGCATTAAGATAGATACATGTATAGGAAAGGTTTAGAAGCATATTGGCCAAAGGTAGCTAAATGTGCCTGCCCAATTAGCAGCCTTGTTTGAAATGTAAGAGTTTGGCTGAAGGACTTGTTTCTGTTCTGTATAACTCTATGGTTCTAGTTAAGAGAAAACGTCACAATTCATGGTGAAAAGTCTGACCTGCAGGTTAATTCATGAACTGAGTAAGCCTGCGTTCAGCACCAACAATGGCAGGGTGCTGTTTAAAGTATCCTCCCATACCCTGGCATGACACTCACCATCGATAATATCTACCAATGGTACAGGAGGCACAGAAGCCTGAAGTCCCTCACCACTGGGTTCAAGAACAGCAACTTGTCTTCAAGCATTCAGTCCTTGATCCAACCTACACAACTCCAATCACTATACTTTGGCAACACTATGACCATTTTTCATTAAATTAGGCATTTTTTTCTAATTGTGCTGTTTGATGTAACAATTGGTATAGTTTATGTTTAATTTACGTATGTTTTCCATGTGTATGTTGTGTATCTGATCTTTGTTGCTGTGATGTTGCTGCAGGTAAGCTTTTCATTGCACTGGTATGTATAGTGTATGTACAGTACTTGTGTATATGACAATAAGATCAACTTTGACTTTAACTTCACATATCCATTGGTCTTTAATATCTGCTTTATTTCCATTGCCTCTATGAGATTGTAGTGTTCTCACTCGGCGTGTAAGATAACACTGAAGTAAACACCAAGATAAACCTTTGTCAATGACGACAGGATCACGGTAAGATTAACCGTTCTTAATATTGAGGCCAAAAAGTTCCACTTCATTCTCATCCAATCACAACATCTTCTTACACATCTTTACAGTACGTTCTAGGAGATACCTTGCAAAGTCTTTATGGGCAAGGATAAGTTTTATTATTTAGCCAACGCCTCTTCCTTGGCACTCTTCTATAAATACACTTATTTATGCAGAGCCTTAGGTTTGTGGAGCCATGAACTTCACCTTCCGTTGCATCCATTGACTGCAGCTAACTCAGAGTGACTGTTGTCTCTTACAAGTGCCATTCTGGGGGTGGGGGCGGCCTGACCTAGTAGTGTGGCTGTGGCTTCTTTTTGTTCCACTTTTTCATGATGGACTGCACTGAGCTCTGAGGTTTGTTGAATGCCTGCACATCAGTGAGGTAACACCGTCCTACCGTACAGTATGGTAGAAGTAGTATCATGCTTAACAGACAGACAGACAGACATACTTTATTGATCCCAAGGGAAATTGGGTTTTGTTACAGCCATACCAACCAAGAATAGTGAAGAAATATAACAGTATAAAACCATAAATAATTAAATAATAATAAGTTAATCATGCCAAGTGGAAATAAGGGGATGTTTTTCAGCAATAGGCACTGGAAATCTGGTCAGGTTTGATTGGAAGACTAACATTGCTAAATAAAGAGAAATCCTGGATAAAAAACCTGCTAGCCTTTTCCAGAAAGCTTAAACTAGGGATGAAGTTTGTATTTCAGCATGACAATGGCACAAAGCACACTGCCAGAGCAACCATGATTTAATGGCTTCAGCTGAAGAAAATTGATGTCCTTGAGTGGCCCAGTCAGAGTCCTGACCTTAACCCGATTGAACATCTCTGGAAAGAGCTCAAGATTATACCCACCTCTGCTCCCCAACTAACCTGGCACAGCTTGAGCGATTTTAGAAGGAGGAATGGGCAAATCTTGCTCCATCATGTTGTGCAAAGCTTATAGAGACTTATCCAAAAAGTCTACTGGGTGTAATAGCTGTGAGAGGAGGTTCAACAGAGCAAAGGGGATTCATACTTTTGAACTGCTGACATTTCATTTTTTAATTTTTAATTTTTTTATGTTTAAAAAATCAATATTTTGGGTTCTACTGTGAAAAAAGGAACATGTGATTCACAAATAAAAAAAATTATGTGAACAATGGACTGGGGGCTGAATACTTTTACAAGGCACAACTGATAAACTTCTGCTCCAATTCTGACTTGTTAATTTTTAATTTTTTTTTGTCTCTCAAGGTGAAGTCTACCCAGTTTATTATAACAGCCCTTGGTTCCCACTTATATAAAAAGTCTTGTGTTAGTGCATTTTGGCATTAGCACATATAGCAAATAACTTCAGCAACTAATTTCTGCCACCAATCTTCAAATCTGAATATAGACAGTAGATCAAATTTGAAATTCAGCTCTGAACAATGGGTTCTTAAAAGTCATGAATCACAGTTGATAGGAAGATCTGACAATACTGATTAAAATGCATTTAGGTATCTATGGTGTGGGCACGAGGTGGAAGCTGTGAAGTTTGTGTAGTTCAAAGGAAGCATTGTGGGTGCATTGTAAATATGGAATCATCCTCTGATCTTCAGCACATAAAATGCTCTTTAGCATTGGGTCGAGCAGACGTCTTCCTTTGAAAGGGTCTTTATATGATGCCTTCTTGCTCTATCTTCTCATCTTTTTTTTCCAGTCCTGATGAAAGCTCTCGACCTAAAATGTCGACTGTTGTCTCTTTTTCATTGGCGCCACCTAGTCTGCTGAGTTCCTCCAGCTTCTTGTGTGTGTTCCATATGATGCCCGTTGTGTCACATTTTGTCGAATAAACACATTACTTCACACCCACCGGCTAAGTCTCTCTGGTGACTTTGGCACAGAACCACATTTGGTGTCAGGAGTGAGATGCCTGCTTGTGACCCATTGTGAGGCCAGTGAACTCAGCAGGATGAGTGAGTGAGTATTTTTTAAATCAGCACCCACACTTGGACCTATTTGGGTCAGTAGCTACAGGATCACAAGGTATCATGAACATGCTGGAAAGCTGAACTGGTGGATAAAAGTAGTGTGCGTGTATGCAAGAAACTAAACCAGTGTGTTAATTCGGTAAGATGGGGCCACCAGTTGTGAAGGGTGGGGATTGAAGGTTCAGGATGCTACTAGGGCTCCGTACTCGTTCTGGGAACTGTATTTTAGCACACATGTTTGCGAGAGTGTGTCCATTACTAATACGTTTGTAACCTTGTTGTAACAATTAGATGCAAGGGAATACTGCAGGCAAGATGATTTCAGATGCACAGTAGCAGACTGCAGAGTAAATAGTCTTTGGTTTTAAGTATGGACTGTTTAAGTGGTATCAGTCACTGATATTTTGTCTAGCGTAGGAACTAGTGTGAAGACATTTCAGGGAATGGTTTCACCCAGATGTTTCTGTCAGGATGGCACCTATTGAGGTCAGGCATTGTCAGGTCAAGAACCCTGAAGACCCAAGCCAGCCCTTGACCCCGATTCCAAATATTCATCAGCCTTTCACCCCCGGGGAGAAACAGGGCATTTTGTCAGATTTTCCCTCACTTAAAGTAATATGTGGGAATTCAGAATTCTGGCACAAATTCAAGGAAATGGTTGAAATTTACCAGATATACCCACAAGATATGCATGTGTTGGTAAAAGTGAAGTGCGCAAAGAATATGTGGGACAGTGAGGTCCGGGAGGTACAGGATGTTTTGTGGGCAGCTTTTGAGAACACCAGCAATAAAGAGAGTCACAGAGAACTTATTTAAAGAGGAAGTGAGGCAGTGACTCGGGGTGTGAGAGTAACTGGAAAATGATAATGACAGAGATTGAAAGAACTGATGAGACAGCCATGGATTGTGCAGAACGCAAATATTGAGACTATGAAGAGTATTCAGAGTTGGGTAATCCAGGGAGGGAGGGCTCAGTCTTCCTGGAAATGCTGAAGGAAGGCCTGAGTTTAGCCCATTTGGAAGTGTTAGATTTGGGGTTAACAGCGGGATCAATATACCCTTTGATAGTTTCATGGGCCAATGAGATAGACCAGAGGAAGGGCAAGAGAATTCATAAAGTGGCTGTAGCGAATGTAGCTGCCGTAATGTCACCGAGAACTTGTTTTGTGTACCGGGAAGCATAGCAAGGAACTGCAAGAATCGATGTGGGAGGATAAGGGAGATGATTTGTTATGGCTGTGGCTTCTCAGGCCATGGTTGGAGGCAGTGCTCTGAAAAACAAGGAACCTGTAAAAATCACCTACTAACGCAGCCAAGGTTCACAGCAATGCCTTCTCTTACTGTTGACCAGATTCTGGAGCTGGTGAGGTCAGACAAACGGCTGATGGCCACCTCAGTTTTCAGTAGGTGGTCATCCATGGGTGCTCACAAGAGGCTTGGAAGGGGGCTGGGAATGTGAACTGTTAGTGGACACGGGATTGTCAGTATCGATAACTAATCTACCCTTGCCCACGACTGGAGAGGCGATTTACATTATCTGTGCAGGAGGTGGAACAATGAGGGCAGAAATAAGTCAGCCCCAGTTACTTGAGATTCAGAGATTGTACCTTCCTCTAGGCTTCTGGGTCTGTCCAAATAACAAGGTTATTATCCTTGGAATAGACATTCTAAGGGAGGCAGGGGCCATTATTTATTCTGGAAAGGGAGAAATAATATGGCCAAGTCAGGGATACCAAATGCGTACAATCAGTAAAGACTATCCCTACCCCTCCTGTGCATTGATCAGATGCCCAGTGAGCTCGATACATTGACTTTGCTGGTGCCCTTGGAAAGAGAGAGTTTTAGCTCTCAGAGAATGGAGTGAAGATAAAAAATGCAATCAAAACTGCAATCGGCCAGCATGGAAGGGAGCAAAAGGCACATGAATGACAACGTTGCATTTTTAAAGACTGTTGTTTCAATTTGTGGAACAATCTCTCTGCTGCCCTATTTGAATAGATCCTCCTTAAGGTTGGCCTTTCCTGGTACAAACTTATTTGCGTCCATGAGGGCTAAGAGGAGGGACCATTTGGACATTTTGGGGGTTAGCACATATAGCAAATAACTTCAACCACCTGTCTTCAAATCTGAATATAGACTGTAGATTAAATTTAAAATGCAGCTCTGAAGAATGGTTTCCTAAAAGCCATGAATCACAGTTAATGGGAAGACCAGATAACAATGATTAAAATGCATTTGGATGTCTCTGGTGTAGATGTAAAGCAGGAGCTGTGAAGTTTGAGGTTACATCCACACTAGACCGGATAATTTTGAAAACCCCAGTTTCATGTAAAAACAACAGGCGTCCACACACTGCGTTTTTGAAAATATCTCTATCCACACTGAAATGGAGATTTTGGCGAATCTCCTCCTCCTGCGCATGCGCAGGACACATCTACCGAAAACAAGCAACGTGTTTGGTGTCGAATCTTGCCGTGAAAGTGCGCGTTTGTCCAGTTACAGAGTAGAAAAACTTAAACGATGGACAGCTGTTGGCTCCTGCGCAGGAGAACTTAAAACTTAAAAAAACAAATACTGGAGAGTACAGCGGCAACCGACAGTGAGTTTATGGATAGATTGACCCAGCTGACGATGAACATTGAAAAACTGACTAACTCTGTTACATTAATAAAGCACCTTGTTAAGTATATAAAACATGTCTGCATCAGTGTTATCTTGTATTTCCATACAATGTTACATTAGGCTGCTACACATCTATTGTCAGAGAAGTACTTGCGTAAATAGGTAAAGCACCTTCATATGAGCAAGCATAGACAACAGGGTGAAGTGAGTATACTTATTTATTTAGTAAGTTAGGGGTCAAAGTATTTGGTGAGTACATTTCTAACTCTTCTGGCTTCAGTCCCTTTGCCATCTGTTCTGAAATTGTTAGGCTGTGTTCAAGAAAACAATGAAATGGCGCGCTGCTGTCTGATAGTGTTTTCAAAAGTTTTGCTCTCCAGCAAAATACAAATTAATTGGCCTTTCCTCAAAACCTGAGCACTTGTGGTAAACAGGTATGCTGAGAAATTATTTGTGAGGTGAAACACCTCGTTTTCTATTGGTTACAGCTCCTCTCTTGGTCCCTTTAGACTTACCTCGGTTTGCTATTGCCCATTACCTGAAAGGGGGTCCACAGCTCTTCAATTGCACCCTGAATGGATTGTAAAAGAGGCTTAGGTGTTTGTTAAAGTAATATAGCGGTCTGGTCAAATGAGGTTCAAGTCTAAATTTACCATAACAGCTGGGAATATACAACGTTAGAACGATTTTTGGGTTTAGCACATTTACATCTGGTGAATGACTTTGGCTAACAAATCTTCACATCTGAATAGGTATTGTGGATTTAATTTGGAGCGCCGCTCTGAACAATGGGTTCCTAAAAGCCATCAAACCCAGACCAGACAAGGCTGATCAAAACTCATTGAGACGTCTGTGGTGTGGGTGTAAAGTTTGTGTGTAGTTTCAAAGAAAGCAATGTTGATATATTATAAATATGGAATTGTCCTTTGATGTTTAGCACATAAAATATCAAGCTCCACGTTGGGCCAGCCAGACATTTCAACCAAAAACATCTCCCTGTGATGCCTGTTGTACCTTGTTTGTCGAATGAAAAAGCTGCTTTGTATCTATCACTACTTTTCTCTGGTGACTTCATTCATGCAAAAACATATGGTAAATTCAGTAAGTTAAATAAATTTGGAACACAAAGTTACACTAATGGTGACGATGAAACAGCAGATAGTCATAGAAGTCCATCTGCAATACTGATGTCCATAATGTAAGGGAATCTATCTTATTTACCTATCTGTTCTGATCCAGGTTCACAACAATGAGATAATACATTGACTTCACTATTAATAAATGCTTCAGTAGCTACAGGGGTTAGACCAGGGGCAGGGTTCTCCTTCCAAATTAATCAGAAGCATCATTTTAACGCAAATGGCTTGGAGTGAATATTAGCAACTGGAGACTGACCCTATCAACACAACAGCATTGAATGGTGAGCTAGATACAAGATCAGGAGGTCAAGAGAGTCCAGGGTACAGGGAAACCTGGAATGGAGAGACATAAAGATTACTTGGGCATCCTGGACGACGATATCTGCTCCACAAGGGAGCAAAACTTTACCTACATTATTTAACCAGTAACACCCTGCAGAGAACTGCTGGCGAGGGACTCTTGCCCACCGTAACATCCATTTAGATCCATGCTGTGGCAGGGATGGGATTGTTGGGAGATGAATTAATAGCTGGAAAGCCTGGGGAAAGGATCTCTATAAGTCAAGGAGTGAGATTCAGTGCTTGGGGAAAATGTAGATCGGATTTTGGGAAAATAGTTATAATTCCCAGAACCACTCTCTTCCTCTGTGTCTCAACACTTTGAAACATAATATTATCTCAATAAACTTGATTTTAACCTGAGCTGGTTGATTAAGTTACATCATGAAAGTTGACCTTCCAAGCACAGAATCGCTGGTGCTGATCTGAGTTTAATGATAATGATAAATGGCGGTTGACAATTTGAATCACAAGGAAAAATTTCTATTCATATGTTCTTGGAATGTCCTGCTTTTTATGAGTTTTGATATGAAATCTGTATAAATATTGCATAATATCAGATTTCCATATCTCCCAGGTTATTAGTGTTGATAAATTTATCCTTGATGTGTTTGTTTTTCAGTATATTGGGTACATAGAAAAATGGAACACAGAAAGGGCAGGTTATGGTTCTTTTTTGATTATCATGCAACTTGTTTTAACTATGCTACACCTCCAACCAATGCCAGTATGTAGGCATTGCTACAGTCTGGCACACATGAAATTTTTTTCTCCATTTTCTCACAGGATAACACTCTGCATTCTGCTCCAGCATCATGTCTAGTTAGTTAATGAGGGGGTAAGATGCTTGGGTCACCCTGCTCTTTTATTGCCTGTATCCCATTGTCTGAAGAGAAGCCAAGGAAGACAAGGCTGTTACTCTCAGGCAAAAAAAACTGCAGACATCATAAAATTGTACAATACAAGGTGCTTGTGCTGGCTTTTTTAAGATCAATCCAATTAACCCTGCTCTGCTTTCTTTTCCTTTAACCCTGGAATTGATTTCCACTTTAAGCAAATATTCAGTTCTCTTTTGAACATTGCCATTGGTACTGCTTCCCTTCCAGAGCAGAGACCTCTCCTCCTCTCTCCTCTGTTCCTTAGACTAATTACCTTCAATCAATATCCTTTTTAGGTGGACCAATGTGTAAGGAAGGGTGGATTTGTGTAAGCTCTGACAAAGACCCTGAAAGATTAACTGATGTCTTTCCACAGATAATTTCTGACCTGCTGGTTATTTTCTGTTTTTATTTCACATTTTCAGCATTTGCTGCTTAATTAAATTTAATTTCTTGTAAGTGGAAATAGGCTTGTTCATTGATGCTTTCAAAACCCATCATTGTAAATGAGAACATTTCAATTCAGATTGAATATGTGATTTGAATGATATTAAGTCACAAAGTTCTAAATCATGGAATGTATGATCTTTTTGTTTAAGCTATTGCACATATCTACACTAATTTTAATTCTCACATTACATCCACAGTCTTCTATGCCTTATCTAGATGCTTCTACAATGTCCTGAAAATTCTACATCTACCACATTTTCAGGCAAGTTCCAGACATCAATTATCCTCTGTGTAACAGTCTCCTTCTAACCTTTAGACACATCCACCATGAGAAGAACTTTTAGGAATCTATCCTGCCTACCACCTCGTAATTTTATATACCTCTTTCAGGTCACTCTTAGCTTCCTCTGTTCCAGAGCAAACAAACTCAGCCTATGTTTCTTTATTATTGAAAAGCATCCAGTCAGCTAACAGCATGGTGAATCTTCTCTGCACCCTTAGCAATGTAGTCACATCTTTCCTATAGTGGGGTGACTAGCTGCACATAATACTTAAGATGTGGCCTAACAAAAGTTATAAATATCTCCAAGCTCTTAGTTTCTATGTCATGACCAATGAAGGCAAGCATTCCATAAATCTTCTTCACGAGCTTATCCATTTGTGCTGCCAGTTTCAAGGGTATATGGACTTGTAGCCTAAGGTCCTTCTGGTCATTAACTTGCCCTGCAGATCTATCATTTATCATGTTCATCTTGCCCTTGATTGCTTTTCCAGAATACATTATCTCACACTTTCCAGTCTTATATTGGATCTGCCTGTTGTGTCTGTAAATGAAGCTATTTGTGAATAAAGATATAGAAGTCTTTATTCAGCAAAACGAACAGGCATCATTCTGGAGAAACTCTTGGAAGAAGAGGCTTCCTGATCCAATATTACATTACATTTTATATGTTAAAGAACAAAGGTAACGACAGGACAATTTCTATAGTTGCAATGCATTCATAATGCTTCCTTTGAGTTGCACATATTTCAAATCCCAGACCTTCACTCCAACACACCCAAAGAGAGTGCTAATCACCTCTGTCCCTGAGTTGCATTCATGCATATGCAGACATCTCAGGTGAATGGGTGTTTCCTAGTTTGCAATCAAACCCCAGTCTGCAGCTCCAGGAAAGGAAGACCAATGCTCTGAGCTGTGTTTCAAATTCAATCTTCAGTCCACTTTTAGATCTGAAGACTGGTTACTGGTGAAATTAATATTTGTTATGTTGCATTACTCCAGAATATGCCATAACACAGCCATTGCTGTGACAATTTTCTAGTTGATCAGGTATATCATGATATAGTTCTGAACAACCTTCCTCACTATCTCAACACCAGAGATTTTCATATCATCTGCAAGTGTACTCATCAATCCTTGTACACCCATAACCACATCCTTAAAGTATAATAAAAACATCAAGGATCTCAGCACAATCTTCCTATAAAAAAAAACAACTCTTCATCACCCCTCAATATTACCAAGCTAATTCTGGATCCATTCGGCAGCCTACTCTGGATTCCATGGGATCCTTGATGCACCATCAATAACTCTCAGAGACAGGAAGTGAACGATAGGCTTTTATTAGCAGCGAAAGAGACCACGACATCTCGAAGACTGAGGGAGGAGCAGTGCCCCAATCGCCTTTATACAGGGGTCTATGGCGGAAGCCACAGGAGCAGTCAGCAGAGGGGCGTGTCCAGACAGGTATACATAGTTTACCACAATCCTGCCTCCTGCACAAGCTTTTCTAAGGTCCATGGAGGCATTTTCTTCACTTGCTCAGCTTCATTTTCAAAGACTAGATCTTGTCGAGCCCTCCCCTTTAGTAGGATGAGGCTTAGAAAACTCTCCTTGGTGCACTTCACAAATGCCTCCCATTATAAACCCCTTGCATTAAGACACTCCCAGTCAATTTGGGGATATTAAAATCCATCACTGCTATAATTCTAATGGTGGTGGTACATCTTCCTGTGATTTTCCTACATGTTTGTTGAGGGACTTATAACATAACCCAAGGAAAATTGTCTCGAAAGCTTGAAGATGCACTAAAGGCTGTTGATTAGGTGAATGGAAATTAATGAGAGAAAGGTTTATGTTGGCAAGGCACAGAGAAAATTTAAGCGATAGACAGAGCTGACACACAAATTTGACCAAACCTACAGATATAGTATCACAAGCGTGAGAAAGTTTGCAGATGCTGGAAAGCCAAAGTAACACATAGAAAATGCTGGGAGAACTCAGCAGGTCAGGCAGCATCTCTGGAAAAGAGTAAATAGTCAATGTTTAGGGCTAAGATCCTAACTCCAGAAATGTTGACTCTTTATGTTTATTCTTTTTCATTGATGCTGCCCGTGCTGTTGAGATCCTTCAGCATTTTATGTGTATTACACATACAGTATAACCTCTTTTGAAGACTCTTCCAAGACCTTCTCTCTTAGCACATATGTGATGTTCTCCCTAATCATTTGTGATCTGTTTGAAAAAACTACAGCTCTAGGTCTCTAAGTGTTAAAGAAGAGGAAGAAAGGAAAGGAATAATATCAACTGACTGATGCTCATTAAGTATCTGCCATTTCACTGTTTATATACAATAACATCTTTCCTGTTTCCACCAGCTGCCTCAGGTGTGAAATAATTCTGTGTGTTCTTTTATCATCTTCCCACCACACTGTCTGCTCTTAAGCTTTCCTTTCTCTTTCTCTCTCTCTCACTCTCTCTCCTCTCTTTATCACTCTTTCTTTCTTTTTCAATCTCTCTCTAACTCTTATCCTCTATTTCTCTTTCCCCTCTCTCTCTCCTCTCTTTCTCTTGCTCTCTCTTGCTCTATCTCTTCCCCTGTCTTCATCCTCTCTCTCTGTCTCTCTCTTTCTCTCTCTCTCTCTCTCTCTCACTCTCGCTCTCCTTCTTTCTGGAAATATATATATATAGTACATCCAGTATAATATATCAGAACTGAAGAAGGATCTACGAAGATATTTCTTTATCCACAGGTGGTTCTAGAATATTATAGACCTGTTGTTTTTGTGGCTTATTTTGCTTCCATTTCAAAATTCCAGAGTTGATTGTTATTATATTTGCAAGAATTTAAAGATGATCTCGATTAATGAGACTGAAGATTATGAATTAAAAATCTTCTTTATGACTTCAGTATTAAAAACTGATTGAACAGTTGAGAAAGTGCCTTAGTTTTGGGGGTGCTGCATTTAGAAAAAGAGAGAGAAAGGCACTAACATGCAAAGCATCATTCACAGCCTGGAAACAACCAAACACACTCTGCCAGTGGAGATAGAATACGTCAAGTATAGAGACTGTTGGAATGTCGGAAGTCATTATATTGACAACCAGTCTGCCTGTATGTTGGGATATAAAAGATGACAAGGTATTGCATGATGTAAAGTATCCCTGTCAGTTTTCATCATCAGTCAGCACCAGAAGGTGAATCATCAAGTTTTTCATGTAGATACAAATCTATTGCTGCATTGATTTAACTAACAAGTGTTTTATCTCTAAAGTAAAGCACTTGCAGATATTCTGAGGATAAATTAGGACCAATATAGTTAGATGCAAGTTCCCTCCAAGATACTATTTTAAATATGTCTCTTTGAATCATCAGTGTATTCATATCTCAGTCTTAACATTTTGGAATTGAAAAAGAATTTATGTAGAAATTGAGAGAAAAATGTTCAACAAAGCTTGCTTCTTGATTTCTATGTTCCTCATTCTGAATTGTTCCTGCTGTACTTAGTGATATATTAAACTCTGAGTTGTACTTTAGTTAGTTTATGAGAGCAAGAATTGCTACTTTCAGTGCGTTATAAAGCCTCAGCATTACATTTGTGCTTTTATATTTTAGTTCTCTCGAAATGAATGCTAACAATGAGTGCTTTCTTCACCACTGTCTCAACCTGCAAATTAACCTTTAGGGAATCCTACACAAAGATTAAGTCCCTTTCCACTTTAGATTTTTAATTCTTTTTCTTCATTTAGAAAATAGTCTCCACTTTTATTTCTTCTACAAAAGTGCATGACCATACACTTCCCAGCACTGTATTCCTCTGCCACTCCTTAGCCTACTTCCTCAAAACATCCTACCCCTCCACCTATCATCATATCGACAGCAAACGTAACCACAAAACTATCAAATCCATCACCTTCATTGACATATAACGTAAAAAGAAGTGGTCCCAACATTGACCCTTTGTGGAACACCACTGCAGCTAACAAAAAAAGGCTCCATTAATTCCCACTCTGCCTCACACCCATCAGTCAGTCCTCTATCTGTGCCAGTATCTTTCCTGTAATACCATTGGCATTCACCTCGATCAACGGCCTCTTGTGTGGCATGTGGCACCTTCTGAAAATCCAGGTACACAACATCCATCGATTCTTCTATGTCTATCCTGCTTGTTATTTCATCAAAGAATTCCAACAGGTTTGTCAGGCAAGATTTTTCCATAAGGAAACCATACTGACTCTAGCCTACTTTATCATCTGCCTCCAAGTACCCGGAAACCACATCTTTAGCAATCGACTCCAACATCTTTCCAACCACTGAGTTCAGGCTAACTGGCCTATGATTCCCTTACACCTGCCTTCTTCCCTTCTTGAAGGATGGAGTGACATTTGCAATTTTCCAGTCCTCCAGAACCATGCCAGAATCAAGTGATTCTTGAAAGGTCATTACCAATGCATCCAAAATCAGCCCAGCCACCTCTTTCAGAATGCTGGGGTGTAGTCCATCTGATCCTGGTGACTTATCCACCTTCAAACTTTTCAGCATCTTCTCCCTAGTAATACCAATGGCACTCATTTCTGACCCTGACACAAGTGTCTTCAACAGTAAAAAAAAACTTAGTTAGTTTATCTGTCATTTCAATTTCCCTCATAATGACCTCCCCAACGTTATTTTCCAGCAGTCTGATATTCACTCCTACCTCTCTTACACCTTATATATCTGAAAAAAAGATATACTTCGTAGTTTCCTCTTTTATATTATTGGTAAGCTTACCATCATATTTCATCTTTTCTATCTTTATAACTTTTTAGTTGCCTTCTATTGGTTTTTAAAAGCTTCTCAATCCTCTGACCCCACTAATTTTTAGTATATTGTATGCCCTCTCTTTGGCTTTGTGGTGATTGCTGGGGACTTTAACCACACCAGCTTAATGACTGTGTTCCCCAAATTCCTGCAATATGTGGATTTCAAAACCAGGGGAGACAACACACACGCATACAAAGCAGCCCCCCGCCCCCATTTTGGCCACTCTGACCACATATCTGTCATGTTAACACCAGCATATAAAGCATTGCTTAAACGTGTGAGAGCAGAGAAAAGACAGATAAGGGTCTGGCCTAAAGGAGCAGCCTCAGCACTACAAGACTGTTTTTTTGCACAAAGACTGGGACATATTCAAAACAGCAGCCTCCTACGATGACCATATAGACATTGAGGAATATGCGGAAGCAGTAATCAGCTACATAGCCAAATGCACGGAGGATGTCACTGTGATGAAAACCTTCACCAGACGTGGTAATCAAAAGCCATGGATGACAACAGAGGTGTGTTCATTACTGAAGGCCCGTGACACAGTGGAGGGGCTCATCAGCAAAAATGATGAAACAATGTACAGTGAGGAGGGTAAACACCTAGAGAGCTGGTGCAGTGACAACAACTTGATGCTTAATGTCACCAAAACCAAGGAGATGATCGTTGATTTCAGACGGTCTCAGCCTGAGCACACACCCCTCAGCATCAGTGGCTCCACAGTGGAGAAAGTGGAAAACATTAAGCTCCCTGGGGTGCAGATCTTAGACAATCTCACCTGGTCCGGGAACACCACTGGGATTGTGAAACGGGCCCAGCAGAGATTGCTCTTTCTGAGGAAACTTAAACAAGCATCACTCCCCACTAACATCTTAACTACATTCTACAGAGGAGTGGTTGAGAGTGTGCTGACCTTTTGCATCACAACCTGGTACTCCAGCTGCAGTGCTGCCGACAAAAAAGCCTTGCAGAGTGTGGTTAGGGGAGCAGAGAAGGTTATTGGGGTCTCCCTACCTTCTGTCCAAGACCTCTTTCAGAGTCGATGCCTCCAGAAGACACGGTACATCATTAAAGACCCCTCACACCCTCTCCATGAACTGTTTGTTCTTCTGCCATCAGGTAAACATTACAGGAGCATCGAAACTAAAACCAAAAGCTACTAAACAGCTTCCTCCCACAGGCAGTCAGACTGCTAAATAGCTGCTCTACCTGATTCTGCTTTGGACACTTTTAACTTGCATTGGACACTTATAACTTGTTTTTAACTGACATGTGGCTGTTGTGTTTTACTATTTATTGTTGTGTTTATTATTTAGTGTTGCATTTATGTTATGATTGCACTTGCCCCTGGGAAACGCTGTCTCATTCTGCCCTGCAGAGCTGATGTGCGGTTAGAATGACAAAGTTTTTGAATCTTGAATCTTGAATCTTTAATGCTGCCTCTGACTTCACTTGTCATTCATGTGTGCCATATCCTTCCTTTAGAAGATTTCTTCATCTGAAATTCCAGCCACTGCTGTTCTTATGTTATCCCTACTCGTGTCCCTTTCCATTCAATATTGGCCAGCTCCTCTCTCATGTCTCTATAATTCCCTTTAGTTCCCTCTATTCCACTGTAATACTGATACATCCAACTTCAGCCTCTCTTTCTCAAATTGCGGGGTGAAGTCTATCATATTATAATCACTGTCTCCTAAGAGTTCCCTTCACTTAAGTTCCCTAATCAAACGTGGCTAAATACACAATACACAATCCAAATTATCCCCTAATGGGTTCAACCAGAAGCTGCACTAAAATTATCCCCTAATGGGTTCAACCAGAAGCTGCACTAAAAACTCATTTTGTAGGCATGCTACAAATTCTCTCTTAGGATCCAGCACCAATCTGTGATTTTCCCATTTTACATATTGACATTCCCCACGAGAATCATAACCTTTGCCCTTTTGATGTATGTTTTCTATTGCCTTTTGTAATTTGTCTCCCCATTTCCTGGCTACTAATTGGAGGCCTGTATATAACTCCCATCAGGGTCTTTTCATCTTTGCAGCTTCTTAACTCTACCCACAAGGATTCTACATCTTCCAATCCTGTGTCACCTCTTTCTAATTAATTTGGCTAATTAAGCCAACAATATTGTGATTCAAAGCAACATCTTCATTTGAAACATAAAAGTGATTACTTTGCCAATCTCAGTGATTACAGATGTCCTAAGTGGAATGAAAAGCCTGATTTGAATGCAAGTTCTTTGATCCATATATAAGCTCTCAACATCCATTCACATCAACACATATGAGTTACGTACAACAATGCGTAAATTAAAGGCACTTATGTACTGTAAGAACTCTCTGCCTTATTTACCTCAAAGCTGAGAATTATAAATATAATGATTGAATCAAGGGAGTTGCATCCAAAATTTCTATGTTTCTTTATGAATGAATGCACATAGTTTCCTTGTACAAATATTCGAAGTTCAAAGTACATATACGGTACATACTGTATACTAGCTTGAGATTTATTTTCTTGCAGGCTCTTACAGGAAAACAGTACTTTACCAAAGGAAGACAAAATATCAAAATAAAATAATATTGAGAACATGGCTTGTAAAGAGCCCTTTAAAGTGTGTCTGTAGGTCGTAGTATCAGCTCAGACTGGTGGTGACTGAAGGTATCCTTGTCGGTTCAGGAGTCTGATGGTTGTAGGGTTTCCGAATCTTGTAGCGCAGGACCTGAGGCTTCTCTGCCTCCTGCCCAACGATGCAAGTGAGAAGAGGGCAGGAGATACATACTAGAGAGCAATAACAAAAATAATCATGAACATATCTACTATTTATAAAAGAAAGACAATAATTATAAGACCATAAGATAGAGGAGCAGATAGGCTATTCGGCCTATCGAGTCTGCTCTGCCATTCAATCATGGGCTGATGCAATTCTTCCAGTCTTCCCCATTCCCTTGCTTTCATGCCATACCCTTCGATGCCCTGGTTATCTATCTCTGCCTATCTATGTCTTAATTGATCCTGTTGGTTTGACAGATTAAAGGCACTCTCTTCGTATCATGTGTGGGGTGGTAATAACTGGACTCAGAAATTACTGCTCACCCCGTCTTTATTTGCTTGTGTACAAGGAGAACAGCATGGCCCCTGTCACCACACTGTTCTGAATTCTGAACAGAGAAATACCACTTTTATACCAAATTGAAACAGAAGAAACTGTCAACTGATGATACCTTGAAGTTAGTAAGGCAATTGTCCATTAGCTGGTGTGTGTACCTTGGATCACTGATCCCATCTCCAGAAACCTGCTGTGCAATGGGAAGCTATACTCTTCAAAGGCTAAGTTGGTTACACTCATCTGCAGTCTATCCTTGCCTAGATATTATGTTAACCCTTGCCTTACCACAATTCCCACACTCCCTCCTTTTTGTCCTTTAGTAATTATTTACAAACTTACTGTCTGTTACACCACTGGGCAGCAATGAAGGTCCTCCATCTCTGGCAGTGTTCAGGGCTTCCTTCATCATGGGAATAGCTTCCTCACTATTGCTGGTCACACAAGTCCTGAGTGAGGACTCAGGAATACCATGGTACTCAGATGTAGAACGATTCTTCACTGCTGTTTCTGTAACAATTATGTTTTATCAGTCAGGGCTGTTAGCCCTGAGCTGAACCCTGGAACCTGAAGGACCGCTGGACCTCTCTTAATCTGTCCTCTACCCTTTGACCTGCTTGGCTTGGCTGACCCTCCCAAAAGCCGAAGAATAAAGCCCTGACATCTGCCAACATCGCTCTCTGGGTCATTGAAGCACGCAAGCCTCCAAACCATGACGAGGTTGTGGCCCTCTTGGAGGTATTGTCCTTTAGAGGACAAAACAAATCATACTGGATTTTAATAGAACAGAGTCTCGGAAACTGCATGGGGGTTTCATCAGGGGCAGTTTGTGTTTGATCATGACGGAGGCAGATGTTCTGTGTGCCATTGCTCCACAGAGAGCCTTCAGGCAAGCAACAAAAATTAATTTCACAAATAGCAGGGAATATTACAACTACTAGTAAAGAGACCCCATGGTGAAGATGGAGTCCCATGTAACCCTTGCCCATTCTTCCTACCTTATTAAATTCCAGCTAGGTATGTACAGATAAATTAGTAACATCCTCAGGTGTTTGAGGGATGTACCATGCAGCATTCCTGGCACTAGCATCACCATTCTCAGCCAGCAAGAAGTCTAGTGCAACGCTCATAAAATGCTGAAGGAATTCAACGACCAGGCAGCATCTATGGAAAAGAGTACAGTTGACATTCCGTGCCAAGGATCACGGCTCAAAACGTCTACTGTAGTCTTTTCCATAGATGCTGATTTCCTCCAGCATTGTGTGTGTGTGTGTGTGTGTCTGTTACTTGGATTTGTAGCATCTTTAGATTTTGTAGAAGATCTAGTAGTCTAGTGCTACTTGAATTAAAAGGTAATGGTGCAGATTGCTACCATATCACCAGTAAAATCATTGATGGTCTGGTTCATGTCATGAAGCACAAAGCTGTGTTAGTAGTTCGTTTCTCCAGCAGCACTGAGGCCATGTTAGTGCTTTCACAAGCCAATCTGACAAATCCCCAGAACAGGAACACCATAATCCAGAAACCCTTAGTCTCCATTGTCCTTCAACAGCATTACTCACACATCAGGATGTAAAGAGAGTGTGGGCAGATGTTACCTTTAAGATACTATGTGGCCCAGATAACAACAATCCTCCATAGATTTGGTTCATGCCAAAGATCCCATTTTTTAAAGGGGTAGTCCTGGGAACCAGACACTCAGTATTTACCATTAACTGGAGTCGGAAGGTCACCAGTGGTATAGGCATTGCATGTGCTGTTACCTAAGTCTAGTCCCGTCCCTTGATGGTTACAATAACATTCTTCACCCTTATTTACATGAAGCAGCCTCCGAGCAGGGGCTTATTCAGACCTTCAGTGGCACTGGCATATCTATGGGCAGTGTTGACCTGGGTTTCCTTCACACCTCTAGACTCACTATCAATGTAAATCACAAAACTGAACACACCACAAATCAGTGTTATAGGTTACATTGGTTATCGATCTTTTGAATGTATAGGCCTTCCAGAGAACTCCCAACAACTTGACTGGTTAGAATACATTGCATATTCATAACTATGGCATATAGTGTCATGATTTACTTCTTTATTTAGTCAGAAAATAATTGCTTGATTACTCAAAATTTATAATGCCTAGTGATTACTTAAGGTGAGAAATGGCAAAGGTTAAGAGTCAGTCATTCAGTCCTTTTCGTCCGGGCTCTTCCATCCCTCTGGTCTCACCAACACTCAGTCTCCAGGAAAACAGGCGTGGCACTCTGCAGCCAGCATGATCTTCTGGGCTTCAAGTACCTGTTGACGGAAACCTTTAAAAGCCTGTGTTAGTTCAATACAATAACGCACCATGCTTTCGCTCAGAATTCGGATGTTCTTCTGTTTAAACAAAAGGGGCAGAGTGACGCGCTCACACGTGGGATGTCCCAGAATTATCTTGTGCCGGGATAGGCCTGTTATACAGTTTGGTGCGTAGCACATTTCCGTGAGGGCCAGTGGAAGCACCTCTGGCCAATTCAGCCCGGTCTTCTTGTGCACTTTAGCTAACCTGTGTTTCAGGGCTCCATATTGTCTTTCAGCTACCGCTTAAGACTGATGGTGGCAAGGGCAGGTGAACTGATTCTTACACTACAAGGCTTTTGCCAACACCTGTATAACTTCACCAGCAATGTGAGGACTGTTATTACCTAAGATTTTCTCCTTGATACCAAATCTAGGGAAAAAATCTCATAACAAAACAAGCAAAAGTTACAGCATCCGCTTCATGCTGCTGGTGGCAGTGGAGGTGGAAACTGTTATCAAAGTTGCCTTGGCTCCAAGAGCATCTTTGAGCCTAGAAGTCAGGCTGGCTACTCACGGACATCCCCATGTTTATCCCTGCTGAGTCCAATGTCCCACTTACATGTTTGTTGATATGAACTGAAGAACCATAAATTCATACACTTAGAATAGCGTTAGCTCAATTTATCTATGCTGTCTCTGCTATCCATGCTGAACAAAACAGAAATACTACAAGTAGGACGCTTGAGCCATATGTGTTTCAAGATGCCGCTGGTGATAATAGATGATGTTCTGTGGACTAAAGAAAATTGCCCACACTGACTCGAAGCAATCTGATAGCTGCTATGCAATCTCCTGCAACCACCTCTTTGTTGTCTTAATCTTTAGAGCTTTGCTCTTTAGCTTCTGACTGAGTACGGGTAGGATAAGGACAGCCAAGTGATCCGATTTATCAAAATGTGATCTCATCTGTTCCTTGAACTGTCAGTTTCAATTGGCAACGACATCTCCTCCGCAATCCCCACCAGGACAGGTGCACCACAAGGCTGTGTACTTAGCCCCCCGTTCTACTTGCTTTACACTTAGGACTGTGTGGCTAAGCACAGTTTTATTGCCAAATTCAAGTGTGCTGATGACACTACTGCTGCAGGCCGAATTAAGGGTGATGGGGAATCAGCATATAAGAGTGGTGTCATGGCAACAACCTTTCACTCAGTGTCAGCTAGACCAAGGAACTGATTGTAGACTTCAGCAGAAGGAAACCAGAGGTCCACAAGCCAGTACTCATTGGAGAATCAGAGGTGGAGAGAGTTAGGAACTTTAAATTCCTTGTTGTTATTACTTCGGAGGACCTGACCTGGGCCTGGCACCTAAGTGCAATTACGAAGAAAGCACAGCAGCACCTCTACTTCCTTAGGAATTTGCAAAGATTTGGCATGACTTCTAAAACTTCTACAAATGTGTGGTGGAGAGAATATTGACTGGCTGCATTACATCCTGGTATGGAAACACTAATGCCCTTGATCGGAAAACTCTACACAAAGTAGTGGACGTGGCCTAGTTCATCAATGGGTAAAGCCCTCCCAACCACTGAGCACAAATATATCAGACACTGTTACAGGAAAGAAGCATCCATCATCAGGGACCCCAACCACCCAGGATATGCTCCCTTCTAGCTCCTCCATCATGAAGAAGTTACAAGATGTTAAATCTGAAGATGACAGTGAAATTTTAAGATGAAATTAATCTGGTAATGATTAGCCAAAATGTGGTCACTGTCAATTTAATTAAAAGAAGAACCAAGCTATGTTAAAATAACATTCAAGTTGTATAGGACAGCTATCATAATACTTTTCAAGCAACATGCAATATTGTCCAAAGGCGATAGTGTGGACCAGCAGGGAAGTTTCAGACAAGTATTGTCCCCATTCTCTTTTATATCTTTAATCCTTTAATGTTGTAAATGCTTTTGTCGATATTGTAAAACACTCGCAGTTTTACTAAACTCTTCTAATCTCACGCAAGTAACAGTATATGTTTTCCTTTAACCTAAGTTGAAACTTATTTACAATAACATTTATTAAGACCCTTCTAGAGATAATCTAGAATACTTTTGAAACGTTTACGCATGTGTTCCAAAATTCATTAGCATCGTTGTCTTTAAACAACACTGTCTATTTTGTGCCAATTTACAGTGTGAGAGAAACATTTTCTTAGAGCCCCTACTAGATCAGTTCAAGGTAAATTTAAATCAACATATCACCCATCCGCTCTGTACCCCTCCACTTTTTGTCTCCCATAGTGCTATTGGGAGCCGTCACCTGTGGCAGGGCACTGGCCTCAAGAGGTGCCACTTGACTTGGGCTGTAATCATGCCTGGGGGAGGTAGGGGTATAATCATCTGGTGCTAGTCGTTCCTTTTGTTTAAACACTGAAGTAGATGCTATTATATCTTTCACTTGTCTTTTCCTTCTTTGAACTTTTATTCATGTTCTCTGCTTTTTATAGGATTTGTGTTACCATTTTTGCTTTTCACATCTACATTCAACAAATATAGGCCACCCTTCCCGCATTTTCCTTTCTCTAACAATACATCTGCAGCCACTCACTTATCCATTCCACCCGTACAATATACTTCTCAATATACACAGTGCCTTCTGGTCCATAACGTACAAATATGCACACTACCAGAGTACCTTTAAAGATCTGGGGCAGGGAACTTTCTTCCTGTACTTCTGGACCAGGGCACCCACTTTTTTCACATGCTTGTGCGGGATCCTATCAGGACAATGGCATTCCCTTTTTTTTAAACACTTCAGGTTTCCAATGTTCGCCATTAACCTGCTGTCATACCTTGTCTACTCGACACAGGAAGAAATTTGCATTCCAGCAGCAGACTCAGTTGCTCATATATGATCAGCCTAGGATTCAGGATTGATCAGGTTCTGGGGCTGATGTCAAAGGTTAACCATCTCCGTGGAACCTCCAGGGACCTGTCATCACTGATAACTGGACTTGGAACTCGTACACATTTACTGCTCAATAATACTTTATTTTACTTGTACACATGGCCCTTCACAACACTGCTCTGAATTCTGAACTGAGAAATGCCATTTTTGTACAGAATAGGCTAGTAGTTGTGGATACTGACCATTTGATAAACTTTGCATGTTTGAATTCCTTACTTACAAGAGTAATTGCCATTCACAAAAAGTGTGCTAAAAGTTATTAGAAGCTACAAGCTGACAATTGATGATACTTTGCAATTAGTAAAGCAATTGTCCCTTAGGCTACATCCACACTAGACCCGATAATTTTGAAAACGCCGGTTTTGCGTAAAAATGATAGGCATCCACACTATTCGTTTTTAAATTGATCTCTATCCACATTGAAACGGAGGTTTTGGTGAATCTCCACTTCCTGCGAATGCGCAGGACACACCTACTGAAAATAAGTGGCATGTTTGGTGTCGAGTCTCGCCGCAAAAGTGCGCGTTTGTGTAGTTACAGACTAGAAAAAACTTAAAACGACGGACGGCTGTTGGCTCTCGCGCAGGAGAACTTAATAGTGAGAAAAACAAGTATTGGAGCTTATGGAGGCAACCGACAGGGAGTTCACGGACAGATTGGCCTGGCTGACAACGAACATTGAAAAACTGACTAACTCTGTTGCATTAACAAAGCACCTTGTTAAATGTTTAAATGTTTTAATGTCTGCATCAGTGTTATCTTGTATTTCCATACAATGTTACATTAGGCTGTTACACATCTATTGTCAGAGAAGTACTTGCATAAATAGGTAAACCACCTTCATACAAGCAAGGACAGAAAGTAGGGCAAAGTGAGTATACTTATTTATTCAGAAAGTTATGGGTCAAAGTACTTGGTGAGTACATTTCTAACTCTTCTGGCTTCAGTCTCGTTGCTGTCTGTTCTGAAGTTGTTAGGTTGCATTCAAGAAAACAATGAAATAACGCAATGCTGTCTGATAGCGTTTTGAGTTATCCCCAGTTACCCAATCCACACTGATCTGGCCAATCCGGCGTTTTCCAAAATACCCACCCTGGAAAGTATTTCTGAATAGCTCTGGTTTCGGGGGACGAAAACACTATTTTAGCGTGGGCAGAGGGCAAAAACGAAGAGAAAAAGCTTTGGTTAAGTATTTATCCAGTGTAGTGTGGATGCAGCCTTAGTTGTTGTGTGTGCCTTGGATCATTTAACTCACCTCCAGACCCTTGGTGTGCTCTTCAAAGAACTTTCTTGTCTTGGCTGTCTGAACTCTATCTCATCCATACTTGCCTGGATATTGTGTTAACCCTTGCCTTACTACAACTTCCAAAACAACCTGTATCTGAATCAGAATCACAGTCAGGTTTATTTTCATTGGCATATGTTGTGTAATTTTTTGTTTTGCTGCAGCAGAATATTGCATACATAATATTACAGTAAGAAGTATATATATATATGTGTAAATAAACGTTAAATGAAATAAGTAGTGCAAAAAAAGAACAGTGAGATAGAGTTCTTGGATTCAATCTCAAATCAGAAATCTGATGGCAGAGGGGAAGAAGCTGTACCTGAATTGTTACTCTTGTAGAGTACCTCCTCCCTGACGGTAGCAAGGAGAAGAGACCATGCCCTGGATGATGGGGGTTCCTTAATGATGGATACCACCTTTTTGAGACATCGTTCCTTGACGATGCCCTTGAAGATGAATCCTCTGACTGAAGCAACAAGCAAGCTCGACTGTTGCCCATGCCCCATGCCGTATTGATGCAGCAAATGCAACTTCAAAGTTACTGCTTCAGAAGTTACGATGTATTTGAAATGCAAATACAGGTTCAGATGTTGCAATGTACTCGAAACGGTACTTCACCATACATCCCAATTATGGACATAAATTTCTTCAGTGCTCCTTCTTAATTGTATGCAGCCCATGGATAATTATCACTTGGTATTAATTCTCTTTCCTCCACAGCTATAAATCTAAGCTGTCTCTTTACAATTCAATGTCCCCTAAATCTTCTTTACTGGTGCAATTAAGGAACTAATTAGATTAGTTTCTCTAAGGGACTTGTCAGTGCCTTGATAATCTAAAACACTCCTAAATCATATCAACCTTTTCCCATTGTGCTGTCTTCATGTCTAAAACCCATTCTTCAGTACTATTCATGGTGTATTTCCAAATTCTGGTTACATTACTCATAACGAGTCACAACCAAATCTGCCTCACAGTGCTGAGACCCTGATTCAATCCTGAGCTGTAGGTGTGTAGATTTTTCTTCTCCCTCTAATCAAATAAGTTTCTTTCACATGTTTTTGTTTCCTTCCATGTCCTGTGCTGGTTAGTAGGTTAACTGACTGCTCTGAAATGCACCTCCTGTGTAGATGACAGTCAGAATCTGGGAGGAACTGACGGGAACGTGGGGAAAACAAAAAGATGAGATTGCTGCAGGATTCATGTAAGAGAGCGGTTGATGGCTTAGAGGTGCTGTTGCTTTGCTGGGATATCCGGTTGGTTGAATCACCAATGATTTGGCCTACAAGGGGCCCAGTTATCACCTGACATACAACCATTCTCTGTTACTACATGACTTTACCAAACATCAGAGCAGCTTATTGCATCTTCTCAGTTTTACTGTGCCAGGCATAGAGGGGTTATCAAGTGTTTTTGGGGTGCCATACTCTGCCAGAGCCTCGGCGACCACTTCTTTTTCAAAGTGGTTGTCTTGGAGGAAAGATTCTGTGAGTGGTCCCCCACGTCCTTCTCACTGTGCAGTTGTTTTTTTTTACGAGGCCGAGTTGTGAGCTGGACACTCAAACGGGCACGGATGGAAAGCGTGTCTGGGAGCGGCCCGACTGGATTGGAGCTCGGGAACCTTCACTCTGGAGTCTGGCATTGATATCACTGCACTACCAGCCAGTCCAACTATACTTCCCTTAAAATATCACAAGAGAAAGATTTCATTTATATATTCTTTGTTACACTCTCCTGGTGTTCTATAAAATAGGTAGAATGCATACCCAGACACATTCCAATCAGCCAGAGAATGACCCCAAGCATATTTGGGATGTGATCTTCCAGCCCTTATTCTTAGTTGTTGTGAAACTTGCTATTGCCACCTTCCTGATGAAGAGGCACACCTTATATTCCATCTATGTACCCTCCAACCTGACAGCATGAATATTGGTTTCTCCTTTAGGTGAACAAATTTCCCGTCCCCTTCATCTATTTCCCATTCTGACCATTCACTTCTTCTTACCTGCCTATTGCTTCCCCCTGGGTCCCCTCATCCTTCCTTTCTCCTATGGTCCACTCTCCACTCCCATCAGATTCTTTCTTCTCCAGCCCTTGACCCTTCCCACCCACCTGACTTCACCTATCACCTTCCAGCTAGCCTCCTTCCCCACCCCCACCTTTTTCATTCTGGCATCTTCCCCCTTCCTTCTCTGTTCTAAAGTAGGGTCTCAACTAAAAACATTGACTGTTCACTGTTTTCCATAGGCGCTGCCTGACCTGCTGAGTTTCTCCAACATTCTGTGTGTGTTGCTTTGGATTTCCAGCATCTGCAAACTTTCTTATATTTGAATATATGAGTCAAGTATGTTACATTTCTTAGGCCAGGTAATGAAGTTTCATTCTTTCGGTGCCTCTATCTTCTCAGCTTGTTTCAGGTGGATTTACTCAGTTGTTTAATAGAACAATAAACATCCCTGACACCTCATCATATCCCTATCTAAACTCCTCCTAAACAACAACATTGTACTTGGTTCCACCAGGCAACAACATCACATTTAATGGGGACATTTGACTATCGGTTCATTCTTACAGACTTGATTGGACCTGTCTCATTTTCAGTCTAAGCCTTCAAGTTGCCTCTATTCTTGAAGTTTTGACTTTTGTCTTCCAGGGACTAATTAAGGAAAAGAGGGACTCAAGCCAGGGAGTGAAAGGACACACACGTCCAACTTATCCATAGAGCCACAGGGAGATACAGCATAGAATCAGGCCCATTAGGCCTTGACCAACCAAACATTTACGTACATTAATTCTACTTTGTTATTCTCCTATAATGCTTGCAATTTTCCCCCAGGTTCTACAACTCAGCTGCAGACTAGGAGCAATTTCTGAAAAGGCAGAGTCTCAAGAATCCAGCATCCATCATTAAGGACCTTCACAACCTGGGACATGTCCTCTTCTCATTACTACCAATGACAATAGTATAGGAGCCTGAAGACTTACACTTAACATTTTGGGAACTCTTCTCCTCCACCATTAGATTTTTCCAATAGTTCATAAACATTGCCTCACTATTCTCTTTTGCACTATTTATTTACTTATATATTTCAGTAACTTATAATAATTTTTATGCCTTGCAATGCACTGTTATTAGAAACCAACAAGTTTCATGACATTTCCTGACAAACTAAACCTGATTTTGATTCTGATTTAATATTTCTACCAACCAACAAGTCTTTGGGATGTGTGAAATAAACAGAGCACCCAAAGGAAACATCCACACAGTCACAGAGAGAAGGTACGAACTCTGCGGGACGGCACCCATGATCAGGATTAAACCTGTGTCTCTGGTGAAGTAACAGTTGCACCAAGTGTGGCTCGATGCTGCTTTTTGCTCATTGGACAGTGTGCTTCACTGCACACGCGACCCTCCAAAAGACAAATAAGATGGTTACTGAGGGAAATTCCTGTGTTAGTTTTGCTAGTGGAGCCAAAATGGAAGCTGTTGACCAAGGAAAAGGATGACTTTAATACCAACTTTGATTTTTCAGTCTTTTTAGCTGGACTGATGGGTCTCAACACAAATCACTGACTCTCCATTTCCTTCCATTCATAGATGATGTCTATCCCGTTGAGTGCCTCAGCAGCTCATGGTTTGCTCCAGATTTCAACATTTTCAGTTTCCTGTATCTCTAACCTGTATTTCTGTTTTGATCCACTCTCTTAAAACTCATAGAAACAAAAGCTCTCAAAATAAACTTCTGTAGAAGTGTCCTTTTATTATTACTACCATCAGGGAGGAGGTACAGGAGCCTGAGGACCCACATCCAACAATTCATAAACAGCTTCTTCCCCAACCCAGGAACACCATCCTATTGTTCCTTCTTGTTTGCACTATACATTTATTTTGTAATTTACAATAGAGTAATTTTATATCATTGCACTCCACAAAGCAGCAATTTTTACATTATTTAACACAGTGATAATAACCCTGATTCTGTATACATTTAAACTCATTGCTGCTACAATAAAAGTCTAACAATTATCTTATTGAATGCTTATTACAGGTTGGAATTAGTCTGCCAGTGGAGAAAAATGCAAAATTTGGAAAACAGAAAGGCAGCCTATTCTTTAAGTTGTGCTAGTTTAGGAGATGTTGGTCTAAAAATACACCAGGTCACAGAAAGCAAACATATAGGTGCAGCGAGCATTCAAGAAGGAAAATATAACTGTCTTTGCAAGAAAAGTGCTGGTGCAAGGATAACTTGTTATAATGATACAGGACCTGAGTGAAACCACACCTGGAGTTCTTGTGTAGATGTTATCTCAGAAAGGATTAGCTTGCCTTGGAAGGAGTGCATCCAAGGTGCACACACTGATACTTACTAATGTAATATTGCCATAAATGGAGAGATTAAGTGAGGTAGGTCTCTGTTCACTGGAGCTTTGAAAAGTCAGAGGGGGATCGAATTGAAACTTACAACGTTCTGACAAACTGGATCTGGGAGGGTATTTCTCTCATTTGCTGGTGAGAATGGGGGGGGGGGTCACGGTCTGTGATTATGGAGAAAATGATTTAGAACTGAGATGATTTGCTCAGAACTTGCTGTAACTGTAGAAAGCACCAATACAGGAGATTCTAAATGCCATGCCACTGAAAATATATTTAGAAAAATAAATAAATTTCCAAACACAAATAGCACCAAGGATATGAGCGAGTAGGCCTATGGCACTAACATTCTGATCAGCATGGCTGCATTAAATGGCAGAGTAGAATCAAAGGGCTGAATGGTCTATAAACATTAGCCTATACAATAGGGAAGACATTGAGTTAAAGAGGCAGAGGAAGGAATAGATTTTCAATAGTGCCGAAGGATTTCGCCCTGAAATGTCGACTGTACTTTTCTCCATTGATGCTGCCTGGCCTGCTGAGTTCCTCCAGCATTTTGTGTGTGTTGCTCAGATTTGCAGCATCTGCAGATTTTTATTTGTTTGTAATAGGTTAAAAGCTTTATTTTAATTTGTGGGTAATTGGATGCAAAATTCTAAAACAAATTACCATACAGCTTAATTATAATGGAGAATTATGCACTCAAAAATTGAGGAATAATCAAAGTAAATCAGTTAAATGGGAAACAGTCAACAGAATTCAAGAAAGCAAATTGAGTTAATTTCAGTTTAGCATCTGGCTTGAGTTTAAACATGTTCAATTACTCAATTTGCTTTTGTAAAATTGTATAATAGAGTAAATTTCAGTGTCATTTGCCTTTGCATGACCAGTTTAGATCTTAGTTTTCTCTAGATCACTCCTTGACAAAATTAACAAGTATACTCAAGGAAACACAAATGTGTATCAGATACAAGAGCCTCAAGACTCACATCAGCAGGTTCAGGGACAGTTACTACCCCTCTTGAACAAAGAGGATAACTTCACTCAACTTCACTTGTCCCATCATTGAAATGTCCCAACAAGTAATAGACCCACTTTCAAAGACACATCATCTTAGGTTCTCAATATTTATTGCTTATTTATTTATTATGATTATTCCTTATTTTTGTATTTTCACAGTTTGTTATCTTCTGCATTCTGGTTGAACACCTTAGTTGGGCACTTTTCATTGATTTTATTATGGTTATAATTCTATAAATTTATTGAGTATGCCCACTCGAAAGTGAATCTCAGGGTTGTATATGGTGACATATATGTACTTTGATAAAAAATTACTTTGAACTTTGAACTTTGTTATGGAGGTAATTCATTTTATCAGTTTGCAGTATTTGAAATGTTATTTTATATACATAACTACTTTATGTTATAATGGACCAGAATCAGGTTTTATTATCACCAGCATGTGCCGTGAAATTCGTTAACTTAGCAACAGCAGTTCAATGCAGAACAGTACATAACATAGAAGAAAAAAAAAATAATAATAATAAATAAATAAATCACAGTATACATATATTGAATAGATTTAAAATCGTGCAAAAACAGAAATATTATATATTTAAAAAGTGAGGTAGTATCCAAGGTTCAATGTCCAATTAGGAAGGGGTGTAGAGGGGAAGAAGCTGTTCCTGAATTGCTGAGTATGTGCCCTCTACCAACAATGGTTGTATCATCAGCAAATTTATAGATGGTCATGGGTATAGAAAGAGTAGGGCAGTGGGCTAAGCACACACCCTTGAGGTGCACCAGTGTTGATCGTCAGTGAGGAGAAGATGTTATTACCAATCCACATGGATTGTGGTCTTCCAGTTAGGAAGTCAAGGAGTCAATTGCAGAGTGAGGTACAGAGGCTCAGGTTCTGCAACTTCTCAACAGGGATTGTGGGAATGATGGTATTAAATGCTGAGCTATATTTGATGAACAGTATCCAGATATAGGTGTTTGTGTTGTCCAGCCATGTGACGAGCCATTGAGATTGCATCTGCCGTTGACCTATTGTGGCAATAGGCAAATTGCAGTGGGTCCATGTCCTTGCTGAGGCAAGAGTTCAGTCTAGTCATGACCAACCTCTCAAAGCATTTTATCACTGTAGATGTAAGTGTTACCGGGTGATAGTCATTAAGGCAGTTCATGTTATTCTTCTAAGGCAATGGTATAATTGTTGCCTTTTTGAAGCAAGTGGGAACTTCTGTCTGCAGCAATGAGAGTTTGAAAATGTCCTTGAATACTCCCACCAGTTAGTGGGCACAGGTTTTCAGAGCCTTACCACGTACTCCACCGGGACCTTCCACCTTGCGAGGGTTCATTCTTTTTAAAGACAGATTAACCTCGGCCTCTGAGACAGAGATCACAGGGTCATCAGGTGCTGCAGGCATCTTCACAGCTGCGGTTATATTTTCCCTTTCAAAGCAGGCATAGAAGACATTGAGTTCATCTGGTAGCGAATCATCACTGTCATTCATGCTATTGAGTTTCGCTTTGTAGGAAGTAATGTCTTGCAAACCCTGCCAGAGTTGTCGTACATCCGATGTTGCCTCTAACCTCATTTGAAATTGAACCTTCACCTTTGAAATAGCCCTCTGCAAATCATACTTGGTTTTTTGGTACAGGCCTGAGACGCCAGACTTGAATGCCACAGATCTAGCCTTTAGCAGACAACATACCTCCTGGTTCATCCCCAGCTTTTGGTTTGGAAATGTACTGTAAGTCTTTGTAGGCACACACTCATTCGCACTGGTTTTAATGAAGTCGGTAACAACTGCAGCAGGTTCGAAGATGAAAGGAAATCTTTTGAACCATTATTAGAAATTTGTCTGTGCTTATTTAATGAGCAAATCCTAAATATGTCAGTTGAATAAATATATTGAAGCAATTATGAGGAAGGCAACCCTGCGAATATATTTCATAAGGAGTTTGAGGAGATTTAGTATGTTGCCAAAGACTCTTGCAAATTCCTACAGATGTACTGTTGAGAACATTGCAACTTGTCGTATCACTGCCTGGTATGGAGACACCAATGTAAAGGATAGGAAAATGTTGCAGAGGTTTGCAAACTCAGCAGTTCCATCATGGGCATTAACCTCGCCACTATCAAGGGCATCTTCAACAGGCAAGGCCTCAACAAGGCAGCATCCATCTTCAAGGATTCTCAATGTCCAGGACTTCTCATCACTGCCATCAAGAAGGGGGTGCAGGAGCTTGAAAACACACACTCAAGGTTTCAGGAACATCTTCTTCCCCCCTGCCATCAGATTTCTGAATAATCCATGAACTCGTGAACCCATGAACACAACCTCACTATTTTTTGCTCTCTTTGAACTACGCTTATTTTTATTATTTTTATTGTAACTTACAGTTTTTTATGTATTGCAATGTACAGATGCAAAACTATACATTTTATAACACATGTCAATGATGAATAACCTGATATTAATTCTAGGGTTGTAATGCAAAATTACTAAAATAATAAGAAAACAAGCAAACAGGAAAATAGTGCAAATGCCCATAGAACCATAGAACATTACAGCACGGAAGCAGGCTCTTCAGCCCTTCTTGGCTGTGCGGAACCATTTTTCTGCCTAATCCCACTGACCTGCACCTGGGCCATATCCCTCCAAACCCCTCTCATCTATATACCTGTCCAAGGTTTTCTTAAATGTCAAAAGTGAGCCCGCATTCACCAATTCATCTGGAAGCTCACTCCACACTCCCACCACTCTCTGCGTGAAGAAGCTCCCCCCCCCCAATGTTCCCTTAAAACTTTTCCCCCTTCACCCTTAATCCATGACCTCTTGTTTTTTCTCCCCTGGCCTCAGTGGAAAAAGCCTGCTTGCATTCATTCTATCTATACCCATCATAATTTTATACACCTCTATCAAATCACCCCTCATTCTCCTACACTCCAGGGAATAAAGTACTAACCTATTCAACCTTTCTCTGTATCTCAGTTTCTCAAGTCCCAGTAACATCCTTGTAAACCTTCTCTGCACTCTTTCAACCTTATTAATATCCTTCCTGTAATTAGGTGACCAAAACTGCACACTATACTCCAAATTTGGTCTCTCCAATGTCTTATACAACCTCACCATTACATTCCAACTCTTATACTCAATACTTTGATTTATAAAGGCCAATGTACTAAAAGCTTTCTTTACAACCCTATCTACTTGTGAAGCCACTTTTAGGGAATTATGTATCTCTACTCCCAAATCCCTCTGTTCTACTGCATTCCTCAGTGTCCTACCATTTACCTTGTATGTTCTACCTTGGTTTGACCTTCCAAAGTGCAATACCTCACACTTGTCCGCATTAAACTCCATCTGCCATTTTTCAGCCCTTTCCTCCAACTGGTCCAAATCCCTCTGCAAGCTTTGAAAACCTTCCTCACTGTCCACTACACATCCAATCTTTGTATCATCAGCAAATTTGCTGATCCAATTTGCCACATTATCACCCAGATCATTGATATAGATGACAAGTAACAATGGACCCAGCAGTGATCCTTGTGGCACACCACTAGTCACAGGCCTCCACTCAGAGTAGCAATCCTCCACTACCACTCTCTGGCTTCTTCCATTGAGCCAATGTCTAATCCAATTTACTACCTCTCCATGTATACCTAGCGACTGAATCTTCCTAACTAACCTCCCATGCAGGACCTTGTCAAAGGCCTTACTGAAGTCCATGTAAACAATATCCACTGCCTTCTCTTCATTCACTTTCCTGGTAACTTCCTCAAAAAACTCTAATAGATTGGTTAAACATGACCTACCACTCACAAAGCCATGCTGACTTTTCCGAATAAGTCCCTGTCTATTTAAATACTTGTAGATCCTATCTCTTAGTATTCCTTCCAATAATTTACCTACTACCGATGTCAAACTTACCGGCTTACTTTTTGAGCCTTTTTTAAACAACGGAACTACATGAGCTATCCTTCAATCCTCCAGCACCTGACCCATCGATATCGACATTTTAAATATATCTGCCAGGGCCCCTGCAATTTCAACACTAGACTCCTTCAAGGTCCGAGGGAATACCCTGTCAGGTCCTGGGGATTTATCTACTCTGATTTGCCTCAAGACACCAAGCACTTCCTCCTCTTTAATCTGTATAAGTTCCATGACCTCCCTACTTGTTTGCCTTGTTTCCATAGACTCCATTCCAGATTCCTTAGTAAATACAGATGCAAAAAAAAAACCATTTAACAACTCTCCCATTTCTTTTAGTTCCATACATAGCCAACCACTCTGATCTTCGAGAGGACCAATTTTATCCCTTACTATCCTTTGGCTCTTAACATACTCGTAGAAACTCTTAGGATTATCCTTCACCCTGACTGCCAAAGCAACCTCATGTCTTCTTTTAGCCCTCCTGATTTCTTTCTTAAGTATTTTCTTACTCTTTTTATACTCCTCAAGCATCTTATTTGCTCCCTGTTGCCTATACATGTTATACATCTCTCTCTTCTTCTTTATCAGAGTTCCAATATCCCTCGAGAACCAAGGTTCCTTATTCTTATTCATTTTGCCTTTAACCCTGACAGGAACATACAAACTCTGCACTCTCAAAATTTCTCCTTTGAAGGCCTTCCACTTACCAATCACATCCTTGCCAGTGAACAACCTGTCCCAATCTATGCTTTTTAGATCCTTTCTCATTTCTTCAAATTTGGCCTTTTTCCAGTTTAGAACCTCAATCCGAGGACCAGATCTATCTTTATCCATGATCAAGTTGAAACTAATGACGTTATGATCACTGGAACCAAAGTGTTCCCCTACACACAATTCAGTCACCTGCCCTAACTCATTTCCAAATAGGAGATATAATTTTGCATCCTCCCTAGTTGGTACATCTATATATTGATTTAGAAAACTTTCCTGAACACATTTCACAAACTCTAACCCATCTAGACCTTTAACAGTATGGGAGTCCCAATCAATGTGTGGAAAATTAAAATCCCCTACAACCACAACTTTCTGTCTCCTGCAGTTGTCTGTTATCTCTCTGCATATTTGCTCCTCCAATTCTCGCTGACTTATTGGGTGGTCTATTATACAACCTTATTAATATGGTCATACCTTTCCTGTTTCTCAGCGCCACCCATATGAAGTCAGTAAACAAGCCCTCTAATCTGTCCTGCCAAAGCACTGCTGTAATATTTTCCCTGACTAGCAAATCCACACCCCCTTCCACCCTTCATCCCTCTGCCTCTATCACGTCTGAAACATCGGAACCCTGGAACATTGAGCTGCCAGTCCTGCCCCTCCTGTAGCCAAGTTTCCGTAATGGCTATGATGTCATAGTTCCAGGTGTCAATCCAGGCCCTCAGCTCATCTGCCTTTCCCACAATACTCCTCGCATTGAAATATACACACCTCAGAAGATTATTACCACCACACACAGCCTTACTATTTGTGACTTAGCATGAACTACAAACATCATTTATTTTTACCCCCGTTCCACTATCTACTCTGGCACTCTAGTTCCCATTCCCCTGCAAATCTAGTTTAAACCCTCTCCAATAACACTAGCAAATCTCCCTGCAAGTATATTGGTCCCCTTGTAGTTCAGGTGTAACCCGTCTCTCTTGTACAGGTCCCACCTGCCCCAGAAGAGGTCCCAATGATCTAGAAATCTGAAACCCTGCCCTCTACCCTGACACGTGGCACAGGCAGCAACCCAGAGATTACTACCCTCGAGGTCCTGTTTTTCAGCTTCCTACCAAGCTCTCTGTACTCACTCTTCAGGACCTCCTGACTCTTTCTACCTATGTCCTTGGTACCGATGTGTACCACAACATCTGGCTGATCACCCTCCCACTTCAGAATGCTGTGCACACGATCAGAGACATCCCTGACCCTGGCACCCGGGAGGCAACAAACCATCCAGGAGTCTCTGTCACGACCACAGAATCTCCTGTCTGTACCCCTGACTATGGAGTCCCCTATCATTACCGCTCTCCTCTTCTTCCTCCCTCCCTGCTGCACTGCAGAACCAGACTCCGTGCCAGAGATCCGGCTGCTGCAGCTTGTCCCAGGTAAGCCATCCCCCCCCCTCAACAGTATCCAAATCGGTATACCTGTTTTGGAGGGGAATGTCCACAGGGGAACCCTGCACTACCTGCCCCTTCCTCTTCTCTCGCCTGGCGGTAACCCAATTACCTGTGCCCTGTTCCTTAGGTGTAACTACCTCCCGGAAGCTACTGTCTATAAACTGCTCAGTCTCCCGAATGATCCGGAGGTCATCCAGCCCCTGCACCAGTTCCCTAATGTGGTCTGTCAGGAGCTGCAGCTGGATGCACTTCCTGCGGATATCGTTCCCACATCCTGCAAGAGGAGCATTCTAACATCTGCCTGGCATATTCTGCAGTCTGAACAAAAAAAAGGTAGAAAAACAGAAACCTACCCTCACCTCTGCCTGTTTCTCGCCGAAGCCTGATTGAGCCAAAGCCGTCCCACTCCAAACTCTGTCTACTCCAACGATGGCTGCTAAGATGATGGTCGCTGTATATGGCGGTCTTTCTTTTAAACCTTGGCATGCTACGTCACGCGCCTGCGCAGTCTAGCGTCTTTTCCCCGATCAATTAAAGAAAAGAAAAACAAGCTTCCCTCCGCGATGCTTCCGTCTTCCACTCTCAGTCTCTTGCCGCGATTGAAAGTGTTGATGTTCTCCAGAAAGTTCTTTGGAAGTCAAGAATGAGGTGCAAATGTTTAGTGTCATTTTATTCATTGGAGTACAGGACAGAGACAGTCAGCCTGAACCAGCCAGGTGAGTAAAGGGAAAGAAGATAATAAGAAACTAAAGAATGGAGACCACATAGTCCTTCCTTTCACTGTAAACCAGTGGGAGATTTCTCTGATAAGAACAGTCGGTCAAATAACAATGACAGTGTGTTGATCTATGCTGCTTGACACCTCAGACTCACAAAGAAACTACGGAAGTACAAATCTGAAAATCAGACATTTACAGATTGTATAAACTTATAAGCAAGTATAAAGGCAATTAAACTACAAGAAAATTAACAACTTAGACCCTAATTTACTGGTTCATCGGTAGGGCAACCATCTGCTCTGCATTTACTCTGTTAAGTTTACTAAGAATTTTGTATGTTCATACTGTGGAGTGTACAGAGCTGACCTATTCCATCTCACCTTATAGAGACCACCCTTCCAATTTTTGTGTTGGGAAATCAAAGCAGGGTATGACTTTCACAGTGAATGGTAGGTCCTTAAAGGGTGTGGTGAACCTAGGAGATATGTATATGGTTCCATGAAAGCAGTGTTACATGTAGACAGGTTAGTGAAGATGGCATTTGTCACAGTGTCTACCAGGAGCTATACTGGAGTTATCTATGCTCTGCCATTTGTGAGGTCATAGGCTTGTGACTTCTTTGAGTCACAGGGAAGTTACTCTTTTCTGAGGAGACTTTGAGAACATCCTTAAAACTCAAGCAATGCTGATGTAGTGGCCGGCCTGACAAGATGAACAGTGATTATCCAGCTAATCTCATGTTTATCCTGTCTAATTTTTCCACTGAGGATGAGTGAGATTAAAACTAAAACAAAATGAACTTTTTTGAGTGATTTGTGGTTAGTGATACATGTAAGGAGGTTGCATTCTTTAATCTCTATAGGCAGTGTTGTGGAGGGGATTGAAATTACATTCCCAAATTCTACCTTTAGACAAATATATTTTCTGTAAGGAATAGCATTCAGATTTTTATTTTCATTGGGTATAAGATATATTCCAAACGTAGCGCGGAAGGTGACAGCTTCACGGTGTGTGCTCATTGGACTGGGCCCAAGTGCAGAGCAGTGGCAGGCTTTCTCTGTCACAGAGGTCTCTGGCACCAACTCAACCCCGGATCTGCAGAAGGGAAGATTATGACTCAACCCGGGTTCAGAAGGCTGCAGATTCCCTGTGAAGAGGTGGAAACAGGAGGTTCAACATAGGAATACCAACAGAGAGTCTTGGATCAGCGACTGGGTGACACAGTAAGACGTTTCATTCTTTCCAACAGAATGTCTCCTCTAAGGCACTAACCTCTTGAAATAATCATAGAATGAGGGAAACACATGTCAGTTGCAATTGACTTGACAAGGGGACGTCACATGATGGCGTAGGATAGAGACGTGGAAATCCAGCTCTCCCATAAAAAACTAATAAATTAATGTTTAAGTGAAGAAAAGTTAGTAAATATTTTCTAAAAACTACATCTAAACTACTCAGGATTTTCCTTAGATATGCCTCCTAAACAGAGAAAGAAGAAAATTACTACTTTGAAGACAGTACAAATTGGGCTGGCCACCATGAAGGAGCCTTGGACTCAAGAGCAGCTCACCTCCGGCGATACAGAACAGAAATCGGCGGCAACATCAACAGCCTCCAAGAAGGAACAACAGGAACTGCGCATGTGCGAAGGAAAGGGCATGCGCAAACAGGAGCAATTTGAACTACAAATCCCAGCTACGATTGGAAGTGGAAGTGAAAATGAACCCGAGGTGGATTCGGATTCTCTGGAACATACAGATGAAGATGAGGAGGTAAAAGAAGAACAACAGGAAGAGGTTGGAGGTGGAAGATATTCTGGAGACATAAGAGAAGCTTTGGCACAAATAATGCATGAATTAAAAGAATTAAAAACATTAAAAATAATAAAAGATATTAAAAATAACTATGTTCGATAAAATGGTGAAAAAACAGGAGAAAATGGACAAGAAAGTTAAAAAGCTGGAAGAAATAATGGGAGACACTATTGATAGAGTGAATAAAATGGAAGATAATATTCTTGCCTGGACATCAGAAAGAAAATGACTGTTGGAAAAAATAGACGTGTTTGAAAATTTTAGTAGACAAAATAATATTCAAGTTGTTGGTCTTAAAGAAGGGATAGAGGGAGAGGATCCAATAAAATTTTTTCAGAAATGGATCCCGGAAAATTTGGAAATGGAAGAGGGAACCCAGTTGATTAAAATCGAAAGGGTCCACAGAGCCTTAAGACCAAAACCTCAACTTAATCAAAACCCATGATGAATCTTGATAAAATGCTTAAGATATCAAGATAAAGAAAAGATCCTGAAGGTGGCTGCCCAATGTGCCAGAAAGAGAAATGAGCCATTGATGATAGAAGGGAAAACAGTTCTTTTCTATCCTGATATAAGTTATGACCTTTTGAAGAGAAAGAAGGAATTTAATCCAGTGAAAAAACTTTTATGGGAAAAGGGTTAATTTATATTGTGCCACTCAGCAACACTGATAATTTTTTTGGATGACGGAAAAAGGAGATTTTTTACTAATCATTGGGATGCAGAGGAATTTGCACAAAAACTCCCAAATATTCGCTAGACACAGTAAAGATTTAAAAGTGAAACAGATTAAAGATGAAGAAGGGGACAGTGAAGGGAGTTGATGGACATTAAGGACAGAAAACATTATTTAAATATATTTATTATAAATATTAATATATTTATGTATTTAAATATATGTAAATATAATTTTAATTATATGATACAGGGGGAGAAAGGTAAAAAATTCAGAAATATTAATCAGGAGTAGTGATAATATTTTTTCTTCTCTTATATATACTTTTCTCATGTTACGGGGGAGCTGGGGGAACTTTGGATCAATCACTATGGGATTCACATGTGTAATCATGGTGTTTGCCATGACCCAAACAACGGAAGGGGCTAATGTTGTGTTTTATTTCCATTCACAACATTAGCAGGGTTTTTTTTTTCTTTATAATCTATTTTTCTTTTATCTTTCTTTCTTTGCCTGGATGATCAGAGGAGAGACACATAGCAACATGGAGAATTTTATAATAATTCCCCAATGTATAATGAGAGTTGAAATATTTTGTATTATTATAGACTGGAGGAACCCCATTAAAAATAATGACTAATTTACTGAATTTTTAAAGTTTTAATGTTAATGGGCTTAATGGACCAGTGAAAAGAAAAAGAATTTTAACAGACATTAAGAAAATAAAAATAGATGTAGCTTTAATACAAGAAACTCATTTAACAGAGATAGAACATCAGAAATTAAAGAGAGATTGGGTTGAAAATGTTATAGCAGCTTCATTTAATTCAAAAGCGAGGGGAGTTGCAATTTTGGTCAACAAAACTTTACCAATTAAAATACAAAATGTATTAATTGATTCTGCGGGAAGATATGTAATTATACATTGTCAAATCTTTTCAGAACTATGGACTGTTATGAATATTTATGCACCAAATGAAAACGATGTAAAATTTATACAAGAGACTTTTTTGAATTTGGCTGATGCACACAATTAAATATTAATAGGTGGAGACTTTAACTTTTGTCTAGACCCAGTTTTAGATAAGTCAAAAAAGGTTGTTACAAAACCAAAAGTAGCAAAATTAACTTTATCAGTGATGAGAGATTTAAATTTGATTGATATATGGAGAAGAATTAACCCAAGAGAAAGAGATTATTCATTTTATTCAAATAGACATAAAACTTATTCAAGGATAGATTTTTTTCCTACTATCAGCGAATATTCAAGACAGAGTGAAAAATATGGAATATAAAGCAAGAATATTGTCAGGTCATTCCCCCTTGATAATGACAATGATAATGATGGATAAGGAGGAATCAATTTACAGATGGAGATTTAATTCAATCTTATTAAAAAGTCAAGATTTTTGTGATTTTATGAAAAAACAGATTCAGTTTTTTTTAGATACAAACTCACAGTCAGTTGATGATAAATTTATATTATGGGAAGCAATGAAGGCATATTTGAGAGGCCAGATAATAAGTTATACTTCTAAAATTAAGAAGGAACATACGGTAGAAATAGATCAATTGGAAAAAGAGATTACAAAATTAGAAAAAGAATCTCAAAGATATATGACAGTAGAAAAACAAAGACAACTTGTTAATAAGAAGCTATGATATAATACACTTCAGACATACTGGACAGAAAAACCAATTATGAGAACTAAACAGAGATATTATGAACTAAGTGAAAGATCACACAAGATTCTTGCTTGGCAGTTAAAAACAGACCAGGCTTCCAAAACGATAAATGCAATTAGAACAAGTGTAAATAAAATTACTTATAAACCTTTAGAAATCAATGAAACTTTAAATTTTTTTATTCTGAACTGCATCAATCAAAATCACAAAATTATATTGTTGAGATAGAAAAGTTTTTTATCACAAATAACTCTCCCAAAATTGAATTCGGAAGAACAGAAGAGATTAGACGTGCCTTTTACATTAAAAGAGGACGAAGAAGCTCTAGGATCACTTCAGAGTAATAAATCTCCAGGAGAAGATAGTTTTCTGCCTGAATTTTACAAAAAGTTTAAAGATTTATTAATTCCTCCTTTTATGGAGCTAATAAACCAAGTGGAAAGAGCGCATAAACTTCCAGAATCTTTTTCGACAGCTATTTTAATAGTATTGCCAAAAAAAGACAGAGATCTTTTAAAGCCAACATCATATAGACCTATTTCTTTGTTGAACACCAACTATAAAATAATAGCAAAGATTTTATCTAATAGATTATCTAAATATTTACCAAAATTAATACACATGGACCAAACAGGATTTATTAAAAATAGACAATCGGCAGATAATATAACTCGATTACTTAGCATAATTCACTTGGCACAAAAGAGGGAAAAGCCGAATGTGGCAGTTGCTTTGGATGCAGAAAAAGCATTTGATAGATTGGAGTGGGATTTTTTATTTAAGGTATTGGAAAAATATGGATTAGGAGTATCTTTTATAAAATGGATTATATACTTAAATACTAACCCCAAAGCTAAAGTGGTGACAAATTTCCAAATTTCAACATCATTTCAGTTAACAAGGCCAACTAGACAAGGTTGTCCATTATCACCTGCTTTATTTGTTTTAGCGATAGAACCATTAGCTGAATTAATTTGAACTGGCTCAGATATTATGGGTTTCAGAGTTAATCAGGAGGAATATAAGATTAACTTATTTGCTGATGATGTTCTGATTTATCTAAATAACCCATTGCATTCACTGGGTAAATTATCTTCTAGATTGGAAGAATATGGGAAAGTATCAGGGTACAAAATAAATTGGGATAAAAGGGAAATTCTACCCCTTACTAAAGGAAATCATAGTCAATGTCAATTAATAACTCAATTTAGATGGCCGATAAATGGTATAAAGTATTTAGGTATAAGAGTTGATAATGATATAAGGAATTTATATAAACTAAATTATTTGCCATTATTGAAAAAATTTCAAGAGGATCTTGATAAATGGATGATGTTACCAATAACATTAATAGGTAGAGTCAATGCTGTAAAAATGAATATATTCCCTAGATTACAATATTTATTCCAAACATTACCAATAAAATTACCACAAAAGTTTTTTCAAGAGTTAAATAAATGTGTGAGGAAATTCCTTTGGAAAGGTAAGATGTCAAGAATATCGTTGGAAAAATTGAGATGGAAATTTGACCTAGGAGGGTTACAATTACCAAATTTTAAGAATTATTACAAAGCAAATCAACTTAGATTTATTGCATCTTTTTTTGATGAAGATAAACCGGCATGGATTAGAATAGAATTAGATAAGATAGGAGAAAATATACCAGAAGATTTTATATATAAATAGGAATCTAAATGGATATGGGAAATGAAAGAATCTCCTATACTAAAACATTTGATTGATTTATGGAATAAGATAAATGTTGATGATGAGATAAAGAAATCTTTATTAGCAAAGAGACCTTTATTTCAAAATAAACATCCCTTTTACAATGGATAATCAACTTTTATATAACTGGTTTCACAAAGGGATTAGATACATAGGAGACTGTTTTGAAGGAGGTATATTAATGTCATTTGACCAATTAAAGAATAAATATAAAATATTAAATAACACTCTTTTCTGTTATTTCCAATTAAGGGTTTATTTAAGAGATAAACTGGGTCAAACAATGTTATTGCTGAAACCTAATGAAATAGAAACTTTAATTCATAAATTAAAAATTAAAAAAAAATATTTCTGGTATGTATAATTTGATTCAAAAACAGGCAATTAAACAAGGAATTCATAAGTCAAGACAAAAATGGGAAACTGATTTGAATATTAAAATTGATGAAACAAGTTGGTCATATTATCTCTGCGGTATTGAACATTGATTTACAACCCCATCCTATTACCGCAATTTTTGGTTTACCAATGATGGACTCACTTCATTTATCTTCTTCCGCTTGTCGAATGATTGCATTTCTTACACTAATGGCTAGAAGATCTATTTTGTTGAATTGGAAGGAAATTAATCCTCCTAATGTATTTCATTGGTTTTCTCAAACTATGTTATGTTTAAATTTAGAAAAAATTAGAAGTGGTGTATTTGACACTTCTACTAAATTTGAAAAGATATGGAGACCATTTATTTAATATTTTCATATGATGTAATAGGACCCTGTTCCAGGCCTATTTGATTTTCCAGTTTTGATTTCATATATGTCAAGAGGATCGGAGTTGACGACACTGATGTTTTTATATTTTTGTGAGATAATATAAACAGCCCTTTTTTCTCTCTTTTTTATTATTTCTTTTTTTCTCTTTTTTGTTTTTTTTCTACTATTAGTTATTAGATTTTTAGATTAGTTTTTTTGCATAATGATTTTTTTTCTTTTTTCCTTTTTCTTTTTTCTTTTTATTCTATATTCTGATACACCTAGGTTTGCCTTGTCTATTTGTATATTGTATCATTTACGATGTGGGAATACTCATTTATACTGTAATCATTGTTCTTGTAATCTTTTATAGTTAGTTGAAATATGTACATTTGTAATCCCATTATCTATGTACCAATTTTGTTTTGTTGTTATTAATAATGATAATAAAAAGATGGAAAAATAAAGAAACATGTTGGTCAAGATTATGTCTTGACAGTATGACAAATACAATAAATGTTCGACTAAGGTTAGTACAATATAACTTTTTACATCAAATATATAAAACACCACAAAAAATAAATAGATTAAACTCAAATTTATCTGATCAATGTTTTCGATGTAATCAAGAAATTGGTACTTCTTTACACTCTACTTGGTCTTGTTTTAAAATTCAACCTTTTTGGACAAATTTAAGAGTTTTACTGGAACAAATTATTGGAATACAACTTCCACATAATCCAATATTATTCTTATTAGGCGATATTGAAGGGATAAAATCAAAATCCAAATTGAATAAATATCAGAAAGAATTAACCAAATTGCATTGGCAGTAGCCAAAAAGGCTATTGCAGTTACTTGGAAATCCGATCCATACTTAAGTATAGATTGTCGGAAGAATGAACTTTTTAGCTGCATTCCACTTGAAAAAATTACTTTTAAGAGATAAATATGAAATATTTCTGAAAATTTGGTGCCCTTATTTACAAAAGATAGGATTAAATATATAGGTGCTCCGAAGATAAAATTATTGGATATCTGGGGAAAGAAATAAATATACATATTAAAGCTATTATGAACCCCATGGAGCATGTGGGGATCTTCCGATATCCAGGTATGCTTTCGTTCTTTCTTTTTTCTTCTCTTTTTTTTCTATAGGGATATATTTTGGGGTAGGGGTTAAGGGAAGGGGGGAAGGATTGATATTTTTTTTCTTTCTGTAACCTATTTGAAAATTCAATAAAATTTTTTTTAAAAAAACAATTGACTTGACAAGATTAAACCAAAATCATAAGGGCTTAAAGGCTCTAGTTAAGGTAATGATTAGTGAATATAGGTACTTGAGAACCCTAGAAGCTCAATGCTCTACAGCAAGATGCAGAGACCCACAGGGCTCAGAACAACTAAAATACAAGTTTCCCTTTCTTTCCAGAAACAAGCATTGCTCATGAACGTTCTGCTTCTCTGAGAGTGGTGGTTGAGGGGTAGAACTTGTTGCAGACTCGATGGTCACTGGGCAGACTTGGTATCTTCATCTCGGCGGTTCAGACAGCGACAGCAGCGTGGGTCAGTTGGCAGCTCATCAATCCATTAGAGATTTAGAGATTTGACTGACACTCTGTTTTCAATAGCAGAAACATTCATGCTTTTTTTCCCCTTGGGTAGAGAGTAGCACGCAGCATATGACTGCAGGTTGTCCAACACCGAGGCTTCTTAGTGGTGTGTGGCGCCTCGGAATCACCATTTCAAGATGTGGGACTGTATGGCGAGAGATTGCGCTCTCTCCAACCTGTACTGACTACGCCAGACACTAGAGAACCCTCCCTGACATGGGTCAGCTGTACCACCGTGTCGAATATGGAACAAACTGGGTATGTAGAAATCACTGACAGTAGTGAGGTTTGGCGTTGTGCCTGAACCTGAGCAGAACTAATATTCTTGCAGGCAGGTTTGTTAGAGCTTTTAGGGAGGGTTTAAACTAATTTGGCAGTGGGTTAGCAACTGGATTGAAGGGACAGGATAGGATAGATGGCAAAAAAAAGCAAAGAGAGCATGCATTTGGACTGTCAGGAAGGGCAGGCAGATGATATGTCAAAATTGCAGCCAGCATGGTGAGTATTGGTGCATTAGGGATGCAGAATCATAAAGGGTAGCAAATACAGTACTCAAACTGTTATATCTCACTGCACAGAGTAGAAGAAGTAAGGCATATGGTCTTGTAGTTTTACAATATGTCAGGTATAATGATGTGGGCATCACTGAATTGTGGCAGAAGGACGGTTGTGATTGGGGGCTGAATATCCAAGGTATCGGAGGGATAGGAAGGTAGGCAGAGCAGGTGGCGTGGCTCTGCTGGTACAGAATGGCAACAAATCATTTGAAGGATGTAACACTAGATCAGAAGATGTTGAATCCTTGTGGGTTGAGTTAAGAAACTGCAAGGGTAAATGGATCCTGATGGCAGTTATATATAGGCCTCCCAACAGTGGCTGGGATGTGAACTACAGATTACACCAGGAAATAGAAAAGGTGTGTCAAAAAGTAATGTTATGATAGTCATGGGAGAGTTAGATTGGGAATATCAGGTTGGTAGTGGATCTCAAAAAGAGAGAATTTGTTGAATGTCTACGAGGTGGCTTTTTAGAGTACTTGTCAATGAGCCTATTTGGGAATCAGCTATACTGGATTGGGTGTTATGTAATGAACCAGAGGTAATTAAGGAGCTTAAGGTAAAAGAGCCCTTAGGAGCCAGTGATCACAATATGATTGAGTTCAACTTGGAATTTGATGGGGGAAAGTAAAGTCTGATATAGCAATGTTTCAATGGATTAAGGAAATTACAGTGGTATGAGAGATAGAGGAGTTGGCCAAAGTAAATTGGAAGGAGATGCTAGCAGGGATGACAGCAGAGCAGCAACAGCATAAGTTTCTGGGAAAAACAAGGATGGTGCAGGATTGATATATTCAAAAGCTAAGAAATCCTCAAATGGCAAATAGTACAACTGTGGCTGACAAAGCTAATCTAAAAGCAAAAGAGTGGCATACATGAAAACAAAACCCAATAGGAAGATAGAGGGTTGGGGTGCTTTTAAAAACCTACAGAAAGCAACTAAAAGAATCAATAGGAGGGAAAAGATGAAATATGAAAGCAAGCTAGCAAACAATATCAAGGTGCATAAAGTAATTTCAGGTATATAAGGAATAAAAGAGAGATGAGGGTAGCAGTAGAGAATGTGGACACATTAGTGATGATCTTTCAAGAATCATTAAACTCTGGCATGGTTTTGGAGGAATGGAAAATTGCAAATGTCACCCCACTCCTTAAGAAAGGAGGGAGGCAGCAGAAAGGAAGTTATAGACCAGTTAGCCTGATCTCAGTGGTTGGGAAGATTATGGTGTCAATTGTTAAGGAAGATGTTATGGAGTACTTTGAGACACAGGACACGATAGGACAAAGTCTGCATGGTTTTCTTGAGGGAAAATCTTGCCTTTGAGGATAGATAAAATGAATGCAGTGGATGTTGCATATTTGGATTGCCAGAAGGCCTTTGACAAGGTGCCACTCATGAGGCTTCTTACCAAGTTAAGAGGCCATGGTATTACAGGAAAGTTACTAGCATGGTTAGAGCATTGGCTGATTGTTAGGAGTCTGTGACTGGGAATAAAGGGATCCTTTTCTGGTTGGCTGCCAGTGACCAGTGGTGCTCTGCAGGCGTTGATGTCAGGAATCCTTCAATTTGTGCTGTACATAAATGATTTAGATGATGGAATAGATGGCTTTGTTGCCAAGTTTGCAGATGATGAGAAGATTGGTAAAGGGGCAGGTAGTGTTGAGAAAACAGGAAGGACTTGGACACGTTAGGAGAATGAGCAAGAAAATGGCAAATAAAATACAATTTTGGAAAATGCATGGTCATGCACTCTAGTATAAGAAATAAATAAGCAGTCTATTTTCTAAACAGTGAGTAAGTCCAAAAATCTGAATTACAAAGAGACTTGGGAGTCCTCGTGCAGAACACCCTAAAGGTTAGCTTGCAGGTTGATTCAGTAATGAGGAAGGCAAATGCAATGTTAGCATACATTTCAAGAGGCCTAGAATATAAAAGCAGGGATGTGATACTTAGGCTTTATAAGGCACTGGTGAGGTCTTGCCTTGAGAATTGTGAACAGTTTTGGGTTCCTCATCTAAGAAAAGATGTGCTGGCATTGGAGAGGCTTCAGAGGAGGTTCACAAGGATGATTCTGGGAATGAAAGGGTTATCATATGAAGGATGTTTGGTGGCTCTGGGTCCGTACTCACTGGAATTCAGAAGGATGAGGGAGGGTCTCATTGAAACCTTTTGAACGTTGAAAGACTGAGACAGAGTAGATGTGAAAAGGATGTTTCTCTTGTTGAGGGAGTCTAGGACAAAGGGGTACAGCCTCAGGGTAGAGCGGTGTCCATTTAAAACAGAGATGAGGAAGAATTTCTTTCACCAGAGGGCGGTGAATTTGTGGAATTACCACAGGCAGCTGCGGGGGCCAGGTTGTTCAGTTTATTTAAGGTGGAGATTGGTAGGTCTTGATTGACCACTGAATCAAAGGTGTCGGGTGGGAAGGCCAGGGAGTGGATAAAAAATGATCAGCCATGATTGAATGGCAGAGCTGACTCAATGGGCCATATGGCCTCATTCTGCTCCCAGGTCTTATGGTCAAGATCTGTGTGTGATGGTATGGACAGAGATAGAGGACCTATAGTGCTGCCCTAAACACCAGTGACGTAACGGGCAGAAGGTAAGTAAGTAATCCACCATCCAACACCTTGGATACCGTGGTGAATGAGGTGATATGTAGGTTGATCTCTATCACTTACACCATCTGTTTCATCAAGGTGTTAAGGGATGCTCCTGAAAATTGTTGCTTCTTCATTCTGCCTGCGCATGGTCTTCTACCATTCTTGGAAAGGGCTGTTGCAGACATTGGTCACCTCATCCGAAGGAAGCCCAACTGTGGCTTTAGTCAGCACTGGTGGGTACCAACTATTCTGTAATGGGGAAAGGGATAAACCCACAATTGAAGGCCTGACAGCTGTTGCTTGGGAAACACCAGTAGATGTCGGAAAGGTAATTGATGAAATATATTTTCATAAATGAACAGCAGCATGGATCTGTAGAGGTGAATAATGATAAATAATCTTTGTTCCTAAGAAGTTATAGTTGACTAATTTAGTCTTTGATGAAACAAAGAAGAAGAAAATGAAGATTGTATGGTTTACATCATATATATGGTCTTACTAAAGATGTATGATCAATGTGTTTCAGTGTAAAGTAATTAGCAGTGTTGAAGTCCAAAATTGTGACTGTAGGAATAAGTTACTAATGAAAAAAGCAAAGTAGTTGTGCTAAACTTTTATAAACTTTCAGAAGCTAGATGAACTTCTGCATCTGATCTTAGAACCAAGACTTTGGAAAAGTGCCAAGACATGAGAGGAGGTGCAGAGAAGATGTATTAGAATGATACTAGGAATGAAAGATTGTGGATATGACAAAAAATTAGAGGAACTGTGGTTGTTCACCACATGGCAATATCAGTTAACAAGTAATTTGAAAAAACTATTGAAAATCTTAAAAATAGTTCTAATAGTTATAGGTTCAGTAGCAAGAGGACATGAATTTAAGGTAATTGATAAAAAGACCAGAGGCAATTAAGGAAACATTTACTTTTGCAGCAAAACATTGTATTGATCTAGAATAAACAGCCTAAAAGGATAGTAGCAACAGATTCAATGTCATTCAGCAGGGAAATACATGAAGAGAAAAGTAAAACCTTCATTGTAACATCTTCTCAAAGGAGGATTTTAACAATAAATTTGTTTCTCTTGATGACATCTGAAGTTAAGAGATAATTGAGCAGTTGTTTGAGACTTATTACTTGGTACTCATCTGCCACTGAAAACGTCATTAAGTTAGAACAAGTGTAAAAAAGATTAAAGCAAATGTTGCCAGGAGTTGAAAGTCTGAGTGAAAGGTAGAAATTGAACAAGCTAGGACATAACACCTTGAAAGGTACAAGACTGAGGGGTGACCTTATACAGGTGTGCTTTTCGTGTGGGGTGGAGATTTGGGGATCAATGTATTTGATCAGTAGTTGTTCATGTTTTTGTGCGGGAGGAAGAAATTGGATGTCAATGTCACCGATCCATTTTGTTAGTATTTTTTTTTGAGTGGGAAGAGGGATTTGGGGAGGGGGCGAAGTACCTGATCAACTTTGCTCTTTTTTTGTGCAGTTGGAGGGATTTGGAAGTTGAATTCAAATGAACCTGAAGGGCAACTTCACACACAGAATGATATGAATATGGAACAAACTGTCAGAGAAAATAGCTAAGGTAGGCACAATAACAATAGTTACAAGAAATTTGAGTAAGAACATAGATAGGAAAGATTAAGAGGGATACTGAGTTCAAAGTCAAGGGTTATATTGTAACTTTATGAAACTCTGGTTAGACCACAACTGGAGTTTTGCATACAGTTCTGATCACCACACAGTAAGAAGGATGTTCAGGTTTGGAGAAGGTGCAAAAAATGTTTACCAGGATGCTGCCTGGTTTAGGGGACATGTACTATCGTGAAAGGCTGAAATGACTTAGGTTGTTTTCTCTGAAACAATGGAGGCTGAGGGGAGATCTGATTGACGTTTATAAGATTATGAGAGGCATAGACAGAGTAGACAGAGAGTATCTGTTTCCCAGGGTGGAAATGTCTCATACCAGAGGACATGCATTGAAGGTGGGTGGGGGGGTGTTGGTACAAAGGGGATGTGAGGGGAAGTTTTTTACTCAGAGAGTGGTGGATACCTGGAATGAGCTGCCTGCCATGGTGGTAGAAGCAAATAAATACATAAATACATTTTTAAGATACTGTACATTTGGATAGGCAGATGGATGGAAGGAAGATTGAGGGATATGGACATGATGTAGGTAGGAAGGATTAGTGTTTCGGTGTTTTTGATTTGCTTTTTAGCTGGTTTGGCATATCATTGTGTGCAGCATGGCCTGTTGCTGTGCTGTACTGTTCTATGTTCTAAGTTCTATATAAGCCAAACATGGGAATCGAGACTAGATTAGGTGTACATCTTGGCTGGCATGGACTAGTTGGCCCAAAGGATCTGTTTCCATATTGTATTACGCATTTTTATTTGTTTATTGTTATTGTCACATGTACTGAACTTGTCGTGCATACTGCTCATATGGCTTAATTCATTGCACAGAGCATAGAGGCAGCATGAAGTAAAACAAATGCAGGATGCAGAATGAAGTCTAACAGTTACAGAGTAAGTGCAGTGTGGCTAAATAAAAAGGTGGAAAATCATAACAAGGTAGATTTTGTGGTCAAGAGTCCATTATTTTATCCTAAGGAACCATTTAATAGTCTTAAAATAATGGGTTAGAAGCTGCCCTTAAGCCTGGTTGTACCTACTTTCAGGCTTTAGTATTCTCTGCCAGGTGGGAGAGGGGAGAACAGAGAATGTTGGTGGAGCTTTGATTTTGCTGGCTGTTTCTCTGAGGCAACGAGAAGGGTTCATGGAGGGGAGGTTGGTTTCTGTGATGTGCTGAGCTGCACCCGTAACTCTTTGTAGTTTCTTGCCATCACAGGCAGAGCAGTTACCATACCAACCAGTGATGCATTCAGATAGGATGCTTCAATAAAAATTGGTAAGTTGTGTTGTGGATATGCTAAATTTCTTTAGCCAAGAGGAAGAAGAGGCAGTAATGATCTTTCTTTTCCATGGTATCTATATGGCTGGGCAAGGATGGGCTATTTGTAATGGTCACTCCTCTGAACTTGAGACTCTCAGCCCCCTCCATCTCTGCACTTTCCTAGCGTCAATTACCAACTCTTGATTTGCTGACATTGAGGGATAGTTTGTCATGCCATTGTGTTACTAATCTCTCCATGTCCTTCTTGTACTCTGAATCAGTGTTATTTGCAATACAGCCCCCAACAGTGGCATCATTGATTTATTCATTGGTACCATTTAAAAATTTGCAGAGAAAGTTTGAGCAGAATCTGGTTATGGACTCATGAATCTAGATGGAGTAGAGTAGGAGGCTGAAGACACAATGTTGTGGAGCATCGGTGTTTCAAATAATCATCAAAGAAGTATCGTTGCCTATATTTGCTGATTACAGTCTGTTGGTCAGAAAGTCAAAGATCCAGTTTCAGAGGAAGGTGTTAGTCGCAGATCTTGGCCATTGGTGATGTGTTTACATAGAATTAGAGTATTGAAGTCAACAAACCGTAGTATTATATACTATAGGTGTATTTACTGTCCAGATGTTCCAGGAATGAATAAAAGGCTCGGGAGGTGATATCTGCAATTGACCTCTTTCAGTGGTTAGCAGACTGCAGTGGGTTGAGATTATTTAAGAGACTGGAGATAATGCATGCCATGACCAATTATCTTGTTTTTCTGGATGATAGTGGTCTTCTGACAGTAGATGATCTGTACAGGACCTAAAGACATGTCCAGGGACACCATCTGGGCCGGGTGCTTTCCATGGGTTCACTCTCTGGAAAGTCAGGCCTTACATCCACAATGGTGACTGTGGGTTCAGGCACAGTGGAGGTAGTTAGGATGCATGGTGACATACCAATTCCCTTTTGTTCAAAATGTACATAGAACATGTTAAGCTCATTTTGAAGGAATGTGCTGTTGTCAGCAATGGTGCCCAACTTTCTTTTGTAGCCTACTATAGCATGGAAGCCATGCCACAACTGATGGCTCTTCTGGGACATGAGTTTAGACTGGTATTATCGCTTAGTTATAGAGTCATAGAGCACAGAAATAGGCCCTTTAGCCCATCTAGTCTGTGCTGAACTGTTAAGCTGGCTACCCTCATCGACCTACCTCAACCATAGACAATCGTGTACCTCCTATCGGTGTACTTATCCAAGCCTTTCTTGAATGTTGTAATCAAGCCTGCATACACCACTTCCATTTTCAGTTCATTTTAGACTCGCACCACCATCTGTGTGAAGAAATTCCCCTTCAGGTTCCCCTTAGATTCAGATGTTTTCATCCAAGATTACAGTATTTTGGAAGTCAGGAAAGAGGCACCAAACTTACTGCTTGACAATTGTTTTATTAAGTGTTAATAGGACAAAGAAAATCAAAAATGGACAGTAGCAGGAGCAGAGACTACTAGCAGTTGGGTGATACAAAGGCAAAAATATATGGCACCAAATGTTGAACAGCCCTTTTTATACAACATAGATAAGAAAAATTACATTCAATTTTGCAGATAAGAGTTATCCAATCAGAAAGCCCTCAATCAAACAACACAGATCCAGAAGCTTGCAGAACTTTTCAAAATCATACAGTTGTAACCGTTAGGGACCCATTGAACAACTGCATTTTCCTATGGTGCTCACTAGGCAACATACTGAATAGTCATGTGTCTATAAGAACTACTTAAAATGCAAGCAGACTATTATTTGTTAAACTGCAAGAAAAAAAACAATTAAACAGTCAGATCCAACACTTCCAACCTCAATGGACAAAGTCTGTGAGCATTTGCCCTATCTATACCCCACATAATTTTGTATACCACAGTCAAATTTCCTTTCATTCTCCTATGTTCTAGGGAATAAGGTCCTAACCTATTCAGCCTTTTCCAATAACTCAGTTCCTCAAGTCCTGTAAATAATTTTCTGTATTCTTTCCGTTCTTATTGATAAATTTCCTGTAGTTAGGTGATCAGAACTGCACATGGTACTCCAAATTCGGTCTTATCAATATTTTACACAACTTCAACATAACATCCCAACTCCTCTACTCAGTACTTTGATTTATAGAGACCAATATGGCAAAAGCTCTCTTTAGGACCTATCTACTTGCGATGTTATTTTCAAGGAATTATGGATCTCTTGTTCTACTGCACTCCTCAGTATCCCACCATTCACCACTTATGTCTTACCCTGGTTTGTTTTAAGAAAGTGCAAAACTTCACACTTTCCTGTATTCAATTTCGTCCACCATTCTTCAGTTCATTTTCTCATCTGATCCAAATCCTGCTGCAAACTTTGATAGTTTTCCTCAACATCTCAAGATGAAGCTCAAGATGAAGCTGAGCTCCAACCTCTGAGGTTGTAGCTCAGTTTAGTGCTTTTTTTGGGTTTGTGGGGATGCTTTTGAAGGGAAGTTAGGGGTGAGTTTAGAGCTTCAGAGACAGAAAAATTTGGGACTTCGAGGAATTAGAAGACCAGCCAGAATTTTAATACTCTTACCTGCATTTGAAAGGCAGCGACACAGATGTCGGATATCAATGGTTCAGGCTGTGATGTTTGGTGACACACCAGCATGGACGATGATTGGTGGCTCACCCAGAGCCAGTAAGTAGTTGGTGGGGTTCCAGAGCCAGAATTACATGTGGACAGGAGGATTGAAGACTGATGAACCCCTAAGTTTTCAAATTGGCGAGACTGGAGCTTGAGGCCTAATGTCAGGATTTGTCATTAATAGGTCTGGAATTCAAGGCCTGGTGTTCGGAGATTGGCAGTCTTGGGTCAATGCCAAGGATTGAGCACCAAGGGTTGTATTAGAAGTCTGGAAGTCAAGACCACTGGATGGATTTGTGAATCTCTGTGAGTTCACTGGGTTAGTCAATGGCCCAATATCTGCATGTCCATGTCCAAATCTGAGTCTGCTGGAGGATGAATAATGCTGACTGTCTTGGGGTTAGAGGACTGTATAAAAGTGTGGGTGGGAAGAAGGAATGGGGGCTTGTATTGCTGTTGTTGTTTTGCTGCTTGTTGTGTTCTGCATTGTTCTGCCAAGCATTATAGGCTTGCGATCTTGACTCCACAATGCAAGGTGACACTTGTGAGCTGCCCCCAGAACACATACGTTGACATATTTCACCATATGTTTTAATGTACACATGATAAGTTATCTTGAATCTTCACCACTACATCCCCCAGTCTTGCTGTCATCTGCAAATTTGCTGATAGCTTTGGTGAGGTCACATCTTGATTTCTTGCAAATGACCTGAATGCTGTCATCCTAGTTGTAAGTAGGGAGTGAATCTCCAGAGTAAAAGGATAAGTAGGGAGAGGCAGGGACAACTCAAGGATAAAGGGAGGAACATTGTCTTGGATGTGGAGAATGTGACTGAGGTACTTAATGAGGACTTTGCTTCAGTATTTACGAAGGAAAAGGATATGGAGGAACAGGAGCTCAGTGCTGAGTGTGTAAATATGTTAGAGTGTTTAGGGCTCAAGGAGATAGTGTTGGGCCTCCTAATGAGTATTATCCCCAGGGACTGATGGGATTTACCTCAGGTTATTGAAGGAGGCAAGAGAAGAGATTGCTGGGCCGTTGTCCAGTATCTGGATGTAAGGAAGATGGAGGGACATCAACATGGTGTAGGTAGGAGCAATTGGTGCTTGGGTGTTTTTGATTTGCTTTTTAGATGATTTGGTACAATATTGTGGGCCAAGTGGCCTCTTCCTGCACTGTACTCTCTAATGTTCTATGATCTATATGTCTGCATGTTCATCCATACTTTCCAGTTCCGGACAGTCTTTGGTACACAATTCTCAATACTCTTGCCGATAAATTCCATGATGATGGAAACATTATCAAAATTCTTCATCAACATGCCAAGTGAAAAATTTCCAGATGTGACAGTTTACAAAATGGGTCACATGGCTCTGAAATAGAGTAGCTTATATTGTTAATAGATTTGCCCACAAGCTGTTTTCCTACTTGAATGCATTGTGGTATCATTAATGGTTTGAATAAATCAGAGGAATGGAGAGGAACTCTGCTGCAATATTGCCTTTGAAAAATCGCAGAGAGGGACATTGCACGGAGGGGACACTTATCATCTTTAATGAACTAGTATCAGAAATGAACACCAGTACACCAGTACACTTGTGCTACATAGCTCTGTCTTTTACTGAGAAGTATTAATTCCGTTTGACTTAATGCATCAAGAGAAATGATTACAAAGTGTTCACATCCATATCTGATATTGCTGCAGGGAAAGACAAACTGAAGTAAGAAACCATTAATCCTCGGAGGAAAAGAGGACCAAAGGAAGTAAGTAAAAGGCCTCTCAGTGTAGACAGAAGATGATGACATCATGGTGAAGATAAATGACTACACAACTTGGAAGTATGGACTGAAAAAGTTGTGAATGTCCAAGATGGACATCAGCGGCCACTCCGGAGCTGATTATCTGTTATTTGTGAAGTGGGATGCTGTGCACAATCATAATCGATTGAAAACGGACATGGGAGCATGGAGGAACATCGGGAAATCTCCAGGAAGACCTTCTTCATTGCTGCTGTTGCTGTGAGGTCCGGGACTCTGCTGGGAAGAACAGGCCCCCAGTCCTCGGGGTCACATTGCCGATGGCCATTGGCGGGGCCGTCTTAATACGCTCGGCAGAGGATGGTGCTCGGAGAAGCTGTGCCGGAGGGGATAGTCATTGGCTCGGAGGATCGACAGACTCGGAGTCCGCTGCGGTCAAGTCGCTTGGGGTACTCCCTTCTGCTGCCGGCATGGGATGGCGAGTCTGTCGTGACCCTGGGGACTTGTGGAAACTGTGTGGTGATTTCTTTTGAACTTATAGTCCCTTAACATCTTTGGACTATTTTTACTGTGCCCATGGTCTGTTTTCTTATCAATTATGCTATTGTTTGCACTGCTGTAACTATATGTTGTAATTATGTGGTTTTGTGTAGGTCTTGTAGCTTTAGTTTTTGGTCTTGTTTGTCTGGTGGATTTGGAGCTCCTTTCTGGGGAACGCACTAAGACAGTAGCACGTTATTAATATGCAGCAGCCTGTCCGGACTCTGGATTGGGGATTGCCAAATGTTATGTAGATTTTCTAGAGTAGTCTGTTTTGTCATATGCTTTTGTGATATCATTCTGGGGGAGCATTGTCTCATTTTTTAACTGCATTGCATTTGTGGTTTCTAAATGACAATAAACTGAATCTGAATCTGAATAAAAACACAACTGGTAATTAGTAATTTGTTTATTGTCATTAGGTGTACTGAGATACAGTGATGTACTTTTCATTTCATGCCATCCATACAGGTATTCTATCATAGGTACATTGAGGTAGTACAAAAGGAAAAGCAATAGAAGAATGGGGAATATAGTTTTATAGCCTTGAATCACTTGGAGAATAGAACTACCAACACCAGGCTGCTGTTTATTGATTACAGCTCGGCATTGAACACAATCATATGCTCAGTTCTAATCGACAAGCTCCAAAACCTTGTAAGATATCAGTAAGACCGAGGAATTGATTGGGACTTCAGGAAGGGGGAAGTTGAGGGTACGAGACAGCTGTCTTCATTGAGGGATCAGCGGTGGAAAGGGTAAGACCTTTGAAGTTTCTAGGTGGCATTGTCTCTGAAGATCTATCCTCAGCCTATAATGATGCAATTGCAAAGAACACAACAATGGCTGTATTTCATTTGGAGTTTGAGGAGATTTTGGTATGTACTGTGGATAGCATTCATACTGATTGCATCTCGCTCTGGTATGAAGGGGCCACTGCATCATATCCTGAGTCTGATCTGATTCCATAACTACAGATAAAGTGAAAGTCAAGTTGAGGGTGACATTATAGTGTAACCCCCTGGGTCACCTCAGGCTCGCTCAGCTTGTTCTCGTCTAGGGGGCGCAGCCTTCGGCCCCGCCAAACTGGGTAATCAGCTGGTGTGGATGCTGTATGATGTCCCCACCTCGCCCAAAAACAGACAGTACACCATAAGCGATTAAATGAGTACAATTTATAAAGGTTATTATAACTAAGTGATTAATAACAATACAGTATATATGAAGAGAAAAAATAAAGAAAAGGCGCCAAACTTATCGAAGTCCAAACCACTTCGTGCACAACCGTTGGAGCTCAATTACTGAAGTCTTCTGGCCACCATTCGATCCCCTCCGAACTCCTCGACTCGCAGCTCAGGACCCTCCCTCCAAGCACATCTAGCTTCATCCCCCCTCCTCGGAGTACCTCCTGGCCTCGGACCCCCGCTTGGGGTCCGTTCCTCGCCCAGCTTACAGCATTGTGTTATCTCTCTCTCACCCCCTCACGCTGATCTGCCCAAAAGCCCATCAACAACCGCTTACAGACTCAGAAGAAAGAAGAACATCAATCCCCATTTGGTTTACAAAGGAATACAATTCTCGTTAACAGTAAATTTTAACCCAAACAAGTTTCCAGCACTCTCTAGCAACAAAGGAGCATTCCTGCTAGTTAACAAAACAAAGAAGCCCTTTTGATTACATACACAGTAACAAAGAGAAAAAAGAAACCCCCTTTACAATAGTTTGCAGCTTGGCATTACTTTATGGAGGACTGTCAAAAAGACAAGATTTGCTGATATGGGCAGAAGCAGATCACACAACAAACATGAATGCAATTTCAAAATTTTCAGAAGTCCTTTTATAGTCTTCCTTATTCACTTTACCACTTGTTAAATCTGAGAGGAAACTTAGCTCACAGGTTGAATACACTGGGTTTCAGATGCACTGTCTGTTCCTTTCTTAGTAGACCTTGCACACCATGCTTGTCTTTGCTGCCCTCCAGAAGAGGCAAAAATTAGGAGTCAGGACCTAATTAGGAGTCAATATCCCTCACACTGAAAATTAATGAGGATTATATTAGTGGTCTCCACAATGCACATCACACTTCAGTAGTGGATAAAATATTTAGCTCTTTCAACTCTATTCAAGGTAGCACCTTGAGATTTCAGCATCTTGATCCCTTTTGACGGCAATAGATCACGAGAGACCTCAGCAACCTGAATCATTAACCTGGGTACATCACCAGTTAGTGTCTATTATATTATGTGAAAGTGCCAAAGTGTCCCATTGTGCTCCGTGCTACTTGCTTTGTAGCACAGAGATAACAGATGTTTATGTAAAATCAACTGAAAACAATAATGCAATCAAAAGTTTGTCATCATTTTATGAAAAATTTCAATCACCATTTTCCATAAAGAGTCATTGCAACGTATGAATACAAATGAACTAATTGCCAGTGCTGATCAGAATTGTAATGGAGTGGTGTACTACTGAGCCAGCTTGTTTATTGGTTTTCTGCTCTTCTGTATGTAACTGTGATATTCCCATACTGAAATGCAGTCAGCGCATACTGTAGTTATGTATTCAATTGCTGTGCATGTGTTTAGAATGTCGATTGTTTAGCATGAAGCTCCCAGCAATACATTAGGTGTCAAGCATAGTTCACTGAGAAGCAATTTTATTGAAGGAAAGGTAGTTGATGGGTATGTATGGACTTCCAAATGGCATTCGATAAGGTGTCATATATAATAGGCTTGTCATTGGGATTGAAGGCTAAGGAATATAAAGGTTACAGCAGGAGAGACAGAAAATTGGCTCACTATCTTGAATTGGAAGGTTGGAGATTGTTTTTTCAGACTGAAAGAGAGTCCCAATGGATCATACTATGACAGCTATTTATCTTCATATACAGTGCCTTCTAGAAGTATTCAGCCCCCAAACCTTTGCTCACTTAAATGAGCATACCAGGGATTTCGAACAATTTAACTGAGAATTTCTTTCATTTGCGAATCATATGCTCCACTTTTTTCCAAACATAGCCTAAAAATGAGAGAAAATTGTAAAGCATGAAAATCTAAAAATACAAAAACTTCATTACTTCTAAAGCATTCACCCTGTTTGCTCTGTGCTTAGTTGAACCACATCTCACAGCAATTACAGCCAGTTGTATTTTTGATAAGTATCTATTAGTTTTGCACAGCATGATGGAGCGATATTTTTCCATTCCACATTAGTGTGCCAGGTTAGTTGGGGTGCAGAGGTGGACAGCAATCTTTTGGTCTTGCCAGAGGTGTTTAATCTAGTTAATTTCTCTGACTGGGCCATTCAAAGACATAAACTTTCTTCATTTGAAATCACTCCATGGTTGCTCCAGCAGTGTGCTTTGCTTTGTTGTCCTGCTGAAAGACTAATGTCCTCCCCATTTTAAGCTTTCTGGCAGAGGCTAGCAGTTTTTTATCCAGGATCTTGCTGTATCTAGCAGCATTCATTTTTCCATCAATCCTGACCAGTTTTCCAGTTCCTGCCGCTGGAAAGAATTCCCATAACAGGATGCTACTTCTACCACCTTTACAGTAGGGATGATGTTACATAGAAACATAGAAAATAGGTGCAGGAGCAGGCCATTCGGCCCTTCAAGCCTGCACCACCGCCATTCAGTATGATCATGGCCGATCATCCAACTCAGAACCCTGTACCTGCTTTCTCTCCAAATCCCCTGATCCCTTTAGCCACAGGAGCCATATCTGACTTCCTGTTAAATATAGCCAATGAACCAGCCTCAACTGTTTTTTGTGGCAGAGAATTCCACAGATTCACCACTCTCTGTGTGAAGAAGTTTTTCCTCATCTCGGTCCTAAAAGGCTTCCCCTTTATCCTTAAACTGTGACCCCTCGTTCTGGACTTCCCCAACATTGGAAACAATCTTCCTGCATCAAGCCTGTCCAATCCCTTTAGAATTTTATACACTTCAATAAGATCCCCCCTCAATCTTCTAAATTCCAGGGAGTATAAGCCTAGTCGATCCAGTCTTTCTACATATGAAAATCCTGCCATCCCAGGAATCAATCTGGTTAACCTTCTTTGTACTCCCTCTATGGCAAGAATGTCTTTCCTCAGATTAGGGGACCAAAACTGCACACAATACTCTAGGTGTGGTCTCACCAAGGCCTTGTACAACTGCAGTAGAACCTCCCTGATCCTGTACTCAAATCCTTTTGCTATGAATGCCAACATACCATTTGCCTTTTTCACTGCCTGCTGTACCTGCATGCCCACCTTCAATGACTGGTGTACAATGACACCCAGGTCTCGTTGCATCTCCCCTTTTCCTAATCGGCCACCATTCAGATAATAATCTGTTTTCCTGTTCTTGCAACCAAAGTGGATAACCTCACATTTATCCACATTAAATTGCATTTGCCATGAATTTGCCCGCTCACCTAACCTATCCAAGTCACCCTGCATCCTCTTAGCATCCTCCTCACAGCTAACACTGCTGCCCAGCTTTGTGTCATCTGCGAACTTGGAGATGCTGCATTTAATTCCCTCATCTAAATTATTAATATATATTGTAAACATCTGGGGTCCCATCACTGAGCCTTGCCGTACCCCACTAGTCACTGCCTGCCATTCTGAAAAGGTCCCGTTTACTCCCACTCTTTGCTTCCTGTCTGCCAACCAATTCTGTATCCACATCAATACCATATCCCCAATACCGTTTGCTTTAAGTTTGCACACTAATCTCTTGTATGGGACCTTGTCAAAAGCCTTTTGAAAATCTAAATATACCACATCCACTGGCTCTTCCCTATCCACTCTACTAGTTACATCTTCAAAAAATTCTATAAGATTCGTCAGACATGATTTTCCTTTCACAAATCCATGCTGACTTTATCTGATGATTTCTCCTCTTTCCAAATGTGCTGTTATCACATCTTTGATAACTGACTCTAGCATTTTCCCCACCACCGATGTCAGACTAACTGGTTTATAATTCCCCGGTTTCTCTCTCCCTCCTTTTTTAAAAAGTGGGGTTACATTAACCACCCTCCAATCCTCAGGAACTAATCCAGAATCTAAGGAGTTTTGAAAAATTATCACTAATGTGTTATCTGGCTGATGGACAGTATTAGATTTATGCTGCACGTACCACTTGGTGTTGAGGCCAAGAAGTTCCACTTTAGTCTCATCTGACCACAGGACCTACTTTCATACCTTCACAGTATCTTCTAAGCGACACTTTACGAAGTTTTTATGGGCCTTTTTTTTAGCTAGGGTGTCTTCCTTGCTACTTTTTGTGCAAGGCTTTAGCGATTGTTGAACAGTGAACATGATCTCCAGTTGCAGCCCCTGACTTCAGAGTGACAGTTGGCATCACAGTTACCTCTCTTGCAAGTACCAGTCTTCTCCGGTGACTGTTTAGAGAGGCATACTGACCTTGGCTGTGATTTCTTATTTTTTTCCACTTGGTCATGATGGAATGCACAAAGCTCCAAGGTATGTTCAGTGCCTTTGAGATGGTCTTGTACCCCTTCCCAGATTTGAGTTTCTCTATTATCATTTTCCTGACTTGCATTGAATGCTCTTTTGTCTTCATTTTGGTTTGGTTTGTTGAATATCAACCTTACTCTTGGACCTTAAAGAGAGAAGGGGATTCATTCAGATAATCTTCCAATTTTCTACATCAATAAATTGGGTGTGTTGGTAAGTATTGCATCTGAGGAATGTTAGCATAATAATTATAAACTGGATGAAGTTTTTTTCACCTTCACAAACTGTTGACAGGTTTTGGAATTTTCTTTTGATTTGACATGATGTACAATGTTCTGTATATTAGCTCAAAAATCCTTCTCCAAAATATCTTCAATTTAGAAAATGAGAGAGTAAAATGTGAAAATATTTTTTGGGAACTGAATACACTTTCAAGGCATTTTACATTCATGATTGGACTTGGTGTACAGGGCACAATGTTAAAATTTGCTGATGACATGAGGAGGGAGCAAAATGACAGGAGAAACACAAGAGGTATAAATGGCTTGGTAAAACTGGCAGATAAATGGGCAGGTGTACTTTAAAACTGCAAAATGTGAAGTATTACATTTTCATAATAAAGCAAAGAAGTGATATAAAATAAAAGGCATAATTTCAAACTAGAATAGAGAGATTTGGGGATGTATGTGGTCATTCATTAAGCAGAAAAAGGTTGAGAAAGTGGTAAAATAACTGCTTAGAGAACTATTGGCTCCTTGGAGGATAAGGGAGTCATGATGAATCTTCATAAAACATTGGATCCACCATAATGGGATGATAGTACATACACTCTTAGAAAAATGTAACGGCTTTGTGGAAATGCAAAAGGGACCTACCAAAATTATTCTAGGGATGTAGAACTTTAGTTACATTGATGTATTGGGGAAGTTGGGATCCTCACAAAGTCAACCGAGAGAGTAAAACAATAGAAGCTGTTTCCATTAATGGGTAGACTAAGAATTATTAGACACAAGAATAAACATGATTGATAAATGCACTATAAATGACATGGGAGGGTATATTTAAAACATAAAAGATGGTTAGGTCCTGGAATTCACTGCCCAAGATAGCTTTAGATGCAAATTCAGTATAACATTCAAGAGGGCATTGGATATGGGATTGAAAAGGCAGAACTTCAAAGCTAGGAGGTATGTGGGGGTAGGTGTGATTAGCGGGACTCTCTTTCATTGACTCGCTGCAGACAATGGGCGGAAAGGCCTGCCGTTGTAACCATTCTGATTTTGTATATGCATCACTGAAGAGCTGATGTGCCACTGCAGTTGTCATGGAGACAGGAGCTGCAGCACAGAGCAGTGAAGTTCTGTTACAAAGGTGAGGTGATGTTTATTCTAGTTTGTTCCTTTAGTGTAGCACAGTTACCCACTGAGCAGAGTAGTCTGAATGACTTGCTCCGCTAAGGATAATTGCTGAAGGAAACTTCTGTGCTTTTGTAAGTTCTCAACTGCCAGCTGCAGTTGGGCCAGGTTATCAAAGTGGGACAAAGTGGTCCGAGCAGCTAGGCTTTTGTTTATTTTCTTCAAAATGTTCAATTGATCTGCTAGATCTTGTAAAACGTGACACTTAAAGTGCCTGAGAATCACAACAAAATGAGATCTATAAAACCCATCACTCACTCCAACTCTCAGTACACATGCCTTGGAATTCATTTGCAGAAAATCAGAGGCCAAATCTAATTGAAGTGGTTCATTGTTTAGGTTGACTACTGGAGGAATCTGATAATCTTAAATCAATAACTTCTGATAACACTTAAACTGAGGCTAAGAAGAATTAAAACTCTTATGCTGATCTACCACTTATAAGTAAAAGAATAATCTCTATACCCAGAACTGTGTAGCTAGGCACAGCTGAAATCCCATCTATTAATTTGCTGATGATACAACCATAGTTGACAGAATCTTAGATGGTGATGAGAAGGTGTACAGGAGGGAGATATACCAGATGGTTGAGCACAGTCACAGCAACAACCTTGCACTCAACATTAGTAAGACCAAAGAGCTGATTATGAACTTCAGAAAGGTTAATATGAGGGAACACAAACTAATCCTCATGGAGGGATCGGAAGCGGAGAGAGTGAGCAATCACAAGTTCCTGAGTGTCAATAGCTCTGAGTGTCTATCCTGGGCCCAATACATCAATGCAGCTATAAATTAGGCAAGGCAAAGGATATATTTCATTAGGAGATTGAGGAGATTTGGATTATCACCTAAAGCACTCAAAAACTTCTACAAATATACCATGGAGAGCATTCTGACTGGCTGCGTCACCTTCTGGTATGGGGTGGGGATGGGTACAGCTGTACAGGATCAGAATAAAACAGCAGAGAAAGGTAAAATTAGTCAGCTCCATCATGGGTATGAGCCTCCACAGTATCGAAGACATCTTCAAGGAGCGATGTCGCCGAAAGGCTGCATCCATCATTAAGGACCCCCACCACCCAGGATACGCCCTCTTCTCATTGTTACCATCAGGGAGGAAGTAAGGGAGCCTGAAGTCACACACTTAGCGATTCAGGAACAGTTTCCTCCCCTCAGGCATCCAATTTCTAAATAGACATTTAATGGATGAACATTACTCTCTACCTTGTATTATTTCTGTTTTTGCAATACTTATTTTAATTAAATAATTTATATATATACTTCCTGTAATTCAGGTTTTTTTCTATATTTATCATATCTTACATTGTATTGCTGCCAAAAAAATTAACAAATTTCACATCATATGCCAGTGATATTGAACCTGATTCTGATTCTGTAAATATAGAAGTGAAACAATTAGAGTAAAATGAAAAATATGACTTGCATGCAATGTCTTTAGAGATTTAAGTATTGTGTTATTTATATTGTAACAAAGTTCTAAGTTATTTTATCATCAAAGTATTTATATTTTGCATAACTTTGAGATTAGTTTTCTTACAGGCAGCTACAAGACAAACTCAAATTAACCCATTTTAAAAAACCCATTTCAGACACACAAATGTGCAGAAGAAAATAAAAAAGTGCAAACAATAAAAGTAAGCGAATAGCATTCAGAACTGAAGTTCACAAAAGTGAGTCTGCACTTTGATACTTGCAAGCCACAGCCACAGTTTGGTGCAGAGATGAGTAAAACTCGCAGAGAAATGAGCTGAAGTTCAGTGCAGAGTTCAGTAAAACTCATGGAACATCAATGGGACTGGCCCATCCCTTGCCTCCAGCCCAGACACCCGGACATTCTTCAATCTGGGCTGGCGCTTGAATCATACAAACCGCTGGTCATTCCGTGCTCTCGGAGCCTGACCTTGCTGCTTCGATACACTCTTGGAGCTATGCCCCGCCACCTCAATTCGGCCCATACCCAATTTATAAAACTCAGCTCAGCGCTTCAATCGATCAAACCTTGGGTTATTCACGTCCGGATTTGGACGCTACCATCTTGACTCTGTATCACCTCCTCTCTCCTCACCTCAGTTCTGCTGAATTGAATTGCCTCCTAGTCTGCCCCAGCTGTTCCCCACTCTCCAGCCTGGGACTCACCACCTCGATTCAGCCCATACCCCACCGCACTACAACTGTTCTGCACCTTCGAGACTTCAGTTTCCACCGCCAAAATGCCAGGTGGTCCTGAAGCTCAACTGCGACAGGGAAGTTACAGTCTACTGTTACCAGATAAAGTGTGATGAATACTTTGTTTTCTTTGCTCTATTTGCCACCAGCAAGTGGTCTCTGAGTTTCACCGGCATCATCTTGAACCAGAAAGAACATTTATTATCAAAGTATGCATACATTAGACAACCTTGAGTTTCGTCTCCTTACAGGCAGCCACAAACCCCAAAGGAACCCGTTAAAAAAGACCATCAAACACCCAGTGTGTAGAGAGAGAAAAGCAAATAGTGCCAACAATAAAAGGAAGCAAACAGAAGCTTTATGAGAGATATGAAGCCAAGCGTCACTGCAGATCACAGCCTCAGTTCACTGCAGAGCTGAGTAAACGCCGCAAGACCAAAGCCACAAAGTCTAGTGCTACACTTCAGATGTAACACACAAAAGTGATTTCATTGCCTGTATCAAGATGACTAGTATAGTCAGCAATTTGCTGGCTAAGTGGCTCCACTACCTTTTTTGTGAGGTTGAAAAGAAGGATTTTCATTCCAGTAATGGGTCTATCCTTCTTTACTCTTCCTGTGCTGTGCAGCCTGTTGGACATTTGACATTCCCAGTGAGCAGCAAAAGACTTCAAGCTATTTGAAAACTTTCCGAGCATTCTGTTACTCAGGCTTGTTGGACTGTTACAAGCAGATTCATGTCAATTATGTCAGGGCAGAATGATAGATGTAAAGCCTAAAGCTTCGAGGGGCTCTTCATTTGTCAGAACACAAATCCACATATCCAAGAGTAATTGGTTCTTTACTACAAAGCATGTAACATTTCAGCGCCATTAAAGTTATCAAGCCACAGTTCTGATATTTTCAGTGTTACTCTCCAATAGTTTACAGCTGATTGTCAGCGGTTTCTCAACAACCTCATAAAGATTAGCTACAAATACTAAAGAAATACCTATAATTCATAAGGTGCATTCTCAAACTTCAAGGCATCACGAGCATTTCACAATCAATAGGTTACTTTTAAGAACATAACAACATAAATCCTTACAAAGGACTGTGAGAATGGCTGACAGGATCATAAGGGTCTCCCTAGCATCCTTCAGGGACATGTATCATGAGCGCTGCATATACAGAGTCCTTTATTATCAAGGATTCCTTCCATCCATCCAGCATCCTCTTTGACACTCCAGCATCAGGCTGGAGACTCTGATGCATAAAAGCAAGACTCGTCAGGATGGGACACAGCTTCTTCCCTCAGGCCACTGAGCATCTGAATTTCCTGCTGCATCGTATTCGAATAGTCACCCGATAATTTGTACTGAATCCTGAATATTTAATTTATCCACTTTACTTTGTTTATCTATGTATAATTCATTTGTAGATTTAATTCTTACTTTCCTAATTTATTGTGCTTTACACCCCTGCTCCAGAGGAACATTGTCTCATTTGGTGGTATACATGTATAAACTTGACTTGACTTGAGAAGTAGAAGCAGGAATAGACCATTTAGCCTATTGTGCACTTTGTTGAACTTCATCATTTTTGGGTTATAATCCTTTTTTGTTGTTGAGTGCCATTCGTCATCAACTCATGGTGACCCTATGGATAGTGTAGTTGTCCATACAGTTTTTGTGGCAAGATATGGAAGAATATTACCGGACCTTTCTTCCACACAGACACTTCTGCTACCCAGTTTGGGTCCTGGCCAGATTCCAACTTGGGATTATCAGAATCTAGTGCTGTTGCCGCTACACCATGTGTCAGCCCATAATCCTTTAATACCCATAATATCTATAAATTTATCAATCTTTATCTTGAATATGCTAAGACTTCACCAACTTCTAGGAAAGATTTGATGCCTACTGGGTAAAGAACTTGTTCCCTTATCTCAATCTCACAATGCATGGTAAGGTCCTATGGAATACTGAGTCTAAGGAACAAGGACACCTTAATGAACAAAGGTTCCTGAAGATGGCAGCACAAATAGATAAGCTGGTGAAGAAGACAAACTTGACTCATTAGTTGGCCACAGATTCTTCCTTCTTCAGCTCTGTATTTCTTTCACTGTGTGGCGCGTGGCCAAGTGGTCAAGGTGTCGGTCTAGTGATCTGAAGGTCATTAGTTCGAGCCTTAGCAGAGTCAGCGTGTTATGTCCTTGAGCAAGGCACTCAACCATACATTGCTCTTTGATGACACCAGTGCCAAGTTGTATGGGTCCTAATGCCCTTCCCTTGGACAACATTGGTGGCGTGGAGAGGGGAGACTTCAGCATGGGCAGGTCTTCCATACAACCTTGCCCAGGCCTCAGTCATCATCAAAAATCGATGGACAGCTGAAGATGGAGAAGATTTCTTCCACTAATCAGCTGCCCAACTCTTTACTTCACCCCTATCCCACCTCCTAGTTTCACCTGTCACATTGTGCTTCTCCCTCCTCTCCCCACGGCTTCTAACTCTGACTCCTCATCTCTTTTTCTCCAGTCCTGCTGAAGGGTCTTGAAGTGTCGACTGTACTCTTTTCCATAGGTGCTTTCTGGCCTGCAGAGCTCTTCTCAGAGTGTGTTGATGGGAAACACCCTTTCCACATCTACTCTGTCTCGGCCTTTCAACATCTGAAAGGTTTTAAATGAAATCTTCCCGTTCATCCTTCTAAATTCCAGCAAGTACAGGCCCAGAGCCATCAAATGTTCTTCATACGAAAACCCTTTCATTCCTAGAATTATCCTTGTGAACATCCTCTAAACCCTTTCCAATGTAGTGTATTTATTATTGAAAGGAATGATCACAGGGATGTTCTCTGCTGTCTATTCACCATCCCATTCCTTCCCCTGACAGTCATCTAGCTATCCACCCCCTGCAACTTAGGGTAACTATCTCCCTGTAACTCCAATCGATGATCTCCTCCGTCTCCTGTAACACATTGTGGTTAGGTTACAACTGGAGAAATCTGTACAGTTCTGGTTTCCCCACTATAGAAGGGTGTGATTGAAATGGAGAGGGTGTAGAGGAGATTCACCAGAATGTTTTCTGAGATGGTCTTTTTAAGTTATAAGAAGATTGGATGGTTTGGGTTGGCATCCCTTGGAGCAGAGGAGTGTGGGAGAACCTGACAGAGATGCACAAAATTAAGTTGAAATAAAAAGCGTCAGCTCTGACTGTGACTGTAACATTGAAACAGTGACTGTCTCCCCTCTCGTATAGTCAACAGGGCTTTGTGAAGGGAAGATCGTGCCTCACGAGCCTGATTGAGTTTTTTGAAGAGGTAACAAAAGAAATTGATGAGGGTAGAGCAGTGGATGTGGTCTACATGGACTTTAGCAAAGCATTTGACAAGGTCCCTCATGAGATACTCGTCCAGAAAGTCATGAGGCATGGGATAAGTGGAACCTTGGCTGTTTGGATAAAAAATTGGCTTAAAGGAAGAAAGCAGAGGGTAGTTGTGGAAGGAAAGTATTCTGCCTGGAGGTCAGTGACTAGTGGAGTGCCGCAGGGATCTGCCCTGGGACCCCTGCTATTTCTGATTTTTATAAATGACCTGGGTGCAGAGGCAGAAGGATGGGTGAGTAAGTTTGCAGATGACATGAAGATTGAAGGAGTTGTGGATGAAGCTGTAGGTTGTCGAAGGTCACAAGAGGATATAGACCGATTGCAGAGTTGGGCAGAAAAATGGCAGGTGGAGTTCAATCCGGACAAGTGTGAAGTGATGTATTTTGGAAGGACAAACCAGAAGACTGAGTAAGGATTAATACTCAGTTACTTAAGAGTGTGGATGAACAAAGGGGGTTCAAATCCATACATCCCTCAATGTCCTTGCACAGGTAGTTAAGAAGGCCTATGGGATGCTAGGCTTCATTAACAGGGGGATTGAGTTCAAGAGTAGAGAGGTCATGTTGCAACTCTACAAACCTCTGGTGAGACCACACTTAGAATATTGTGTTCAATTCTGGTCACCTCATTATAGGAAGAATGTGAAAGCTATGGAGAGGGTGCAGAGGAAATTTACCAGGATGCTGCCCGGTTTGGAGAACAAGTCATATGAAGCAAGGTTAACAGAGCTGGGACTTTTCTCTTTGGAGCATAGAAGAATGAGAGGGGACTTGATAGAGGTCTACAAGATTATGAGAGGCATAGATAGGGTGGATAGTCAGTATCTGTTTCCCAGGGCACCAATAGCAAACACCAGAGGGCATATGTACAAAATTAAGGGAGGGAAGTTTAGGGGAGACATCAGGGGTAAGTTTTTTACACAGAGGGTTATGTGTGCCTGGAATGACTTGCCAGGGATTGTGGTGGAGGCTAAAACATTAGGGGTATTTAAAAGCCTCTTGGACAGGCACTTGGATGAAAGAAAAATGGAGGGTTATGGGGTAGTGTGGGTTTAGTACTTTTAAAGGATTATATGGGTCTGCACAACATGGAGGGCTGAAAGGCCTGTACTGTGCTGTAGTGTTCTATGGTTCTATGGAAGGCATGATATCTGTTAGTGAGAAAGCAAGCCTGAAGGATGTCAAATTGTTGGAATGAACAGTTAGTTTTTGATGTACTGTAGACCATGGTCTCTCTTTCGGGCTTTGCTGTTGCTTACATAGAAGGTGTTGGGAATACCGATGCTTTATGCTGGAATAATTGGGGAGAGGGGGAGCGGGACAGTTGATGCTGCTTGTGCTTGGGAGGAGGCCAGAGGGCTTTGGAATTCTTATGATTTTTCTGTCATTCATTCTTTGGGGTTTTTCTTATATTTCGAGGATTTCAGGTTGTATATTGTATACAATGGTATTAAATGTAACCATTAAATTATTCGGAGATTACATAGCGTGCTTGCTCAGAAATGTTTACGTGAAGCAGATGTAATCATTAAAGAAATGTGAGGAAGCGTTTTCCACCCAGAATGTGGCTACAATCTGGAATGTATTGCGTGAGAGGCTTATGAAAATATGTGCTCTCAAAACATTTCAGAAATATCTTGATGAACACATGGAATGAAGGAACTCAATGTATTGGTAGGAAAGAATTATCAAAGCTTTGGGGCTAAGAGTGGAGAGGAGAGAGAGACAATATAAAGAGGACAGGGTGAGTGGTAGAACAAGGGTAAATGATGATTGGTGGATTGTAAGGGGGTGAAAGATGATGGACAGGTTAATCCAGGTATGTGAGTGGTGGAGTTGGGAGGTAAAGGGAGGTGGATAACAGATGCAGCCTGGAGGAGATTGGGAAAAAGAGGAAGGAAGATGAAGATGGAGGAGGTTGCTAACAGTAATTGGAATTAAAGTCAGAATTGATCTACTGAAATTAATATATTATTATCACAGGTACCAAGATACACTGAAAATCGTGCCTTGTGTGCATTCATACAGATCAGATCATTGCATGGTGCATTGAGGCAGAACAAGTTAAAATAAAAATAACACGGAATAAAGTACAGAGAAAGTGTAGTGCAAATAAGCTCTAGGGTGCAAGAATATACTGTAATGTGGTAGATTCTGAGGTCAAGAGTGTATGTTATCTTTCTAGGGGGCTATTTAACAGTCTTATAACAGTGGGATAGAAGCTGTCCTTGAGGCTGATGGCATGTTCTTTTAGGCTTTTGTATTTTCTACCTGACGGTAAATAGGCGAAGAGACAGTGTCCTGGGTAGCTGGAGACTTTCATAATTCTGTAGCTTTACTGGAGAGGTGAGAAGTGTAGACAGAATGCAAAGTCTACCAGAGCTGGAATTTGATATGGAAGGAAGATGGCAATGGGAAAAACTAAGGGAATGGAAAATGGCAGCTGGAAAAAGAGCCAGCTAGGGGAGGGAGAGGGGAGCCTGTGTGGGTTATAGGTGGATGGAACCAGGAGGGGAAGGAAGTGAAAATGGGTGAAACAGACTGGAGGGGTTTAACTACATAATGCCTCATAGGCCTGATTTTATTCTCACAAATCAATGAATATGTTGTAAAAAAAGATCACTCCCTGCTTGTACATAGTTTTTTTTCCTTTTACTTGTTTTTTCTTTCTGCTCTTTTCTATAAGTGTAAACCTCAGATAAATACTATGCGGAGATTTGTGATATATTTGATTATATGATATTATGTACTATGTCTGAAATACATCTTATGGAAATGTTTGATTGATGATGAACAATAAAAAATAAATTACACAAAAAATGGGAGGATGAGAGAAGGGTTGGAAGGAGAGGGAGCACACATCAGACTTAAAGGTTACTGTAAATGGAACATTTCATGTTGATGTCATTAGGTTGTAGACTAACCAGGTGAAATATGAGGTGTGGTTCTGTTAGTTTGTGTTGGGCCTCATCCCAGCAATGAAGAAGGTCAGTGTGGAACAGGGAAATTGATATGGCATATGTCTGAGAGCTAGAGATGGCCACTGCTAATCAAGATCAGGCGTTCAACAAATCAGTTGCCTCATGATGTAGGGAAGCCACCTGAAGAGCACTGAATGTAGAAGGCAGGGTTGAAGGAATTGTGTATGAACCTCTGCCTCACATGGAAGGTCTACTTAGGTGCCTCTGGATAGTGGTGAGTGAGGAGGGAGAAGAGCAAGTGTCACACTGAATGTCTCCTTGGGCGGGTGTGTGTGTGTGTGTGTGTGTGACTAGCACAGGAAGGGATTTAAACTGTGCATAAAAGGTTGTCACCCTCTACCTCATTGGCATTTTAAGTGTATTTCCCATTCATACTCAATCACATTTCCTTTATTCAGTTTCCGATGCGAACTGTATTGACAACGTGGAGTTTGCAAGGATTTGTCTGCAGGTTTTAGAACTGTCTTATTTATACTGTTTTTATTGAAGAAATTATTGATTCACTATGTGAAATTCCGAAGAAGCAAAGAGCACGGAGTGCAAAAGAACTGCTAGTTGATTTAAAGTGGAACGGCTAAATGAAGCAGTAGAAACTGCTACACCGAGAGCTCATGAGGTCATGAACGTGCAGCTATGAGAAATAGAGAAACTGATGTTACCTACACATATTGTCATGGTGCAAAAGTTTCTGGAGAATTTGAAAGTGGGAGGAAGTGGAGTGATGAACACAAAATGTGGAGGTACTCAGCAGGCCAGGAAACATCTACGGAAAAAAGTACAATCAACTTTTCAGGCCCAGATCCTTTGGCAGGACTGGACTGCCAAATGGTCTTGGTCTGAAAGGTTGACTGTACCTTTTTCCATAGATTCTTCCTGGTCTGCTGAGTTCCTCCAGCTTTTTGTGCATGTTGCTTTGATTTCCCGCATCAGCAGATTTTCTCTTGTTTGAGAAGTGGAGTGGCATTTGGAAACTTGACTTACTAAAGTGTCAGTTAGCAAGCATATCACATAGATGTGCAAAAGCTCCGACAAGAAAACCTTTCGTTACCTGCTACATATCTTTTGCGAGAGTGCAGATGAAATAGAGCGAAAATGATAAGACCCAGAGGAGATCAATGTTCTTATTGACATGTTTGCTAGTTGTTAAACAGAACACCTGTATATAAAATTCAGTGTGCACAAGTTGCCACTAGGCAAATAATTGCACAGCACAAGCTTTTTGCGCACACTTATCATTACAAGTTAGAGGAAACATTGGTCACACCTCCTCAGGTTCATGGAATAATGTCAGGGGTTGAGGAGGGGTGTGTGAGGAGGTTGAATAGATGAGGGAGTCATGATGGATGTGGTCCCTGTGGAAGTGCTGGGGTGGAGAAGATGTGGCTTATTATAGCGGGTAGAAGTGGTGAAGGATAACTTGTTAGATGACAATGTTACTAAGGTGAAAGGTGAGGACTGGGAGAAATCTATCTTTGTCCTGACTTGAGGGAGATAGGGGTGAGAGCAAAACCAGAATAAATGTAAGTCCAGCCCACCTTCTTTCCCACCTGGATTAACCAGTCCATCATCTTTCACCCCTGCTCTGCTGGTCTTGTCACCATCACCTTGCCCCCCCACCACTCTCTCTTCCGCCATCTTTATACCGGCTCCCTCTCCTACCCACGCTTGGTCTCGATGCACACTTTGAATCAAAAGATGGACAGTGAATTCCTACCCACAGATGCTGCTCAACCCATTGAGTTCCTATAGCAAATTGTTTGCAGCTCCAGATTCCAGCATGTGTCTCGTCAAACTCGAGAACCTGTATGTAGATTAACTTCACGGTATAAAGCTGATTTTACTAAGTGGGCTTTGAAATTGCTGTGCTTTGTTACCTTTCCTGGAGTGATTTTCCTCCCCCCACCCTCTACTACATTTGTTACCTCTTGGGATTTTAGGACCAGGAAAGATCAGTTCAAGGATAATGGAGGTGTTAGTCATCCAGTAACAAAGAGCAGCTCTCACTTAATTGCCTGCAACTGGATGAGGAGCCATGTGAATTAATATTTTTTAAATAATGAAGAACGTCAACTCATATAATTAAAATTCTCCTTGTTGGCTTTGAACCACATTCCTCGTTAAATTGAGAAACATAGCATAAAAGCCATAAGGTCCATTGCTTGGTATAATGCTGCTACATTTTGATATTGCACCTAATCAGGTTCTGAAACCAACCCTTAGCTACAGTGATTTTAGTTAAGTGCTGAGGGTTGATTTAAAGCTGCACTCGCAAATGCTGTCTGAACAAGTCTGAAATTTAACACCAGCATCAGTACCACAAACATGAGAACATCTGGAGATGCTGAAAATCCAAAGCAACACACACGCTCAACGCTGGAGGAACTCAGCAGGCCGGGCAGCATCTATGGAAAACAGTCAACACCTTGGGCTCAGACCCTTCTTCAGGACCGAAAAGGAAAAGGAGAAGGCAGATGAAGAAGATGAGGAGAGGACAGGAAGAGGTATAAGGTAGCAGGTGAAACCAGAAGAAGGGAAGGGGGTGGAGTAAAAAACTGGGAAGTTGATTGGTGAAAGAGATAAAGGGCTGGAGAAGGGGGAAATCTGATAGGAGAGAACAGAAGACCATGGAAGAAAAGCAAGGAGGAGGAGCACCAGAGGGATGTGATAGGCAGCTAAGGAGATAAACTGAGAGAAGGAAATGGGAATGGGGAAGGTGGGGGAGGAAGTGGGGGAAGAGGGAGAGAAGCACAGTGGTACAGTTAGTAGAAACAATGTCTCACAGCTTCAGCAACCCAGACTCTATCCCGCACCATTTGCTTGGAGTCTACAGATTTTCCCTGGGATTTCATGGGTTTCTTCCAGGTTTGCCAGATTTCTTTCACCCTATGAAAAAGTTTAAAATTCAGTGGCCCAGTATAAATTGTCCCAGCATGTTTGTGAATGGGACTGGGTTGTTGTGAATGTAGGGATAGTAAAAGAGTTTAGTATAGGACTAGTGTAAATGTATGCTTGCTGGTAAGAACAGAGTTAGTGGGCTGAAGGCTCTATTTCTATACTGTATGACTATAAACTTACATTGCTAGAAATTAGCTCTGCACAGACAGCTTGCTTTACAGACTCCATTCTCCCAATCTGTTACTTTGCTCGGAGTTACCGATAAATAACTGTGCTGACATGAAAATTATCATTTTAGTGAGTCATATTGTACCAAAGAGACAGAGTGGTGTCTCGGGCAAATATGTTAAATTGAAGCCTAGTGATAGATTCCTACAATCAAGGTTCTGTTTGTGTATGTTTTACCGAGGTCTGTTTTTGGTTAAATATCACATCTTGGCAGAGGTAGTTAAGTGAGACTGTTGCAAGTTCAAATCTCATTGTAAAGCTTTAACACTACACTTTAACCAATGCTTGTATTCGGTAACTTTTCTAAAGTTCAAAGTTCAAAATATATTTATTACTAAAGTATGTATACATTATGCAAACTTGAGATTTGCCTCCGAACAAGCAGCCATGAAACAAAGAAACCCAAAATAGCCCATATACTGTATAAAAACAGACCCAATGTGCAGTGAGAAAAAAAATCACATTACGCCCATAAAAAAAAAGACCATTGAGCAGACTGTTATCTTGGCCAATGTTCTACCCTCCATGAGCAGGAATGACCTGATTATTGCTTTTGAGCAACAGACACAAAATGCTGGAGAAACTCAGCATTTTGGCAACATCTATGGAGGGGAATGAAGGTTCTCAGCACAAACTGGATTATTCCTCATCATTTGCTGCCTGACCTACAAAGTTCCTCTAACATTATGTGTGTTGCTCAAGATTTCCAGCATCTGCAGAATTTCTTGTTGCTTGTTTTGCATGGGTATCTGTATGCAATAGCTAACTGAATTATCCACACAGGAAATGTAATTAACTTAATTGAGGCATTGTGAGAGAAGTGCTCAGGCTGTATGTAATGTAAGCGTACTTGCTTACTTTTACGTTTATTAGAATATTTTGATGACTCCTTTTTCCTGTACCATCTGCAAGCCTCTTAATTCATTCAATATCCAGAAAGCTATTGATCTTTGGTTTGAATTTGTTACTAATAATCTCTTCACCTTTAAATGCTTGGCATTGATTGTCCAGTGACATACCATTCAATGTAATCTATCCTAACCATTCTGCCAGAATAACTTTACCTAATCAAATTCGGTACCCTGCTTTGGATTGAACAATATCACATTTGAATTTAATGAAATGTTCTGCAATATTATGGTCATTCATTTCTTAACATCCCTTTACTTTAAGACATTTAAACTGCGCATGTTACACAATTAGAATTCCAAAGTAGCTATTATCTAAAAAGTTTCATGACAGAGAAATTCATCTCATATACATTCCCAAACCATGCCCTATACATTGCTAAAGCACACTAAATGTTAGAAGAACTCAACAAGTCATGTAGTATCTGTAGAGGTGAACAGAAAGTCAATGTTTCAAGCCAAGACACTTCATCGGGACTGGAAGAAAGGAGGAAGATGGCAGAATAAGAAGGTGGGGAAAGGGAAGAACAAGATAGAAGGTGATAGGTGAAGCCAGGTGGTTAGAGGATGGGGTTTGAAGTGGTGATAAATGGAAAAGGAAAAGAACTGGAGAAGAAGGAATCTGATGGGAGAGAAGAATGGATCATGGCAGAATGGGAAGGAGGTGGGGCACTAGGAGGAGTTAATAGGCAGGGGAGGAGAAGAGGTTAGAAGACAGAGTGGGGAAATGAAGAAGAAGGGGGGGGGGGGGAAGTACTGGAAGTTCAGAAATCAACGTTCATGCCATCAGCTTGGAGGCTGTATATATAGTTGTCTATTGTGGTCCAAGGAAGACTACATTGTTCAGGGTGGCAGTGCTTTTTACGAGGCTGAGTTACGAGCTCGACATCAACCAGGCATGAATGGAGAGCCCTCAGGGGCGGTCTGTCACTGGATTGAACTCGGGAACCTCTGTTCTCGAGCCCGGCGCTGATCTCACTGCACCGCCAGCCGAGCTGTTGCACAATGTAACCAGTGCGTGGAAGATATTGAAGTGGAAAAGCCTTGCACAGAGACGATCCCACTCTCTCGGCCTCAGAAGTCAGGATCCAGTGGCACGAAGAATCGTGATGCCTGGCAACTTCCTTGGCTGCATTGGATGGCCGCGTCTTCTTAAGCGCTATGCCGCGCCCTACACACTCCACAATGCGCCGGTGCAACGCCTTCTCAGCTGTTGAACCCCCGGAGTTTCCTCCGCCTGATCCACCGAAGCCCTCTTCTCATGCTGGGATGAGAAAATCCCTATCTCACCCAGGGTTTCAGACCTGTCGGCTACCCTCACCCGGTTTAGCCGGCCTGTCGAAGCCGTTGCCTGGGGAGTGGCCATTGTCGCATGCAAACAGCTATGAGGAGCCACAGGTGAGAGCTGGGCATTGGTGGGGACCAATAGAGGACGAGCCACTCCAAGGAGTGCGACAAGCTCTCCATCTAGAGGAGCTACCCCTCCCATGCACCCCATGGAGGCTAGATAGACAGAATATAAGGTGTTGATTCTCCAACCAGAGAGTGGCCTCATTGTGGCAAAAGAGGAGGCCATGGGTTGACATTTCAGAATAGGAATGGGGATAGGAAGTGAAATGGTTGACCATCAGGAATTCCTGCTTTTTGCAGGTGGAGCAAAGGTGTTTGACCAATGCAGAGGAGACTGCATCAGGAGCACCGAATACAGACGGTGGCCCTGATAGGTTCTTCTGAATCACAGCAAGCAGGCAGAGGAGTAAGTCGCCGGTTTTTCGGGAAAAAGTTCAGTTTTGTTTTCAAACTACTTGGGATAAAAGAGGCACGACTGCGCAGGCGCATGACCTCAGAGCGCGGAAGATTTAAAAAGAACACCGCCATATCCAGTGGGCAGTGGACTGAGAGGCAGCAGAGTGGCTGAACGGGCTTAGGCGTAAATGGGAAGAGGCTTCCTGCGACGGTTGAGTCTTCCAGTTATGTGGTAGGTTACAGATTTATTTATTTAGAGCTAACAGTAGCATTAGAAGTATGCATTTTGGATTAGTGTTGTGCCTGGAGTGCCAGATGTGAACACCTTGGGAGACTCCCAGCCTCCTCCAGGATTACATCTGCTCCAGATACAATGAGGTGAAGCTCCTTAGGGATTGTGTGAGAGATGTGGAGCAACAACTTGATGACCTTCAGCTTATCAGAGAAAGTGAGGAGGTGATCGATAGCACCTCCATGACAGTCCCCCTCAGGAATCAATATATAGTTCTAGATACTGTTGGACAGGTTGACCAGACAGAGGAAGATCACAACAAACAGGACTCTGGCACTCTGCCCAGTGCCATGATCAAGAGAGCAAGGAGAAATGCAGTCGTTATAGGGGATTCCATCGTGAGGGGAGCAGACAAGAGATTCTGCGAGCCGGACAAGGATACCTGGATGGTGTGTTGCCTCCCTGGTGCCAGGGTACAAGATATCTTGGATTGGGTCCAGAGTATTCTCAGGAGAGAGGGCGAGCAACCAGAAGTCTTGGTACAAGTTGGTACCAATGACATAGACAGAAAAAGAGAGGAGGTCCTGAAGGAAGATTACTGGGAGCTAGGAAGAGAATTGAACACCCGGAACTCCAGAGTAATAATCTCAGGATTACTGCCTGAGCCACGCGCTAATGATGGTAAGAATAGCAGAATTAAGCAGATGAATGTGTGGCTAAGTAACTGGTGCAGGGGGCAGTGCTTCAAATTCTTAGATCATTGGGACTTATACAGAAACGATGGGCTACACCTGAACTCCAAGGGTACTAATATCCTGCCAGGATTGTTTAATATAACTGTTAGGGAGGGTTTAAACTGAGTTGGCAAGGGTAAGGAAACCAGGGTGTTAGGGTTGAGGAAGCGGAAAAAAGAACTAAGTCATGGAAGTCCTGCTGTTCAGGAGGATTTAAACTAATGTGGCAGGAGGATGGGAACAAGTGAAGAAAGACAGAGGGGTATAAATTGAGGGTAGAAGCAGAAAGTAGTAAGGTGAAAAGTAAAAGTGGCAAGCAGGCAAATCCAGGGCAAAAATCAAAAAGGGCCACTTTTCAACATAACAAGCCTGAAGGCTTTGTGTGTCAATGCAAGGAGGATTCGTAACAAGGTGGATGAATTGAATGTGCAGATAGTTATTAATGAATATGATATAATTGGGATCACAGAGACATGACTCCAGGGTGACCACGGATAGGAGCTCAACATCCAGGGATATTCAATATTCAGGAGGGATAGACAAAAAAGAAAAGGAGGTGGGGCAGCATTGCTGGTTAAAGAGGAAATTAACGCAATAGAAAGGAAGGACATTAGCCCCCAGAATGTGGAATTGATATGGGTAGAGCTGCATAACACTAAGGGGCAGAAAACGCAGGTGGGAGTTGTGTACAGACCACCTAACAGTAATAGTGAGGTTGGGGATGGCATTAAACAGGAAATTAGAAATCTGTGCAATAAAGGAACAACAGTTATAATGAGTGACTTCAATCTACATATAGATTGGGTGAACCAAATTGGTATGGGTGCTGAGGAAGAGGATTTCCTGGAATGTATGTGGGATGGTTTTCTGACCCAACATGTCGAGGAATCAACTAGAGAGCAGGCCATTCTAGATTGGGTATTGAGCAATGAGGAAGGGTTAGTTAGCAATCTTGTCGTGTGAGGCCCCTTGGGTAAGAGTGACCATAATATGGTGGAATTCTTCATTAAGATGGAGAGTGAAATAGGTAATTTAGAAACAAAGGTTCTGAACTTAAAGCAGGGTAACTTTGAAGGTATGAGACATGAATTAGCCAAGATAGACTGGCAAATGATACTTAAAGTGTTGATGGTGGATATGCAATGGCAAGCAGTTAAAGATTGCATGGAGGAACTACAACAATTGTTCATCCCAGTTTGGCAAAAGAATAAACCAGGGAAAGTAGTGCACCCATGGCTGACAGGGGAAATTAGGGATAGTATCAAATCCAAAGAAGAAACATAAAAATTAGCCAGAAAAAGCAGTACACCTGAGGACTGGGAGAAATTCAGAGTCCAGCAGAGGAGGACAAAGGGCTTAAGTAAGAAAGAGAAAAAAGATTATGAGAAAAAGCTGGCAGGGAATATAAAAACTGACAGTAAAAGCTTTTATAGATATGTGAAAAGAAAAAGATTGGTTCAGACAAACGTAGGTCCCTTACAGTCAGAAACAGTTGAATTGATTATGGGGAACAAAGACATGGCAGACCAATTGAATAACTACTTTGGTTCTGTCTTCACTAAGGAGGACATAAATAATCTTCTGGAAATAGTAGGGGACCGAGGGTCTAGTGAGATGGAGGAACTGAGGGAAATACATGTCAGTAGGGAAGTGGTGTTAGGTAAATTGAAGGGATTAAAGGCAGATAAATCTCCAGGGCCAGATGGTCTGCATCCCAGAGTGCTTAAGGAAGTAGCCCAAGAAACAGCAAATGCATTAGTGATAATTTTTCAAAACTCTTTAGATTCTGGATTAGTTCCTGAGGATTGGAGGGTGGCTAGTGTAAGCCCACTTTTTAAAAAAGGAGGGAGAGAGAAACCGGTGAATTATAGACTGGTTAGCCTGACATCAGTGGTGGGGAAAATGCTAGAGTCAGTTATCAAAGATGTAATAAACAGCACATTTGGTAAGCAGTGAAATCATCAAACAAAGTCAGTATGGATTTGTGAAAGGAAAATCATGCCTGACAAATCTTATAGAATTTTTTGAGGATGTAATTAGTAGAGTGGATAGGGGAGTCAGTGGATGTGGTATATTTAGATTTTCAAAAGGCTTTTGACAAGGTCCCACACAGGAGATTAGTGTACAAACTTAAAGCACACAGTATTGAGGGTATGGTATTGATGTGGATAGAGAATTGGTTGTCAGACAGGAAGCAAAGAGTGGGAGTAAACGGGACCTTTTCAGAATGGCAGGCAGTGACTAGTGGGGTTCCGCAAGGCTCAGTGCTGGGACCCCAGTTGTTTACAATATATATTAATGATTTAGACGAGGAAATTAAATGCAGCATCTCCAAGTTTGCGGAAGGCACGAAGCTGGGCGGCAGTGTTAGCTGTGAGGAGGATGCTAAGTGGATGCAGGATGACTTGGATAGGTTAGGTGAGTGGACAAATTCATGGCAGATGCAATTTAATATGGATAAATGTGAGGTTATCCACTTTGGTTGCAAGAACAGGAAAACAGATTATTATCTGAACAGTGACCGGTTAGGTAAATGGGAGGTGCAACGAGACCTGGGTGTCATTGTATACCAGTCATTGAAGGTGGGCATGCAGGTACAGCAGGTGGTGAAAAAGGCAAATGGTATGTTGGTATTCATAGCAAAATAGGGAGGTTCTAATGCAGTTGTACAAGGCCTTGGTGAGACCACACCTAGAGTATTGTGTGCAGTTTTGGTCCCCTAATCTGAGGAAAGACATTCTTGCCATAGAGGGAGTACAAAGGAAGTTCACCAGATTGATTCCTGGGATGGCAGGACTTTCATATGAAGAAAGACTGGATCGAGTGGGCTTAAACTCATTGGAATTTAGAAGATTGAGGGGGGATCTTATTGAAACGTATAAAATTCTAAAGGGATTGGACAGGATAGATGCAGAAAGATTGTTCCCAATGTTGGGGAAGTCCAGAACGAGGGGTCACAGCTTAAGGAGAAAGCGGAAGCCTTTTAGGACTGAGATGAGGAAAAACTTGTTCACACAGAGAGTGGCGAATCTGTGGAGTTCTCTGCCACAGGAAACAGTTCAGGCCAGTTCATTAGCTATATTTAAAAGGGAGTTAGTTATGGCCCTTGTGGCTAAAGGGAACAGGGGTATGGAGAGAAGGCAGTTACAGGGTTCTGAGTTGGATGATCAGCCATGATCATACTGAATGGCGGTGCAGGCTCGAAGGGCCAAATGGCCCACTCCTGCACCTATTTTCTATGTTTCTCTGTTTCTACAGATGAAGTATTGCCTCAGCTGGAAGGACTGCTTGGGGACCTGAATGGAGGCAAGGGAGGAAGTGAATGGGCAGGTGTAGCACTTCTGTCGCTTGTAATGTTAAAGGTTAAGGATTTCAGTGGGGAGGGATGAATGGATAAGGTAAATCATGGAAGCCGAGAGTGTGAAGGAGGCAAAGTTGTGTTTAGTGGTAGAAGATAGTGGAAGTTATGGAGAATGACATATTGGATGTGGAAGCTCATGGGGTAGTAGGTGAAGACAAGAGGAGCTCTCTCCTTGTTAAGGCAGCAGGAAAACAGGGTGAACGCAGATGTCTGGGAGATGGAGGTGATTGGGTGAGGGTAGTATTAATGGTAAAGGAAGGGAAACCCTATTCTATAAAGAAGAAGGGCATCTCTGTTGGAAAGGAAAACTTCTTCCTGGGAACAGATGCGGCAGAGGCAAAGAATCTGAGAAAAGGGAATGGCATTTTTACATGAGTCAAAGTGGGAACAGATAAAGTCAAGATGGCCATGGGAAACAGGGGGTTTATGAAAGACATCAGTAGACAGTTAGTCCCCAGTGATGGACAAACAGAGAGATTGAGAAAGGGGGGAGAGATTTCAGAAATGGATCAAGTGAATTTAAGGGCAGGGTGGAAGTTAATGAAATTGACAAGCTTAGCAGGTGTGCTTGAAGCAGCACCAATGCAGTTGGCAATGTGGTACGGAAAGAGTTGGGGAGAATAACAGGGAAGGCTTGAAACATGACTGTTATACATAGCCAACAAAAAGGCAAGCATAGTTGGGGCCTCTGTGGAGGAAAACTGGTCGGGTCTGTTGTCAAAAAAGAAATGGAGAATTTTAAGGGTTTCTTGGTGGGGGATAGAAGTGTATAGGGTCTGAATATCCATGGTGAAAATGTGGCTCTACCACCAATTACAGCTTTACCTCCACCACTCACTCTCTGCTGACTGCACGGATCACTCCCTCTGTAATTCCCTTGTCCATTTATCACTTCCCACTATTCCCACTAATCTCTTTCCTGGCACTTATCTCTTCAAGTGGTAAAAGTGTAACGCCTGTCCATTCAACTCTTTTCCTCACCTTACGCTACAAACTGTCCTTCCAGTTGAAGCAACACTTCACCTGTGAATCTGTTGGGGTCATCTACTGCATCCAGTGCTCCCAATGCAGCCTTCACTATATTGATGAAAACCAGGGGTAGATTGTGGGACTGCTTGGTCAAACACCTTAGCTCCATCTGCAAAAAGCAAAATTTCCCAATGACCAAGCATTCAATTTCCTGTCCTCATTCCCATTCAGACACATTGGTCCATGGTCTCTTCTTCTGCCACAATGAGGGCATTTTCATGTTAGAGGAGCAACATCTTATATTCAGTCTACATTGCCTGGCATGAACATTGACTACTCAATCTTCCAGTAATTTCCCACCCCCTTCCCTCTTCTTCATTTCCCCACTTTGGTTTCTCACCTCATCGCCTCACCTGCCTACTTTCTCTGTCTAGTGCCCCTTTCTCCCATGATCCACTCTCCTCTCCCATCAGATTCCTTCTTCTGTCGCCCATTCCCTTTTCCACATCACCTCCCAGCTTCTTACTTCATCCCACTCCCCCATCCACCTCCCTTCACTCATCACCTTCTAGCTTGTCTTCCTTTCAAACCCTGAGGAAGGGTCTTGGTCTGAAGCACTGAAGCATTGACTGTGTGTGTGTGTGTGTGTGTGTGTGTGTGTGATTTGATCTGCAGGATCTGTTGTGCCTGTATACTGCTAGGACTAACTGATATGCACTACTTATATGTGGATTAAATATTTCTTTGATTACTGCATTACCAATCACATGCACATCAAATTCCTATAGCTACACTATGCCCAACATCATGAATATGGTTTGATAATCTATAAACAACTCCGACAATGCTTTCTGTCTTTGGCTGTTTCTTAACCCAAGCTGAACTGATTTTCAATCTCCACCACAGTCTGCCAAACAATAATCTTTTCTAACATCTGAACTGATGTAAACCCTGTGTAACCACTCCCTTAATGTTTGGCTGAAATTCCTAAACATCAAATACCATCAATATTCTAGCACAGCCTTTAATTACATAGCAACCAAGTGTCAATCAATTCATAACCATGTACAAATATTTAAGTAATTAATTCCTTCACCATATAGTAAATTCAGTGTAAAATTAGATATACATTTAAATGTGACCTTTTAATATTTTACACACCCTGATCGTATTTTTTGCTTGCCTTTGTTTCTGTGGTTTTTTTAATTCATTATGCACATTCTAACCTTCCACTTTCAGGTTTTTTCTTGACCCTCTTTTCAAGTTCCTATTTCCTTACTATGCTATTGCAAGCTGGAAAATAATATTGGAGAGGCAGTAATAGGTAACAGCAAAATAGCAGTTGAACTGAAGAAGTATTTTGCAAGTAGTCTTCTCTGTGGAAGAATGCTGCAGCATGCTGGAAATTCAAGGGCATCAGGGGGCAGAAATGAGTGTGGTCACTATTACTAAGAAGAAGGAGCCTGGGAGATTGAAAGATCTGAAGGTCCATAAGTTACCTGGACCAGATGGACAGCACAACGAAGTTCTGAAATTGGAAGCGGAAGAGATTGTGGAGGCATCAAGAATCACTAGATTCTGAAGTGGTTACGGAGGACTGGAAGATTGCATCTGTTACCCCACTCTTTAAGAAGGGATGGAGGAAAAAGACAGAAAGTTGTAGGACAGTTAGCCTGACTTTAGTGGTTGGCAAGCTGTTGGAGTCCATTATTAAGGATGAGGTTTCGGGGCACTGGGAAGAAGACGATAAAGTAGGCCAATACCAGGTTGGCTTCCTTCAGGGGAAATCATGCCTGACAAATCTATTTGAGTTATTTTAGGAAATAACAGGCAGGATCGAGAAAGGAGAGTCAGTGGATGGTGTTTACTTCAATATTCAGAAGGCCTTTGCTGCACATTAAGCTGCTTAACAAGTTAACAACCCATGGCGTCTCAGGAAAGATACCAACATGAACCTAAGATTCGCTGACTGGCAGAAGGCAATGAGTGGGCATAAAGGAATCCTTTTCTGGTTGGCTGCCAGTGACTAATAGTATTCCAAATGGGTCAGTGTTGGGTCTGCTGCACTTCATGCTATATATTCATGATCTAGATGACAGAATTAATGGCGGTCTGGCCAAGTTTGTGGATAATATAAAGAAAGGTGGCAAGCAGACAGTGTTGAGGAAGCAAGTGGTCTGCAAAAGGACCTGGACAAATTTGGAGGATGGGTAAAGGAGTGGGAGGTGGAATATAGTATAACGTATGCTCAAGCACTTGGTAGAAGAAATAAATTCATATCCATTTTCTAAACAGGAAGCAAATTCAGAAATCATAGGTGAAAATGGTCTTGGGAGTCTGCATGCAGGATTCCCTGAAGGTTTAATTTGCAGGTTGAGTAAGTAGTAAGAAATGTTAGCATTCATTTTGAGAGGACTAGAATATAAAAGCAAGGATGCAATGCTATGACTTTATAAGGCATTGGTCAGACAACATTTGGAGTATTATGAGTAGTTTTGGGCCTAATATGTAAGGATAGATCTGTTGGCATTGGAGATGGTGCAGTGGAGATTTACAGTAATAATTCTGGAAGGAAAGTGTTAACACATGAGGAGAGTTTGATGACTCTGGGCCTGTGCTCACTGGAGTTTAGAAGAATGAGAGGGAATCTCCTGGAAACCTACCAAATATTGAAAGACCTAGATAGAGCGGATGCGAAGAGGATGTTTCCAATAGTGGGAGAGACTCAGACGAGAGGGCACAGCTTCAGAATACAATGACTTTCCTTCAGATCACAGCTGAGGAGAAATTTCTTCAGCCAGTGAGCGGTGCCTCTGTGGAATTTGTGGCCATGGAGGGTGATGGAAGTCAAGTCATTGGGTATATTTAAAGTAAAAGTTAATAGTTTCTCAATTATCAGGGTATTAACAGTTACAGAGAGAAGGCAGGAGAATGTGGTTGAGAAAGAAAATAAATCAGCCATGATCAAATGGCAGAGCAGACTTGATGGACTGAATGGCCTAATTCTTCTCCTATGTCTTTTATGGTCTTATTCATCCCAGTTCTGCTGAGGCATGAATTGTCTGACTTCTGCGTTTCACTTCTCTCAGAGATGGTCCTAAAATCTCAGGATCTACAGTGTTCCTTCCTAAGCCACCTCCCAGGCCTGGCATGTTGTACTGGGATCACTACCTTGAGATCCTGTTTTCTGCCTCTTACCTAGTTTTTTAAAAATCTGCTTTTAGGACTGATGCACCATCACTAACTCTGAGACGTGGGTTTAGGTAGGCTTTTATTGGCTGGAAGAAAGCACAAGCAGCAAGTGACCACCACACAACATCCTGGAGACTGAGGAAGGGTCTGTGGCTCCAATCGCCTTTATACAGGGGTCTGTGGGAGGATCCACAGGAGCAGTCAGCAGGGGGGGGGGGGCATGTCCAGACAGGTATATGTAGTTCACCACAAGGACTTTATCCATCTTTCTACCCATACCATTAGTATCAACGTAAACACCTGCTCAGCAGCTGATCAATGATATTCTTGATTCTGGCACAAGGGAAGCAATATATAATTCTGGAGCAAACATGAGGAAATCTGCAGATGCTGGAAATTCAAACAACAACACACACAAAATGTTGGTGGAACACAGTAGGCCAGGCAGCATCTATAAGGGGAAGCGTTGTCGATGTTTTGGGCCGAGACCCTTCGTCTAGACTAACTGAAAGGAAAGATAGTATCCACCAGCATTTTGTGAGTGTTGATATAATTCTGGAGTCACATTTATAGCTATTGGCATTGACAGTGGTCTATCATTGTCACATGTACATTAAGGTAGCTTAAAAAAGACAGAATGCAAAACTTTTCATTGTAGTTACTGAGCAAATGCAGTGCAGGTAAACAAATAAAGTGCAAGTATCATGATGAGGTTGATTGAGAGTTTGAGAGTTTAAAAATTCATCTGTTCATGAGTCTGAGAACAGTAGGTAGAAGCTGCCCTTCAGCCGTGTGTATGTATTTTCAGGTTTTTGTATCTTTTGCCCAATGGGGAAGGGAGAAGAGACAACATCTGGGGGTGGGGAGGAAAGAGACTTTGATTTTGTTGCCTGCTTTTGTGGGAGAGTAGGTGTAGATGCACTCACCAGAGGGAAGGCTGGTTTGTCTGATGGATTAGGTTGTGTTTACAACTCTGCGGTTTCTTGTGGACTTGGGCAAAGCACTTGTCATACCAGACTATGACGCATCCAGATAGGATGTTTTCTATGGTGCACCTTAAAACTTTTCAGCCACCAGGCACACGTCTATCTTTCTAACTATTGAATTCCCAATCATGATTTGTCTCTCACTCTTCTTCTTTCCCTCCCCCCTCCCTGTGCAGTTAAGCTTCATCCTGTGTCTGGCTGCTCCTCATCACTCTAACCAGTAACAAAAAGAGAAAATCCTGTGATACCTGCCTGCGCCTCCTCGTCCAGCCAACAGTGATCAATACTTATGTCAGCACTTCCTTAAAGACCGCATCCATGTTGTCCTCAGCCTTCTGGAAGTCCACAGTATGGCAGTCTATTCTCCAACTCCACGCCATGGAATTCTGCAACTGCAAAACTTCAGTGTACATTGTAGCCCTTGTCTACACTTCCTCTGTAGCTATAACACCAAATTCTGAATCCTGTTGTTCTTTTTGTGCCTCAATGTAACTATGTATGTCATGATCTGTTTGAATGATACCATATAACCATATAACAGTCACAGCACGGAAACAGGCCATCTCGGCCCTCCTAGTCTGTGCCGATACATGGCAAAGGGTTTTCATATAATCTTGGTATTTACAGTATGATAATATTAAACAAATCCAATCCAATCTAGGTCACTGAGAGCGTCCACATACGACAGGATATACATTCAACTCAACTGAGCTGGCCTATCAACCTCACCTTTTTAGATATCATTTAAGTAGGACCTTGTCAGAAAACAAAGGTGAATCACCTGTCCGCCTTCTGTCAACACCTCTTCTGAACTGTCCCCCTACATTCAAACTGATACAAACTGCTCCTTCCTCACACAACAAACCCCATACAAAGAGAGGGTGTGTGTATGCTCAAACCTAATCCATCTTGCATCCACAGTTTCACACACAAAATGCTGGAAGAACTCAGCAGGTCAGGCACCATCTATAGAAATGAATAAACAGTTGGCCTTTAGGGCTAACACTCTTCTTCAGGAACGAAGTAGAAGGGAGCAGACACTGGAATAAAATTTGAAGGGAGGGGAAGGAGGATAGCTAGAAGGTGATAGGTGAAGCCAAGTTGATGAGAAAGGTAAAGAGCTGGAGAAGAAGGTATCTGATAGGAGAGGAAAGTAGACAGGAGAAAGCGAAGGAGAAGTGATTGGCAGGGAAGAAAATTTAAAAGGCTAGAGAGGGGAATAAAAGAAGAGTGATGGGGGAGGGGAAAATACCAGGAGAAATTGATAATCATGCCATCAGGTTGGAGGCATCAAAATTGTATTTGGATCCCTTTGAGTTAATAAATAAATCAGAATATAAAAGACAAAGAAAATATAGGTTACCAGAAGCCAGTTATAATCTGTGCTGATTGTATATACTTGCTATTTAGACACTAATATGCATTAGATTATGATTGACAAATCTCATCATAACTTGTTGTGAAAGCGACAAGATTATTTGAATTGCCAGCAGTTACAGGTTACAGTTAAAGACTTTATGTCACTGGATGAATGTCAGGCAGAAATACCTTGCATGACTGGGCATGGTATAGACTTCGAGAAAGCAGATCAGAAAGAAACTTTCGAATTATGCACACATATACTTGTCAGCTGAACTGCAACCACAGGTCATATGGCTTAGAGACAGGTCGTTCAACCCGTTAAGGCCACTCTGACCATCACCCACAACTCCGAGGATCAGGCAGCACCAGGGGAGGCAAAGGGATAGTCAATGTTTCGGGGTCCATCATCAGGACTGAGAGTGTAGAGGGGAGATGTCTACATAAATTAGTAAAAGAGAAAGATGAGGAAGGAGACGAAGGGAAGTGGGAGAGGAGGGTTGAGGTAAGGACAGAGGCTGGAAGATGGTAAGAGGAGACAACAGTAATCTTACTAATCCTATTATTGTTACCAGGTTCGGATATGGCCCAAGTGCATAATAAGAGACACTGAAGTGGGTCGATATTTCACAGACTTTAATGTGAACAGTGTTAAAGGGAAAAGAACACAATAAACTCTAGGCCAAACAGGATCATTAGCTAAAACTCTCAAATGGTAAACAAAGCCTACACTGAGGCTGTAAAGAACAACTAAGAATTAAATTCTAGTCTTCAGAGTCAGTTGACTGGAAAGTCCAATTTCTCAGGCAAGGTGGAATGCAAGCAAAGAAACGTAGCTATGCCTAACTCCTGACAAATACTATGATGGAATGAATGGGGTTAAATACCATCACAATTAAATAAAAATTAGCTGTTGCCGAATCTGATGCGCTGCTGAGTCCATGGTTGTGCCAAATATAGGATGTTATGTTGAAGTCTTATAAGATATTGGTGAGGCCTAATTTGGAGTTTTGTATGCAGTTTTAGTCACCTACCTACAAGAAAGATGTAAATAAGATCTAAATAGTACAGAGGAAATTTACACGGATGTTGCAATGTCTGGAATACCTGAGTTTTAAGTCCTTCAATAGAACTTCTATCTTTGGAATCTAAAAGGTGGAAAGGAAATTTGATGGAGGTATACAAAATTATAAGGGGTATAGATAAGCGAGATGCGTGCTGGCTTTTTCCACTGAGGTTGACTGGGACTACAACCAGAGGTCATGGGTTAAGGGTAAAAGTTGAAAAGTTTAAGGGGAACATGAGGGGCCTTCTTCACTCAGAGGGCTGTGAGCATGGGAACAAGCTGCCAACACATGTGGTGCATGCAAGCTCAATTTCAATGTTTAAGAGAAATTTGGGTAGGTACATGGATGGGAGGGTTACAGACAAGTATGGATCTGGTACAGGTTGATGCGAGTAGACAGTTTAAAAGACAAGGCACAGTCTAGATGGGCAGAAAAGCCTGCTTATTTGCTGTATTTTTCAATGACTGTGACTCCATGACTATTTTATTCTTTATTTAAACTCTAACACTCAGCTACACAGTAGGGGTAATTTGTAGTAGCCAATTAACCTACCAAACTGCATATATTTGGAATGAGGGAAGAAACCATAAAGTTACGGGGGGAACATTACAAACTACATGCAGATTTGGAAATCAAGATTGTACTGCATTGCTGGAGCTGTCAAACAGTAGCTCTCTGACTGTACTGCCATGCCATCGTAGAGTCATAGAGTACAGAAACAGGCTCTTTGGCCCAACTGGCCCATGCTGACCAAAATTCCCTTCTAAACTAGACCCTGATGCAAACGAGACTGTATATTCTAGAAACAACACACACAAAATGTTGGTGGAACACAGCAGGCCAGGCAGCATCTATAAGGAGAAGCACTGTTGACATTTCGGGCTGAGACCCTTTGCCAGGACTGAGAGGAAAGATAGTAAGAGATTTGAAAATAGTGGGGGGAGGGGGAAATGCAAAATGATAGGAGAAGACTGGAGGGGGTGGGATGAAGCTAAGAGCTGGAAAGGTGATTGGAGAAAGTGATACAGAGCTGGAGAAGGGAAAGGATCAATGCATGGGAGGCCTTGGGAGAAAGAAAGCGGGTGGGGGAAGCACCAGAGGGAAATGGAGAACAGGCAAACAACTAAATATGTCACTGATGGGGTAAGAAGGGGAGGACGTGCATTAACGGAAGTTAGAGAAGTCAATGTTTGCTCTATATATTCTAGAAATCTGGAGCAACAGACACACAAAAATAAACAGTTAACCTTTTGGGCCAGGACCCAAAACGCTGAAGATCACTTTCTTACAGGACTGGAATGGAATGGGGCAAAAAACAGAATAAGAGATAGGAGCAGAATCTGGCAGGTAATAGGTGGATCCAGGTGATGGAGAAGAAGGCAGAGGGTGGAAGGAAGGGAAAAGGGAATATTGTAAGAAGCCTGTGCAGAACTTTGAAAAAGAATTCCAGGCTGCTTGGCAGGTATTGATGTACACACTGTTTAGGAGCTCAGAGCATGATGCGTCAAACTATGTGCTAATAACATAATTCAGATGATGTACATTAGCACTTTCCCAGAGCTGGAATTTTGATGCAAATTCCTTGTTCATCAAAATGAGGACCAACTATGACAGAAAATGTGAAAACAGAGCCTGGAGGAGGGACTTAACTTCTGTCACTCAATGAAGCACAATAGGCTTACACAAGGAAATCTGTAGATGCTGGGAATTCAAGCAACACACACAAAATGCTGGTGGAACGCATCAGGCCAGGCAGCATCTATAGGGAGAAGCGCTGTCGACGTTTCGGGCCGAGATCCTTCGTCGGGACTAACTGAAAGGAAAGATAGTAAGAGATTTGAAAGTAGGAGGGGGAGGGGAAAATGCAAAATGATAGGAGAAGACCGGAGGGGGTGGGGTGAAGCTGAGAGCTGGAAAGGAGATTGGCAAAAGGGATACAGAGCTAGAGAAGGGAAAGGATCATGGGACAGGAGGCCTAGGGAGAAAGAAAGGGGAAGGGGAGCACCAGAGGGAGATGGAGAACAGGCAGAGTGATGGGCAGAGAGAGAGAAAAAAAGGGGAGGGGGAAAAAACAAAAAAAAGCTAAATATATCAGGGATGGGGTAAGAAGGGGAGGAGGGGCATTAATGGAAGTTAGAGAAGTCAGTGTTCATGCCATCAGATAAGAGGCTACCCAGCCGGTATATAAGGTGTTGTTCCTCCAACCTGAGTGTGGCTTCATCTTGACAGTAGAGGAGGCCATGGATAGACATATCAGAATGGGAATGAGATGTGGAATTAAAATGTGTGGCTACTGGGAGATCCTGCTTTCTCTGGCAGACAGAGAGTAGGTGTTCAGCGAAACAGTCCCCAGTCTGCGTCGGGTCTCACCAATATATAAAAGGCCAGACCGGGAGCACCAGATGCAGTATACCACACAGGTGAAGTGTTGCCTCACCTGGAAGGACTGTCTGGGGCCCTGAATGGTGGTGAGGGAGGAAGTGTGAGGGCAGGCGTAGCACTTGTTCCGCTTGCAAGGATAAGTGCTGGGAGGGAGATCGGTGGGAAGGGACGGGGAGGATGAATGGACAAGGGAGTTGCATAGGGAGCGATCCCTGCGGAAAGTAGAAGGAGGGATGGAGGGAAAGATGTGCTATCAACAATAGGCTTCTCAGCTAAATCAACAACTTTCAGCAAATAAAAAGCCTGTGTAAGTTACTAGTCAGTCTTTTATATAGTGGCATGTACCCTCTGTACAAATGTAGCCCTGTGCAATTATTAGTTCACATGGCAATGCATATCACATGAAATGGCTTCTATAAATAGGCTAAAAAGCTTGTTTAGAACCAGCTGCTTGGAAAATTACTCCAATATCACTTAAATAGGTGACATTGTTGACAGCGAAGGTGATTATCAGGATTTACAAAGGGATCCAGATTACCTGTTTAAGTGGACTGAGAAATGGCAAATGAAATTTAATTCAAATAAGTGTGAGGTATTGCATTTCAGGAAGACAGAAGTGGGCAGGACTTTCACTGTGAATGGTGGTGTCTCGGTGAATGTTCAAGTACAGAAGGAGCCGGGAGTACAAGTGCATTGTTCCCTGTGTCACAGGTAGTCAGAGTGGCAAAGAAGTCTTTTGGCGCACTGGCCCTCCTCCATCAGGATGTTGAGTATAGAGGTTGGCAGGTTAAGTTGCAGTTGTACAAGACATTGGTGATGCCCCACTCAGAATATTATGGTCAATTTTGGTCACCCTGCTATAGAAAAGATGAAATTAAGATGAAAAGACAGCAGAGGAGATTCATAGAGATGTTGCCGGGACCCAGGACTCAAGAGAATGAGTTACAATAAAAGGCTGTGCAGACAAAGATTTTATTCATTGTAGTGTAAGATAATGAGGAGATCTTAAAGAGATGCAAAACTTCATGAGGGGCATAGATAGGGTGAACGCACACAGCTTCTCTCCCAAGGTGGGGGAATCAAGAAATATTGGGCGTAAGTTTAAGATAGAGGCCCTCCATAGGTGGAGGTTGATCTTGGATGTTGTCTACATGACATACAAGCCAGTACACAAGCCAAAGCAGTACAACATGGAAGCACTTAGTTGTCCATGTAGCAGGCTCCTGCTCCCCATGCTCTAGATGAATCCAAAGGAATAGCAGGGATTGATACAGTTTGGCAACAGTAGCATTACAGGAGCTGTCAGTCAGCATTGAAGTCAATGTAGGACTGCTTGAGGGATTCCCGCTCTGGATTTTTCTTCAGGATTTACTCTCAAAGCCTTCCCCGTGAGGGAGTATAGTGTGAGGCAGTGGAGGTTTGAGAGCAGAGTTTTCCTTCTCAAGAAGAGCTGCCAACCGTGACTGACAAACCCCATCTGCCCAAAACGACTGGTTTTAAGGTGCCAGTAACCCACCTTTGTGCCTTCTCGTGTCAGCAGAAATAGTTCCACCGGGCTTTGTAGCTCAGCCACAAGTAAGCACCAGGAGCTGGATTTGATTGTCAGAGCTATTTGAGATGCACACCATTGGAGCAGTTAATAGGCAGTAGGAGCTTAAATACACTACCAACCCCGGCTATAAGAATCTTAAAGAATCAGGTTCAACATAGCAGAGAAGATAGATTTAATAGAGACCTGAGGGGCAAGTGGTTCCACCCAGGCAGTGACCTGTATGTGGAATGAACTGCCAGAGAAAATAGTTGAGGCAGTTATGCTAACAACATTTTAATGATATTTGGACAGGTACAGTACAGGGATAGGAAAAATTTAGGGGGATATGCAGGTAAATGGAACATGCTTAGATTGAAATCTTTGACAGCTTGGGCTTGAAGGACCTTCAAGAACCCTTCATCGCATGTTCTCAATGCTTTATTTATTTGTTTGTTTGCTTGTTTGCATATTGGTTGTTTGTTCACCCAAGGGTGCAGTCTTCCATTGATTCTATTATGATTCTTGGATTTATTGAGTATGCCCACAAGAAAACGAACTTCAGGGTGGCATATATGTACTTTGGTAATATATTTGCATTGAACTTTTCAGAGTCAGAATCAGGTTTAATAATATTGGTGTATGTCATGAAAATTGTTGTTATGCAGCAGCAGTATGTCGCAATATATAATAAAAACCGTGAATTGCGGTAAGAAGTATGTAATATAAGTTAAATTAAATAAGTAGCACAAATATGTTTTGAGATAGAGTTCAGGGGGTTCAATGTCCATTCAGAAATCTGATTGTAGAAGGGAGAAGCTGTTCCTGAATTACTGAGTGTGTGCCCTCAGGCTTCCGTACCTCCGCCTTGATTGTAGCAACAAGAATAGAGCACGTCCTGGGCGATGGGGCTCTTAATGATGGATGCTGCCTTTTTGAGGCGTCATTCCTTGAAGATGTCCTGGATGCTGCGGAGGCTAGTACCAATGATGGGACTGATTGAGCTTAAAACTTTCTGCCGCTTATTTCAACCCTGAACTTTAAACTTTTAAGGACCTATTTCCATGTTCTATGGCCCAATGACTCTATGACCCTATCCTAAACAAAAGGGCAAAGTGTTACTCTTATTTATCTTTAAGTATAAGATATTATTTGCTTTAAATTTTCCCTCCCTGTTTCTATTACTGAACTGTGTGACCTGCTGCATAGTTTCCCACAGGCCACTGATAGGGCTGAGATCCACCTGAGAAGTCTACAAGCATATTGAAGGCTAGTGGTGACAGTTGCTCCCTGACTCCTGACCTCCCTTCCTCATCCCCCAGCAAAATAGGGGTGGGAATTATGTCTGAGATCTCTTCATTTGTAAGTAGTTTAATTGCTTGTGGACACAAAATCAAATCCTAGTAACAAGCAACTTGCTGCAAGAACTCAGTTGGTCGAGCAACATATATGACTGGAGGGGATGGTGGATGGTGAAATATCATCGATATTTCAGGTTGAAATCCTGCATCTGTCCTAATGAAGGATCTTGACCCAAAGCATTAACAATTCCTTCCACCCCTCCCCCCACCGCCACCACCCACAACTGACACTGTCAAGTCGTCTCTACACGTTGTTTGCTCTTCCAAGTTCCAGCATCAGTAGTCTGTTGTGTCTCTGTGGAATCTCAGGTTAAGCGGCAACTCATTGGAATAGATAGTGTAAAATTTCCACTTTCAGCAAGTCAGAACAATATTGATTATTGTAGCATTGTATGGCTTTTATCTGTAGGACAGATAAAAGATAACCATGCCTTTCCAAGTCAAATTGTATGGCATTCTTCCACCTTCACCTCATGAAGACACCTTCTTCACAGCCTTTGAAGTGTTGGAGTTAGAAGAGAAGCTTTGTGGGGTCTAGTCTTGCCAGTGGAGCTTGTCAACGGTCAGTTTTACATTGGTAACAAATTTATGCTATAGAGTTAGGCCTGTGCCCCATGAAGAATCATATGTTAGTATACCTGCTGCTTCTCAGAATATCCCTCATTATGCTGATTATGCTGAATCTGCAGATGCTGGAGATAAATAAAAACACAAAATGCTGGCAGAGCTCAGCAGGCCAGACAACATCTATGGGAGGAGGTAGTGACGACGTTTCGGGGCGAAACCCTTCATCAGGAGTGAAGTAACATGGGATGGTCAAGGGGGGATAAGATGTGGGGGGAGGGATGAAGTAGAGAGCTGGGAAGTGATAGGCTGGAGGGAAATGGGCTGGGGGAAGGTGGAGAATTATGGGAAATAAAAGAGAAAGAAAGGTAGGGCTGGGGGGAGATAATAGTGAGGGGGGAAAAAAGAGAGAGAAAGAGAACCAGACTAAAATTATAGATAGGGTTGGGGTAAGGAGGGGGGCAGGGGTATCAAAAGAAGTCTGTGAGTTGGATGTTCATGCCGGCAGGTAGGAGGCTACCTAGGTGGGAGATAAGGTATTGCTCCATCGACCTGCGTGTGGCCTCATTTTGACGGTAGAGGAGGCCATGGACAGACATGTTGGAGTGGGAGTGGTCTGTGGAATTGAAGTGTGTGGCTACAGGGAGATCCCGCCACTGCTGGAGGACTGAGCGCCGGTGTAGGGTGAAACGGTCTCTCAGTCTGTGACGGGTCTCCCCAATGTATAAATGGCCACATCGGGAGCACCAGATACAGTATATCACCCCAGTTGACTCACAGGTGAAGTGGTACCTCACCTGAAAGGACTGTCTGGGGCTGTCCCTGCAAACGTAAGAAGTGCTACACCTGCCACCACACTTCTTCCCTCACTGCCATCCCAGGCCTTTTCTCTCAATTCTTCCGCCTCTGCCACATCTGCTCTTAGGATGAGGCCTTTCATTCTAGGACAAAAGAGATGTCTTCCTTTTTTAAAGAAAGGGGCTTCCCTTCGTCTACTATCAACTCTGCCCTCCATTGTGTCTCCCATATTTCACACACCTCTGCCCTCACCTCATCCCCCCACCAGCCCACCAGGGATAGAGTCCCCCTGGTCTTCACCTATCACCCTACCAGCCTACAGATCCAGTGTATAATCCTCTGTAACTTCCGCCACCTCCTACGTGATCCCTCCCCCAGCAACATCTTCCCCTCCCCCTCACTCTTGGCTGTCCATAGTGATCTCTCCCTAAGCAACTCCCTTGTCCATTCATTCCCCCCTCCCCAACCCTCACCACCGACCTCCCTCCAGGCACTTGTCCCAGCAAAAGGAAGAAGTGCTACACCTGCCCCCACACTTCTTTCCTCACCACCATCCCAGGCCCCAGACAGTCCTTTCAGGTGAGGTACCACTTCACCTGCGAGTCAACTGGGGTGATATGCTGTATCCGGTGCTCCCGATGTGGCCATTTATACATTGGGGACATCCGTCACAGACTGGGAGACCGTTTCGCCGAACACCAGCGCTCAGTCCTCCAGCAGTGGCGGGATCTCCCTGTGGCCACACACTTCAATTCCACAGACCACTCCCACTCCGACATGTCTGTCCATGGCCTCCTCTACCATCAAGATGAGGCCACACGCAGGTCGATGGAGCAATACCTTATCTCCCACCTAGGTAGCCTCCTACCTGCCGGCATGAACATCCAACTCACAGACTTCTTTTGATAACCCTGCCCCCCCTTACCCCATCCCTATCTATTATTTTAGTCTGGTTCTCTTTCTCTCTCTTTTCCCCCCTCACTATTATCTCCCCCCCCCCCCAGCCCTACCTTTCTTTCTCTTTTACTTCCCATAATTCTCCACCTTCCCCCTAGCCCATTTCCCTCCAGCCTATCACTTCCTAGCTCTCTACTTTATCCCTCCCCCCACTTCTTATCCCCCCCCCCCGACCATCCCATGTTACTTCACTCCTGATGAAGGGTTTCGGCCTGAAACTTCGTCACTACCTCCTCCCACAGATGCTGTCTGGCCTGCTGAGTTCTGCCAGCATTTTGTGTTGTTTTTTTTTACTAAAAGTTCTTCATAGGACCTGTGCCTTGTGCAGGATCAGGACTGATACCAGCACTCCCTAACAAATCCCAAAGTCTCCAGGTCATCAGTTTATGGATTGTGTCCTAGCCTGCCTAATGAATAAGCCAAAAAAGAAAACAAATTAATTAATGTTATAAAGACCAGATAAATAGGTGGTAATGTGATAGTGATAGAATAATTTCATTAATGAAAATCCATCTGTTCTTTAGTGATGATCCCAAGCACGTATAGTAAATAGATTGAGAGGGCAAAAATAATAACATAACTTTTTTTAAAAAACACAGGATAAGATATTAATATCCCTTTGGCCAATGAGTCGTGAGCACTTGCTCTAGACTGCCTTGATGTTGGGAATGGCACAAGGTTGACATGCAAGGGCTTTCAAGTGGGCACCCTCCTTCCTTGATGTTTCATCAATTAACCTACTACATCTCTGGTCTATTCTGACACCTCAGTGACACCCTCTGTGATGTTCTCCCACTCTACTGATGCTATCTTGGAGCCCAGGAGAAGTCTTATTACCTGATCCAAAACCAATGAATGCTTCCTTCTGCTGCCTCTGATGGTTTGCCGTAGAGATTGACCATGCTCCTTCAGCAATTTGATGGTGGGTGTGGCTATAAATCCCCTACAACCCACTTCTACAGGACAAGCTTTGGTTTTCCAGCCCCATCGCTGAGCCTCAGCTGTTAGTTCGGCACAGTGTAGCCTCTTGTTCTCATATGCTACAGCCACTGAATCCTCCCACGGGACTGTGAGTTCCACAATGTGGACGATCTCTAGAGAATTGGACCAGAGAACCAAGTCTGGCCTGGTGAAAGGTGAATTCATTAATGGTCAAAAGTTTAAAAGGGATGTGTGGGTGAGTTTTTTACACAGGGAGTGTTGGGTGACAGGAATGAGCTGCCTGGATAGTGATAGAAGCAGACATGATAGTGACATTCTACTGAGTGGTAATATTTTCCACCATAGAACCTTATTGGCTTTTAGGTGGACACAGGAATATGCATTGAAAGGAAGGATATGTGCAGGGAGAAGAATAACACCTTCTGCCTGCCCGTTGTAAGCTGTTCTATTCCATTTTGTCATGAACAGCATGCTTTTTGATCTTGTTACTGAGAGGGAAATGAATTTAGTATTTCAGTGAAGGGTACATTATATTCTTTTATCATTTATTAATTTAGAATTTGGAAAATTAGATGAGTGTTCGAAGTCTAGATGAAGGGAAGCAACTGGGGCTGAGATGAATCAGAGAGACAGTAAGGAGGAATCTTGGCCAAGTGTAACATATGTCGGAAGTGAAAGGAGAGCAACATAACAGAATTGCACAACTAGGGAGCAGGTTTGCCACCCCAGGTCTGCATCAGCTGTTTCTGCTCCAAAATATCAAAACACTCGCCTCCTCCCCACCTGCTCTGCTCCCTATCTGCAGGGGACCTCACAGCATCATAACCTACCCAAATGTGCTGATCTGGTTCATCCCAGTGTAAAGTGGGGGGAAAGCAGTGGGAATGAGGAGAGGCATTGCTGTGGATGGATTGAAAACTTCTCCCTAAATCTGAGATGAAGCAAAAGGTGTAGACCATATTAGTTAGTGATGGCTGGCGCCATTTGGAGTGGGTTGTCACTAAGTTTCAACATAGAGTCATGGAGGGGTATGATGATGAATCTCGTAGTTTGGCAAACTGAGTCCCATTTACACTAATCCTACATTAATCAAATTTTTATAATCTTCCCACATTCTTATCAACTCCCCCCAGATTCTACCCTTCTTCTACACACCGGGGGAACTTTACTGAGACCAGTTATTCTACCAGCATGCCTTTGGGCAGCGGGAGGAAATCAGTGTAGGAAACTTATGTGGTCACACGGAGAAGGTACAAATTTCATACAAGCACAGCCTGAGGTAAGGATTGAACCCAGGTCTCTGGTGCTGAGAGGCCACGACTCTGAAAGCTGAATCAGAAAGAGAAACTTAGTCAGCTGAAACAGAAAATCAATCAGCTCACCTCCCCCCTTCCTTGCAAAAGAAACAAAAAGGTAGAGAGCTCAAGCAACCAGAAAGTAATCCTGACGTATGCCTATAACTAGTACTTCAATTTATAATCATCAAATAAATTACGGGGTGATGCACCATCAATAACTCTCGGAGACATGAGTTAAGGTAGGCTTTTATTAGCTGGAAGAAAGCACCTTCAGCAGCAAGCAACCACCACACAACATCCTGGAGACTGAGGAAGGAGCTGTGCCTCCAATCGCCTTTGTACAGGGGTCTGTGGGAGGAGCCACAGGAGCAGTCAGCGGGGGGCGTGTCCAGACAGGTATACATAGTTCACCACACAAGGGAGATTCAAAGATTTTTGTTAAGAATCAGAATCAGTTTTAATATCATTGGCATATGTCATGGAATTCATTAACACTGTGGCAGCAGTACAATGCAATACATGCAATATATAGAAAAAACTGTGAATTACAGTGAGTATATAAATGTATATTCAATTGTTAAATTAAGTAAGTAGTGCAAAAACATGAATTAAAAAGTAGTGAAGTAGTGTTCATGGGCTCAATGTCCATTCCGAAACTAGATGGCAGAGGGAAAGAAGCTGTTCTTGAATCGCTAAGTGTGTGCCTTCAGGCTCCTATACCTCCTTCCCTATGGTAACAATGAGAAGTGGGCATGTCCTGGATGGTGGGTCAGTGATGATGGACACCACTTTTTTGGGGCACCACTCCTTGAAGACTTCTTGAAAACTGCAGAGACTAATACCCATGATGGAGATGAGTAATTTTACAGTTCTCTGCAGCTCACTTTGATCCTGTGCAGTAACCCCACTACAGCAGACAGTGATGCAGCCAGTCAGAATGGTACATCTGTAGAAATTTTTAGGTGTTTTAGGTGACATTCTAAATCTCCTCAAACTACTAATGAAATATAGCTTCTGACTTGCATTATTTATAACTGCTTCAATATGCTGGGACCTGGTTAGCTCCTCAGAGATATTAACACCCAGGAACTTGAAATTGTTCTCTCTCTCTCTACTTCTGCTCCCCCTATAAAGATTGGTGTGCTCCACGTCTTACCCTTTCTGAAGTCCACAATCATGCCTTCGATCTTATTGATGCTGAGTGCAAGTTTGTTGCTCTGACACCATTCAACTAGTTGGTATATCTCACTCCTGTATGCCCTCTCATCTCCATCTGAGATTCTGCCAACATCAGCAAAATTTATAAATGTGATCTGAGCTCTGCATAGCCACACAGTCATTGGTATAGAAAGAGTAGAGCAGTGGGCTAAGGACACATCCTTGAAGTGTGCCAGTTTTGATTGTCAGCGAGGTGGCGATGTTATTATCAATCCACTCAGTTTGTGGTCTTTTGGTCAGGAAGTCAAAGATCCGTTTGTAGAGGGAGATATAGAGGCTCAGGTTCTGTAGCTTTTCAATCAGGACTTTAGGACTGATGGTGTTAAATGCTGAACCTCTTTAATTCTCTGCCCCTGAAGATGGTGGAGGCTATCTTCATTAGAAAGAGTTGAGGTGAAGATAGATAAATATTTGAAATAGATGCTGGTGAGGAACTGGCAACAAGAAGGCTAGATCAGCCATGAGAATTTTGAATGACAGGGCAAAAATGAGGGGCCCGGTGATTTACTCATCCTCTTGGTGATATGTCACAATTATTCGCAAAACATGAAGCCTAAAGAACCTGCCAGCGACGTGCAAACAACTGGTTAAACTGTGAAAGCTGAGCACCTGTGTCAGCAATCAACACATCCATCACTTGCACTATCAAGCTGAACTGAAATACTGTGAGGCCGATTTGGAAATATGCAAAGGAACATCTGAATATTGATGACTAAGATGCAATTTGGCACATACAGGCTATAGCTGAGTGCAGAACAAATTATTATCGAGAGCACCCCTGCTTCCAGAAAATGTTCAGACTTTTCTTCAAGCAAATTACAACATTTTAGTACATTCTATGAAACAGCTTCAGAGTTATTGGATGAGTCATTGTGATAGTTGTATGATGCATGCACTTTGCACAAACTTAATCTTAAAACTGCTTCCATTCTGGACCAGTCAAACATTGAATAAACCAGCAGGAAACATTCGTGAGTAAACATTCTCTTCACCACCACTGATATTTATTCAATGATTTGGAGGGTCAAGGAATTAACACCCTGAGTGCTAAACTCATTAATTAAGTTAATTTCAAAATGTATGCAATTAGATATTGATGTTATTGCCAGAATTGGAGTAAAGTGGCATGTAATTGCACAGTGTAACTCAAATATCTCTACAGACCTGCAACAGCAGGAAGATCTAACTTTATTTTCCCAGAGGCAAAAGATTATAATGATAGTTTTTGCACATTGTCAGCTGGAATTCTCTACTGCATAAAATGTATTGTTGTGGGACGCTTTCTACAGCTCGGTAGCGTAGTGGTTACAGTACAGGCAACTGGTTCCATTCCCGCTGCTGCCTGTAGGAGTTTGTATCTTCTCCTGTGACCTCACAGGTTTCAGCCCACAGACCAAAGGCGTACCAGCTGGTAGGGTAATCGGTCATTGTCCCGTGGTTAGGCCAGGGCAGTGTGGCTCAAAGGCCTGGAAGGGCCTATTTCGAGCAGTATTTCAATAAATAAATAAATAATCGTTCCACTTGCTGACAGCATCAGTCATGGTGATTTTACTATTAAAGATGAGTTATAGTCATGGAGAGATATGCCGCAGAAACAGGCCCTTCAGCCACTCTTGCCCATGCTGACCATCACAACCGATTTACGCTAATCCTACATCAATCCCATTTATAATTCTTCCTATTTTTTAGTTAATTCTCCTCAGATTTTTTCATTCATATGCACACCGAGTGCAATTTACAGTTGTCAACAAACCTACCAAGCTATATGTATGTTTGTATATCGGATGTGACAGAAAACGAGAACACTTGGAGGAAGCCCAGATGGTGATAGGGAGAATGGGCAAACTTCAATCTCAGCTCTCATCAGAAATAATGAGCTTTGTCAGGTCTAAAGTTGTTTCTCTCAGAAGATGTTTCCTCTATCTGCATCTTGAATTCTACCCAGAATTCTCCATTGTAACAAGTTTTTCAGATCTGCTTTAATACAAATTGCACCCAGACACCTCAGTTCCATCAAGTAAGTATTGCGTGTAACTCCATTCTCCTTGCAAGCCTTATAAAACTGGAGTCTTTCTCCTTGCTTGTGTGGAGCACTGCAGTAACACTCAGGGGTATTGAAACTCCTTCCGTTGTTTCACTGACTGGGCCTAGTTGTTCAGTAAAGTTTTCTACCTTCGGGACCAACTAGGTTCAACAGTAAATTCTTTTTTGTTTTCTCCTCTTTACTTGCTGCTACCAAGTCAAAATAAATGGAGAATTTCTCCTTCCTAATCTTATCCAATTCCACCTATAGTAGGGCTTTTGTTTTGACGTGGTTATCCTGTAGCCTTCACTCTATCCAGCCAACTTTCAGTCAAGTTAACATCCAGGCAGAGAATCTGTTGCACAAGAGATTCTGCAGATTCTAGAAATTTTAAGCAACATGCACAAAATATTGGAGGAACAATGCAGGCCGGACAGAATCCATGGAGGAAAATAAACAGTTGGTATTTCAGGCTGAGAACCTTCATCTGGTCTGGAAAGGAAGGTGGCAGAAGCCAAAATAAGAAGATGGATGGAGGGTGGGGGTTGGATGGATGAGAAGAACATGGTGGCAGATGATAGCTGAGGGCAAATGAGGAGGAAGGTAGGTGGGTGGTGCTGGGTAGACATGTGAGAAGTTGGGAGGTGATGTGTAGAAGAGGTAAAGGGATGAAGAAGAAGGACTCTGAAAGGATAGGATAGAAGGGTGATAGTGGGCAGGTCATTTTCAAGGTGAGTGGAAAAAAGATGGGGGAATCAGAGGGGTGAATGATGGGGGGGAGGTGGAATCAAGGGACAGGGAAGAGCTTGAGAGACCAAAGGTGTTGTGGAATCTGCTAAGAAGAAACAAATATGTCTTATTAAAGTTTTACAATATCCCAACTTTGGACTTCAAAACTTTTGGCATTGTAATATGAATCTTCCATCATGCTGTACACCTCTCCAGGGCCCCATTTCTACTTATGCAACCCAACATCCCCCACATCTAACCCCAGCACCTCCACATAGATACCTTTATATTGTCAATACACGAAGCAACAGTTTTGATTATCAGTGAATCACAGGGGTTAAAGTGTAATAAGAAAATACAAGGAGTTATTATTTCAGGGAAACCTGTAGAATAATCATTTGTGAGTCAGCCTGAAGGTTAACTTGCATGGAAGTTTGATGAACATTGGGAAAAGAGAGTGTAGACAATTTTGCAAATGTTAGTGGGAAGTTAGAGGATTGGGAAACTTTTAAAAACCAACAAAAGACAACTAAAAAAACCCATAAGGAGAGAAAAAATGAAATATGAAAGGAAGCTAGTCAATAATATAAAAGAGGAAATCTAAAGTTTTTCAAATATATAAAAAGTAAAAGAGAACGCACAGTGTATATTGGACTGCATGAAAATGATGTCAGAGAGGTAGTATTGGGGTATAAAGAAATGGTGGAGGAACTTTTGTGATAGTCTTCACCATGGAAGACACTAGTAGTATGCCAAAAAACACAGGAGTGTCAGGGGGCAGAAGTGAGTGTTGTTGCTGTTACTAAGGAGAAGGTGCTTGTGAAGCTGAAAGGTCTAAAGGGGGATAATTCACCTACACCAAATGGACTACACCCCAGGGTTCTGAAAAAGGTAGCTGAGGAGATTGAGGGGGTGTGGCGGCTCATTTCCTAGCGTATGCGAACCGACTCACAATTAGATAGCCTACGGGGGTTTGCGAGCACAGAGCTTTGGAGCCTCTTCGCCATGGGGGGCCGGTTGACAGAGGCTTAAAAGTGAGGCTGAAGTTTTCGAATAAAGTTTTTCCTTCGACTGCAGTTACCGACTCCGTGTCGTAATTTTAGCGCTGTTTGTAGCACACCGCTACAATTGGTGACCCCGACGGTCCAAACGATTTTTGGACCAGAAATGACCGACGCCGCCTCTGTTCATGCGGTTTCGTTGAAACTGCCGGGTTTCTGGGCACAGCGCCCGGACCTATGGTTCCAGCAAGCCGAAGCCCAATTCCACGTTCGCCGGATCACCTCAGAAGACACCCGCTACTACTACGTGGTGGGCTCCCTCGACCAGGACACAGCGGCCCAGGTCGCGGAGTTCGTACAGTCGCCCCCGGCAGACGGCAAGTACACGGAATTCAAAGCCCTGCTCCTCAGGATTTTCGGACTCTCACGGCGCGAGCGGGCTGCCCGTTTACTGCACCTGGATGGCTTGGGCGACAGACCTCCATCGGCTTTAATGAACGAGATGTTGTCTCTGGCCGAGGGACACACAGGCCTCATGTTTGAGCAGGCATTCCTGGAGCAGCTGCCCGAGGACATACGCCTGCTGCTGTCCGACGCGGATTTCAGTGACCCCCGGAAGGTGGCAGCCCGGGCGGACTTGCTGTGGAACGCCAAAAAGGTGAGCGGGGCGTCCATCGCACAGATCACCCAGCCACGCTCCCGGCAGCAAACCAGTCCAGGCCCGGCCGCAGAGCCCACTAACCCCCGGCCCAATGACCACTGGTGCTTCTACCACCAGCGGTGGGGCGCAGAAGCCCGCCGTTGCCGCCCGCCCTGCAAGTTCCCGGGAAACGCCAGGGCCAGCCGCCGCTGATGGCTACGGCGGCTGGCCATCGGGATAGCCTCCTGTATGTGTGGGATAGCAGGTCGGGACGCCGCTTTTTGGTCGATACTGGGGCTGAGGTCAGCGTTTTACCTCCGACAAGTTACGACACTCGCAGCAGGGCACCGGGTCCCCCCCTGAGGGCCGTGAATGGCAGCACAGTAAGGACCTATGGCACCCGTCAGGTGCAGCTACAGTTCGGCCCCAGCCAGTTCACGTGGGACTTCACACTGGCCGCCGTAGCCCAACCGCTTCTGGGTGCGGATTTTTTGCGAGCTCACAGCCTGCTGGTTGACCTGCCCAGGAAGAGACTGGTACACGCCGAGACCTTTCAGACGTTCTCCCTGGGCGCGGCCCAGTTGCCAGCCCCTCACCTCGGCTCCATCACGCTGTCCGACAACGACTTCACCAGGGTCCTGGCGGAGTTCCCATCGGTTCTGGCACCGCAGTTCACAGCAGCCATGCCCAGGCACGGCGTACAGCACCACATCCCGACACAGGGACCACCCCTCCATGCCCGTGCTCGGCGGCTTCCCCCGGACAAGCTCCGACTGGCGAAGGAGGAGTTCCAGAGAATGGAGGAATTGGGGATCATCCGGCGGTCCGACAGCCCCTGGGCTTCCCCCCTGCACATGGTGCCCAAAGCGACGGGGGGCTGGAGACCGTGCGGCGACTACCGCAGGCTGAACGAGGCTACCACACCGGACCGCTACCCTGTGCCGCACATTCAGGACTTTGCGGCAAACCTGCACGGCGCCCGGATCTTCTCCAAGGTCGACCTTGTCCGAGGGTACCATCAAATCCCGATGCATCCTGACGACGTCCCCAAGACGGCTCTCATCACCCCGTTTGGCCTCTTCGAGTTCCTCCGCATGCCGTTCGGCCTGAAGAATGCCGCACAGACGTTCCAGCGGTTAATGGACGCGGTGGGACGGGACCTGGACTTCGCGTTCATCTATTTGGATGACATCCTCATAGCCAGCGGCAGTCGTCAGGAGCATCTGTCCCACCTCCGTCAACTCTGCGCCCGACTGAGTGAGTACGGTCTTACAATCAACCCTGCCAAATGCCAGTTCGGACTTGATACCATTGACTTCCTGGGCCACAGGATTACTAAAGACGGGGCAACCCCTCTGCCCGCTAAGGTAGATGCGGTCCGCCACTTCCCCCGACCCACCACGGTCAAAGGCCTTCAGGAATTCGTAGGTATGGTCAATTTCTACCGCCGCTTCCTCCCTTCAGCTGCCCGGATCATGCGCCCCCTGTTCGCCCTGATGTCGGGTCCGAGCAAGGACATTACCTGGGACGAGGAGTCCGCCGCCGCTTTCGTTCAAACGAAGGAAGCTTTGGCTGACGCCGCAATGCTAGTACATCCCAGAATGGACACCCCTACCGCCCTCACAGTGGACGCATCAAACACGGCAGTCGGTGGGGTGCTGGAGCAGCTCATCGCAGGTCGCTGGCAACCCCTGGCGTTTTTCAGCAAACACCTGCGGCCACCCGAGCTCAAGTACAGTGCTTTTGACCGGGAACTGTTGGCGCTCTACCTGGCAATCCGGCATTTCAGGTACTTCCTAGAAGGTCGGCCCTTCACCGCGTTCACGGACCACAAACCGCTTACCTTTGCGTTTACGAAAGCATCCGACCCCTGGTCATCCCGCCAGCAACGCCACCTGTCCTACATCTCTGAATACACAACGGATGTCCGGCACGTCTCGGGTAAGGACAATGTCGTGGCGGATGCGCTCTCTCGCCCTACCGTTCATGCCCTTTCCCAAGGGGTAGACTTTGAGGCACTGGCAGAGGCACAGCAGGTAGATGAGGAGATTCCGAGTTACAGGACTGCAGTCTCTGGTTTGCAGCTCCAGGACTTCCCCGTGGGCCCAGGTGAGAGGACCCTACTCTGTGACGTCGCCACCAACCAGCCCCGTCCGGTCGTCCCCGCAGCCTGGCGGCGACGTGTTTTCGACTCCATTCATAACTTGGCGCATCCCTCCATCCGGACAACTGTCCGGATGGTTTCCAGCAGGTTCGTTTGGCACGGACTCCGCAAACAGGTCAGTGAATGGGCCAGGACGTGCATGCACTGCCAGACGGCCAAGGTTCAGCGGCACACCAAAGCCCCACCGCAGCAGTTCCATCCCGCCCACCGGCGCTTCGACCACATTCATGTGGATATCGTGGGCCCCCTGCCAGTGTCGCGCGGAGCGCGTTACCTCCTGACTATCGTGGACCGGTTCACAAGATGGCCAGAGGCGGTCCCGCTCACCGACACCACCTCCGAATCTTGCGCCCGAGCCCTGATCGCCACCTGGATATCCCGCTTTGGTGTACCAGCCCACATTACCTCCGACAGAGGCGCCCAGTTCACCTCCAGCCTGTGGTCAGCTATGGCCAGCCTTTTGGGGACTCAGCTGCACCACACCACTGCCTACCACCCACAGTCGAACGGGCTAGTGGAGCGTTTCCACCGTCACCTGAAGTCGGCCCTCATGGCCCGCCTGCGAGGAGCCAACTGGGCGGACGAGCTTCCCTGGGTCCTTCTCGGCATCCGCACAGCGCCCAAGGACGACCTGCACGCCTCGTCGGCCGAGTTGGTATACGGCGCGCCCCTGGCCGTCCCCGGGGAGTTCCTACCAGCCCCGAGGGGGCAAGAGGAAGAACCCGCTGCAGTCCTGGGCAGACTTCGCGAGAAGCTCGGTAACCTGGCCCCCATACCCACTTCACAGCATGGGCGGCACCCGACCTGCGTACCCAAAGACCTACGGAACTGTAAGTTTGTGTTTGTACGAAGGGGCGGGCATCGGCCACCGCTGCAGCGGCCATACGAGGGGCCGTTTACGGTGCTCCGGAACAACGGGTCCACGTTCGTGCTGGACGTTGGGGGGAAGGAGGAGGTTTTCACGGTGGACCGCCTCAAGCCGGCCCATGTGGACCTGGCGCAACCGGCCGAGTTTCCGGCGCCTCGGCGCAGAGGCCGACCTCCCAAGCAGGTTCTGGCCCAGGCTGTGGACATTGGGGGGTGTATCGCCGGTTCTGGGGGGGGGTTATGTGGCGGCTCATTTCCTAGCGTATGCGAACCGACTCACAATTAGATAGCCTACGGGGGTTTGCGAGCACAGAGCTTTGGAGCCTCTTCGCCATGGGGGGCCGGTTGACAGAGGCTTAAAAGTGAGGCTGAAGTTTTCGAATAAAGTTTTTCCTTCGACTGCAGTTACCGACTCCGTGTCGTAATTTTAGCGCTGTTTGTAGCACACCGCTACAGGGGCATTAGTAATGATCATTCAAGGATCATTACAGAAGATTCTGGAATTGTTCAAGAGGACTGGAAAATTGCAGATTCTACTTCACTCTTTAAGAAAGGAAGGAGGCAGAGGAGAAAAAAAAATATAGGCCAATTTCATCTATAATTTCAGTGGTTGGCAGGATGTTGGAGTTTATTACTAAGGATGAGGTTTCAGGGTACTTGGAGGCACCTGATAAAGGAGGCCAAAGTCAACATGGTTTCCTTAAGGGGAAATATTGCCTGACAAATCTGTTCAAATCCTTTGAGCAATTAGCAGGCAGGATAGACAAAGGAGAGTCAGTGGATGTTGGTTACTTGAATTTTCAGAAGGCCTTTGACAAGGTGTTGCTTATGAGGCAACTTGACAAATTATGAGCCCACCGCATTACAGGACGGATGCTAGCAAGGATAGAAGGTTGGCTGGCTGACTTGTAGGAGGCAAAGAGTGAGAATAAAGGGAGCCAATGGTTGGCTGTCAGTGACTTGTGGTTTCCACAGGGGTAAACTTCTAGCATGATTCCTTTCTGTAAATAAAATAATTAAAATAATCTGCAATTTCAATATCAATTATTTTCACTTTTAACTTCACTCTCCATCTAATCATCAAAAATTGCAATCTATCACTGTTGTCAAATGGCCTTTTTGAAGATATTAAAATAAAAGTATTTTACATCTTTCACATTTTTTAGGAGAAGGCATCTACTGTATTCTAAGCAGTGTACCTGTACATAAGCAGAAACCTTCAACGACGATTGGCCCCTCCATACCTGCAATGAGTTCACTTCATGCTGGAAAATCAGTGCTAAATATATACATTATATTTGTCCTTCTTTATTGCAGATGGAAAATTCATTGGTCTTCTTCTGTCAGGAGTTTTTTCCAATCTCCCACAATGGAGAAAGGTTTTACTGTACACGCAGAGCAAGGAGGCTGCAAAATTATTCTGTATTTCACTGTGATGAGCACAGAGATCTGATATTCCCTATATATATTTGAGACCTGTAAACCACTTAGTTTGAAGCAGTGTGTAGCTGAATTAATGACAGGTTTTCCTTCAGGTATCTCTTCATGGTGTGGATTACAAACAGTTCTGATAAATCTGCAAACGCTCAATTCACCAGCCACCTCTCCCCCTTTCTCTGCAGGGATTAGCATCTCTATTCTAAATTTTCACAGTTCTGATGAAAGGTCATCAACCTGAAATGCTAACTCAGCTTTGCTCTCCATAGGCGCTGCCTGACATGCTGAGTCTTTCAGTATTTTTGTCTTCATTCAGATTTTCAGGTTACATATGTGTGATTTATTTCAGGGTAAGGCTAGTTTCCCAAATCAATCTATCTACTCCAATATAGATGGTATATATTTTTTCAGATGATACACAAAATATATAATATTTTAAAATTCTTATTGATAATCTAAGCAGAAAATCAGCAGGCAAATAATTCTTAATTATATTTACATAAAATGCAGTGTATCATTTTCAATTTCCATTAAAGTAATAATGTGTAATGGTGTAACCCTGAATAAAGATGTAATGGCCTTGTAACCACAAAAACTGTACGTAGATGGCTTTATTAAGTCTTTATGCCCAATGGGAGGGCAATTTTTGCAGACTGTCTGACCTGCTGAATAACTGACATCTTTTTCGATTGCGGATCTTGCTTTAATGTCAGATGAACAGTTCTGCGTCACCTGAACAAAATTAACAACATTCTGAGGTGACTGCAAACATGGAAATTCAACATTCTACCACAAGGTCAGAGTAAGTTTAATAAAAGCACTAAGTATCTCAATTTCATGTAACAGGCTACTTGCTATTTTAATTGCTTTTATAGGGAAGTGGAAAATGAACTGTTGTATTTAATATACATGTGATTAGGAACAATCTGCCTGCAGCACTTCCCGTTCAGTGTTGATGAATATGGACTGTTCATTGGTGAAAAGATCCACTGTGAAAGCAAACCTTACACCAGTACAAGCATTGGGAAGATGAAGAATGCTGTCAAGACATTCAATGTCAAGATGCAAAGGAAATTTTTAACGCTAGCAACTACATGACTAGTCAGTTTAACTTCCTTAACAATCTGCTGGAGGAACCAAACAGGTCAATTTGCAACTGTGGGGAGGAAAAAGAGTTGTCAATATCTTATTGCAAGATTTTGACTTAAAACTTTGACCAGTTCCTTCCCACCATAGGTGCTGTTTGACCTGCAGAGCTCCTCCAGCAAATTGTCTGTTATTCCAGATCCAGAATCTGCTGTCTCTTATATGTCCATCTTCAGTGGTGGAACATCCAGGACAAGGTTCGGCATCATCTGGAGAAAAATAGATTAATTAAGGTAAGGCAAAAGGTAACGGAATCAGCCCAGTACATCGCAGGCAAAGCGATCCCAACCATCAAGCTCATCTGCATGAAAAAGCTGCCATAGGAAAGCAGCATCCATCATCAGAGATTCCCACCAGCTAGGTCCTGTTCTCTCCTCACTGCTGCCATCAGGTAGAAGGTACAGGGGCCTCAGGACTCACACTGCCAGGTTCAAGAACTGTTACTACCTGTCAACCATCAGGCTCTTGAATAAATATGGTTAACTACATTCACTTGCCCCATCATTGAAATAACCCCCTTGAATCCCTCCATCAGAAAGATTTCCAAGTGAGGCATCACTGAAGACAACGAGCCTCAGTGAGCAATCTTTTCCAAGCTGTTGAAACTTCAAGACTACTTTTTCCGATTGAATTCTGTGCACTATCTTGTTTGCCTCATGTGAAGTTTGTACTGTTCTGTGCTGGATGCGAAGTTGCAGGCATCAAACATGGAGTCAGGTTTGCTCTGCCTTGCCGCCCATAGAATCTGACCAATCTTTGACCCAAGTTGCTCAGCTCCACCTTCACTGCAGGGTACATCCCATTGTGTGGCATGTGAGGATCAACAGCAGTGATGTCTATCCCCACACAGCAGAATCTGTTATGTTCCTTCCATCTAACCAGCAGGCTGACTTTAGCTGAGAGATGACTGTTGTGACAACGTTTGTGAGCCTCCCCGTATAAAATCATGTACATGACAGGCAAGTATTCCAATCACACTATATCTTGAATCTTGCCAGCAAAAATAGCTCGAAACACTTGTTTTCGACATCATTTTCTTGACCTTTTTATACAGTAGAGGGATGCACCTGCTAGACCTTAGACACACTTTTTGAGTTCCTGCAGTGTCCCTTCATTTCAGGTTTCAAGCAGAGGTTTTATGTAAGTGTCATGTGACAGTTTATTTCCCGGTAAGAATGCAGATTTTATGTTTATGCAATTGGGTTGCCAGTGCTTTTGACATATCACCAGGAGAAGTAGTCATACAGACTCTGATGCACATATTGGGGAGTCTTTTTAGAGTTCCTCTTTGTTCAGTTCCTCAAAACATCTAGCCACCAGACGTGCTTTTGGTATAACTCCTGTCAGGATTTCTTTCAAGTTGTGAACCCATCTTGTAGACACTGTCTATTGGCCAGTGTCTTTGGCTTCCTCAAACACTCTATTATTTCCCCAACTTCTGATTTCATCCTGTTTTGCAGATTCAGATGACACCTCTTTAGTTACTAGGATATTTTCATCTTGACATTTCTCAGATGGTCCAGCCTGATCTGTACTAGATTCAATATGAGGTCTGTCCGTACATGGCACGTTGACTGGCCCTGCAGTGCCAATGACTTTGGCTAGTTCTAGGGTAACTCAAATTGTTCCAACTTTTGTTTCTCCCAGTGGCTTTGCCTGCTTGTCCTCAGACTTCGCCTTTGTATGAGTTATCAGTGTCCTTGTCTCCAAATCTCACAGTTCATCCTGTTTTAAGACTGAAATTTCCATGTTGTCTTGGCAGTTGTGATCATTTCTGTTCAGGCAAGTCTGTTGAGTCCCCAACTCTTCTCTCTTCTGCTCTCTCTATGCCACTGCCGAGCAACTCTGTTGCTTCCTTAGCTTCACTCTTTCCATCCCTGTCTGTGCTATGTGACTGTGTGCCAGGTAAGTGCTTTTCATTCTTTGTGTCATTCTCCATGGAGATCTGATAGTTTTCAGTTTGTCTTTTACGTAGTCTTGAAAGATGCACCCTCACACATGTACTTCCATGTCTCATAAATACCACAACTCCATCCTGACCAATGACATCTCCAGGACCTTTCCATTCTGTACAGCCTGCTCTTTTGTAATATGCTTTGTCCCTATTTGGCATTCGTAGGATGTACCTGTGCCCTCAATGCTCTTCAAATTCTCTCTGAATGCTCTGCTTCAGTGAAAGCCTTCCTTGATGCATGCAATGCTGAAATATGTTCCCCAACCCATTCACTCCTTGTTGTGTCCTCTAGAGCAGGAGGTCTGCCAACCAGTTTAGGGGGAAGGTTTGGATTCTGGCTGAACACCAATTGATTTGGGCTACAGCCACGTACATTGTACATGGTATTCTTCTCCATAAGAGCCCAGTACAGAGCTGTGTTCCAATTACTGCCATTGCTTTTCTTTACCTTCAATGTTATTTCAGTAAGTGTTTGACTGCGCGCTCCAAAAGTCTATTACTCCAAGGACTATATGTTGCTGTTGTATTTGTTTCACTGTTAAAGTTCTCTACCATATCTCTGAATTCATCAGTATTAAGTTCACCATCATTATCACTGAATACTTTCTGAGGTGGGCCATGCATGCTTATCCAGGATGGATGAAGTTTTTACCATCTCTGGGGGGGTCTCGGTGTATTTACAATGCTACCAGCAGTGAAGCATGTGCAGTCATCAAAGAAATGGAGATACCACACTCCTTGCTCCAGTTCCTGTAGATCTATGGCTGCTGTTTCATTATACTCAGTTGCTAGTGACAGGCCAAACACAGGCTTAAGCTTGGGCCAGATGTTTGGCGTGAAACACAGCTGTCAATGATCTGCTTTTAGAATGGAAAAATAACCTGCATCTTTGTTTCCTGAACTCCTAAGCAGTTTCTGAAGTCTATCAATTGAAGCATGGCCAAACTGTTTGTGGAGCTTGAGCAGCACTTACCGTTTCTCATCGATGGCAATGTTTTGCATGACAGGTAGTACTTCATTCTCACATTGGTTCTCTCATCTAGAATGTTCACGCAGGAAATGTCCAGAGCTGGTAAGCTCAAGAGTCATTTGACTGTTGAAACATTGTTGCTTGGTCATTCTCCATGTCCAGTACTGATCCTGCTTTCTTTACAGAAGATTTACTCAAGAGTAATGGAATGTTCACTGGTACCACCTCCATTTCAATGTAACATTCTGTCTGCCCTATTTTTGTAGGAATTTTCACTCTTTCCATCTCCAAATTTGAATGCTTTGTTACTAGGTGTTTCTGTGTTCACCAGTTTCTGCCCTTGATTCTGGTTTAGTTCATTTACATAACTTTCAAGCCGTTTTTCTCCACACACTGTGTGTGCCTGCTGTATTAATAACAGCAGATCCTAGAGATTCTATAATCAAAATCTCTGCATTAGTAAGTGATTCTATCACAAACAATGTGATATGGCACTCTTCTATATCTTCAGATTTGTTACTTTCTTCTGTTAGCCTAACCTATTTGGTTCTGTGCAGACGGTTTCTTGCCCAATGGTAAATATTTTGACACCCGCGCATATTGATCTCCTACCATACTTATTGGATTTGTGCCCTTGTTTGATCTATCTATCTTGTTTCTGCTCAGTGAAGTATGCCATTTCCTGACTCAAACTAATTCCATCTGTTGTCTTAGTGGCCTTTACTCCAAAAGTCTTTTCCTTGCTTATTTCATTGATGTAAATGTAAGTACTGTGCATGCAGTTCCTTCTAGCTGTCTTTCCTTTATGCCTAGGCACACAGTATCCAGCAAGTTACAAGCTAATACTGCGACAGGAAATTCCATTTTGTAATTAGCCATGTGAATACTTCATGCAAAATCAATAATATAAGCAACTATGATTTTAGAATTATCTCTATAAACGTTGTCAAAGTCTGAATAAGCTTCATAAATCTGATTCTCTTCTTGCTTCAAAAAAAAGATTCAAGTGTATTTATTAGTGCATTTATAGCATCACCCTTGTTCAAGTCTTCCAATGAAATTCCCATCGCGGTCACTCTCGCTCTTCCCGAAAGCGACATCGCAACAGCCAAGGCGTGCTTTGTCTTCTCCAATTCCGTAACTCAAGTCCATATTCCAATTTCATTTTTCTTCCAGCTTTCTTCCAGCTCTCATCAAATGCTAGCACAGTTAACACCCAAACTCCAAAACCACCTTTTCCATTTGTTTAAACAACTTTACTTCCAACGTCTTTGTTCAATACCTGAAAGCTGTCACCTTTACATCCTACAATTCCCTTTCCACCTCCCATGTGCACGTGCATAACAGGGGGAGTGTGTATGCATACCAAATACTTAGGTAGACCAAATGAATAGCTCTCAACAGAGGGCTTTACCTTGGTCAGAGTGGGCAGAGGTCTCTGCTCTGGATCCAGAGACTCTTTTTGAGGGGTTGCTGCTCCTGCAGTAGCAGTTTTCCAATGTTGACAAACATCTGCAGCTGGAGGATCTCTGGGGACTCCGTGCCACGGTGCTGTGGTCAGTGCATGGTTTGGTGAGGGCTGGCCACTTTGACGTTGCAAAGATGTTGGGCAAGCTGTGTGAACTCCTCTATTGGTCTGGGTACAGGCAGGACAAGGAGCTGCTTGTGCACCACTGTGACACTTGCACGTCCCAGAAGGGGCTGGGATGCCATTCTAGGGTTCCAATCCAGCAGTACATGTTGGGACCCCAATATGCATCTACTGCCTCAACCAGAAGAAGGGACTATTCCCCAATCTCTGAAGTCCCTGGTAGAGGCCAGGAGAGGTGCTCTGCCACATCTCTGATGTGGTACATCGGGTGTGGTTGGCTGGGCGGCAGAAAGTAGTCGTGCTGCACTGGGACCAGCTGGTACCCTGTAGGCCTGCGGGCATCACCGGCCCAGTGAAGCTATCGTGTTGGAAACAGTCCTGAAAAGATGTACAAGAGACAGATTCTGGGATATGGAACAACGTTTATGAGGAAGCGTTAAAGAGGCTGGGAGTGTTTCCATTGGGGAACAGAAGGTTGAAGGAAGATTTTAAAAGATTTTACTTTAAGATTGAAACATTGAAACATGCAGAAATTGAATTGCATTATTTGCATCGAGGATTTTGTGACGGAGGCAATCTATCAGAGTTGCCATGCTTCCAGCACTGACATAGCATGCTTTGCTAGCCCTTATATCTTTGGAATATGGGTGGAAACTGGAGCACCCGGAGAGGTACAAACCTCTTACAGATAGAGGCAAGAATTGATCCCACTCTTACAAATGGTACTGACAATAGACAATAGACAATAGGTGCAGAAGTAGACCATTCGGCCCTTCGAGCCTGCACTGCCATTCTGAGATCATGGCTGATCATCTACTATCAATACCTGGTTCCTGACTTGTCCCCATATCCCTTGATTCCCCTATCCATAAGATACCTATCTAGCTCCTTCTTGAAAGCATCCAGAGAAATGGCCTCCACTGCCTTCTGAGGCAGTGCATTCCAGACCCCCACAACTCTCTGGGAGAAGTTTTTCCTTAACTCTGTCCTAAATGACCTACCCCTTATTCTCAAACCATGCCCTCTAGTACTGGACTCTCCCAGCATCTAGAACATATTTCCTGCCTCTATCTTGTCCAATCCCTTAATAATCTTATATGTTGCAATCAGATCCCCCCTCAATTTCCTTAATTCCAGCGTGTACAAGCCCAGTCTCTCTAACCTCTCTGTGTAAGACAGTCCAGACATCCCTGGAATTAACCTTGTGAATCTCCACTGCACTTCCTCTACAGCCAGGATGTCCTTCCTTAACCCTGGAGACCAAAACTGTACACAATACTCCAGGTGTGGTCTCACCAGGGCCCTGTACAAATGCAAGAGGATTTCCTTGCTCTTGTACTCAATTCCCTTTGTAATAAAGGCCAACATTCCATTAGCCTTCTTCACTGCCTGCTGCACTTTCTCATTCACCTTCCATGTCTGATGAACAAGGACTCCTAGATCTCTTTGTATTACTCCCTTACCTAACTCTACACCGTTCAGATAATAATCTGCCTTCCTGTTCTTACTCCCAAAGTGGATAACCTCACACTTATTCACACTAAACGTCATCTGCCAAGTATCTGCCCACTCACCCAGCCTATTCAAGTCACCCTGAATTCTCCTAACATCCTCATCACATGTCACACTGCCACCCAGTTTAGTATCATCAGCAAACTTGCTGATGTTATTCTCAATGCCTTCTTCTAAATCGTTGATGTAAATCGTAAACAGCTGTGGTCCCAATACCGAGCCCTGTGGCACCCCACTAGTCACCACCTGCCATTCTGAGAAACACCCATTCACTGTTACCCTTTGCTTTCTATCTGCCAACCAGTTTTCTATCCATGTCAATATCTTCCCCCCAATGCCATGAGCTCTGATTTTACCCACCAATCTCCTATGTGGGACCTTATCAAATGCCTTCTGAAAATCAAGGTACACTACATCCACTGGATCTCCCTTGTCTAACTTCCTGGTTACATCCTCGAAAAACTCCAACAGATTAGTCAAGCATGATTTACCCTTCGTAAATCCATGCTGGCTTGGCCCAATCCTATCACTGCCATCTAGATATGCCACTATTTCATCTTGAATAATGGACTCTAGCATCTTCCCCACTACTGATGTTAGGCTCTGTTTTCTCCCTCCTCCTTTCTTAAAAAGTGGGATAACATTAGCCATTCTCCAATCCTCAGGAACTGATCCTGAATCTAAGGAACATTGGAAAATGATTACCAATGCATCCGCAATTTCCAGAGCCAGCTCGTTTAGTACCCTAAGATGCAGACCATCTGGACCTGGGGATTTGTCAGCCTTCAGTCCCATCAGTCTACTCATCACCGTTTCCTTCCTAATGTCAATCTGTTTCATTTCCTCTGTTACCCTATGTCCTTAGCCCATCCATACATCTGGGAGATTGCCTGTGTCTTCCCTAGTGAAGACAGATCTAAAGTACTTATTAAATCCTTCTGCCATTTCTCTGTTTCTCATAACAATTTCACCCAATTCATTCTTCAAGGGCCCAACGTTGTTCTTAACTATTTTCTTTCTCTTCACATACCAAAAAAACTTTTGCTATCTTCCTTTATATTCCTGGCTAGCTTGCGTTCATACCTCATTTTTCTCCCCGTATTGCTTTTTTAGGTAAGTTCTGTGTCCATTAAAAATTTCCCAGTCATCTGTCTTCCCACTCACCTTAGCTCTGTCATACTTCTTTTTCACTGTCATACTTTGTCATACTTCACTGGAAAACATTATGCTAACTGCTACATTACCATACCAGTTAATAGGAAAGACCACAACAAATTGCAGAGAGCAATGAATGCAGCACAGGTCTGTCACAAAATCAAGTCTCAGTCTCCCATCCACCACCACCTTTGACTTTTGCTACACTTCACACTATGTCAGGTTAGCAGCCAACCTGACTGTTGGAGTATTGTGTACAGTTTTGGTCTCCAGGCTTAAGGAAGGACATCCTGGCTGTAGAGGAAGTGCAGCGTAGATTCACAAGGTTAATTCCTGGGATGTCTGGACTGACTTACGCAGAGAGGTTAGAGAGACTGGGCTTGTACACGCTGGAATTAAGGAGATTGAGAGGGGATCTGATTGAAACATATAAGATTATTAAGGGATTGGACAAGATAGAGGCAAGAAATATGTTCCACATGCTGGGAGGGTCCAGTACTAGAGGGCATGGTTTGAGAATAAGGGGTAGGTCATTTAGGACATAGTTAAGGAAAAACTTCTTCTCCCACAGAGTTGTGGGGGGTCTGGAATGCACTGCCTTGGAAGGCAGTGGAGGTCAATTCTCTGGATGCTTTCAAGAAGGAGCTAGCTAGGTATCTAATGGATAGGGGAATCAAGGGATATGGGGACAAGGCAGGAACCGGGTATTGATAGTAGATGATCAGCCATGATCTCAAAATGGTGGTGCAGGCTCGAAGGGCCGAATGGTCTACTTCTGCACCCATTGTCTATTGTCTATCATCTAATGTCTAACTTCAGAACTCTTACCATCCTGGACATTCTCTTTTCTTACTCATCCACCGCCTAGAAGATCCAAAAGCTCGAGAACACATACTGCCAAACTCAATGACAGTTTCTATCCTGCTATTATTATTTTCTGAACAGACCTCTTGCCTAATAAAGATGAATACTTAATCTCTAATTCTACCTCGTTGTGGTGCTTGCACTTAATTTGTCTTCCTGCACTGCACTTCCTCTATAATTGTAACACTGTATTCAGCATTATATTTTCTATTTCTTTTGTATTATCTCATGGTACCGAATATGGAATGACCCGTATGGATGGTATGCAAAACAGAGATTTTGACTGTATCTTGGTCCCTGCGGCATAATAAACCACTAACCAGTTACTAAGTGTGCTACGTGGTGTGAGTTCTGGACTGATAAGATAGTGGAAAACTGTTCCCTATGCAGGAGAGGTCTTGGGTTAAAATAAGTGAGAATTATGAGTGATATGAGGGCAAACTATTTTATAGAGCATGCAGCTGACGGATCCTGCAAATGAAATGACACTACTTCCATCGAGGGCTTCCAGAGGGAAATGGATAAATATTTGGTTGGGAAAAAGAAAAAAATTCTCAAGTCTGAGAGAAAGATTAAGTGAATAGAACAAGAGTTGCTATGGTAGAATCAGCTTTATTATCACTGACATATATCGAGACAGCAGTACAATATTAAACATGGAAACTTACTATAGGTTACAGTAAGAAATATTTTTTAAAAAGTTCAAAAAGCAAAGTAGCAAGATAGTGTTCATGGGCAGAGCGTAGTGGGAATGCTGAGCCTGCACAGTAACCACTTTGTTTGAAGTATTAACATGGCTTAGCTGCACAAGCTACAAGGTGGATCTCACACTGTTACCTGATATGCATTTTCTCCAGTCATTGAGAAAGTTCTTCAGCAGATATCTTGGATTTGTGCTTGCACATGTTATTCTTCCCCCTTTCTACTATAGTGCCAGACTGATGCCAGTATCAATGTCATCATCCTGTTAATGTCATCATCCTGTTAATGTTTGAAGTATCAGCTACAATGACATCCTGAAGCCAACAATATTTTCTTTATTTTCCTTATGAGTTCAGCAGCATGACAGGTCCAACGGGCTTTAAAATGATTTTTGACTTGAAATTAGACTCAATGAGGAATTTCTCAAATGAATTATGTATATCTACATTCATAAAGTATTGGAATTTCATGCAAGTATATTAATTCAACTTAATTCCATTGAGTTATTGTCCAATGACTAGAGTGTTTCCACTAAGGTAGCTTTGAAATGTGACCGTTCTATGAAGAGGAACACATTCTTCAGTCACTTGCGCAAAATGAGTAAACCGTTCCAAAATAATAATTGCTTTCATTCTTCATTAAAGTCACGAGATGACATTAAGTATATTTTCTGAAGAGTAGCAAAGGATTTGGATTAGCTTACCTGAAACAAACTTTCAGAAATGACATCAGAAGACAAAATCTGTATTTCTGTCACATTTTTTACAATCACGATCTTTTCAATTATTTTTTCTTGGTGACTTTTTTTTCTTGATTCGTTTTTAATGAAAAGCAGTCACTGCTGATGAATAGGAAATAAGTATGATAAAATTGTATTATTTTGACAAAAATGATAAACTTCCATTAACAGAAAATAGATGGGAAGCAGATCTATGGGACTTCTGTTCGCTCATTACAAGTTCACTCTTGGCTAAGGCTCCACACTGAACTTCCATTCTATAGCTTCTTAATATTAAAGTGTAAGCACAGAGGTACTCCTGAAGAATTATTGGAAACAAAGCATTAGAAACAATGTAAGACTTCTTACATTGTCAATCTGGATTGTACACATCTCTCAAGCTGAACTTTATGTCTTTGTGTGATAAAATTCTGCACTCAGTTATAAGATACAGTAATCAAAAGGGAAAAAGAATATAAACTTCTGCATCAATATTGCTTGAAAGTTTGTAATGTTTTTGAATCTATTTATTTTAAATTCGCTTGAACATTCATAAGCAAAAATTGTCCCTCTGAAAGAACTTCTACAAATTCATCTTAGAATCAGGTCTATTATCACCAGCATATGTCTTGAAATTCGTTGTCATTGTGGCAGCAGAACAATCAGAACAATGTAATACATAACAATAGAAAAAGCTGTCAGTAACAGTAAGTATGTATATAGTAGTTAAGTTATATAAGTAGTTTACAAAATAAAAAAGTAGTGTGGAAGTGTTCAAGGTTTCAATGTCCATTCAGAGATCTGATGGCAGAGGGGACAAAGCTGTTCCTGAATCATTGAGTGTGTGTCTTTAGGCTTCTCTACATCCTGCCTGATGTAGCAATGAGAAGAAAGCATATCTTGGGTGGTACAGGTCCTTAAGGATGGATGCCAGCTTTTTGAGGCATCGCTCCTTGAAGATGTCCTGGATACTATGGAGGCACTTGCCCATGATGGAGCTAATTAAGTTAATGACTGTCTGTAACTTATTTTGATCGTGTGCAGTAGACCCATCCACCAGCCCATTAGAAAGCTCTCCACTGTAGATCTGAAGAAATGTAGCAAGTGTCTTAGGTGACATACCACATCTCCTCAAGCTCCGAATGAAACATAGTCGCTGTTGTGCCTTCTTTGTAGCTGCATTGATACGTTAGCACAAGATAGATCCTTAGAGTTTTTGAACCCATGATGCACCATCAATAACTCACACTGAGACGTAAGGCGAGATATCGGCTTTTATTGACTGGAAGAAGGAACCAGGAGTGAGTGTCCATCATACTATGACCTGGAGACTGAGGCCAAGCGTCAGGCCTCAGATCGCCTTTATACAGGGGCCTGTGGGAGGAGCCACAGGAGCAGTCAGCAGGGGGCGTGTCCAGACAGGCACATAGTTCACCACAACCCAGGAACTTAAAATTGCTCACTCTCTCCACTTCTGATCCCTCTATGAGGACTGATGTGTGTTCCCTCATCTTGCCCTTTCAGAAGTCCACAATCAGTTCTTTGGTCTTACTGATGTTGAGTGCAAGGTTGTTGCTTCAACACCACTCAACTAGCTGGTATACCTCGGTCCTATACACTCTCTTGACACCATCTGCAATCATGGATCTAGACAGAGTAGAGCAGCAGGCTAAGCACACGTCCCTGAGCTGTGCCAGTGTTCATCATCAGCGAGGTGGAAATGTTATTTTTGATGCACCCCTGTAGAATGTTGAACCTTTGATGTTTTGTTCATGTTTCTAATCCAAACCTATAATCACAAGGCATCAATTTATTTTCCATTAACTTCAATTACAACAAGTAATTACACCATTATAAATGTCTGATATTAAATATATTATCTGTTTTAATTATACTGTGAGCTGAATATAATGTGCTCAGTAATCTTTTATTCTTCAAATTTTTCTACACAAACATTCTTTGTGGTGAAGCAAAGCGATCAAGAAGGCACATTTGTGGCTGGGATCACACTCTCCTTCCCTTTGCACTTGTGGGCTTGTGGATAATGTTTCGACAGTGTCTTTGCTTCTTGTCTTCTTAGTGTAAAGCATCTTATAGTCCAGTGCTACCCCAAGGTACAGTAATGTGGCAAGCTTTCAGTCCATGATGACAGAGAAGAAGAGCTGCCATATTATTGCAACAAGCACAATAACAGACAGAGCACCATCATTCAGTGAGAGCCTCCTCAGTCTCATACAGATGGGCGAGGTGATTATCACACATCCTGGTTATGGTAAGGGTGTCCCACAAACACACAAGTGATCAACCATATAACCCAAGCTAAAATGTAACAATAAATTAACTTGAACATCCCACCATTATCCCACGAATGCGTGTTCAAACAAGAACAATATTAGTGCTGGCCACTAAGAGTGCTGGAACGAGTTATTGACCACACCCTCCCCCCGGCGTGCCCACTACCCCCTCCTGAGGGATCAGCTGCCCTGGCAACCCAGAATCCAAAACAAAGTCCAAGGGTCCTAGTGGTGGTCTAGGCCACTGCCTCGGGTGCTGAGGGGAGCCCTAATGGGAGGCACTGTTTGGTGAGGCAAGAGGTGTGGCCAACTCCTCCATCTCATTGCCACACAGTCACCGGTGACCGTAGACAGCTCGACCACTGTTGTTGTCCACCCAGGAAGGCATGGCCAGTCCATGTTGGGAGTACATTCCGGATGATAGTGATGGTTGGCACCGTGTGTACCAAGGCACGACATCTGACACCCTCCACCATGCGGTCCATGTATAAACCTTGTTCTTCACCCAAACAGCTCACCGGGTGAGGCAAGATGGAGGGGTTCTTCTGTAGGTCTCAGGCAGTGCTGCCCACTCAACACTTGCCGATTGCTGCACTGGGCTGTGGCATGATGCTGGTGTAGGATAGTTCCAGGCCAAAGACCTGCCTTGCTGCTCCAGTGGCAGAGATAATTCCATGGCATGCAGTGCAGCGAGGCCTGTCTCACAGGCTCCTCTTCAGCAGCTTCCACCTCCACCTCTGTGACACAAGCCTCAGCTCGCGGCGTGTGTGCCAACAGTGGGGTCTAAAATTGCTTCTGTCCTCTCTGCCTCTGGCAGCACCTCAGGTAGCAACGATGGCGATGTCAGGCGAACATGCTGCAGAAGGTGCTCCGGAGTCAGCGCCTTTGCAAAGCCAGGGTGGGCAAGCTCTTCCTGGGCCGCAGGAGGGAACTGGGGGTTAGCCATGCTGAATACGGTGGCGGAGATCTGCGGCGAACTCCCGCATGGCACTGCCTGCTGCCCAGTACTTCCCTCATTGCTTCATCCAATGGCCTCTGCTCAAAATGCTGTTGCGAGGACCCTGTAGTCATGGTGCCCAGCTGGCTTTAGGTTAAGGAGGGCCGGCAGGGCATCGGCCTCAAGCACCAGGGCAAGGTTCACTGCCATCTTGCTGGGGCACCATCCATTCTACCATGTGGCAAGTTTGACTTGCGCCAGGTGAGGCTGGTACCATCATAAGTGGGGAATTTCAGGGTGGACCTTGTGGTATTCATTGCTGGGTCCCATTTGTCATCCTCTTTCTCTGGCAGCTTTGGTGGTGCCTGCCACATAGCACATCCTCCCATGACTGCAGTGCCTTGGGTTTCCAGTGTGGGCCGCGATGCAGTGCAGGTGATGCACTCTGTCAAGAATCCCGGGTTGGGGAGCTTGGGTATGGTCACCTCATCAGGGTTCCCGGAAAGGAACAGCGCTTGGCTCCCAGGTCCTCCCTCTGGGTCGGCGTCCTGTCTTTGGGGTGCGGGTGAGGCATACTGCTCGGACTTATTCCCCAGTCTTAAGTCGCTCCACCTGACATTTCACCTGACAATTTCGCCGTCAATCTCGAACCCCTCTTCTGACACCAAAGTGTCAATCTCGAACCCCTCTTCTGACACCAAAGCTTTCAGTCCGTGATAGTAGATGAGAAGAGCTCATTAATCTCAACATCTGGTTTCATTATGACAAGCACAGTAACAGATGGAGTGCCATCGCTCGGTGAGAAGCCACTCAGTCACAGACAGACGGGGGAGGTGATTATTACGCTCCCCGGTTACAGTCAAGGTGACCCACAACACACAAGTGAACAACTGTACAACCCCGGCTAAAATGTAACAGTAATTGAACTTGAACATCTCACCATAATTCCACAAACGCATTTTAAAACAAGAACAATAAGTAACGCTGGCCACCGGGAATGTTGAGGTGAGCTGTTGCCCACGCCCCCTGGAGGGCCACAGCAGGTTAGTGCAGAAGGAGATAGGAGTTTCTGAATATGATTGCTCATGTAGAAGATGATGACCTTTAACTAGGTTGGATTCACTAAAAAGGTCTCAGAAATGTGGTAAATGAATATAATTTACTTAATAATATATAGTTAATAAAAACATAATTGATCATTGTTGTCCTACCAGCCAATGGTGTTCGTGATGCTTTTTTGAGGACTTAGCTTGTGTCACCATTTGGATCCTGGATCGATGCTGAATGTTTTCTGTCAGGGCTGTATTTGCTGATCTGTGCACTCCTCAGGTTTGAAGAAAATAAATTAATTCCTAAAACAAAAAAAAACAGCCTTCATACTCTTCTTACGCTAAACTTATACCCTCTCCTGCACTTCCGGTCTTCTTTGTATTTGTTGGTCCAAGTTGCATTGGAATCTGTCTAACCTGTTCTGTTCTCCACTGATACTGAAAATTCTCCAAGGCCAGCTTCTAAATGCTAAATCACAGAATATCCCCAATTTAATGAAAAATTCCACAGTTCTACTTCTATATAATGATGACGTTATATTGTATATGAGTGCATAAAATATACTGTAGATGCATTGGGAGATTATATGAATTCATACTGTTGTTTGGAGAAGAATGTGGCTAGTGAATTACAACTGCAGAAACATTAGAGGACACTTTAACCCCCAAAGAAATGTTACGGTCATTGATTTTTCAAAATTAATGACATCTGAACTCCAAAGTGTGAACTTCTATGTTTAATAAAAGAACATTTGGATGTGTGCAGAAATTGTACTTGCCAGAGTTGGAAGGTTAATTAGTGCAGGCTAGCAGATAGTTACTGGTGCAATTATTGCTCTAAGGCAGTCACCACAAGGTGTTTTAAATTGAATCTTACTTATTTTAAATTTAACATTTTCAGCAGAGTTTTCCAGGGCAGATGGGACTTGTGATTGTCACAGACGAATGGAAAAGCATAGCAGAGATGGCCTCTCACTTCCATCTGGCAAATGTTTGGCGGAAACCTCTTTGAGTGAATATTGCCTTTGCTCAGATTTGAAGATGGACTTTGGATGGGATTCCATGGGGCGGGAAGAAGATTGTGCTCAGTAGAGCATCAAAAACAGAAAACTTTCTTCTGTATCTGCCCTGGTATACTGTGATGAGACCAAAACCCACACAGGAGGGAGTTGTGGAGGGTGAAGACATAAGAGTATATGGGTAACACACACAAAATGCAGGTGGAACTTGGCAGGTCAAGCAGCATCTGTGGAAATAAGTAAACAGTTGGTGTTTCGGGCTGAGACCCTTCCCTGCCCTGATGGAAGGTCTCAGCCTGAAACAGCAGTTGTTTATCCATTTCCACAGATGCTGCCTGACCTGCGGAGTTCTGCCGTATTTTGTGTGTGTTGCTCTGGATTTTCAACATCTGCAGAATCACTTGTGTTTAGAGTAAAGGGGTAAATATATTAAAGCCCCTTTGTGCAATCTTGTTTTGATAAAATAAAACATTAACCTAACAAGTTAGCTCTGTTCCTCTGTCCAGGGTAACTGCCTGAAATGCTGAATGTTTCCATCATTTTCTGTGTTCAGTACAGAGAGACAAGGTGGCTGTAGTTATAGCCACAATGTTCATAGTGTTTGCAGCAGAGGGTTTGAATCCTTTGTGTCCTCGCAGTCTACAATATTTCCATGGGCTGATGTTGGACATATCTTCATTACCTCTAAGCCCTCTTTATCTATGCTCCATTCCCTATTCCTTTCCATGGAATCTTTCTTCTGAGCTCCAATTTCCCAGTACCCTCTTGTATCCCTCGCCTGCCACCTCCATGTTATAGTCCAGAACAAGTTTAGTTCTCTTTAATTTGTTCTTGAGTAAAGTCAATGTTTCTTTTAGGATCTTGGCATCTATTACCTGTACATATCCGACATATGACTTACGTAGTTGGCCCCTTAGCTCCTAAGTGGAGCATAGGCCATCGATGACCTCCTGACTCCATCGTCTGCTGAAGTCAATGGGATGGTTGGAGTTCATCAAAACTTCTGCAATCCATTGCATTCACTGTACAGGGACTTGGCCTACACAGCTTCATCAGAGCCCTGTTGGCCAGCTCTACCCTCACGACAGGGGCATGAAGTTGGACATTGAGAGGCACCTGGCATATGAAGGATTAAGTAGGATGTTTTACTTTTCTGTGGTGACTCTGACAAAAGCAAATGATCACACGGATTTTGGGTGAGTTGCCTCCGTTGTTGGTGTGATTGCGGTGGTAGAGCAGATACTTCACTCTGCCAGAGACCCAGGTTCAACCCAAAGTTTTGAGTGGTGTCCGTGTGGAGTTTGCATTCTCTTTGTTACTGCTTTGGCTTTCTCCAGGTGCTCCGTTTTCCTTCCACATCTGAAAGGCACACAGGTTTGTCCATTAAAAAAATGGCCCCTAGTGTGGAAGTTATCAAGAAAGTGCGGAAGATCAAAAATGGGATTAATATAGGATCAGTATGAATTGCTGATGATAGTCAGTGTTGATTCAGTGGACATAAGGTTCCGTATTACTCCCTAATTCTAAGACAGCTAAAAGAATCAGTGACTACCATAGAAATTAAGTGTTCATAAATCATAAGGATATTTGCCCATCAATATGCAGTCAGTATGTCTCTGCCATATTCCCTGGGAACTGTCAGAATGCATTTATTCTGGCAACCCAACATTCCTGACTCTTTTATTCCTAGAAAATCAGTAAATGGTTGGTTCCAAGCCTGCATAACCTCAATTGAAATTGACAGTTTTAACTCCACTGAGACATTCCCTTTCTTCACAGTAGACAGTCGCAAACCTTTCATTGCCATGGAGGACGCTAGCTACTGTCTCAAACTTCTCCAAGCTCTCCACTATAGTGAGTAATGTTCATCATGCTCGCGGGGTTCCTAATGGTCCATCATCATTCCCCTTTATGGTGCAGACTGCTGCAAGAGATCAGTTTCTGTTCCAACTGAGGAATGGGTGATAGCTCTCAATGTATAACAGTCCCTGCCAAATGTATTCGCTCATGACCACTTGAGAAAGGTGAAAGGCCAATACAGGTGGAACAATGAGAGAAGACATTTGATGCAGACAAGTGTTGGGAGGGACAGAGGAGAGCTCAGCTGTGAAGGTGAAGTGGACTTGATAGCTATACATCCTGTGTCATTGCGACTTCTGCCAGGTGGAATGATATATTCTGAGAAATGTACGTTATGCAACATTTCCGAAGTGGTGTGATGAAACTCACTTCAGTAAAGACAAATACTGACAATTCCTTGTACTTGGCCTTCTCATGGTCTTCAGAGATCTTTCTCAAAGAAGTAAGTAGATAGGGTGGTAAAGAAGGTGTTTGGCATGCTTGCCTGAGTTGGGCTGAGTACTGAGTTTAAGAGTCAGAAATTTGTGCTGTTGCCATATAAAATATTGCTTATGCCACACCTGAAGTATTGTGTACAATTCTGCTCACCCCATTACACAAAGAATGTGGGAGCTTTGGAGAAGGTGCAGGAGAAGTTTACCAAGATGGTGCCTGAAGGAGGGTGCATGAGCTTTGAGGAGAGGTTCCACCAATTTTGCTTGTTTACTCTGGAGCAGCAGAGGCTGAGAAAAGACCTGTTAGAAGCACAAAATGTTTTGAAAGATATTAGTTAGGTAGACAATCAAAATCTTTTCCCCAGGGTAGAAATGTCAAGTATGAGTGGACATGCATTTCAGGTATGAGAAGGAAGTTTATTGGAGGTATGTGGGGCAAGCTTTTTACATGGAGAGTGGTAGGGCCAGGAACTGCTGCCTGGGGCAGTGGTGAAAGCAGATATAGTAGATACAATAGAGGCATTTAAGAGGTTGGTAGACAGATACAGGAATATGTGTTTGGCACAGAGATTGTGGGCCAGAGTGCCTTTTTCTATACTATACTGATCTATTTTCTATGATCTCCTTTTAATCCTTTAAGATTCATAGATTCAAAGTACATTTATTATCAAAGTACTGTACGTATGCAGTCTACAACACTGAAATTTGTTTTCCCCACAGGCAGTCACAAAACAAAGAAGGATCATGGAAACAACCCATTAAAGAAAAATATCAAATAGTGCCTATAAAGATGGCGCCACCACCGGTGTTCAGCAGCTTACCGGTAGACTGAATGGCAAGGGATTTGACTAAGAACATTACATATATTATCTTTTCGGAAGCAAATTGAGATGAACTATTGCTGCAGTCAGTGAGGAGGCAGTGATGGAGGTGAGGCTCTTTCAGGGGATGAGCATGCTGGGGTATAACGAGCTGCAATGAGTTCGAGCCGGGGTAGCAGACAGAGTCGGAATCGCTGCCAGAGATGTTGGGAGAGATTTGGAGATGAGTCAATGCGGAAGAGTTTCAAACTCCATCCACATTGCCCCGGTCCGAGTACCATGTCGATTTGGTGAGGTCGAGAACAGCTTTGGGCTGGGTAGGCCCAGTGTATCGTGGCGCCAGGGTCCAAATCCTAAAGGGAGACACTACTCTGTGCTTAAACAAATTCAAAGCCAACACAAATAGTCTGGAATCCTGAGTGTTGGGACATGAGGAGAAGGTCAGGCTGATTTCTCACACTCTCACGCGAATGTTAATTCCTTTCTCTGCTGCACCAAGGCTGTTAACTGCTCTGGCTTTTGTCCTGCTGCTGTGATGCACAGGGACTGAGGCTTGGGCCTACTCTGGCTGATCCAAGAGTGGATCTGGGGACTCAGTCTGGTTTAGAATGCTGTTGTCTTGTTTCTATTGTTTGCATGATTTGTGCTTATTTTTTCTCTCTTTCTCTGCATCATTGTTTTTGCTCTTTCTGTTTTTAATTGGGATATTTGGGTTCTCTGCTTTGTGGCTGCCTGTAATCACACAAATTTCAAGGTGTATAATTTACACATTTTTTGATAATAAATTTCCTTTGAATCTTTGAATCAAACACCCTTCCTCCACATGCAAAAACGTTGCGTAAACAGCAACAAAAAAAAGTGAAAACACAGATTATAAAACACAAAATTAAAAGGGATATTTTAGTTAAGTTCAGCTCAGTGTTTATTATCTTCAGGTCGCCCCGATTCAAAAATTGCCCAAAAGTAGTTATAAAAAAGAGCAACCGGAACTAGATCTAGAACTAGAACATATCATAAACCTGAATTGGAGTCCAAATCTACAGTCCACGTCAATTGAACCTTGTTCCGGCACCATCTGCTGACAGCATCAAAGGAGAGAGATCACTCGAACGCTAGGGCCTTCCCTTGGAAGCAACAATCGAGAGACCGCCACACCCAGACACCATCTATGGCAGCATCAGCACCGAGGCCAGGACCAGCAGGCTCCAGGATAGCTTCTTTCACCAGGCCATTAGACTGGTCAATACATATTGATCTGATTGCATATCTTACTGTACATACATATATACAACACAATTATGTAGACAATCTTAGTGTTTGGCAATATCTTCCTATGTTTCCCTTCCATAGTGCTTGTAAATAGTGACAGAGATGCAATGTAAAGATTTTTACTCCCTCATGTTTGTAAGTGGACATAAGGAGTAAAATTCTAATTTTATTTCAAATTCTAATCAGTCCCTGCCTTTACAACTGAGAGGAAGAATGCCTCTAAACAATGGGGTGACCTCTGCAACTTTAGAGGTTAAAGTGAACAGTCAGCCATTAACAGCTACAAATTTTTATTGATGCACCATAGAAAGCAACCTGCCTAGATGTATCATGGCTTGGTGTGCTAACTGTGACTGCAGAGAGCTGTTGATACAGTTCAGCACATCATGCAAACCAGCTTCCCTCCATGAACTCTGTACTTCTTACTGCCTCAGTAACACAGTAGGTATATTCAAAGACCCCACCCATCCTGGACATTCACTCCTCTCTGGAAAATAAAGTCACACATGGACAAATCATGTTGGGCTGGAAAAGGGAAAAGCAAAGAAAAGCATAGGTTTCATTATTTCCATCATAACATCCCCAGATCTCAGTCAAAGAAGAGTTGAAAAGCTTCCACTGGTTTTCAGAGAAACAGGTAGCTTTGAAACAACACTTAAATCAGAAAATGCATTTATTGCTTTTTGTTTGTGCTGGCATTATGTAAATTTTATTCTTCTGGTTCCAATATTACAGAAGCAACAGTGATACTAAACCTGATTCTGCTTCTGTATTGCATTTGATTCCAAAACATTAATTTACAAGAGAAATAATAGCAATTATCAAACTAACCCTTTGAGTATTGTGCTCAAAGAAAGTCTAACTGTGACAGTTCAATGAGTAATTTTTACAAAATGCCCTTCATGTTTTAGCCAGACCTAGTATTTACCCTTACTCTCACAGTCTTGTGTTCAAAATGTTAAATTTATTTTTGAAATCTAGGTACATTTTATCTACGGTCCTCTTGGGATATTAATTATCAAAGGATTGTGACATCAAATCTTCTCTGGGTAGATATATTAAGCAAGGAAATTCAGTGAGTTAGAGACTTGCTAGACGGAACATTTTACAAGAGAAGGCAAAATAATAGCCATTTGTCTTTTAGGGGAAACTTAGATAAATGGTCAGGTAACCATGTCAGACCGTGAAAGAAAGTGTGAATGTGGAATTCATCTAGGGCAGGGGTCAGCAACCTTTACCACTGAAAGAGCCACAGAAAAGAAAACACTGGGAGCCGCAAAACCCGTTTGACATTTAAAATGAAATAACACTGCATACAACGTTTTGTTTTGCCTTTATGCTATGTATAAACAAACTATAATGTGTTGCATTTATGAAATTGATGAACTCCTGCAGAGAAAACGAAATTACATTTCTGCATGCAACAAAAACATTTTGAACTCTGAAAAAAAGGCGTTGGGTTGAAGGTTACTTTAAAGTAAAATACTCAACGTCTATTTGAGTCCTTCTTGTATTTATGAAAAATGCCAAACTTAAATTTGCCGCCAGCAGCAAACCAAAAATAACGTCAGCCAGCTGTCAACCTGAAAAATAAAAGGACTATTTCACTGAACAATGAAAACATATGAATATACGTAAAATAATAGGCAATTAAAATATTTATCATACTTGGTCAGGTTGACTCACACCTGACAATGCAGTCGTATTCAGTAGGGATGGATCGATGATTAGGGGAGTGACCGGGAAGGATAATGTGTTTTTTTCCTCTCTGAACTCACAGAAGCGTTTCCCAAACGATGTTTGCATTGCGATGATTGCAGAATGTAAATACTCCGAATTTATCATGTCGTGGCCTTGTTTGAACTCTCTCAAATTGGGGAAGTGAGACAATGTGCCTTTCTGTAAATCTCTGGCAAACACTGTCGACTTGCGCTCGAATGCCAAAACATCCTCCAACATGTGCAGGGCTGTACGTCCTTTCCCCTGAAGAGCTGTGTTCAGCGTGTTCAGGTGCGCTGTCATGTCTACCATGAAGTGTAGCTTTTCCAGCCACTCTGGCTGTTCCAGCTCAGGAAAGGTGAGCCCTTTGCTGCCCAGGAAAGTTTTCACTTCTTCCAGACACGCGACAAAGCGTTTCAGCACCTCCCCTCTGGACAGCCAGCGATAAAAACACGTTGTAGCGGTGTGCTACACGCAGTCAGTAAACTGCAGTCAAAGATAGCTTTATTCGAACTAAACAGCCTTGCTTTTAAGCCTCCCTCAACCCACCCCCCATGGGTGTGGATGCTGCAAAAGACACGTACTCACAAACCCCCGTAGGCTATCTCCCTTAGCCTGAACGCTGGCTAATTGTGAGCCGGTTCGGATGTGTCAGGAAATGGGTCGCCACAACGTCTTATTTAGATTGTACAAGATCACCATAATCTTCAAATTTAGAATTACATTTCAAAAACTAACAAACTAACATAAAATACATTTTAATTAAATACTGACCAATTATTTCCCAAAGCAACAGGGAGCCGCAGCACAGACGTAAAAGAGCCACATGTGGCTCCGGAGCCGCGGGTTGCCGACCCCCGATCTAGGGCTTCTCAAGTGACTCAGAGACACTGTGCTGTAAGCATTTATGTTTCTAAACAAATGCCAGCAGGCAAATATCTAATATTATTAGTCATTTTTTTTCTGTTGATATTTTATTGGATGCATTAACTTGCTTGTTTTAAGCAGGTCCCCAGCTCTGTTGAAAAACACGAAGAGGAACAGCACTGCAGCACCTTCATGTTACCATTGTTACCAGTGACAACTGTAATTTCTCATCTATAACTCGGGAACATTCAACTACATGGCTAGTGAGAAATAGCTAGCATAGGACTGACAGTATAATCAGAAAAAGTTTGAAATTATCTTTTTTTCCTTTTATAGTCAGTGCAGTATCAGTTATTTTCATATCACATCTGTTATCAAAATCTCACTTTAGTTGGAATTTCTTTTACTAGTTTCTAATCTTAGCAAAAGCTGAGTCTGTGCTCTTTTTCCAACACTGACATTACATCGCCACTTGTTTATCAGGTCATAGAGCACTACAGCACAGAAACAGGCTCTTCAATCCATCTGGTTCAAGCCAAACTGTTGTTCTACCTAATGCCCGCAGCTGGATCATCCCCTCCCATCCATGCACTTATCAAAATTTCTCCTCAGTAATGCAATCAACCACAACTTCCACGAGCAGCTTATTCACACTCAGCCCAGCTTTTGAGTGAAGGAGAACCCTCTCAGATTCCTCTTGAATATTTCCGATTTCACCCATGACCTCTAGTCCTAGTGTCATCCAATCTCAATGGCAAAAGGCCTGTTTGTGTTTACCCTATCTATACCCCTGCAATACACACTGGAGGAACTCAGCAGGCCAGGCAACGTCTATGGAAAAAAGTACAGTCAGCCTTTTAGGCCCAGACACTTTGGCAGGACTGGAGAAATAAAGGTGAGGAGCAGATTTAAAAGGTGGGGAGAGGGAGACAGAAACACGAAGTGCTAGCTAAGTTAATTCAGGTGAGAGAAAGATTTGTTTGGTGATGTGATCCCGTTGGAGATGGCAGAAGTTGTGGAAAATTATCTGCTAGACACAGAGGCTAGTGAGATGGTTGGTGAGGACAAAGGGAACCCTATCCCTGGTAAGGTGGCAGGAGGATAGGGTGAGAGCAGACATGTGTGCAATGAGAGAGATACGGTTGAGGGCAGCAATGATGGTGGAGGAAAGGAAACCCCTTTCATTGAAGAAGGAGGAAATCTGCTTTAGGCCTGAGAGCAGATAAGGCAGAAATGGAGGAATTGAGAGAATGGAATAGCGTTATTACAAGTAATAGGGTGGGAGGAGGTTTAGTCCAGGAGTTGTGAGAGCTCATTTTTTTGCCTGGTTCAAGTCCTGCTGCAAGCTTTGATTATCATCCTCATTGTCCTCTACGACTCCAATCTTGGTGTTGTTATGAATGTGCCACAACTCTGAGGGGCCGAAGGGTACAAAGTAGCCCCCTCCTTTTTGAGAATTGTAAGATCGCTATTAATTCGGGTCTGGGACCCAGGAAATGAGAGAGAGACGTCCAGAATACACAGGGTTTGGAATGTGTCCTGGTCTCAGCAAGACGGAACCGTTGCTAATGGCTATTGTCTCTTGGAGACGGAATTGTGTATTGAGTACAGTACTATTCATTGAAGCCCCTCAGGGGATGACCAGAGTGGGCTGGTTGAGGGATTGCATCATCCCAACCTGATTGACATCTGAGATCCCGTGAGTAAGGATAAAAGAGGGTCTGGGGAACAACCCCTTCAGGCACACCAGGAGAGATGCTAGAAATCCCGTGACAGCGTTTGATAGCGACAGCCGGTGGCGGCTCGCGTGCATCCTTTTCCCTTGCCTGGGAATTGGCGGCCTCACCACGGAAGAACGGCTTTAGCTAAAGGAGAGGCCACAAGTGAATGGCCACACCAACAGGACTCCCGAAGGATCGAAATCATAAAAAGGAAAAGCTGGCAAGTTTCTAAAAATCTCTCTCTTGACTCCAACCAAAGGCTGCAGCCTGAATGAACTGAGTGACTTTTATATTTCCATCAGACAATACATTTATCCCCTAGACAACGATAGAGCTTATTTCTTATTGATTATTATTATACCTGCACTTTTAGATTTAGTATTGACAACGTATATAATCTGTATGTTTGCATTGATATTATTTTTGTGTATTTTTACTAATAAATGCTGTTAAAAATAGTACCATCAGACTTCAACGGACCCCTCTATCTTTTCTGGTAAGTGACCCAGTTACGGGGTTCATAACAGTGTCATCTGCAAATTTGCTGATCTAGTTATCGTTATCATCCATTTATTGATATAGTTGGCAAACAACAACAGACCCAGCACCAATCACTGCAGCATACCACTTGTCACAGGTCTCCAATCAGAGAAGCACCATCTACTGCCACTCTCTGGTCTCTCCTACTGAGCCAAAGTTGAATTGAATTTACAAGTTCATCCTGAATGCCAAATGACTAAACCTTCTGGACCAGCATCTCATGCAGATCTTTGTCAAAAGTCTTGCTAAAGTCCATGTAGACAATGTCTACTGCCTTTCCTTCATCAACTTTCCTGGTAACTTCTTCAAAAATCTGTAACAGATTGTTTAGACACAACCTATTGCTGTTTCTATTCACCTCTGTATATTTTCCTGCTTCATCACATTGGGCGTTTAAAATGTAAGTTTAATGGTAAAAATGTCATCCTATAGAAAATAAATGTGGATTATAAAATGTTCCAGCTTCAATATACAGTCAAGGGTAATCCAGATATCTCGTCCTTGTTAAACGATTATTAAAAAGACAACTAATCATCCTCGCACATGAAACAATTTTGAGAAGGAAGACAAATTAGAGTCCAAGGTACTTGTGATTTTAGCTGAGGTTGGAGTAGTGTGATTCCATTGTCTGTGTAAAATTTGCATTGGCAGCATGGGACATTGGAGTTCAAAGTTCAGTTTCGACGCTGTCTGTAAGAAAATGGCATGGCCCTTCCTGTGAGGTGTATGTGTTTCCTCCAGGTGCTCCAGTTTCCTCCCATTTTCCAAAGAAGTTGGTTACTAGATCATTGTAAATTATCCTGTGATTAGCTTGGTTGTTGGGTGATGTGGCTCATTGAGCTGGAAGGGCCTGTTCCATGTTGTATCTCCAAAGTAAAATTAAATTATAATCCTACCACCCAGAGCCCCTATAAAGCTCTTTCCTTTCACATCAAACCTGCTCCCTTTTGTTTTGATACACCTATTGTGGGAAATAGATTTTTACCATCTACCAACATTAACATTTTTGCAACTTGTAGCATTGAGTAGACTTGTGCAGAAGTACAGAGTGCCCACAATCATGACATCAATCCATGAGCAATGTACGTTTGATGCCTGTCTCCTACTTTGGGCCAAGTGCATATATCTAACCTACACAATGGACCACACACTGATCGGGTCTCAAGAGCAGGAACCAACACTGAATTGGTACTCCTTAATGGGATTAATACTTCAGGTATTGCCTTCATGGAGAGGCCATTCTATTTAGCTGGCTGTACATTTCTGCAACATTGCAGAGATTTCTGTTCTTTACTCAAAACTATAATAAATATTTTTAAATATATATATGCAGTTTAGTCTTGGTTTACTGCACCAGCTATTTACTACCCTCTAGCATAAGAATATTTTTAGGATCACATGGAAAAGCCTCTAAGTTTAAAACCAAGAAGAATTGGAAAAGCAGTTCCTTGGGACTTAACACAATACTAGCCTAGTATATTATGCTGCCTTTTTTCATCAACTCTTCACTCACAAGTCTGAAGCATTACGGGCCTTCCTTCTGCAAAGACACTGCAGTGATTGAAGAAGCTGGGTCCTCTCTACTGAATGGGATTATTCATTTACATGGAACTGAGCTGTATTCCTGCACACATGTATGAAATTAAACTGCAAACATCACTATCAAAGAGTTCCCATGTTTCCAAGCTGGCAACATCCTATCATCTCAAAATCTGCTTGAACGTGCAACCAGAACCTAAGCAAACCAATATTAAATAAACAGGAGCACAAAGACTCAAAGCTGACTATACACCCTTGAACCATCCCTTGGTGGACACATTCCTTCTGCTTTTTCTTACCCCTTTACTTTTCCTGGATGTCCAGGAATAGACAGTTCCAGATGACAGTGACAGCCAGTCACACGCAGCTTGGAGTTGGGGTGGTTGGCCTTGGACTGTGAGTGGTGTGTGAAATGAGGACAATGTCTGGTCAATGTGCATTGGAGCAGCTCATTGGGGTGTCCATGCTAGAGGATCAAACATCGTTACCCTCAGAGAGGATATTTGGCTCCATGCAACCTTCATTCACTTACATAGATTACATATTTAAAAAATGAGCATGCCCTACTGGGACTTTCTGTGGAGCTTGTGGTTACTTGGTACAGGGAAGCAGAAAGAAGTTAAGGTTTCAGCAGAGTGATCATTGTGGGAGAATCCATATTGTGAGTGGCACAGAGTTAGAGTGGGGAACGGAGTCATCAGTTCAGGAGGCTTCAACAAGAAAAGGTGACAGCTAGTTTGGCAGGGTTCTCTTTCTTTCTTTATTAGTGCCTAGCCAAAGTAGTCAGATTAGGTGTCACCTCAGCGGTGTGCTCCTAATGCAAGATGGGGAGATTTGGGACACCTCCAGTTTCCTTGATTATAATGTCTAAGAGAAGTGCAGCTCCTTAGAAACAAAGTTGGGGAACTGGAGCCTGAGCTGAAAACAGTCAGAAGAATCAGGAGGTGATAGATAAGAACTATGGTGAGGTTGGACCTGTACCTAAGTTACAGGAAGCAGGCAGCTGAATGACGGTCATGAGAGGGAAAGGGGTAGAGCCGAATGACCTTGTGGAAGTTCTCCTTAATAATAAGTATACCATTTTGGATAATGTTAGGGTAGAAAGCTGTAGTGACCGGGTCCCTGGCACTGAATCTGGCTCTGTGGCTCAGAAGGCAAGGCTGCAGAAGAGGAGAGCATTGTTGACAGAGGATTCAATAATTAGGAGAACAGGCAGGAGATTTTGTGGACCTGAAAGAGACTCCCAATGGTATGTTGCCACCCAGGTGCCAGGGTCAGGGACATCTCAGATTAGATCCACAGCATTCTTAAGGGGGAGGGTGAGCAGCCAGAGGTCATGGACAATATTGGGTCGAATGATGTAGGTGGGAAAAGTGATGAGGTCTTGAAGAACAAGTATAGGGAGCTAGGTAGGAAACTGAAAATCAGGACCTCAAGGACTGTAATGTTTTGATTGCTGCCTGTGAAAAGTGCCAGTGAGGATAAGGATAAGATGATGGAGCAGATGAATTGGCGGAGGAGGCAGAGTTTCAGATTCCTGGATTATTGGAGTCTCTTCTGGGGAAGGTATGATCTATAAAAAGGGAAGGGTTACACCTCACCTTGAGGACCAATTGAGGAATGTTTTAACTTTGTGTGGCAGGAGGATGGGAACCAAAGTGATAGGTCAGAGGTTGGTGTAAAGATTGATACTACATGTAGAGAGATTGTGAAGAACAAAAGGCAATGAACAAGACATAAATGTTGTCAGTTTGATGCACTACCATGTGTCTATTTTAATGTAAGAAGTATCAGAAACAAGGTTGATGACTTAAATCATGGCACAGTACGTGGAACGACAACGTTGTGGTCATTACAGAAACTTAACTGTCAAAAGGGCAGGAATGGCTGCTGGATGTTCCAGGGTTTAGATGTTTCAAAAGGGACAGAGAGGGAGGTAAAAGAGATGGAGAAGTGGCACTGCAGATCAGGGATAATATCACAGCTGTAGAAAAGGAGGACATCATGAAGGGATTGTCTGCTGAGTCAGTGTGGGTATAAGTCAGAAAAAGGGCAGGGAAATCACCCTATTGGGATTATTGGGGGTGGTTATATTTCATTAGGAGTTGAAGAAGATCTGGTTTGTCACCTAAAACAATCGAAAATTTCTACAGATGTACCATGCAGAGTATTCTGACTGGCTGCATCACCGCCTGGTATGGGGGAAACAGCTACTGTACAGAAGCGAAGTAAGCTGCAAACCACTCAGCTCTATCATAGGTGCCCATAGGCACCCAAGACATTTTCAAGGAGTGGTGCCTCAAAAAGGCAGCATCGGTTATTAAGGACCTCTACCACCCAGGACATGCCCTCTTCTCATTGTTACCATCAGGAAGGAGGTACAGAAACCTGAAAGCCCACACTCCGCAACTCAAAAACAGCTTTTTCTCCTCTGCCATCCAATTTCTGAATGGACAGTGAAACCACGAACAGTGCCTCTCTACTTTTGTTTTACATCTGTTTTTGCACTGTTTATTTAACTGTTGATATTCAACCTGATTCTGATTCTATAGATCCCTGCCAAAGCAACAGAGACACTGGAGAACAGATTGGGAGGCAGGTTTTGGAAGGGCAAAAATAACAGATTTTTCCATGGGTGACTTTAACTTCCCTAATATTGATTTTCACCTCCTTACTCTAAAAAGTTTAGATAGGGCAGAATTCGTTCGGTGTATCCTGGAAGAATTTCTGACACAATGGGTAGACAAGTTGACTAGGGCAGAGACTATACTGAATCTGGTACCAAGCAATAAACTTGGTCAGGTGACAGATCTATTGGGGGGTGAGCATTTCTGAGACTGCACTAACAAATCCTGACCTATATCATTGCCTCAGACAGAGACAGAGCAGAAGGCATGGACAAGTATTTAATTGTGGGAAGAAGAAGTATGATACTATTAAAAAGGGACAGATGTGCTCATAGAAATGTAAAATGGAAATATGGAGGTTGTTTAGGGAATATTTTCAGGGTTTCTGGAGAAGTATATCCTATTGAAACACGGAAAAGATAGTAGGGTGAAAGAAGCATGGTTGACAAAAGACATGGAACATCTAGTCAAGAAAAAGGAATGAAGCATATTTAAGGTTTAGAAAGCAAGGATTAATCACTGAGAATTACAAGTTAGTGAGGAAGGAGCTTAAGAATGCACTTTGGAGAGCTGGAAATGGGTATGAGAAGGCTTTGAGAGAAGGAATAACAAAAACCCCAAGGTATTCTACATGTACACGAAGAACAAGGGGATGACCACAGTGAGGGTAGGACCCATCAGACATAAAACAGGAAGCGTGCTTGGGTTTGAAGGAGGTAGGGGAGGTCCTTAATGAATACTTTGCTTCAGTATCCATCAGTGAGGACAACGAAAAATAGATTTTGGGCCAACCTTGATGTGATTAATTTTCTCATAACAACAGAACAGATCATATGGCTATTGTTAGTGGCATTGACCTCCTTGTTAGGATAGCTTCCTGGCCCCGGAGTCTTGTAGGTATGTGTAGTGCATGGAAAAGAAATCAGATAATTCATTGAGTCAGATTCAGCACTGAAATGGGCTCGTTGGTCTAACAAGTAATGATATTGGAATTGGTTTATTATTATCACATGTACTGAGATACAGTGAAAAGCTTATCTTGCATACTGTTCATACAGATCAAATCATTACACAGTTCACTGAAGTAGAACAAGATAAAATAGCAATGCTGAATAAACTGTAAAAGTGGTGTAGGTAAACAATAAAGTGCAAAATCATAATGAGGTAGATTGTGAGGACAAGATTGCATCTTATCATGCAAGAGGTCCATTTGAGAGTTTCATAACAATGAGGTGGAAGATGTCCTTGAGCGTGTTCATGCGTGTTTTCAGACTCAGAGAGGGGAGAAGAGAGAACGTCCAGGGTGGGAGAGTCTTTTATGCCGACTGTTTTACCAAGGCAGTGAGGAGTTGTTTCTAGCGTGTGGGTGAATAGTAGATGTGACATGATGTGAGTGACAGGAGCATAGTATTGTGGCAAGTCCATGCAAACATCATCCAGCTATTTTGTTCTTATTCTAAATTGTTCCCACTTTTTATTCTATCTACATTTGTATCAAATTTCTCCCTCCCTCATATTCTACCAGCCATTCACACACTGGCAGCAACTTACTAGTGCTCAGTTTGTCTGCCAACCTGCACCTCTTTGGGATATAGGAAGAATTGGAGCACCTGGGAGAACCTTTGTGACCTCAAGGAGAACATGCAAACATCACCTGGACTGCTCCTGAATTGAGAGAGGGATTTAGAGGCACAGCTAGGACTGGTTGTGATTGAACCCTGGCATTTGGCATTTCTACTCTCCCAACCACTGTCCCCCAAACCCCCCCCCACCCAGAATTTATGAGCTGTTGTTGGACTGACATGTAGTGAGTAGCAGTGTTCCAGAGGTTAAGGGAGGGACAGGGGTTGAGGGGTATTTGTGGTGCTGGAATGGCAGAGTGTGATCACCAGTGGGGTGTGGTGAGGTGGGTGGATGGGGGTGTTAGGTCTCAGATGGGGATGGAATGGGATAAGGGCACTGCAATCTTCATGGGTTGTGGAAGCACGTGCTGGATGTTGTGAGTCAGTTCAGTGAAGAAAACCAGAAGGAGAGTCGGTAAGTGTGGGTTACCAGCAATAAGCTGCAACCCGCCTTTAGTGGTGTGTTTGAGGTACTATGAAAGCCCTGACTCAAAGCAGACCACTCCTTTAGAGTCATAGAGACACTGAGACATGAAACGTGGGAAAGGGCTCCTCAGCCTAATTGGCTTTCACTGATGAAGATTGCCATCTAACCGTATTCCAATTATCCACGTTTGTCCCATATCCCTTTAAACCTACCTTATCCATGACCTATCCAAGTGTACTTTAAATATTGCTGATGTACAACATTTAAAATAACAAGTGGTATTCTCAACTAGTTCTTCTGAAAGCTAATTCTGTGTACTGATCACCCTCTGGGTGTAAAATTGACACTTGGGTTACTATTAAATCTCTCCCCTCGTGCTTTAAGCCTGTGACCAAGCGTCTTGACACACGTCTGGAACAAAACCTGAGCACTGTGACTTGGTCTATCCCTCCCATGGTTTTGTATATCTCTGTAAGATCACCCTTCATTCTCCTACCCTGCAATGAAAAGTATCCCAAACTGGTCAAATGCTTTCCATAACTGAGCCAACAACACCCTGAAAGAACAAAAAGGATGGACATTGCACAAGTAAATTTAACTCTGCTCTGTATTTTTTATTAAAAAAATCTCATTGCCAGTTTTTTTCTTTCAGCTTTCTGTGGACAGTTTCTGCCTTGACCCAGAAACATAGAAAACCTACAGCACAATACAGGTCCTTTGGGCCTCAAAGCTGTGCCAAACATGTCCTTACTTTAGAAATTGCCCTCTACTTTCCTAGGCTCCATGTACCTGTCCATGAGTCTGTTAAAGAGCCCTATTATATCCACCACCACCACTGTCATTGGCAGCCCATTCCACACACTCACCACTCTCCACCTAAAAAACTTACCCCAGACATCGCCACTGTACCTACTTTCAAGCATTTAAAACTGTGCCCTCTCATGCTAGCCATTTCAGCCCCGGGAAAAAGCCTCTGAAATGTTGAAACCAGCCTTACCTGAGTCTGGAGAAGTAATTTTGCACTTCTCTCTTTCATAACTAAACCAGAAAATACTGGAAGCACTTAGCAGATCAAGCAGTGCTTACAGAACATGGAACTGCACTCTGATAAAAAGTCTCACCTGAAATGTTAAATCCTTTTTTCTCCAGCTGCTTCTAGTATCCGTTTTTTTTTATTTTCCAGATTCCCAGCACCTGAATTTCTTTTATTAACAAGGCACTTAAGAAACATCAGTACAGACTCATGATCAGGCAAGGAACAGAGGGATATGGTCCATGTGCAGAGAGATTGGATTAGTTTAGATTTGTTTCAAGGTTGGTGCAGTCATGATGGGCTGAAGGGCCTGTTCCTGTGCTGTACTGTTCTCTGTTCTGTTCTGTGACTTCAGTCTTTTATTATCATTGATACACAAGGCAAGTTATGTCAATATCATGTGCACAGGTACAGTGAAGTACAGATGCAGTGAAAAACTTGCAGGCAGCAGTGTCACAGTGACGTAGGTTCAAACAAAATATAGAACATAAATTAGATGTTAGTTCCACTGGGCAGTGAATAGAACAAAAACAAGACATTAGTTCAGAAAATGATCACAATTAGAGACTGATACGGATAATGAGTAGAATGCTGGCCTGGTATTTAATGTTTCTTCAGGAATTCCCTGGGCTTTTGTCAGTTCCCCCGAGGTGATCCATGAGGCCAATGTGGGACCTGCAAATCCATCCACAGAAGACCATGACTGCCGGTTCCTCAAATTGGGCACGGCCAGTGGGTGCGTGGTTTGTGAGGTGGCATTTGCAGGTTCTGAGTGCTCCCTTTTACATATTCCTGCAGAAAAGTATAACGCATACTCCGTGTCTGGTTTCCATAGTGTGGAAGAGACTGCTTTCTAAGCAACAAAGCAAACGCACAACCAAATCCCTGGAAGGTCCTGACTGCCACTTCCACCTAAAGATAGTTAAAACTGGCACAGTGGCAGAGCTAATAGAGCTGCTGCCTCGTAATACCAGAATCCTGGGTTCAATCCCAATGATGGGTGATGTCTTTGTACAGTCTGCATAGGGGGCCCACCTTATCGATGCAAGCATGATGAAGACACAACAGTAGCTATCAATCATTAGAAGTTCAAGAAGGTTTGGTATGTTATCAAAGAGTCTAACCAATTTCTACAAATGTACTGTGGACGGCATTCAGATTGGTTGCATTAGCTGGCATGTAGGCACCAATGCAGGAGATCGTGAGAGGCTTTAGCAGGGTGTAAGCTCAGTCAGCTCCATCACAGACACAAACCCCCCACCATCAAGATTATTTTCAACAGGCTGTGTTCAAGAAGGCTGCATCCATCATGAAAGACCCTCCCTGTTATGGTTTGCAACAAAAACAAATTGAAAGGAAGCCTTGGAGCCAGAAATAACGCGTTCTTAGTTTTCATTCTAGCAGAGCGCGCACGTAGCTCATGGTGGTGTGATGATGTATGCCGTCACGTACTTTGTGCATATAACCATGATGAATTATTTAAACAAATAAAGGTTGATTAATCAAACAATATATTTACAATGCTACTCAAATATTACTGAAATATTAAATACACAACACTCACCATCCAGGACGTACACTTTTCTCATAACTACCAGTGGTACAGAATTCTGAAGACCCACTCTCGACATTTCAGTAAGAGCTCCTTCCCCTCTGCTGTCAGATGTCTGATTGGCCCACAAATTCATGAACATTACCTCTCTTTTATGTTGTTTATTTTTTAAATTGTAACTTATAGCAATGTACTATGCCTGCACTGTACTGCTGCCACAATAAAAAACAATTTCACGACTAACTGTATGTCAGTGACTACAGGTCTGATTCTGATTTTGATTTCCCTGTGACCTTGCCTGTTTCCACTAGATGCTCAGGTTTTCTCCCAAGTTGCACGGCTATGCAGGTTGGAAAGGGACCTCTGCAAATTGTCCCTTGTGCATAGATGAATGGTAAAATCTGGGAAGAATTGGTGGGATCATAGAGAGAATTTTTTAAGAAAGGGGGATTAATGGGTGATTAATAGTCAATATGGACAAGGTGGGTGAATGCCTATTTCCTTGCCAGATATCTATAATACCTGAAAAGTATTATAACACCTATAATACCTTTGACTTGAAATGTTAACTTTGTTTTTCTTCCCACAGATGCAGCCAGACCTGCTGTGTATTTCTAAAGTCTTCTGATTTTATTTTAGATTTCCAGCATCTGGACTTTTTTTTTAGATTTTCACCTCTAACTCCATTAAAAACATGGCAACAGAAACTGAAGCAGCAGTTGAGAGGGAAGCTACAATCCTGATGGAGTTTGAGGTGAAAAATCAAAAAAAAGTGTGCAGATGCTAATGCTAATGTTAATGCTCCAATGAGATTTCTGAGTGAGATTGTCACATTATATGCCCATCACATTGCTCAATAAATGATTTTTTTCTCCTTTTTTAAAATTAGATAGACCTCATCACTTGCTGTTCAAGGCCATTTCTACGTTATCCCTCAGGAGTCCTGCCTTCACAACATAAAGAATACACTAAAATTAATCTTATTGAGCTTATTGCTCAGTCGGAGCACCACATCTCCATGTAAAAAGAATAAAAGTAATACCCTGAGGCAGCAGGAAACTCAGCCAAGGTACTGTTGAAGCAATTCAGCCTGAGGACAATTTCATTAGATATTGATAACTTATGGAGCATGACACTGCCAATCTAGATGGCTACAGCTACCTGTAATTGTATTTGCTTGATAGTGTCATTTGAAGAAAACAATATTCAATCTGAACTGTTACAGTGTTTGGCGTCTGTAGAACCCGCTCATCTTTCTGCTTCTATGCCCATACTTATTTAAAAAATGTATATTTATTCATGGGATGTTGAGATTGCTGATCAATCTGATGCTCTTCCCCAGCTGGTGGCATCCGTTAGTCTCGCAAGACCATGGATCTGCACCTGGAAACTCTTGCGAGTGTCCTCTCCAGGGCGCAGGCCCCGGCAAGGTTGTATGGGAGATCTGCAGTTGCCCATGCAGCGCGTCTCCCCTCTCCAAGACACCAATGTTGTCCAAGGGAAGGGCAAGGGCCGATACAGTTTGGCACCAGTGTGGTCGCAGGATTTGCCAGAATGAGGTTAAAGACAACATCGGACTGCCTTAGGGACTCCAGCTCCGGATTTGTCCTCAGGGTTTACTCCCGAAGTCTCTCCCGTGAGTGGGTATGGCCGCAAGGCAGTGGAGGTTCTGAATCAGAGTTTTCCCTCTCTTAGATGGACTGCCTTCCCAGGCTGACAAGCTCCATCTACCCGAAGCACTGGTTTTAAGGTGCCAGGACCCACCTTCACCCCTTCACCTGTCAGTAGAAACAGTTCCGCCGGGCTTAGAGGCTAAGCCACATGAGAAGGCCAGGAGTTGGACTTGATTGTCGGAGGTTATTTTAGGTGCATGCCTTGAGGAGCACTTTTAGGTAGTGGGAGCTTGTCCCCACTACCTCTCCTCAGCTTGACAACCTTGGAACCAGCTACAGCAAAAGAAACAACAGCAGGAAGAGGACCTGTTCCATCATTTAGTGAGATCTTGGTTGACCTGCCACATCAATGTCATTTTCTTGAAGCAACCCCATGTTCTTCTGTTGCTGGAAACAAAAACAGTAAAGCCTCAGCAATATCTTTGAGAATGAAAACAGAGTTAATAGTTGATTCATGAAGAGCACAAGAAATTGCTGAGAGTTGTGAATGTAGCCAAGACTATTGCTAAAGCCAGCCTCCTGTGTCTAGAGCTGTGTCTAGACTTGTCACTTCCATGGGAAGGTAGGCAGCAAAAGAGCCCAACCACCCTGGTCATCTTTTCTCTTCCTTCCATCGAGCTTGAGAGCATGGACCACCAAGCTCAAGTATTACTATCCTTTTGTTGTAAGATTCTTGAATAGACTTCTTATGTGATAAACTCCTGATTTCTCTTGCTACCTTGTCATGGTCCTTGCACCTTATTGTTCTTTCGCTGTAAATATAACACTATATTCTGCATTTTGTTTTATTTTCCTTTTCTACTACATCAGTATACTTACGGACAGAATTGGTCTGTCTGGATAGGATAAAAGCAAAAGTTTTTCACTGTATTTTAGCACTTACAACAATGAACTGTGCCTATTAACAATGGTCAAAATACATCAATGCCTGCCTTGAATATGTTCAGTGACTAACCCTCTATACCTGCCCACTGGATAAAGTAATTTCCTTTTATCTCTGTCCTGAATTGCCAGCCTTTTATTTTGGAATTATGACGTTGGTTCTGGACTCTGTATTGGGGAAAGAGCATTACCTCATCCACACAGAAAATGTTCAAATAAGATTACCTCTTAATTTTCTAAAGTATAAGCCTACAGGATGCATAAGATCAGCATACTAACAGATCCAGATAAAGTATGTGAGAGGTGGGTTCAGTATATAGATCAGCTTTTTGAAGATAATAGAGGGGAACCCCCAGATATTAAACACCCTAATTCTTGCCCACCTATTATCAAAGAAGAAATAACTAAAGCAATGAAAAGCACGTAACATGGTAAAGCCACTGGACCTAATGAAATTTCAGTGGAAATGATACAAGCCCTTGAAGATCTGGGCATAGATATTCTTTTTGATCTGTTTAATGGCTTACATGAGTCTGGTGTATTGCCTGGCGATCTCTTGAAATCAGTATTTATAACTCTGCCAAAAATTCCTGGAACTATTGACTGCGAAAATTATAGAACAATCAGTCTTATGAGTCGCATAGTAAAGATTTTGTTGAGAATTGTTCTGAGTTGAATTAAAAACAAGTTAAGGCTAGAAATTTCTAAACTGCAATATGGTTTTATTGAGGGTGGAGGAACTAGGAACGCAATTTTCATACTACGAATGCTTTCAGAAAGGGCAATTGAATATCAAAATGTTGTCTTTTTATGTTTTATTGATTTCACTAAAGCATTCGGCAAAGTGCAACATGAAAAATTATTTCAAATTCTTGCTAAACTAGACATTGACAGAAGGGACCAACAACTACTTCAAAATTTATATTGGAATCAAACGGTGGTGGTAAAAATTGATAATAGTATAAGCAGTTGGACTAAAATGCAAAGAGGAGTTAGACAGGGATGCGTTGCCTCACCAGAATTATTTCGTATCTATAGTGAAATGATTCTCAGAGAAATAGAAGACCTAGATGGGATAAAACTTGGAGGTGTTAACATCAACAATATAAGATATGCAGACGATACCATCCTAATAGCAAGTACTGCACAAGACCTACAGATAATCCTAGACAAAGTAGTACAAGCAAGTGCAGATTTTGGTCTAACCATCAACTGTAAAAAAAAACAAATGTATGGTAATATCAAAACAGCAGCATACTCCCATCTGCCAATTGTACATCAGTAACCAAGAGATTGAACAGAAGACCAGTTTTAATTACCTCGGTAGCTTTATATCATAAGATGCTAGAAGTAAAGTAGAAATAAAAAGAGGAATTGCCATTGCCAAAACCAGCTTCCAAAAAATGAAACCCATTTTTACCAACAGAAATATTTCTATGACATCAAGACTGAGGCTACTAAAGTGTTACATCTGGTCAATCTTGCCGTATGCTTCCGAAACATGGACTATAACACCAGAACTCCAAAGAAACTTAGAAGCAACAGAAATGTGGTTTCTTAGAAGAATGCTGAAAATATCATATAGAGATAGGGTAACTAATGAGACAGTACTCCAATGCGCCCATACAAAAAGATCTTTAATAAGAACATTAAATGAGAGGAAACTTAATTTCCCGGGCCATGTCTTCAGAAAGGGAGAAATAGAATGCCTTACATTACCAGGCCATATGCCTGGGAAATGTGGAAGAGGAAGGCAAAGAAGAAAACATATAGACGCTGTGAAAGAACTAACAGATCTAAAGTGTGCGAGATGTCATTGACGCTGTGAGGGATCATTCAATGAACAGAGCCACGGTCGCCCAAGCGTGTAATGTGCAAGGCACATGAAGAAAAGAAAGAAAGATAAGCCTTAAGGATAAAAAAATCTGTAGACTCTACAAAACTACAACAAACAGAGAAAATGTTGGAGAAATTCAGTAGGCCAGGTGGTATCTGTAGAAAGAGAAAGAGTTAACAGTTTTTCTTCAGACTACAAAGGATCTCTGAAACATTGTCTGTGGCCTGTAAGATAAGTATTTCCCACATTTTCTGTCTTTGTTTGAAGGTAAGAGCCTTTGTGGGCAGTCCCTTGGGATCAAGGACGACTTGTGTCTGCTCCAGCTTTGCGGTTCTAATGTGTTTGTTGAGTCCAAAGAGGGAATTACAGACACTTTCACAGATGGGGCAGGAGGCTGGGAGGTGATGGAATGGGTATGTAGGTGGGCTGGATGCATTGTGGGGAGACGTAGTTCTTCCCCCACAAGCTTCTGTGTGCATGACCTCATGGCTCTTAATATCATCCCAAATATTCTTGCTCAACTTTGATCGGAGATTCCCAAGAATCAGTGGGAATCTAATATGTTCTCCACAGTACAATTCCCCTGATAGCTGGTGCAATCTGATGAACCTTTGCTGCTCTCAATCTATCACAAGTATATCCTGGAACACGTAGTGAGTCCAGAAACTAATCCAGGAGCAGTTTCATCAGATCCTATGTAATTGTAATTGCTATCTTGCAAGGAGTGTGTATGTTCTCCTTATGGTTGTATAGGTCTCCTCTGGGTGCTCCAGTTTCCTCCCACATTCTAAGGACGTATAGGTTGCTAGGTTAAACTGGTCACATGGGTGTAACTGAGCATTACAGGCTCATTGAACTAGAAGAGCCCGTTATCTTGCTATAAAAATAACTCTTTGCCCTTGCCCTCAAATCCTCTTGAAATCAATTGATTTTTTGATTGTCTGCAGAAACGCCATATGAATTTTGAAATATGTACAAGGGCACTTGACCTCTCAACGTCAATAGCTTTCAGTGTTCCACAGTTTCAGAACCTGTCCTGTTTTTCAGTTTTTACATAATCCATTGAATGACCTTCCATTTTGTCACATATTTTCCATCAGCTGTGTCCTTGCCTATTCACATAAATTGTCCAGATGCTCATGAAACCTTCCTGCGTCATCCTTGCTGCCCACAGAAATGAAATGTGGCATCAGCAGATGTCAAAATTGATTCCTTAGTCAGACCAAACAGTTGTAGCCTCAGTATACAGATCCTCCCCATTGCTCCAGTAAGATGCAATTTCCCAAGCTGAAAAAGACCCTTTTATTGTTACTCTGCCGTCTTTTTTGTCCAATTCTAAGTCCACAGCAGAATATTACCCCAATTTCTTTGTGCTTTCATGTCACTTAATAATTGTTCATGTGACATTTTACTGAAGGACTCTTGAAAAATCCAAAACATAACACATTCTGAGTTCCTTCATATCTATTCTGATACTTACAATCTTGAAGACTACAGCAGAATAGTTAAACAAGATTTCCTATTTATAAATCCATGTTATTCTGCCCAAATCTATTACTAACTTTAAATTCCCTGTTACCCACTCTCTTCATTTCTGACTTTTCTCTGTTACAATGTCAGGTTAACTGGATTGTAGTTTATTGCTTTTTCCCTCCCTCTTTATTTTAATCATCAAATTTCATTTCCTAGCTTCTAATCTATGGAAGCCACTGTAAAACCAATGGCATTTTGAAGCTTTACAATCAGTGCAACCATTATCTCCATAACCACCTTGTAACGTTCTCCTTCGCGTGTCACGAACGCCGAATTTAATGTCGAGATAAACCACAGTTAATAAGAACCAGATCGCAGCAAGATTAACCATTTACTGTTCACTCTTCACATTAACATATGGTGAAAACTGTTGATAAAACAATACAAGATTGATACAGTATTTGTTCCTTCCTTAATATCACATTTCAAGTGTAAATACTTGCAAAGGTGACTATAACTACATTACACTAAGGTGCAGTATACAGGGAGAGTTTACCTGCTCCATTGACTACTTTAAATACACTTCCATGCAAACTATCCGCGACTCTTTAACTAACGAAAGCATAAACATTATCTACCGTCGTTACTTCTAACAGGATCGGCATTAACATCTTAGTTCAATATATCGATTATCTATTAACTTACAGCGTTGCTCTCACTGTGATTTCTCATGCCTGCAAAACAACTTCTGCTCAGGTGAGCCTCGTGGTAAGCCCCCACCCTCGCGCTAATTTCAAACCGGTGTTTTCCCACAAGACGCGGCGAAACCGGATGTGACGTCATCGCATGCCGATATATTTTACATGCAATGAATATACTTTAAACACTTCTAATTCTAACTAGAAAATACTATTGAATGAATTACTAAGCGAAAATATTATAAACTAAATAACTGTCGTAAAAGACAGCACACACCTTCTTCAAAGCTATGAGGTCCCGAAGATGTATCACTTTTCAGTCATTTCTCCAATGCATTTTTTTAATAAGTGCTAATAACATTCTGCCTCTCATTCTTGTAATTTCCCTGCCAACAAACACACACTATTTCTCAGTGTTTCCTTTGTACCTACTTTCATGGAGACTAACATTAAAGAGATATTAAATTTCCCTGTCAAATAATCCTTCTGTTGTGTTATTTTTCCAGTTTTGGTTTGCAGAGACCTACATTTATATTAGTTTTCTGTTTCTTATCACAGAAAGGATCTATTGAAAATATTATAGTTTCATGTTTATCAGAAGATTACTGCTGCTCCCAATCAATTCTATTTATCATTACCTGGTTCTGTTATGCTGAATTCCAGATTATCCCAAGTTTTAGTTCTATACTGCACAATGATTAATAAGCCCCTCTCTTGATTACCTTTATACTTTAGTTACCCTCAGCTGGTTTGAAGTTCAAAGGTCAAAACTTCAAAGAAAATTTTCTATCAAAGAGCATATATAAGCCTGAAATACATTTATTTACTAATTGATTGATTGAGATACAGCACAGCCCTTCTGGCCCTTTGAGCCAAACACCCAGTGATCCATACCAGCCTAATCATGGGGCAATTTACAATGATTAATTAACCTACCAACCGGTACGTCTTTGGACTGTGGGAGGAAACCTGAGCACCCGGAGGAAATGCACCCGGTCATGGGGAGAACCATCAAACTCCTTACAGGCAGTGGTGGGAATTGAATCTGGGTCACTGATAGTGTAAAGCGGTGTGCTAACCACTATGCTATGGTACCACCTATATTGTTTTTGTGATGTAGCATGTTATCGCTCCAACAGGTGGAAGCATGGAAATGAATTCCTTGCATTGCACTAGGTGATGTTATGCCTTGGATGAAAAGCTTAATGTGTGCAAGATTTGTAACACGAACCCTGGGTGTTGCCAGGTCTGGAGGACCTGAGCTATAAGGAAAGATTAAATAGGTTAGGACTTGATTCCTCCGAATGCAGAAAATTGAGAGGAGATTTGATATAGGCATGCAAAATTATGAGGGGTACAGACAGAGTAAATGCAAACAGGCATTTTTCACTGAGGTTGGGTGGGGCTACAATTAGAGATCATAGATTAAGGGTAAAATGTGAAATGTTTAAGGGGAATATGAGGGGTAAATTCTTCACTCAGAGGGTTGTGAGAATGTGGAATGTGCTGCCAGGGCTAGTGGTGCATGTGAGCTCTATTTCAACACTTAAGAAAAGTTTGGATTGGTACATGGATGGGAGGGGTATGGAAGGTTATGGTCCTGGTGCAGATTGTTGAGAGTAGCCAGCTTAAATGGTTCAGCACAGACCAGATGGGCCAAAGGACCTGTTTCTGTGTTGTACTTTTCTATGGCTCAATGAATGTAAGGCCTGGGGGGTGTGTTCATTTTATGTATGTACAGGTAGATCATAGGGATCAAGTCAGAGAGACAGAGAACAGAAACAGGCCTTTCAGTCACCAGATGCACAGCAACCACCTGCTTTTACACAAATTCAGCCCATTTTAACTTCCCAGATTCCCAACAACTCTCCCTCTAGATTTTACCATTCAAATACACTGTTGAAACAAATTACAGTGATTGACAAACCTTCCACCCTGCATGACTTTGGGATAGGGAAGGAAACCAGAGCACCCGGAGGAATCACACATTTGTTCTGTCTTGTTTATTTTGAGTCTGAGTCTGAGTTTGTTTTAGACCTTACTCTGAACTTACTCTGAGCTTACTAGCTCTCCTGTTACACACACCGGTCATCTGCCCTGTTGGACGCAGTCTTTTATTGACTCTATTATGGGCAGTGGATTTATTGAGTTTGATTGCAAAATGCAGGAAGACCACTGACAAAATCCACAGAAATGTGGAACCAAATGTGAGTAAAATTGGGGAAAGGCTGAAGTGGGCCTTGAAGCTGTACTCAGGGATCTTTATTTTGTGTGCAGACATCACACACTCAGACACATTCCCAGACACTTTTAGTCATGCCTGGCCACCAGGAACATTTCTTAACAAACTTTAGGTTGCGAGCCACCCCGGATGCCCAGCAGGGTTTGAGGCATGTTCCCAGCTCAGCAAACCCAAACGGACAGGTTCAGGCACAAAGACACATCTGGGAGGACCATTACCTGAGTCTGTAAGGACTGAGATGATATAGGCTACCTTACCGTGTGCTGACATGAACTTGGATGGCTGTAACTCAAAAGCAAAGGAGCAGTTTACTCTCCACCACACATCCATAGAAGTATATCAAAGTTTTAGATGTCATGCTAAATCTCACAGACTTCTAAGAAAGTAAAGGCTTTGCTGCGCTCTCTTCATAATTGCACTTACGTGATGGGTCCAGAATAGTTTCTCGGAAATTATAACTCTAAGAATTTGAAGTTGATGACTCTCTCCACCACTGATGTGCAACTGGCTCAGGGACATCCGATTTCCTCCTCCTGAAGTCAGTAATCAGGTTCTTGGTCTTTACAACATGAACAATTCTGCAGATGCTGGACATCCAAAGCAACACACACAAAATGCTGGAGGACATCCTCAGGCCAGGCAGCATCTCTGGAAAAGATCGAGACCCCTCAACAGGACTGGAAAAGAAGATGAGTTGAGAAGGTGGGAGGAGGAAGTTAGAAGTGCGAGGTGGTAGGTGATAGATGAAACTGGGAGAGGAGGAGAGAGGGTGGTAAAGAGCTAAGAAGTTGATCGGTGAAAGAGATAAAGGGCTGGAGGATCGGGAATCTGATAGGAGAGTGTAGAAGACCATGGAAGAAAGGGAAGGAGGAGGAGTGCCAGAGGACATGATGGGCAGGTGACGAGATAAGGTGAGAGAGAGTAACATGAATAGGAAATGCTGAAGACGAGGGAGGGGGCCATTACAGAAAGTGCGGGAAATTGATGTTCAGGCCACCAGCTTGGAGGCCACCCAGACAGAATATGAGATGTTCCTTCTTCCTGAGTTTGGCTCATAGTCCATGGGAATGGGAAGAAGAATTAAAATGTGTGGCTACCGGGAGATGCCAATTTTTCCGGTGGACTCTTTTTCCGCTTGATGAAACGTTCTCCCAATATATGTTGGGTCTCACTGATACACAGGAGGCCACACCTGGAGCATCAGATCCAGTAGATAACATCAATAGACTCACGAAAAGCAGAAAGTCAGGGAGAGGGAAAGATGTGCTTGGTGGTGGGATCCCATAGGAGGTGGTAGAATTCTCTGATAATATGATCACCTCCCCAAGTGTTCCTTTACCTTAAGCTCCCTGATTAATTCTGATTACTTGCACAACACCGTCCAGAATAGCTGATCCCCCTAGTGGGCTCAAATGCATGCTACTCTAAAAAGCCATCAAAGCATTTAAAAAATACCCTTTCTTGGGATCCAGCACCAACATATTTTTCTCAATCTATCTGCATTTTGAAATTCCCATGACTACCACAACATTACCTTTTCGACACATATTTTCTATCTCCCTTTGTAATTTGTAAACAACATCTTTGCCACTGTTTGGAGGTCTGTATATAACTCCCATTAGGTTCTTTTTACCTTCATAGTTCTCAGCTGAATCCACAATGATTCTACACCTTCCGATCCTATGTCACTTCTTTCTAATGATTTGATTTTATTCTTTACCAACAGAGCCACCCCACCTCCTCTGATTAACTCCCTGTCATTTCAATACAATGTGTACCCGTGGATGTTATGCTCCCAGTTATAATCTTATTTTTGATTCGATGACGCCCACAATGTCATACATATCAATCTGTCTGTCAAGTCTCTCGTCTGAGTGCTACTGGTACCATGTAACCCAGTACTACCTGTCGCATGGTCGGGTGGTCGGTGACTAAACAAGTTCCATCCCAGACTTGCCTGCTGAGGAGGGTGGCTAGTCACCCTGCAGGACAAAAAACAAGACCTATCAAGAGGCAGATAAACCCTCTCATAGGGTGAATGGCCATCTAGCAAACACGTGCCCTGAAGCACGGAAAGGACATCCCTTGCATCGAAGCTTGGTCTGGCCATTCACTGCAACAGAACATCCCCCAGCTGTCTTGAATTCCACCATGCTGCTGGATCCAGGAGGGAATGTTGAGAGGGTGGGTCGGGACCTGTGCAAACCCCCTACTCACCTAAATCCATTCACTTTCTAAGGAGACCAAAAGGAACCATTGTTATCCTATGGGATGGATAGCCAGAGAGAGAGTGACATGTCAATCTGAAAATGTGCTGCAAGTTCTTCTACCTTACTCTGTTTACTGCATGCATTCAAATATAACATCTTCAGTCCTGTATTCATCATTTTTTTCAGTTTTGTCCCCCTTTTACATTACAACTCATCACATTGACTGCAATTTTGCCCTGTTGTCAGCCTCTCCTTGAGAGTGATTTCACTACACTCTGCCTCTGTTTGTAAACTTACTGCCAATTTTCATCCATAACACCTTGGTTACCATCCTCCTGCCTCCTGAACAGCTATGGCAAACATGCCCAGAAGGATATTTGTCCCCCTTCTGTCCAGGCGTAACCCATCCCTTTTGTACAGGTCGAACCTTCCCCAGAAAAGATCCCAATGATACACAAATCTGAACCCCTGGTCCCTGCACCAGTTCCACAGCCACATATCCCTCTGCCTAACCACGCTACTCTTACCCTCACTGGCACGTGGCACAGACAGCATTCCAGAGATTACTACCCTGGAGGCCCTGCTTTGCAGCTTTCTACCTAGCACCATAAAATCTCTCTTCAAGACCTCTTCACCTTTCCTACCTATATGTACCAATATGTAGCAAGACTTCTGGCTGCTCAACCTACCCTGATGTGAAACATTCTTAATCCTTGCACTTTTAATTCAACATACCATCCACATATCTCTATAGTGCAGACAGAATTTCATCTCTATTCCTCTGACTATGGAATCTCCTACCACCACTACAGTCCTCTTCAACTCTGTTCTCTTCTGAGCCACAGAACCAGGCTTATTCCCATTGGCAGGTCACACACAACAACAGTAAGTAAAGTGGTATGCTTGTTATTGAGGTGATCGGCTACAGGGATACTCTGCACTAGCTGCCCATTTCCTTTTTCTGACAGTCACCCAGTTACCTGCTTCCTGCAGTCTCCCTGTAGCTCCCATCTATCACTTCCTCAGTCTCCCGTATGAGCCAAAGGTCACTTAGCTGCAGCTCGAGTTCCTGAACATGTTCTCTGAGGAACTGCAGCTTGGTGCACCTGGTGCAGATGTGTGTATCCAAGAGGTCGGAGTTCTCCCGGAATTCCCACATCTTACACATAGAACAAATCACAGCCCTTGGAGCCATTCTCACCATGTTTACAGATGAGGAATGAAGAATAAAGAGGAAACTTACCACATACTTACCTCCCCTAAGCCTGATCCTGGCAAAGCCTAATGAGCCAAGCCCACTTTACCAATAGCCACTCTGCATGCCCCTGCTTTATTTTTAGTCTCCCTTTCTAATGAATCCTGTTTACAGCTGAATTCCAAAAATTGCCGCAAAAATTATTGCTTTCCCATCTAAAGCTGCAAACTTAAGTGAAAATGTAGTTCCTTCTCGTGGTTCCGCTCACTGATTGGAATTGGGTTCAGTTAGCTGGATGATACTGAATGAAAAGATGGGTTGGAATTGGGGAAGGGTAAATAGAAAAGAATGGGGCTGGTGGGGTAAATTTGGCTGGGATTAGGAAAGGTTGGCATGGGATTGGAATAGGGCTAAACAGTATGTGATGATATGGAGTAGGTGAAAGGGACAGGAGATGAGTGGGATTGGGATGGATGGTTAATAAAATAAATTAGTATGGAATAACAAAGTGGGGTGCAATTATATTGGTTTATAATTGGTATTGGTACGGATTTATTATTGTTACAATTACGAAGATACTGTGAAAGGATTGTCTTACATATTGCTCATACAGATCAAATCATTACACAGTGTACTGAGGTAGTACAAGCTGAAAACAATAGCAGTGCAGAACTAAATGTGTAAACTACAGATTAAGTGCAGTGCTGGTAAATAATAAAGTGCAAGATTAAAACAAGGTAGATTATGAACTCGAGAGTCCATTTTACTGTACAAGAGGACCATTCAGAGTCTGATGTTCAGAGTCCTGAGGCTGGTGTTGTAAGGTTGGGGTGGGATGTGGCTGATGTTGAATGGAGGAATGATTAGATTGGGGTAGGGTGGATGCTTGTGATGGTGTTGGTCAGATGTGTTGCGATGGAAGGTGTGAGGAATGTGTTGGGTAGTGCTAGGCTGCAAGGATTGGGTTAGCTGAGGAGTACAGCAATGGCGCCTGATACGCATTCATTCTCTTGAAGGATGCTCTGATGTTGGCCTCTGAGACAGGGATCATAGTGTTGCCAGATGCTGTGGGGATTTGTTCCCTTTCAAAGCATGTATAAAAGGCATTAAGATCATCAGGACTGAAGCATCACTAACAATTTTTCTGATAAGTTGTGCCTTATTGGAAGAAATGGCATGTAGATTATACCACAGCTACCATATATCCAGTTGTGTCTCTAACTTCACATGGAATTTCCTTTCCTTCTCATGATAGCCGTCCATAGCTTGTACAGTATATAGACATCTTACAGAGTTCTGAATTGCTATTCTTCAACACTACAGATCAAGATCTCAGCTGACTGTGAATCTCCTGGTTCATCCAGGGATTCTGGTTTTGAAAAACTTGGTATGTTCTTGAAGACAAGTGCTCTTCCACGCTGGTCTTGATGAAGTTGGTGTGGGAATGGAGAGGGCTGGAAACAGGGTAGGCTTTACTAGATGGAATGGGTGGGATTGGGCTGTTAGTCACTGAAAGGATGGTGGTGAGATGAATTGGGGTGTGTTAACTGTGGTAGATGGGTTGAAATAGTGTAGCTTAGAGTGGAATGCATAGGGGAAAGGGTGACCAGAAGCAATAAGCTTGACTATTAATTAAATGCAAAGTATTCTCAGGATAAGGCATTGTAGGAAAGTTTGAAATCTATTTTGGGTCTATCCGTGAATGAATGTTGAACATGTTTATATGATATGTTATATGGTCTGCTTTTAAATAGGCTGTTCTGAGAACCAGTTGGTGCCATTCCTATCACACATAATACCAATCTAAATTAAAATTTTAATATGTGAAGGTCCTGTTCTCACTGCAGATGAATTATTAAAGAATTATAGAGTCATTGGATGAAGGCCTTTGGCTTAACTATTCCATGCTGACCAAGACAGGAATCAAAGCTAATCACATTTGTCTGTGTTTGGCCCATGAGTCTATATGGTTCTTTCTCATATACATGTCCAAGTGTCTCAAAAGCTATTAATGAAGTTCATTTAATTCAGCACAGTTCAAGGGTGAAACTAGCACCATTCTGCAGCACAGCTCAGTTCTTCACCATGCCTTGGGGCTCAGCTGTAGGGAGACTTTATGTAAGTCGGACTTAATTAATGACACAAACATGCGGTATTCTCAGTGCCAGCTCTGTAGGTGGTTGGATAGTAAGAGAAGTGTGAGATGTTCTGTTTTGTGCAATTTTCTGCTGTGCTCAGTAAGTTGGGACTGACTGTATTTTAACAGGGTGGATCTTATTAAAGACCTGGCCTTTATTGATCACTTACTGCAGTTGCTAGTTTTTGTTATTCGTTCTGTTATAAAAGCTTGCTTTCAATTCAGAATGTGTACATTGAGAGGTGATAAAAGGGCAGGATCAACCAGTTCACCGTCAACCTGTTGCTTTTATATTTTATTCTATTTTACTGTGTTCTACCTCAATGCACTGTGTGATGATCTGATAAGTATGAACAGTATGCAAAATAAATGTTTTGCATAGCTCAATAGTTGTAAATGTGGCAATAAAAAATAATTACAATTACAATTCCATTCTGGTGCTGAATATTTTCAGACTATGGAAGAATTCCCTTGTGAACCTTGCATGTTCTCTTCTTTTACTGAGAAGTTTTAAAGTGCTTCTAAATCCGTACAGGCTGAAGGGGAAGTTATAGTTAACAATTGTCTTATAATAATTAACATGAAAATTATCTTGTAGCAAAGACCTCCTGAGAATTGCCACTCAGATAAAATGAAGGATGACTAAATTAAATGAGCTGATAAAAATTCATGTCTCGTCCCACTTGCTGCTTTCCTCCACACTTGATTGAGTTCAGTTATCTAGAAACTGCAATCTTTTTCTTATGTAATCCCTTGGGATCGAGGATTATTCCCTACCAGTTTTGTAGGTCCCAAAGTGACAGATGAAGTTAATGTGGGAGCCGGAATTCTTTCCACAAATAGAGCAGGTGGGGTGTGATGCAGCTGGTGGCTTGTGGATTTGTGACTGAAATGTCCCAATCCGTACGTTTTGGAACTTCCTGGTGTCTCATTGTTGTTCAGCTGGTACACAGTCTTTTTTGACTGCTTGTCGATCAGCGATAGGGCTGACAATGGAATGAATTGCTTGCTGTGGGATAGAGTCAAGTACAGGCTCATTAAGAGAAGAGCAGTGACTGATATTTTTAAAATTAATACCTTGCCATTCTTGGTTCCAGTGGATAAGGACATGTTTTGACAGTGTAGAAGAAACTTTTTGGACTTGGTTATCAGTGAGATGTGGACTTCCTGTACTCTTTCCACCCACTATTTGTCATTAATTATCTGCTGTACCTCAGTACTCAAGTGCCTGTAACAGTGTGTCTTTTCCTTTGGGGCATGTTGAACTTCCAATTCGGGACACCTTGCATTAGCTCCGGAGTCCCCTGGATTTTCTCTTGAAAACTGACCTCATATCTTCTGGAATGAGAGCCCATGAGAGTTTCTTTTTCACAGATATGGTGGATCACAGACGAGCCCATGTTTAGCGGATGCTCTGTAGCTCCTGAAAGTTCAGAGATTGTCTACAACCATCAAGCGTGGTATGGTCATGAACAGCTTCAGCATTGATGTTCCTGTTGATTATTGTTTTGGGTCCAGGTCAATTAGTGGATTCAATGCTGCTCCTTCTTTATATTGGCTCCACACTCAGTTCTGGTATAAGGTCTCCAGCCGAAGTGATGACTAGTCTCCTGCCTCCAGGAATTGATATTGCTGTTACAATCAATTTATTATTATCATATCTACAAAATTGCAGAGAAAAAGTTTTATCTGCACGGCATCTTGACAGATCATGACATACAGAATTATGCTGAAGTGGTGAGAGGATAAAACAGAATATGGTAACACACACAAAATGCTGAAGGAGCTCAGCAGATGAGACCAAACTCACATCTATAGAAAGGAGTACAGTTGATATTTCAGGCCAAGACCCTTCAGCAGGACTGGTGGAAAAGATGAGGAGTAGAGAAACAGAAGGTGGTAGGTGAACCCGGGAGGGGGAAGGAATGAAGTAAAGAGCAAGGAATAATAGGTGAAAAAAATACATGGTTAGAGAAGCGGGAATCTAATAGGAGAGACAGGAGGCCCTGGAAGAAAGAAAAGGGGGGAGGAACACCAGAGTGAGTGATGAGCAGGTAAGGAGAAAAGGTGAGAGAGGAAAAAGGGGGTGGGGAATGGTGAAAGTGTGGGGGGGACCACATCGTCGAGCACCTCTGCTCCGTCTGCCACAACAGACAGGATCTCCTGGTTGCCACCCACTTCAACTCTGCTTCACATTCCCATTCGGATATGTCCATACATGGCCTCCTCTACTACCATGATGAGACCAAATTCAGGTTGGAGGAGCAACACCTCATATACCATCTGGGTAGTCTCCAGCCCCTCGGTATGAACATTGAATTCTCCAACTTCCGGTAATTCCCTCCCCCTCACTTCCTCCATCCCAGTTTCACTCTGCCTCCTCCTCCAGCTGCCTATCACCTCCCTCATGGTTCCACCTTCTTCTATTACCCACCGTGCTTTCCCTTTACATTCCTTCTTCACCTCTCCTGCCTATCCCCTCCCCCACACCTTGATCTTTTCCCTTACTGATTTTTCACCTGGCACTTACCAGCCTTCTCCTTCCCACCCTCCTCCCACCTTTTTTACAGGGCCCCTGCCCCCTCCCTCTTCAATCCTGATGAAGGGTCTCAGCCCGAAACATTGACTGTTCATTTCCACAGATGCTGCCCGACCTGCTGGGTTCCTCCAGCTTGTTGTACATGTTGCTTTGACCCCAGCATCTGCAGAATATTTTGTGTTCCCATCCACACCAGAAAGTTCTAATCTGTGGTTCCAATATTCTTGTAATTCTAAGGTACAGCCAGGCTTATCATCGGGCCATCCACCCATCACCACTTGCATTACCCGACTGAGAATTTTGTCCTTCTCTGTCTCAAGACACAGCCGTTCCAACTTTTCAGGAGCAACAGGTATAGTCTCTATGATCATATGAACAAATACCTGAACATCAACAGCATCCCTATGACTGTCTTTGGTTGTTGGATCCACAGCTCTGGAAAGTGTGTCAGCAATGTACATGAATTTTCCAGGTGTGTATTACACATTTAATGCATATCTTTGCAATTTGATCATGATTCACTGAATTCGCAACCTTTAAGGACAGTCACTTAAAGGTTTGTGAAACAATGCAATCAGAGACTAATGATCAGTTTCAACATCAATAGATTGCCCTGAAAACAAACTGATGAAATCTCTGGCAAGCAAACTTAATACTGAGCAACTCTTTTTCAATTTGGGCATACCTGGTAGCCACTCCTTACCATGTTTCTGGAGTAATGCTGCCCCTAAGCCTGCTAGAGGCACATCACATGAGATTTTGATGGGTCTCTCAGCATCATAGAATTTCAACACAGGTTCCTTGCTGAGCACTTTCTTGAGATTTTGCCATGCCATTTTTGCCATTCTTGTTCATGATTCCAGCTCCATTTGTTTTTCTTTTCTGTCAGCTGCCTCACTGGAGCAAGCTGTTCCAAAAGATTGGGTATGAATTTTTCCATGTAATTGACAATTCCCATGAAACTTTGAACTTTTTTTTTACATTGCGGTCTTGGTATGTTCTCAATAGCAGAAACCTTCAATGGATCAGGACGCACAGCCTCTTTGCGGATGATATCACCCACAAAGGTAAGTTCAGTCACTCCTAGCTGACATTTGTCTTTATTCAAATTCAGGTTTGCCTTGCGTGTTCCCTCAAAGACTTGTCTGAGTCTGGCATCATACTCTTGTTTAGATAATCCCCAAACAATAATATCATCCATGGATGTATCCACACCCTTAATGTGCACATATAGCATGTGAATTGTTTTATGGTACACTTCAGGAGCTGATGCAATTACAAACAGCAGCTGAAGAAAACAGTATCTGGCTAAAGAAATGCTAAAGGTACACAACTTTGAACTTGGTTCATCTTGTTTAAGTTACCAGAATCCAGAGGATGCAGCTAATTTACTAAAATACCTTGCAATAGCAAACTGTCACATAATTTCTTCACAAGTAGGCAATTTGAAATGCTCTCTTTTAATGGCTCAATTCAAGTCTCCTGGATCTAAGAAAATCCTTAGTTTTCCATTTTTCTTATCAACAATAACAAGTGAATTGACCCATTCAGTTGGTTAATCAATTTTTTTATGACTCCTGGCCAGTCCATTTTGTCAAGCTCTGTTTTCATTTGATGACGTAATGCAAAATGCACTTTTCTACATGGATGTACTATGGGTGGTACTGTGCTGTCAATTTTAATCTTGTGCTCTCCTGGTAGACAACCAAGCCCTTTGAACAAGTCTTCATATTGTTATGAGTGCTGAACAGACCTGATGGAAATGCGGTGAAGAGTTAACCATCCGCCCCCCTTGAGAACTATGAACTATGCTGCTACTGAGAGAGAGAGATGAAGCACAGAGGCAGGGACATCTGCTACAGATAAGAGAGAGAGAGCAAGAGAGAGAGAGAGAGAGAGAGAGAGAGAGAGAGTGTTGATTAATGTATTATGGCTTCCTGGATTGTTTATCTTTTGCTGCAAACACATTAATTTTCTTGTTAACATTCCTAAGGAGATAGCAGGAGTGGCCTGATTTGATGGATGGCTGATACCCCGTCAGTGGGGATAAAAGACAGATGTGGGGAGACATCCCTGAGACACACCAGTGAACACTGACTGAGTGTTGTGCACCCACAGGAAGGTGGGGGCTTCGAGGACCAAATCAGGAGATCGGTCAATAAAGCCCACAGTGTGACGGCAGAGCCGGTGGGGACTTGTGTGTGTGTCCACTCATGCCAGAGTGATGAGTCCACCACAGAAGAATGGTCTGGCTGAGGATGGGGGGGTCATCACCGAATTACCACAATGGTATGATGGAATCAGAATACACCAGAAGGTTTGCTGGCTGCAGCTGCTCAATCTCCCACTCTCTCTCTCTCTCTCTTTCACTCTCCAACAACTTACAATACAACAACCGCAACTACCTCAGCACACATGAACTGAACTGAACTCTATATTCTCTTATGACAATTCGTTTACCCCTAGACTTTGATAGAGCTTGTTTTTTCACTGTCGATTATTACTCCTACACTTCTATGTTTATTATTGCTAACCTGTTTTATATGTATATTGGCATTTTTGATACTGTATTGTTTAGTTTACTAATAAACACCTTTAGTTCCTTTGGTTACGGTATGACCAGACTCCAACGTATCATTCCATTTCTGCTGGTCTGTTAATCCAGTTAAGGGGTATGTAACAAATTGGGGGCTCGTCTGGGATCTTATTACAAAATTGGGGGGCCGGTAAATCGGGATAGAAGTCCCTTATCTGATCTAGTTGTGTGGATAACCAGACAGGAAACTAGTGGAGATATAGATTGACAAATTTTTAAAAGAACCAACTACCCGGGCATTAGAGGATGCTAGAAAGGTAGAATTGTTGAGTGTGTGAGACAATTGAATCTCTCGGCGGTGAAGCCAGCAATGAGAAAGTTGGAGATACAGAGGGTGATAACTGTGTATTATGTATCCCAAGGTGTGTTCCCCTTGGGGGCATTGGAACTGTTCCCTGAGAGGAAACCAACCGAGTTTGAGCTTCAGTTACAGTTGGAAAAATTAAGGTTGGCTAAGGAGGAAAAGAAGACGGAGCATGAACTCTGGACAAGGCAGCTGGAGGCAGAGAGAGGGAGGGAGGTGGCTGCAAGGTGGAGAAAGGAGGCTGAAAGGGAGAAGGAAGAAGTTGAAAGGCGGAGAGAAGAAGCTGATAAGTAGAGGGAGGAAAGGGAGAAAGAGAGGCAGTTTGAGCTGGAACTGGAGAAGTTAAAGGCATCACAGGAAAGGGACCAGGCAGCTGGCCCTAACAAGGGGTTCAAGATTGGTTAGGAGATTAATTTGGTACCCCTATTCGAGGAGATGGATGTCGATAGGTACTTCCTCCATTTTGAGAAAGTGGCTTTGAATCAAAACTGGCCTAAGGAGAAATGGGCTGTTCTGTTACAGAGTGTACTTAGGGGGAAGGTTCAGCAAGTGTATTCGGCATTGTCTATGGATGAGTCTAAGAATTATGATGAAGTAACAAGGGCTATGCTAAGGAGTTACAAATCATTTCCAGAGGCATACCGGCAGAAGTTCCAGAATTTGAGGAAGCCATGGGACCACACATATTTAGAGTTTGCCCATGAGATGTAAATGTATTGTGAGCATTGGTGCGCCTTCAAATGGGGTCATTGGAGATTATGACAAACTGCTACAGTTAATTGATTGAGCAGTTCAAAGGTTGTATCTCTGAAGGTATGAAGACGTACTTGGATGAGAAGGAGCCACAGACTCTATCTGCGACTGCCAAGTTAGCAGGCGAGTATGTCTTAACCCACAAGACAAAGTTTCCCCCAAATAAGAGCTACCAGAGAGGCAGCAGGGATGATAGAGAAAGTCCATCAGCTGAGGCAGAGAATAAGCAGGGAACTAGCAAAAAAGGTAAGGAGGAGGAAAAACTGGCTGGAAGGTTCACAACTTTATGTGTTATAATTGTGGGAAAGCTGGCCATGCAGCATCTAAGTGCTTTGCTCTGAAGAATGAGACAGAAAAGGGAAAGACAACAACTCCGACTGGTTGCATTGAGCTGGTCAACAGATCGATGAGGAAGGGGAAGTTAGATAGAACGCAAGAGGGGCATGAGAGGTTTATTTCGGAAGGGATGGTATCTGTGAAGGAAGGAGAAACCCCAATTCCAGTGCGGATCTGGAGAGATACTAGGGGTATGTATTCAGCAGTGAAGCTGCCAAGCTAGCCTGTAAGTGCTGAGGACCCGCCCATAGATTCCAAGATTTATCCTGCCTGCGCAATAACTCGCAACATATCCAAAAAGGCGGCTGAGACATTAACCAGTTTAAATGAGTCCAGTGTTGATTTAGCAGAGATGTTTTTACCGACCTTGTACCAGGAGAGGATAGAGGATGGTACAGCGGAGAATAGTGGAGCTAAGGAAAGTAAGGGAGATGAAGCAGATTTAGTGTTGTCAAGGAACTGAATTTTGAACCTTGCCCATAAAATACCCCTAGGTGGACATTTTGGAGTGAGGAAGGAGGTTAAGGAGGCACAGTGCCAAAATGAGTAACAGATGAGGCAGTTAGAAGGTCCAGGGTTGGACATGGATGATCTATCTGGTTTGACAGAACTGTTTTCAGTTGAAGAATTTAAGTGTGTTCCTGATGATATGAGGGCAGTCGTAGATGAAGAGGATGCCACTACCTTGAGGGAGTCTTCTGGGTTTTAACCAACAAGGTTGAGTTTACTCTGGAGGGGAGTTGCCCAGAGAGTAACTGGAAGGATGAGGGGAACTTGGAATTTGAAAGGGGGACTGGTATTGAAAGCCCAGAAGAGGTAGATGTCCCATTTGCTTATGTTCAGTATGTGAAGGATGTGGAGTCACAGGGTACTGAACCTAGTGTTGAAACTCAGGGAAGGTCTGAGGGTCTGACTTAGTTGAAAAGGAATGTAGTCCTTTTTGGTCAGATGGACTTGGTTCAGTGAAGAAAGGGTTAACCTTGGCATGCTTTCATCAACTTACTGTATTCTGACTCTGTCGCTGTCCAGGACTAAGTCTATTTTCACCAAATTCAGTCTCTCACAGGCTGATAAACCCAATATTTATTATACATTCTTTGGCACCACCACAAATGAAAGCGTGTGCACAATATTTTTGTGTGATACTTTTGCCACACATATTCCTTTAACTGGAATATCTGCACCTGAATACCCAGTCACTTTAATATTTGTCTTATGTAACTTTGGTCTTGGCTTTAATGCATTAAACTCAGATTCTGCAAGAACATTTACTTGTGCTCCAGTATCCAGTTTAAACAGAATAATGTTTTGGTTCACTTGCAATGGAATAGTCCAGTCATTCTTACTTTGTTTGTTTTCACAAAGCACATCAATATAAAACTCTTTAAGTTTGTTTTCAAGCACTGCATTTACTTGTTTTATTTTCTTTCTACTTCTGCAACAGTGTGAAAAATAATTATTCTTACCGCAGTCGTTGCACATTTTTCCATAAGCTGGACACTGTTTTGGCCGATGCTTCTGCCCACAGCGATCACATAGCTTTTTTCTCTCAGATGACGTCTTGCTGTCTCACAGTTTTGTTGTCATTTTATTATTTTTTCTAATATGTTTATGCTTCGTCTACATTGAGGCACTCACTAAAAAGTTCTTCAGCCTGTGATACCACAGTTTCCAAAGCTTTGCAGAGCATCAAAGCTTTTTCCAAGTCTAAGTCTTGTTCTCTTAATAGTCCTTCTCTCAGGCCATTATCCAGAATTCCATAAACAATTCTGTCTTTAATGAGAGTCTGTCAGTTCTCCAAACTCACATGTTTTACTCTGGTGTCTCAACTCAGTAACATATTGATCAATAGTTTCACCAGCTTTCTGCGTACATGTAAAAAATCTATGCCATTCGTACATCACATTGCACTTCAGTATACAAAATGTTTCAAATTTGTCCATTATCAATTTTAGATTTAATTTATCTCCATTTTCAAAAATAAAATGATTATATACCTCAATGCATCATCACCTATTATGTGGAATAGAAGCACTGCTTTTGTTTTTTCCCATTTTCGTTCCACATCGATTGATGAAAAATATAATTCAATATGTTGCTTAAATTTTCTCCAGTTCTCAGCTATGTTCCCAGACAATTGAAGAGTTGGTGGAGGCTGCAAACCATCCATCTGTAAAACAGTTAGCAAGCACCAAAACAGTTCAAACTCTTTTTTCAGAAAATTATCTTCGATTCTACCATGTTAGGAAATGTATTATTCTTCCAAACCTACTTCTGATGCCAGACAAAGGGTCTCGGCCCAAAACATTGACTGCACTTCTTCCTTTAGATCAGTGGTTCCCAACGTGGGGCATATGCCCCACAGGGGAGTAATTTGATTTTTAAGGGGGGCAATTCAAGAATGAGTTATTAACAGTGAATTTTTTCTATTAAGTCTGTGTGAATACGAGTGTGTCCCCGAGTTAATACATATGTGTATATACAGTATGCATACATAAAAATATTTGTGCGTATGTACCTGTGTAATTGCATATGTACTGTATATATAGTGTATCACTATCATTACAACCATCAAATGGCTTTCATGATTAAATTAATGAATTGAGTGATATAGGAAGGAACGAATGAACAAGTCCAAACGCGTAAGAAACTCGTACGAGGTCGCGTCAATGTTGCTTTTTGCAGTAGCTTTCGGTTCTTGGTGGTGTGAAGGTGTGTACATTGCGTCATCTCTTTTAAACGGTGTATCTGTCTTTGTATGTTGTAGGAACGAATCGGCATTGTTTTATTTATTTATTATTATTATTATTATTTTAATATCACTTAATGTTCTTTTTTTTTACAATTTCTTAGTAATTTCTTCCTCAGAACTTTAACAGTCCTTTGGTTCTTTTATTTTTCTCTTTCATGAATGCCATGTTGTTTGGAAGCTTGTTTAAACCGTTAATGGTCTTTTAGGCTTCCTCCAGGTGAATAGGAGTTCACTTTTTGAATAATAAGAATTATATATCACCAGAGGGGGCATCTGGATTTCAGAAGTGATTAGGTGGGTCATGGCCAAAAAAAAGGTTGGGAACCACTGCTTTAGATGCTGCCTGGCCTGCTGCGTTCCACCAGCATTTTGTGTGTGTTGCTTGAATTTCCAGCATCTGCAGATTTCCTCATGTTTTCTGACAACCATGTTGTGTTCTTTATATTCAAACGTACCGTGGGTTACTAATAAAGAACCATCTTCTGGAAGAAATAGAACTTCGATCTAAAAACAACCACAACGTTTTTACAATACCATGTTTCTCGATCTTTCTATCATGCCTGCACATACTTAGAACTCTCTCCAATCACATTCTTATATGTCATATCACCACTGTTATGATCCCAGCCCCCTCCTTTGTGAGAATCACAAGAGCGCCCGCTGAAAGGGGGGGGGGGTCAGTAGACCCAGTCGGAGAGAGAGAGAGAAACGTGTCAAATTGCAGGTCCCACCAGGGATACAGAATAAAGACAACAGCGACTATTGTCTCATGGAGACCACGTGAAAAGCCCTTGGGCAAGGTGGGCTGGTTGAGAGAGAGATTGCATCATCCCAACCTGATTGACACCTGCGACCCCGTGAGGAAGTATAAAGGAGAGTCTCAGGGGGACAGCCCCCTCAGACGCACCAAGAAGACACGAGAGTGATCCCGCCATAGCGGGAAGCCATTCTGAAGGAAGCCACGTGCGTTAGATTGCGGGATTGGAATCTGTGGCTGGAATCACAGAAAACCGCTTTAACTAACATCGGGGAGAGGAAACCAACGCTCCCCTGATTTCACGGAAGATTCATCGAGACTCGGCAAGTTCTTTCTCTTCTCCCCCAATCTCTCTCTCTCGGTCGCCCCACGGAAAACCCAGCGATTTTCAAAGGGCTGAGGCCTGCAGACTTTCAGACTGACTTTTATATTTCCAACGGACAATCTATTAACCCCTAGACACTAGCAGAGCTCACTTCTTAATGATGATTATCACTATACCCGCGCTTTAGATTGAATGTTGACTATGTGCACTATCTGAATGTATGTATTAACCCTACTTTTGTGTCCCTTTATAAATAAAAACGCTTGAAAATAGTGACACCAGACTTCAACAGACATCTCTATCTTTGCTGGTAAGTTATCCAGTTACGGGATATGTAACACCACATAGACTTCATAAGAGCAGTGCATGCAAGACGGCCTAAGAATCTCACAGAACTAGAAGCCTTTTGCAAGGAAGAATGGGTGAAAATCCCCTAGACAAGAATTGAAAGACTTAGCTGGCTACTAAAAGCATTTACAAGCTGTGATACTTGCTAAAGGTGGTGTTACAAACTACTGATCATGCAGGGTGCCCAAACTTTTACTTCGGGCCCTTTTCCTTTTTTGATATTTTGAAACTGTAAAAGATGGAAATAAAAAAGTGGAAAGTGGGGGGGGGAGGGAAAGATGTGCTTGGTAGTGGGATCCCGTTGGAGGTGGTGGAAGTTATGGAGAATTATACGTTGGACCTGGAGGCTGGTGGGGTGGTAGGTGAGGACAAGGGGAACGCCATCCCAAGTGGGGTAGCGGGTGGTTGGGGTGAGGGCAGATGTGAGGGAAATGGGAGAGATGCGTTTGAGAGCAGAGTTGATGGTGGACGAAGGAAAGCCCCTTTGCTTAAAAAAGGAAAACATCTCCTCGTCCTGGAATGAAAAGCCTCATCCTGAGAGCAGATGTGGTGGAGACGGAGGAATTGTGAGAAGGGGATAGCATTTTTGCAAGAGACAGGGTGGGAAGAGGAATTGTCCAGGTAGATGTGAGAGTCTGTAGGTTTATAGTAGATATCAGTAGATAGGCTGTCTCCAGAGATAGAGACAGAAAGATCAAGAATGGGGAGGGAGGTGTCAGAAAATAACCAGGTAAATTTGAGGGCAGGGTGAAAGTTGGAGGCAAAGTTAATCAAGTCGACGAGCTCAGCATGCGTGCAGGAGGCAGTGCCAATGCAGTCGTCGATGTAACGAAGGAAAAGAGTGGGATGGATACCGGTATAGCCTTGGAACATGGACTGTTCCACAAAGCCAACAAAAAGGCAGGAATAACTGGGACCCATACGGGTGCCCATGGCTACACCCTTGGTTTGGAGGAAGTGGGAGGAGCCAAAGGAGAAATTATTGAGAGTAAGAACTAATTCCACTAGACAGAGGAGTGTGGTGGTGGAGGGGATTTGGCTAGGTCTGGAATCCAGAAAAAAACCGAAGAGCTTCGAGACCATCTCGGTGGGGGATGGATGTATATAGGGAATGGACGTCCATGGTGGAAATAAGACGGAGGGGGCCAGGGAACTTAACATCATTGAAAAGATTCACCTTTTACTCACTTAGCTATTCACAGTAACAAAAATTTTGACCGGGGTGCCCAAACTTGTACATGCCACTGTAATATGTTTGTAGCATATACAAGTCCCACTGTAGAAAACCAGGCATCAGCTCTCTTTGTGATCTGCTCAGAGCCACTGAAATTATAATTGCCAATCAACTCCAAATTGCCCACAAATAGGAACTGCACAGATAAAAAAGACAATATTCTGTATCAATTCCTCCCTTCAGAGGTGCTGCATGCTGAGATATCCATTGTTTTTGTTTTCTTGTTGCTCTTAATTTTGGATTTCTAGCCATTGCTGTTAAATCCTTTGCTAGATTGGACTTGAAATAGCTTATGGTCAATCATATTCACAGTCAGATTTAACGAGCAGTAGATTGAAATAAGTATGAAGAGTGAGTCTAGAGGCATGGGTCCACATTATTGTTATAATTGTTGCTGATTTCAATGATCTACAATAGTCTGTGATAGGGGAAACATCTGCATAAGGGAAGCTAGGTATTTAACATTATGCTTGGGAGTGCTTAATTCTCTGTCATTTACTCATAAGGAGGTCCTTTGGGGTCTACGATGAATTGCTTCCACAACGGGGAAGAGTGGAAGATGTCTCTGTGTGATTTGTTTTCACATATAGTACCTTCTGAACACCAGATACCTTGCCGACCAGACTGACTGAGTTAAAGATGGCCACACACAGACACACTCTATCCACTTATGTACAACCCAACACAGACACAAAGACAGCCACCATCTTCAAACCCATTTTTCAATTCCTTTCCTTTCCTTAGTCACCCATTTTTTCCCATTCGTCATTTTTCCCACAGCCCTCCAATACCCACTATCATTTTTTATTAACCCTTCTCCACTGCCTCACTCTCCTCCTGAACTCTTCCAATGCCAAGTACTCATCCTCTCCCAGTATGAGGCAGCCCTTTATTGTCACTGTCCACATCATCTGGCTAAGTTAGCAAAGAACTAACCTTACTTTCAATAATTGCATAGGACAGTAATCAAAATAACAACAGAGAAGTATGCGGAAAGCACCAAACATAATGAAACTTTAAGCACAGTGGTAGGAATGAGTGTGTTAGCCTGGTTCTGTGCTTTGCAACTCTATAACTATGGGATTCATTGTGAGAATGAATGGTAGAGGAAATATCATTGATAAAAACATTCAGCTAACTAAGGAAAAGCAGGCAGATGGATGCTAAGTAGCAACATCACCAAGTTTCACAGGAAGAAAACCTGTCAAGTAAAATTATAGATTCATAATCATAAATACCTCAACCTACGTGGAAGTATATGTAAGTTTTAACTTTCTGAGATCTACCATACAGGTGGGAAGGACACCAACTTCCGCATAAACGAAGAGAAATAAGTGTTTTCAAAGCAGATCATAAACAGAAAAACATAAACGCTATTGGAAAGGCTCAGAAAGAATGACCATTTTGAAGAAAAAAAAATAAAAGAAAACCATGATGGACAATGGAAAGCTCTTGTTCAACATGATCTGACACAACATCCTATGATGACCTTTTCCTCAGAGAATAGGAGAAGGTGTTAGTCGAGTTATCAGTGTATTAGAAAAACAAAGGATGAAGAGGTCCTGAGCAGAGGTGAGGCAAATTGTTCCATATAGGAAAAATATCTACCTTGGGTCCATGTGCCTTCCCATAGCCGCATCTTTCACTTGAAGGAGGCAACAGGTTCGTTCAAGTGGTGGAAAGAGAAGGTAGAATAGCACTGCTTGGCTTCAGGGAAGTAGCAAAGGCAGCTGCTGAGATGTAGAGGGATTTGACATCCCTCGCAAAAACTCCACCCTGATGAGAGGTCTCTGACCCAAAATACTAACTCTGACACTGCATGCACTGGCTTTACAAAAGGGATTTGGCGTTTTCTTCATTCATTGCACCGACCATATCATCAAATTCACTCACAATATACCATTCCCGTTTCATGGCCACATACTCCAATAGCGAACGTTTTGAGTGATTTACACTGCAATATCCAGACCGTCAGCAAGCAGTGGGAGGAGGACTATATACCGTGGCCCTTCTCCACAGAGCCTTTGCATTGACCTCACCACATTTCAGTGTGTACCTCAGCACCCTGGAAGGTGTAAGTTTGTATCATTCGGGACTCTGGTAAGTTTCAGGTGGCTCATATGGCGTTTTTCACCATGTAGACAATCTTCCTGTGACAGTTATGTTTGACTCAGTTTGTTTCCCTGGGCTTTTGTTACCTCACTGCTTTGAATGAACCTCAATAAAGGCCACTGCATCCCTCATTGGCAAATGCGAATCTGAAAAAGGTGCATGATCATCCCATCTATTCTGAAGCCAAGTACACGGACAGCTTGTTCCTTGCACTTACCATCCCTGGTGTTTTAACATTGCCCCTCATGTTCCTATTAAATTTTTACATTCTCAGCTTAAAATTGTCCTCCAGTTATTCCACAACCCTGGGAAAAACATTACATGCATTCACTCTATCAAAGTTTGCGATGGAATTGCGTCAAGCTGCTTAGCGGAGGATAAAAACACAATAAGGTAAAGTTCCATATTGTAGGCTGCTCTGGAAGATTCAATTGCACGGTATTCAAGGAGAGCTGACTAACTGTACAAACAAATAACTTGATAGCAGGAATCAGAGTGTGATGGTAGAAGGTCATTTATCAAACTGGAGACTCATGACTGCCTCAGGAGTCAGTGCCAGACCCATTGTTCTCTGTCAACGATAACAGTATTTAAATTTCAAATTTCAACGTGAAGTAAATTTATTCTCAAAGTACATATGTCTCACCATATACTACTCTGAGATTCATTTCTTGCAGGTGTTCACAGCAGAGCAAAGAAATACAAAAGAATCAAATGGAACAACTACAAACAAAGAAAGACTGGCAAATAGTCAATGTGCAAAAAGAAGACAAACTGTGCAAATCCAAAACAACAATAATAATAATAATCATCATCATAATCATAATAATAAATAAATAATAATACTTAGAGCACAAGTCGTCAAATTCTTGCAAGTGAATCCAAAGATTAAGGAATTATTTCAGCGTAGATGTGAGAGAAGTTATCTACACTGGTTCAGCAGTGGTTGAAGGGTAATCCTGAACCTGGTTGTGTGGGGACTGAGGCTCCTGTAGCTCCTTCCCTTAAGCAGGAGTGTAAAGAAAGCGTGCCTTGGATGGGGGGAGATCCTTGACGATAGATGCTGCCTTCATCGGGCAGCTGTGCTTGGAGATGTGCTCAGTGGTGGGAAGTGATTTTCTGTGATGGACTGAGCTGTATCCTTTACTTTTTGTAAACTTTTCCTTTCTTGGGCATTGGTGTTTCCATATCAGGCCATGACACAACTAATCAGGATACTGTAGCAGTGTGAGTCGCCACAATACTCTCCAATGCACACCTATAGAAAATTGTCAAAGTTTTAAATAGCATCTTTCACAAACTTCTGAGAAAGTAGCGCCTCTTTGTAATAGAACTTCGCTGCTGGTCCCAGGATGGATCCACTGAAATTATAATGCCAAGGAATTTAGAGTTACTGAGTCTCCCACCTCCGATCCCCTAATGAGAGCTGGCTTGTGGACCTCCAGTTCCCTCTTTCTCTCGTCAATAATCAACAGTTTTGCTGACATTCAGTAAGAATGTGCAATAATTTTACAAATTATATAAATTTGCAAATAATTCTGGATGAAGTGGTGTTTTAGGCAGTGCAGATGGCTACCAGGAATAATACTGGGATCTTGATTAACTAGGTAAGCTGGCTGGGCAATGATAAGTAGAGGTTAATTCAGGTAAATGTAAGTTACTGCATTTTGAGAAGTCAAACCAGGGTAGGACTCTCATATTGTAAGTTTGATCCTTGAGGAATGCTGTAGAAGAGAGTTACTAAGAGTACAAGCATTTAGTTCTTTGAAAGTGTATCATAGGGTGGTGCAAAGTACTTTTGGCACGTTGACCTTCATCATCTAGGGAAGTGAGTTTTGAAGTTGGGAAGTTATGTTGCAGCTGTACAAGACATCGGTGAGGCCATACATGAAGTATTCTGTTCTCTACTGGTCGCCCTGCTATAGGAAATATACTATTATACTGGGTACAGTGCAGAAAAAATTTAGAATGATACTAGCAAGGCTCAACGAACTGGGTCAGAGTGAAAGAGTGTACAGACTAGGACTTCATTTACTGGAGAGTAGCAAACTGAGCGGTAACTTTACAAAGGAATATAAAATCATGAGGGTTATAGAAACATAGAAAACCTACAGCACAATATAGGCCCTTCGGCCCACAAAGCTGTGCCGAATATGTCCTTACCTTAGAAATTACTTAGGGTTACCCATAACCCTCTATTATTCTAAGCTCCATGTACCTATCCAGGAGTCTCTTAAAAGACCTTATTGTATATGCCCCAACAACCATTGCCGGCAGCCCATTCTACGCACTCACCACTCTCTGTGTAAAAAATTTACCCCTGACATCCCCTTATATCTACTTCCAAGCACCTTAAAACTGTGCCCTCTCATGCTAGCTATTTCAGCCCTGGGAAAAAGCCTCTGACTATCCACAAGATTAATGCCTCTCATCATCTTACACACCTCTGTCAGATCACCTCTGATCCTCTGTTGCTCCAAGGAGAAAAGGCCGAGTTCACTCAACCTATTCGCATAAGGCATGCTCCCCAATCCAGGCAACATTCTTATAAATCTCCTCTGCACCCTTTCTATAGTTTCCACATCCTTCCTGTAGTGAGGTGACCAGAACTGAGCACAGTACCCCAAGTGGGGTCTGATCAGAGTCCTATATAGCTGCAATAATACCGCTCAGCTACTAAATTCAAACCCACAACTGATGAAGGCCAATGCACCTCATGCCTTCTTAAACACAGAGTCAACCTGCACAGCAGCTCTGAGTGTCCTATGGACTCAGACGCAAGATCCCTCCGATCTTCCAAACTGCCAAGAGTCTTTCTATTAATACTATATTTTGCTGTCATATTTGACCTACCAAAATGAACCACTTCACACTTATCTGGGTTGAACTGCATCTGCCACTTCTCAGCCCAGTTTTGCATCCCATCGATGTCCCACTGTAACCCCTGACAGCCCTCCACACAATCCACACCACCCCAGCCTTTGTTTTTAAAGATAGGGTGAATGCACAATCTTTTTCCCATGGTGGGGATTCAAGAAATAGAGGGCATAACTTTAAGGTGAGAGGGGAAAGGTTTAATGGGAAACTTGGGCAATGTTTCACACAAAGGGTGCTAAGGTAGCACAGAGGTTAGTGCAACACCATTACAGCTAGGGTTGTCGGAGTCCAGGGTTCAGTTCTGACATCATCGGTAAGCACTCTGTACAACTCCCCGTGGAGTGTGGGTTTTCCAGATCTTCTGGCTTCCTCCCACTGTCAAAAGATGTATCAGTTAGCAGGTTAGTTGGATGTTGTAAATAGTTCCATGAATTTAGGCTAGGGTTAATTGGGTTTGCTGGGGGCACAGCTTGAAAAGTCAGAAGGGACTATTCTCTATGCTGAATCTTGATAAAATAAATAAAATAAAGAACCAGCTGCTTATGACACTAGGGACATCTGACATCTGATGAAGTTTGTGTGGAGCCTGCATATTATGCCCATGATGGCATTGTGTGGCACACCAAGGGGGAGGCAGGGAGAGGTGAATGGCCAACAGCTCGCCCCAGCGTTCCTGGCAGCCAGCGTTACTTACTGTTCTTGTTTTAACATGGGCTTGTGGGATTATGGTGGGATGTTCCAGTTCCATTTTTAAACATATAACATATAACCATATAACAAATACAGCACAGAAACAGGCCATCTCGGCCCTCCTAGTCCGTGCCGAACTCTTAATCTCACCTAGTCCCACCTACCCGCACTCAGCACATAACCCTCCACTCCTTTCCTGTCCATATACCTATCCAATTTTACCTTAAATGACACAACTGAACTGGCCTCTACTACTTCTACAGGAAGCTCATTCCACGCAGCTATCACTCTCTGAGTAAAGAAATACCCCCTCGTGTTTCCCTTAAACTTCTGCCCCCTAACTCTCAAATCATGTCCTCTCATTTGAATCTCCCCTACTCTCAATGGAAACAGCCTATTCACGTCAACTCTATCTATCCCTCTCAAAATTTTAAATATCTTGATCAAATCCCCCCTCAACCTTCTACGCTCCAATGAATAGAGACCTAACTTGTTCAACCTTTCTCTGTAACTTCAGTGCTGAAACCCAGGTAACATCCTAGTAAATCGTCTCTGCACTCTCTAATTTATTGATATCTTTCCTATAATTCGGTGGCCAGAACTGCACACAATATTCCAAATTTGGCCTTACTAATGCCTTGTACAATTTTAACATTACATCCCAACTTCTGTACTCAATGCTTTGATTTATAAAGGCCAGCGTTTCAAAAGCTTTCTTCACCACCCTATCTACATGAGACTCCACCTTCAGGGAACTATGCACTGTTATTCCTAGATCTCTCTGTTCCTCTGCATTCCTCAATGCCCTACCATTTACCCTGTATGTTCTATTTGGATTATTACTGCCAAAATGTAGAACCTCACACTTCTCAGCATTAAACTCCATCTGCCAACGTTCAGCCCATTCTTCTAACTGGCCTAAATCTCTCTGCAAGCTTTGAAAACCCACCTCATTATCCACAACACCTCCTACCTTAGTATCATCGGCATACTTACTAATCCAATTTACCACCCCATCATCCAGATCATTTATGTATATTACAAACAACATTGGGCCCAAAACAGATCCCTGAGGCACCCCACTAGTCACCGGCCTCCATCCCGATAAACAATTATCCACCATCTCCCATCTAGCCACTGTTGAATCCATTTTATTACTCCAGCATTAATACCTAACGACTGAACCTTCTTAACTAACCTTCCATGTGGAACTTTGTCAAAGGCTTTGCTGAAGTCCATATAGACTACATCCACTGCCTTACCCTCGTCAACATTCCTCGTAACTTCTTCAAAAAATTCAATAAGGTTTGTCAAACATGACCTTCCATGCACAAATCCATGCTGGCTACTCCTAATCAGATCCTGTCTATCCAGATAATTATTAATACTATCTCTAAGAATACTTTCCATTAATTTACCCACCACTGATGTCAAACTGACAGGTCTATAATTGCTAGGCTTACTTCTAGAACCCTTTTTAAACAATGGATTGCGACAATTTATTGCGACATTTTAGCTTGGGTTATACAGTTATTTGCATGTGTGTTTGTGGTCAACCTGACTGTAACCGGGGTGTGTGATGGTCACCTCTCCCTGTTACTGAGGAGCTTCTCACTGAGCAACGCTGCTCTGCCCGTTATTGTTGCAATAAAACTGGCAGTTGAGATCATCGAACTCTTCTCGTATGTCACCGTGGACTGAATGCTTGCCACATTGGTGTCGGGTGTGGGAACAGAAATTGACAGCGAGAATGAAAAGTTACAATGTTGAGTGGAGCACCTTAAGACCCTGGAAATAAGTGAAAGGACCGAGGGGTATGCCTTCCCTGCATCCCCAAGTGGAGCTCTCAAAGGTAGGATGCTGTCCCCCAGAAGGACAACCTAGGAACCGAGCAATGTGCCTTCCCATGGAACCTCGATGGGGGCGCACGCACCCAGGCTGCCCACCCCGGGGTACATAGCAGGCCTCATCACCCACCTTCCTTGCAGCCTGCACTGGGGGACACAAGACACCGCAGCCAGGGGAGGACAAGCATCACGCCAGACACCTCTAATTCTGCCGGAAAAAGAGATGGACCAACAGGCCTCAGCAACTAACAATGCTGAAGCTCCCCAGATATGATGGTACCAGCCACCTGGAGCCTCACCTGGCATAAGTCAAGCTTGCTGCATGGCACAATGGATGGAGCCCCATAGGGATGGTGGTGAAATTTGTCCTGGTGCTAGAGGGAGATGCCCTGTGAGCCCTGCTTGACCCAACACCAGCTGAGCACCATGATTGCAAAGCCCTTACAACAGCGTTTCAGGCAGAGGCCACTGGAGGAAACCATGAAGAAAGAACTGGGTATCAGGTGGCACGGTGTGGGAGAAAGACTGACAGACCTCCAGCACTGTGCTCGCCATGGCTAACTCCCAGTTCCTTCCCGCAGTCCAGGAGGAGCTTGCCTTTGTGAAGGTGCTGATGCCAGTTCACAGTCGCCTGACATCGCCTTCATCTCTGGCTGCGGTGCTGGCAGAGGTGGAGAGGGCTGAAGCAAGTTTAGCCCCTCCCCATGTGTTTCAGCAAGGTTTGTGTCAATGACGCGGAGAAGGAAACTGACGAGGAGCCGCCCGTGAGACGGGTCCACTCAGTGCCGCAGTGTCCTTGCCACGGGCCAGGAAATGATCTCTGCTACTGGCGTGGTGAGGCGGTCCGTGCAGCTCGGGACTGCCCGCACCAGCACCACACCACAACCCAGCGCAGCCATTGGGCAATGCAGAGAGGGCAGCCCCACCTGAGACCTTCAGCAGCATTGTTGCCTCCCTGGGTGGGTCGTTTGGTTGAAGAACAAGGCTTATATGAGGACTGCATGATGGAGGACATCAGATGCCATGCATTGGTGGACATAGGGTCAACCATCACCTTCATTCGACCTGGTGTCTTCCTCAACACGGACCAGCCATCCCTGCCTGGCTGGACAATGACATCATCCGGCGTGGTATGACATCTGGGTTGGGGGGAGATCTGTCCCTGGATCCAGAGACAAAAGCCCTATATTTTCAGTGGAGCACGCTGAAGGTGTCTACTGTTCTAGTGTGGCAGCTCCCCAACAACGGCAAACACCTCCCGCAGCTGGTGGTCCTCGGGATGCTCTGTGCCATGGTGTGGCAGTCGGTGCGTGGGCTGGTCATTTTTGGGGTTGCAGTGATGTCGGGCAGGCTGCAGACAGGATGTGGAGCTGTTGGTACACTGCTGAGACGCTCGCACGTCCCAGAAGGGGCTGGGCTGCCAGTCTATGGTGCCAATGCAGCCCCAGTAGAGCATGTAGGGTGGACATCCTGGTCCCCATTCCCCGCACCGATGCCAGGAACTGTTATGTTCGCGTGGCCATGGATTACTTCATGAAGTGATACGCAATCTCAGACCAGAGCGCCACCACCACTGCTGAGAGACTTGTGGAGGAGTTCTGTCATCCTGAGAAACTCCACCGTGACCAGGGGTACAACTTAGTGGGAAAGGTGTTTGGGGAAGTCTTCAGGAAGAAAGTACCACCAGAATGCAGATGACACCCCCCTCCCCACTTCACCTGCAAAGTAACAGGCTGGTGAAGAGCTTTAGCGGCACCCTGGCTACACAGCTTACCATCCCCGTTAGCCAGCACAGCGCGATTGGGATGCCACCTACCCCAGGCACAGTGGGCATAGCGGGCAGCTGTTCAGGTGTACAACGACTGTGCTCATGTTCGGGTGAGAGCTGAGCACACTGATCAATCTGGTGTTTGTCTCTTTTCCCAAGCCAGAGATTCCTGGGGAGGCCTGGTTGGAGTACCTGCAGCACCCCAGGGGCGCCTGTGAACTGTTCGTGACGTGGCTCGGCAGACCCAAACTCAACTAGCAGCCACCAGGAGTGGGTTTATGATGCCCACAGCCGGAGACTGGACTTCACTGGGAGTGTGGGAAACCAAGTATGGGTCTACTGCCCCTCCCAGAGAAAGGGGCTACCCCCCAAGGTGGGATGGCACAAGAAGGCGTCGGGAGAAGTGCTCAACTGCATCTCCAACATGGTATTATCAGGTGCCCTTGCCAGAGTGATGGAGGCGGTCACGTTGCAGCAAGATCGGCTGGCAGCGCATCAGCCAGCAAGAAGTGACACCCTGGGTGCCTTGTATCTTCCCTCACCAAACACTGCCTCCCCTGGGAGGTGGGGAAGGTTCCGGACTTCTGCCAGCGCCCCAGGCAGCAGTGATGCCCACCACCGGGACTCTCGGACTTTGTTGTGGACTCGGGCCAACCCCACAGGTGGGGGCAGTGTGGCGCTCTGGGGGTGGGTGGCTAGTGCTACGTATTATCCTTATTTTAAAATGAATTCATGGAATTATGGTGGGATGTTGAAGTTTACCTATTGTTACATTTTACCTTGTTATACAATTAATTTGCTTGTGTGCTTGTGGGTCACCCCGAAGTAACCGGGGAGTGTAATAATCACCTCCCCCATCTGTATGTGACTGAGTTGGTTCTCACCGAGTGACGATCTTTTATTGTGCTTGTTACAGTGAAGCTGGCAGTTGAGAGAAACGAGCTCTTCTCGTCCGTCATCATGGACCGAATGCTCACCGAAATAGCTTTCTACCAGGTCCTCTGGTTTCCTTCCACAGCTTAAAGACCTGCGGGCCAGTGGTTAAACAGCTCCTAGAACGTAGATGCCAAGTAGAATTTTGGGGGGAAATTGATGAGGATGTGGAGAGAATTAAATAGGATTAGTGCCTGTTTCCATGCTGTATCTTTCCATGATGGTGATTCACTGAGGATTTCTGGATGAGCTCAAGAAATATGAGAGCATTTGAAGCAGTGGATGCCAAAAACAAAGTTGAACTAGAAGTGAGTAACTGACCTAAATGGTCAAAGATGATCAAAAAATGCAAAGAGCATGAATTCCCTCAGAGATGCAGGAAACTGCATTTGCTGGAATCTAAAGCTAAAAGTGAATTGCTGAAGGAACTAAGTAGGTTAAGCTGCATCTGCGTGGAGAAAGAAATTGTCAATGTTTTGGGTCAGACTTTACATTACTCGTGATGTAGTTACAGTACTGAGCTGAAACACTAATGATTCCTTACCCACAATAGCTGCTGTTTGACCTGCTAGGTTCTTACATAGCTAGTCTGTTGCTGAAGAATTCAGAGCTGAGCCGGGTCCTGGGGCTCAGACGTAGTATCAGGATGGGAGCAAATCTGAGAAATAATCAAGTTTAAGAAATGTGACGTGCCTCTTCTGGGCACTCCCAAATAAACTGCAAAATGCAGCCAAGGGTTCCAGCAACTGCAGCTTTCTGCATCATTGTCGTTCTTAATATTAAGGTAAACCTACTTTACAAAGTGAAAATAGGGTCCTGAGTTCACTTGGAAGTAATTCCTTTCCTCGCACTGACTTCAGAGCAAGTTTGTGATTCAGGAGGAGGTTGTTGTGGAAGGGGGCAGAGGAATAGTTCTGCTGCAAATTTCAGCAAGCAGAACAAGTCAGCAACCCCAGCAAAATTTCAAGGCTGATCAGTTTAGAGCTTGAAATTCACCAGAAGAACCAGAGCAAAGAATATTGCAAGGAGATCGAGCTAACCATCAACATTTCACATTCCCACTGCTATAAATCATCTCTGTTGTTTTTGTTAGCTGTGCACTTCAAGTAGAACAATAAAAAATCGTCTGACACCCCAGCCTGGCCCAGATTTGGCAATTGAATCTCCAGTGCAGCAGACCTATAGTGTGCCCCTCAGAGAGGTGGCCAGCATGTATCAATGTACAATTCCAGAGCTTTTGCAAAGGGGAACTACAAATGGCCATTGCAGTGAACAGACTGGACAAGAGGTAGATGTCAGATTTGGTAAATGTTTTGAGATTGCTAATCAAAAGGTTCTCTCTGGCAACAAAACAAGGCTCTTCAGCGGTTCGCGTTCAGACCGACTGAGATACTGCAAGAAATCACACATTGTCTGCTATTGAAGTCTGAAAATCGCATCGTGATATCACTGGTTATAAGTTAATGAGTTCATGTCAGCTGATGCTGCCCATAATTTAAATGGAGGTACAAATCTGTGTGAGAGATCAAATTACAATGGCAGATATGGGAATTTGATTTAGGTGCATTAATTGCTCTTCAATTGGACACTTATAATTGCCGGGTAAACGATTAAACTGAAAAGGTAAGTAAACTAGAGATTATTTCCCTGTCTGCTGTTCCACTTTCTTTCTTCCATGTTGAGCTGACTCCCCTCCTTCAGTGAACTCAGGTATTCATGCTCTTGCACCTCGATGTGAGGTACCTGTGAGGTTCTGGCCCACAAAACACACATTGTACATCGTGACATGGAGGAGACACTCTGTACTCTGACCTACTGTTCACACAGTGCTTTGCCTCAGGATAGATGACTGGCATGCAATACTTTAGAAGGGACTCTCACCGATCGGCTGTTTGTGCCTCAGCATGTCTAAGAAGGCCTAGTGAATGGCAGGATCAATTCGAAGGGAGGCCAGGAGCTGTTACAACTGATCTGCACTGTGGTTGGATGTGCTGAACACCTTGCATTCACAGCAGGGAGGTGTGACATGTGAATAGTGACCTGCCCCCAATCTTTTGTATGGCATTGTCAAAACTGTGAGAAAAGTTAAGTGCTTCCAAATTTTAATTTATTTCAATGCTGGAATTATTTGATAATGTTTTAAGAACAGATACTTCTTTATTTTTACATCCTTCAAATATTTTAAATTTTATTTTGGTTCTAGTACAAGCTTTGTAGGGTTGCTTTTACATTCTCTCCTTGTCTACATAGCTTCATTTGCGTGCTTCCGTCTTTTCCTTTACAAAGTGGCTGGTGGGTTGATTAGTCACCAGTAGTTATGTCCAGTGTGTGGGCAGTGGTGAATGCAGAGGAAGATCGATGGAAGGACTAAAGTGGGAGAAGTGTAGGATCAGTTTAAGAAGGTCCTCAACAATCAGCACAGACTCACTGGCTGTACAACTTGGTTCCATATTACATGACTCTGGCTCAGTGGCCTAACACCTGGTCGCATTATATGTCAGACTACATGACTCTGTAACATGTGAAACAGGAGCAAGCTACTTGGCCCTTTGAATCTCTTTTACCATTCACCACTTTCAGCATATCGTTGATGTCACGAAGCTGATCACTTTCTATAATGGATTCAATTACAGAGCATCCATTCCTTTCTGGGTTAGAGAAACGCAAAGGTTATCACCCAAAAAGTAAGTAAATTTTTCCTTAACCCTAAACAGCCTACCTTTTATTTAAGACTCTAGCTTCATAATGAGATATATCACTTTTAAACTCAAAATAAAATGATGGTCATTCTTCCCCAGCTGCCCTTTGACAGCAAGGTCATTAACCAACCGTTCCTTATTGTACAAAATAAGATCAAAATCAGCCTACTTTCAAGTTGGTTCTACTACATGTACATCCAGAAAGGCATCGGGTATGAATTAATCTTCTTCATTATTAAAGCAAGTTTTGATTCATCCTGAATATGTGTTGGTTAAGGTCGGCTTTTGGATTCTTTTATCAAATCCACTTAAGAAATAAACAGAAATATTTTCCAGGCAGGAAGCTGTCAGTCTGAGTGATTGGGGGCAGATCCTGAGGCACTGTGAATGCTGACCCTGGGCAGTGGAATTTTCTTCAGCATTGATTTTTATGAGCCATTGTGTTCCGTGCTGATGTAGAAACATTAGGTTTCGTTGGCAATTTATTAGCAAGAGGATCACTCATATCTCCTTCCAGTCACCTTAAGATGTAAATAGGGTTAGAACAAACAATGATGGGAGTGGTGGAATGAAACTGGAGTTTTCTGTAGCAAGATACTAGGCCAAGGTATGAGACAGTAGAGCAGCAGGGTGGGAAGTCAAGTCAAGAAAGCAAATATTTCCTTCATTCTGAATCTGCTTTCTCTTTAAACTAAATTGATGGCTGGCATTTGGTACTGATTTAGATTTGTTTATTGCCATATACAGCACGGTGCAATGAAATTCTTTACTTGCTTGAAGTTCACGGAGTAAACAATATACATGGTATTAAAAAATACACAATAAATACAGTGACAAACGAAAAGCAGCAGGATAGTGCAAAGATTGTAGTGCAATCTGAAAAAGGAAATGCTGAAGTGCCAGTAAAGGAGCGACCAAGAGAGGGAGAATTCAGAGTCCGTGAATGCTGCAGTGCCACTATGAAGGGAATGTGAAAGAGATGATTGGTTCAGAAATTGAGAGAAGTGGCGAAGAAGATGATCTCAACACCTGGCTTTCAAGGCCTTAACCTTCTCCTAAAAGACAGAAGAGGGAAAAGGGAATGGCCAGTGTGGCAGGTGTCCTCGACAATATTGCGAGCCTTTCTGAAGCAAAGCACCTTAAAGCTGGATTGGATGGGAAGAAGAGATGGCTTTGATGGACTGGCCTATATTCACCACTCTCTACACCACTGATCTGAGCATATGAACATGGATCCAGCCTTCTCAATCTGAACATGACACAGAATAAATATGTATAAGTTAACACACACAAATGCTGGAGGAACTTAACAGGTCAGGTAGCATCCATGGAAATGAACGTATAGTCGACTTTTCAGGCCGAGACCCTTCTTTGGGACTCATGATATATAATATGTAATGTATTTATATCAAAGAAAATCCAGTAAGCCATTACTCTCACCACACTAATCAACAGCAGCCTAACTTCATCTCACACCTCTAATCTCCTCCACACCTTCACTCCTTCTGGTAATATACAGAGTGGAAGGCTAGGATCTACCATTGATGTCAAAGGTTCATAACTTAGCCAAAAATACTTTATTTTTGAGAAATCAGTCTGGCCCCAATCAAAGTTACCAAGTCACAGTGCAGCTTCAGAAGTGTGATGGAACAAACTGTGGTTAGAGACATCATAAAGTCAGATGCAGGAGTGTGTTGAATGACTCTATTTTATTTAATAAACATAATCAAGACCTTACAAGACTAACATGGATGATTGCAGCAAAGTAATTGGATTTTAAATCATGATAATTATAATCATACTTTAAGTGAATTTTGATAGTTCAGCATTAATAATTCAGGTCATGGTGATGAGTTAGAGTGACCCAGATTGGTCATGGCTCAAGTCGTACATGTACCTATGCTTTCACAAGGTCACCTTTCTCCTTTGACACTCATGCTTCATCTCCCTATCCATGTTCTTACAATTGAAGATCCTTGGTTGCTTGCAACTCCTTCAACAGAGTTCCAAAATTACCAATGCTTGCTTTAGCATTGGAAAAGGAAACCAGCCTTCCTCCTGTCGATTGTAAGCACACTGTAAGTAATTGTAAACTTCTCCCATTCCAATCCAGCTCCTACCGACAACAGTAAGCTGTAGGGAGTACTGAGGAACAGAGGGACTGGGGTATTCAAGTGAAAAAAAAGCAGTGCAGGTAGATAAGGAAGTAAAAAATAAAGTTATATGGAATGAATTAACTGTGGCACAGAATATAACAGCGGGAAGGTTATATAGAACAGGTTAGACCATAATTCGTGTATTGTCTACATTTCTCAGTTCTGTACTGTAAAACAGGAAACAGATGATTGTGCTGGACAGGATGCAGAGGAGATTCATTGGGATTTTGCCTGGGATGCAACATCTCAGATGTGAGACATGATACCATAAAGAACTTTGACCAGCGACCAATCCAGACATTGGAGGTTTTCTGAGGAGAGTATTTCTCTCAGGTCCACTGCCTGAGTAGAAAAGCCAGCTGCAGATCACTACAGTGGAACAGAGCTTTGACCAGTGACCAACTGGCATTTGGGATTAATTAGCAACAGTAAATTACAGGAAGACAGGGGCAAGTACAATGGCCATCATTGCAGAAGCATTTGTCTGAGTGGCAGAGTCAGGGTGGTGAGTTTGAGGCTTTAACTCTTCAAGGCTTTCACAAAGGGAGGCTTCAGTCAGAGAAAGCAAAAGAAAAGTTCAAGGTTAAGTTGTTTTTCCTTCCCTTCTTTATATCTGCTCAGCTAGGACAATAGAGATTCCAGGAAAAATAATCAAATGCTCCACATGCAGAATGTGGGAAGGCAGGGAAACTTCTGGTGTCCCCAATGACTACAACTGCAAGAAATGCATCCAGCTGCAGCTTCAAACAATCCACATTAAGGAGTTGGAGCTGGAACTGGATGAACTCTGGATCATTCAGGAGACTGAGGGAGTGATAGACAGGACATATAGAGAGGTAGTTACACCCAAGTTGCAGAGCACCAGAGCTTGGGTGACAGTCAGGAAGGGGAAAGGGGTTAAGGAGCCAGTGCAGAGTACTCCTGTGTCCATCCCACTCAACAACAGGTATCACTTTGGATACTGCTGGGGGGAGTTGTCCTAACAGGGATGACAGCAGAGCAGCAATGGCTGCCATTTCTGGAAGCAATTTGAAAGACACAGGTTATGTACATCCCAAAGAGGAAGAAATATTCTAAAGGCAAGATGGCATGACCGTGGCTAATAAGAAAAGTCAAAGCCAACATAAAGACCAAAGAGAGGGCATATAATAGAGCAAAAATTAGTGAGAAGTCAAAGGATTGGGAAGCATTCAAATACCACAAGAAGGCAACTAACAAAGTCATTAAGTAGGTAAAGATGGAATACGAAAGTAAACTAGGCAATAATATGAATGAGGATACCAGATGTTTTTTATGGCTTTATAGCCTTATGACTGCTGCATAGGCTGAGTTAGTTCTGGAGCATAGGAAGCTACCGTGGGTGCTAACTGACGTTTACGAATTTATGAAAGTAATAGAAAAGTTACATAATAGCAAACTACTCCAAAACAGAGGTGTCAAAAACCAGTGGACATGGGTTTCAGATCCTGGAAATGCAAAGCAACATACACAAAATGCTAGAGGAACTCAGCAGGTTTAATAGCGTCTATGGAAAAGAGTAAGCAGTCAACACTTAGGGCTGAGACTCTTGATCAGGACTCAAGAGGAAAGAGGCGTAGAGGCCTTCTATGGAAAGGATTTTCACCCTTAAGGTGGTTGGAATTTGGAATCCTCTTCCTGAGGGGGTGGTGGATTGTAGGTATCTTCACAACATTTAAGAAGTACTGAAACAAACTTTAATTTCCAATTCAGAGAAGTTTACTGACCAAGTTCTGGTAAATGGTAATAGAGTAGATGAGTAATTAATGGTTATGGGAGAGGCAAGAAGATCTGTTTCTGTTCTGTATGCCTCTAAGACAGCAAGCCATATTCATTTTCCACTGCTTCAGTCAGTTCTGATTCATGTTTAGCAGCACTTGAAGGGAAGGTTTAGATCATTCTGAAATAATTGAAAATTTGTTGACATTCAGCATGACTGCAGAAAGAGGAACAGTTAATGTTCTGGCATATTTCTTGATGAATGGTCATTGTTTCCCAGCCTAAGCATCTTGCAAACAAGCTGGAATGCAGCCATGCAAAAGGAAACTCTTGAACACTGAGGAAATAGATAGAATAATATTCTTCACTAACATCCAACTGTTAGACCATAGGACATAGCAGCAGAATTAGGAAATCTGGCCCACCAAGTCTGCTCCACCATTCAATCATGGCTGATCCATTTTTCTCTCCTCCTCAACCCCAGTTCCTGGTCTTCTCCCATAACCTTTGATGCCACATGCAATCAAGAACCTATCAATCTCTGCTTTAAATACACCCAATGACCTGGCCTCCACAGCTGCATGTGGCAACAAATTCCACAAATTCACCAACCCTTGACTAAAGAAATTTTTCTGCATCTCTGTTATGAAATGGCACCCCTCTGCCCTGAGGCTGTGCCCCCTTGTCCTAGACTCCCCGACCATGGGAAACATCTTTTCCACCTCTACTCTGTCTAGGCCTTTCAACATTCAAAATGTTTCAATAAGATCAACCCTCATCTTTCTGAATTGTAGCAAGAACAGACCCAGAGCCAACAAAGATTTCTCATATGATAACCCTTTCATTCCTAAAATCATCCTTGTAAACCTCCTCTGGACCCTCTCCAATGCCAGCACATCTTTTCTAAGATGAGGTGCCCAAAACTGCTCACAACACTCTCAAATTGAGACATCACCTGTGCTATATAAAGCCTCAGCATCACATTCTTGCTCTTGTATTCTAGACCTCTTCAAATGAATGCTAACATGGCATTTGCCTTCCTCACCACCAACTCGGCATGCAAGTTAACTTTTAGGGTATTCTGCACAAGGGCTTCCAAGTCCCTTTGCATCTCAGAATTTTGAATTTTCTCCTGTTTAGAAAATAGTCTGTATATTTATTTCTACTACCAAAGTGCAAGACCATGCATTTTCCAACATTATATTTCATTTGCCACTTTCTTGCCCATTCTCCTAATCTGTCTAAATCTTTCTACATTCTTTCCATTTCTCAACACTACCTGCCCCTCCACGAATCTTCATATCATCTGCAAACCTGGCAACAAAGCCATCTATTCCATCATCTAAATCATTTATGTACAGCATAAAAATAAGTAGTCCCAACACTGACTCCTGCGGAACACCACTAGTCACTGGCAACCAACCAGAAAAGGATCCTTTTATACCAACTCGCTGCCTCCTACCAATCAGTCAATGCTCTAACTATGTCAGTAACTTTCCTGTAATACCATGGGCTCATGACTTGGTAAGCAGCCTCATGTGTGGCACCTTGTCAAAGGCCTTCTGAAAGTCCAAATATTCAACATCCACAACATCCCCTTTATCTATCCTACTTGTAATCTCTTCACAGAATTCCAACGGGTTCGTCAGGCAGAATATCCCTGAAGGAAACCATGCTGACTTTGTACTGTCTTGTCCTGTGTCACCAAGTACTCCATCACCTCATCCTTAACAACTGACTCCAACATCTTACCAACCAGTGAGGTCAGGCTAACTGGCCTATCATTTCCTTTTTGCTGCCTTCCTCCTTTCTTAAAGAGTGGAGTGACATTTGCAATTTTCCCCTGCTCTGGCACTATGCCAGAGTCCAATGCTTTTTGACAGATCATTTCCAATGCCACCACAATCTCTAACACAGCCTCTCTTAGAACCTTACGGTGCAGTTCATCTGGTCCAGGTGACTTATGTATCTTTAGGTCTTTTAGCTTTTTGAGCACCTTCTCTCTTGTAATAATAACTGCACCCACTTCTCTTCCTTCACACACTACAGCATCAGGCATACTGCTGTTGTCTTCCACAGTGAAGACTGAAGCAAAGTACATATTTAGTTCATCAGCCATCTCCTTGTCCCCCATTATTGTTTCTCCTGCCTCATTTTATAGTGCACTCTTATTTCTTTTTCATTTTTTAACATACTTGAAAAGACTTTTACTATCCACTTTGATATTATTTGCTAGCTTGATTTCATCTTTTCCCTTCTAATGATTTCTGTAGTTGCACTCTGTAAGTTTTTAAAAACTTCCCAGTCCTCTATCTTCCCACTAATTTTTGCTTTGTTTTGCTTTTTACTTTTGCTTTTGCAAGTTTTGACTTCCCTTGTCAGTCATGGTTGTAATATTTTACCATTTGAGTATTTCTTCATTTTTGGAATACGTATGACCTGCACCTTCCTCATTTTCCCCAGAAACTCATGCCTCTGCTGCTCTGCTGACATCCCTGACAGAAGCTTCTTCCAATTTTCTTTGGCCAACTCCTCTCTCATACCACTGCAATTATCCTAACTCCATTGAACTACTGCTACTTTAGACCTTACTTTCTCCCTATCAAATTTCGTTTAACTCAATCATATTGTGATCACTGGTTCTGAAGGGTTCTTTTACCTTAATCTCCCTAATCACCTCTGGTTCATTACATAACACCCAATCCAGTATAGCTGATCCCCTAGTAGACTCAATGACAAACTGCTCTAAAAAGCCATCTCTCAGGCATTCAACAAACTCACTCTCTTGAGATCCATTACCAAGCTAATTTTCTCAATCGACCTGCATGTTAAAAAATCCCGTGACTACCATAACATTTCCCTTTGTCTCACCTTTTCTATTTCCCATTGTAATCTGTTATCCATTTACCAGTCACTGTTGGGAGGCCTGTATATAACTGCTATTAACGTCCATTTACCCTTGCAGTTTCTTACCTCAACCCAGAAGGTTTCAACATCTTCTGATTCTATGCCACATCACTCTACTGATTCGATGACATTCTTTGCCAGTAGAGCCAAACCACGCTCTCAGCCTACCTACCTATCTCTCTGATATAATACGTAACCTTGGACTTTCAGTTCCCAACTACAACCATCCATCAGCCACAATTCAGTGATATCCACAACATAATACCTGGCAATCTGTAATAGCGCAAGAACAGATCATCCACCTTATTTCTTATACTATGCACATTTAGATACAACCCCTTGAGCACCATATTTGCTATCTGTTCTGTTTCTGCATCCCTAATGCTTTGATACGCAGTCTGTTAGCTGCAACTATGTCCCATCACCTGCCTGCCTTTCCTGACAGTCTGTTGACATGATTACCTCATATACCAGCATTGGACAAAGGATTTGATGGAGGATGCCATGCTGTTAGATCCAGGCCTGTCCACACTGGTGAGCCAGACTTCTAACTCCTTGGTGGTGTTCTGCATGGCAGCCATATCTCTTAGGCTGTAGTCAAAGACCTCCGCCAGGACTCTTGAGTGGTTTCTCAGAGGTGAATGGAATAGCAATACCATCCAAGGAGAAGTGGAACTTGTCCGTTGGTCTTCCATTCTTTATCACCAAGGACCTGTATTGTTCTTGGTTAAAGCTCATTCTTGTCCATTCAATGATCCTCCCTAATCCCTGGAAGATCCATCCACTGCCTGGAACTTATGGAGTTGTCATTCATGGAGGCTCTGATTGCGGGCTGCTGCACACTTCTCTCAGTCAGAGGGCCTCTACGCTCCACGTCATCAGCTTTAACCATCATATTCGTGGTCAGGAAGAAAAGGATCACTGAGATTGTGCATCTGGTTATAATACCCTTGTCAAGCCAGTGCCAGCCTGATGTGTTCAGTCTTACAGAGACTCTCAATCTGATGTTCCCGTAGTAGTCCAGGATGAGGTCCTTTATCTTCCTTGGAACATGATATCAGTTCAGCACAATTTCTACCATTGGTATGTACTGGTAAGGTTTAGCCATAGTACAACTAGGATTCCCTTTCCTTCTCATGCTTCCTGATGAGCTGGGAAACCACAACCAAGTATTATTGGTATTCTGGGAATCCCTCCTTTTTGTACAGGTCTATCAATGTAGCCATTTTTGAAGAAAATCACAGTCAGGCAATGGGAAATGATGCTGAAAAATATCTTGCCTTCTGCATTGAACAGCGAGATGAAACTAACCTGCTCAATGTCCTTTCAGTTCTCCTCTTTGGGGATCCAGACTCAGTCTGCACACTTCCATTGGTCTGTGTCCTTTCCCCTACACCAGATAACCCTAAGGAATATCCAAAGTAGTTTAAGGAACTTAGGACAATGCCTATACACTTTGTAGGTTACTCCACTGAGACCTGGGGCAGAGCTAAATAGCTCTGGTGGTTCTGAGTACTTCCTGGATCTCCTTCCAGCTGGGCTCCTTGATTTTGAACTCAGCTGCAGAAGGACGAGGATTTACCAGGGTGCTATGGTGTCCTAGCTCCCGCTCTCTGTCTAAGTCACTGAGGGAGTTCTGAAAGTGTAGATCCCTCTCCTGTCCTAGCAGCTACTTGGTGAATCCTTAGGGGTTCACAATAATGCTCATGTCATGGTTCTCTCTCTTCCCCATCTTCTGTACTATTCTGCCCTGCACAGTGTTGTGAGTTTACTTCTGAGGATGTTACAGAGCTTAATAAGTGGTGGTTTTCCTTCTTCACATATCCCCCACCCCCCTCCCCCTGTACTGCTTAGTCCGAGATCAGAGCATTTGATGTAGTTGGTGTATCTGGATGCCCTGTGGTTCATTGTGTAGGGAGCTGGCTTTCTTCTTCACTAGGCTGAATGCCTCAATGGTAAATCTAGCAATGATAGTTGACATCGTCTGGCATCATCTGTTGGTATCTCTCTTGGCTATTTCCTCAATGAAATGGACTATGTTCAAAGCTTGAAAGGTTCATGTACTTCCAAAGTATACAACTCTAAAAATCTTCTCAGATAGCCATGAAACCAAGAAAGAAAAGATCGGCAGCACAATCATCAAACACTAAATCCCTCCTCCTCACACAAAAAAACGAACAAAAATAGAACAGCCACATTGACCCTCAAATACCTTCACACAAAAAAAAATGAGGAAGGTCGGGTGAAAAACACAGACTACAAAAAAGTCATAGGACTGAAAAAAGTCTACAGTCCAAGTCCATATCCAAAATTCAGTAAACCTGTGTAACACTCCCGCTCCATAGCAGAGCGATTTCACCAGTGATAAGAAGGCAGCCTCTCCTCTCCATTGCAGAACAATCTCACCAGCAATAAAAGGGCAGTCTCCCCTCTCCAGCAGCAGAGCGATTCTCCAGTGAAAAAAAGGGCAGGCAGACAGTGTTTCACTCTCCCTCATCACTCTAATCAGTGAACAATAGAAGCTTTAATTGGCAAAATGGAGTCCAACATAGGCTTGCATCCTTCTTGCTACGAGGTTTCTGCATGATAACTCTTCCTCCTAGATTAATGTAGAAAGTTCAACACAGAAACAGGCATTTAAAATCTTTGATATTTATTCTCCATATGATTAGTGATCTTAATCCCACATACTTCTGAGCTTTTATATTTCAATATTGTTTAATGTAGTCTTTTAAATTGATAATGACATTTATATCAATCCCTTGTAGTTCACGGTCTTACAGATGTCTATGTGAAAATATGATTTCCCTGATCTATTTCTTAAAATGCTATTGTTTTAACTTAAGACACAAGTCAAGCTTATTATCATATGCACAAGTGCAGGTACAATGAAAGAACTTACTGACCCACATATTTTTTATACACGTATCAGGGACCGTTCATGTCCAACTTTTTAAAGGCAGGACATGTAACATCTCTCATGAAAAATACCACATCTGACAGTACAGTTCTTCCTCTCTCCTGCCATTAGCAGGCTTTTGAAAGAACATATTACCACAGTGACAAGCATGGTAGTCACCTTATATTGGCACAGTCCATGTACCGTGTAACTATGGTGGGTCCAAAGCCGCTTGCAAGTCAAGACACAGGCTGCGAGTTATACAATGCTCATTAAAACTGAATTCCAAAGGCAACAGGCAGCAGTCCAATCGATAAAACTCGTGGTCTATCTCCACACCCCAAGTGATCTGACCCCCACTGATGCTGTGGTGTCCCTGTGTGATCAGCAGAATGATGTAGGAATGTTAGCCATTCATTCTGTGAACTGTCATTTAGCACATTGTGGAGCAGAGCTGTTGACATTGAAACCCAACTTGATTGAGCAAAGACTTCATGCCATGCTTATTTCAAAGGTGTCTGGTTTTCCTTCAATCTGACGCATTACAGAGCATTCACAAGTGCATTCAACATGGGGTCAGGGAGCCAAATACAAAACACTTTCTTAGTGCAGAAGTTAATCCCTCAGTTCTTATTTCTACCCTTCCTTCCTGAAAATGGCTGCATCAACTCTCCCAGGTCTTGAGCATGTTAAGTGTTGGTTGTATTGCAATTGTTCAAGTTTGTCGAGGAGTATACACAGTCATTGGCTCATGACTAGAACGGCTGTCATATTCCCTCACGTAACCAGGAATGGTTCTCATTCATTACAATGCTTGAGAGATATAGGGCATCTTACATGCACATTCTTATTTCATCTAATGGTGGGAATTACACCTCTCAAAAAGTCAATCCCCATAATCCAATGACATTCTTGTGCAGTGATGGGAGAATCAATCCCCAAGCCCCAAGAAATTTCTACAGGGACACAATTGAGAGCATCCTGAAAGATGCATTGCTGCCTGGTATGGGAACTGTACTTCCCTCAATTGTGGAACTCTGCAGAGAGTGATGCGGACAGCCCAGTGCATCTGTAGATGTGAAATTCCCATACTCATGACACTTACAAAGACAGGTGAGTAAAAAGAACCCAAAGGATCATTTCAAGTCACTCCAACCTCTATCTATTCCAGCTGCTACCATCCAGGAAAGAGTACCACAGCATAAAAAGCCAGGACCAACAGGCTCTGGGACAGCTTCTCCCACCAGTCCATGAGACTGATTAATTCATGCTGATACAATTGTATTTCTATGTTATATTGACTGTCCTGTTGTACACACCATTCATTATAAATTACTATACATTGCACACTTAGACAGAGACATAACATAAAGATTTTAACTCCTCATAATTCTGAAAGATGTAATTAATGTAGTCAATTCAATTTGAATATTAGAGTCACTCCCCTTGGTGAGATTTGTGCAGTGAAATAATCTCAGTTTCTGAGGCCTCCTCCCTGATGCTTGTAGGATTTGACTATGAGACTGCAGGAAGTGATTTTGACAGCTCTGGACACTATTCTTCACCTTCCTTTCTCTTTTTCTAGTTTGTGCATCTTGATCAGTTCATTTGGTTCATTGGAGTATTTTCTTATTAGTTCATTTGTTGCTTCCTTTATGATCTAATCTCACCGCTTGGTTTTCACATCCACAACATCATCTGAAGAATCCTCTGTTTTTGTATCTCCACTGGCTTTTTTTCACCTTTCATTCACCTTTGGTCTTTGCATCTACTCTTACAAGCAGCTTTTTGTCTCTCACAAAAGCAGAATACTTGCAACTTTACTGTAGCTCCTTGAACTCGCTTCTAATTAAACCCAAGCCAATAACTGCCTGATTAGTATCTCAGAAGTTTTCTCAGATATGTCGCATACAAAAACTGTTGTAGTCAGACCACTGCTTTCGTACTTTCATGCCTCCTCTGAGTAGCATCGTCCTTCATTGGTCCAATATGCTTTCCATTCAGAGGGATAGAGATTGATACCTGTTTGTCCTCTGCTGGGCAATGGTTGATGGTGAACAGTATGGAGACAGTTGTGACATCATACAGTACCTTCCTTAATTCACTTCCATTTGGCTCCATTGCAGAGGATGTGGCATAAAAATTGAGGATGGATCTCCAATCAGGTTGTAATTGTCTCAGCCAGTCATGTCCCCGCAATGCTGGCCCTCCTGTTTTTACCACATACAATCCCAATGTTGTTGATTGTTGTATTTACTGGTATGAATGTTATTCCCACAGGATTTATCTTTTCTCCAGTACGAGTTCTTAGTTGGGCATCTGCAGGCTTCAGTTCAGTGCCTTTGAAATGCCATTTAAACTCATTTTGTGGAATGACTGAAACAGCCAAGCTAGTGTCCAATTTGCTATTCAATTCTGGTGTAAGCCATATTGCTTATCTACTGTTATGAAAGATTCTTGCAAGATTCTGGAAACTAAACAATCTCTCAGAGCATCAGTAAGCCCTTTACAGAACTGTCAATGCTCAGCCAATCTCTTCAATTCAGCCACATTTGCTGAAATAGAAACTGCATATGAAGCCTAAAGCCGCCTGCAATCAACAATGACATCAGTTCCAAATGTTCTTGCATTAGTTTGATAATATCAGCAAAGCTGATTTCTGTGGTTTGATTGGAAGAGTCAACCTTTGAAACAAACTCTATGCCTTTAAACTTAATGCACCCAGCAAAATTGGTACTTGTTTCTCATTGGCTATTTCATTTGCTTCAAAATATTGTTCAATTTGCTCATTATGCATGAGCTAGTTATCCCTTGTGGAATCAAACATACCAATTCTTATGATGTCGTCAGCTATTTCTGTTCTTGTTTGATGATAGTTATCAGCCAGTAATTACTCTTCATGATTCCATGAATACTTCTGTTTTCTGACTTTATTTTTAAACTCGATTTTGTCTTCCCTTCTGAAGAACACATGCTGGGCCGCTTTTATTTTTAACTCAACCGCCTCTGCACAAGCTGGGTTGCATTTAAAAAACAATTTGAACATGTCACTGCACTTCAACAGATCGATAACCATCTTGGGTTTGTCATCAATGTTTCACTTTGTAACTTCAAAACATTAATCTAATTCCAAGGAAGACACAGAAGTCCAAAATGTACACACTTTTACATATAGCTCATAATGAATTATTTAAATGAATAAGAATACTTACTCAATTAACATATATACAAGTTTAAAGGTGATTGAAGTTTTCAGCAATCTCTAACTCAGCACCATTGATGTAAATAGGTGATTTTGCAGCACCCTACTTTGTGAACAGCTCGTTTGTTTTCCAGCATCAGGGTCTTGACACCATGTTAATATGCTCTCTGTCTCCTTCCTATACTCAGTGAGATTTGGTTCACTAGTGTGGTGTCTACCGCAAACCTATAAAATGGAGTTAGAGCAGAATCTCCCCCACCCACCATATTATTGAAGGTGAAATGCAGGGTAGCCGGGTTCAATGATTTATCAACAACAACAAGCAAGATAGCCATTTGATTTTTTTACTGCTTGCATTTAGCAGTGCAAGAAATGGCAGGCATGTTAACGTACATAGTGACACAGCATGAAGATGAATCACAGATCAGTCATGATTTAATTGAATTTTGCAGAAGGCTGTAGGCAAAGAGGATAACTATCCTAAGACAGTCACTAAACTGCAAGATGATGTTTTGCAGTAAAATGTATCCTTTCAGGAAAGCACACGATAAGCTGAGCGCTTAGCATTTCCAACATGTTGAGTTTTTATTTGGGTGCTCCATGTTTTCCAGCAGGCAGACAGGCAACTCACCATTGACTTTCAAATCTCACAGAGCAATAGTGAAGATAGGTGCTGAATACATCAGACGTTTACCTGCCACCAACGACAGGAGTATTAGAGCATCAAGCCATACAGCACATAATACCTACATGAAGCATTATACTGAATTAAACAAAGCCAGTCCACCAACTCATCATCTACATAGAACATAGAACATATGAAAGTACAGCATAATTTAGACCCTTCAGCCCATGATGTTGTGCTGTCTATTTAACCTGTGCCAAGAGCAATCTCATGCTTCCCTCCCACATAGCATTTTTCTGATAATTCCCCTTTATATTTTCCTCTAATTATCCTTTCATATTAGACCATAAAAGACAAGGGGAGCAAAATTAGACTATTGAGCTCTCCGAGCTTGCTCCACCCGTCCACTATAGTTGATTTATTATTCCTCTAAACTCCATTATCCTGCTAAACAGCGGTTCCTTTGCTTGCATCTTCAGAAATAACTCTATTTTCATCTTTAATATCTTTACTTTTCCCTTTCATGGTTCTTTTGAAGACCCTGACCTGGAATTACACATCGGCTTTGGTTCTTGGTGGGAATGAGACCCGTTCTTGGAGTTTCAGGACTGGCTGTTGTTCAGCATACCAAGGGGTCAGGCTAAGAAGCAGCCTAGTGTTCAGAAGCATAAGATCTCGAGGCTCTGGAGATGGGTGGATCGAGGGTCGGTGTCACAGCAGGAAACTCATGTGTCATCAGGAAGGCCGGAAAATCTTTCACTGTGGGCCCAAAGGCCCAAGATCTTTGCGACCTTTGGGCACAGAGCTCATAAAAAACGACGAAATGGGCTTTCTAACATTGTAAACCAGTGGGTTGTTGTTATGTCTCCTGCTCACTATGAAAATGGGGGACATCTCCTTCTCTCCTTATTAGGGAGTGAGAGAAACTGCGGGTTGCCAAATGCCGGATGAATTGCAATAGTCTTTGGGGTAAATGCAAGGCTTGTGTCTTTGCTATCGCTTAGCTCATGCTTGTGCTTGGTAACAGGTACACTTTTTGTTCTGCCGGTGAGAGAGGGTATTGTTGCTCACTGCCGCATACACACGGGGGGGGGGGGGGGGGGGGGGAACTGGGGGGATCTTTGGGGTTCTCAAGTTTAATTGTCGTTCATTCTTTGGGGCACTTTTCTGTTTTAGTGGTTGTTTTGCGAAGGAAAAGCATTTCAGGATGTATATTGTATACATTTCTCTGACATTAAATTGAACCTTTGAACCTTCTCCCCAAAACCGTTGTCACCCTTACTATTCAAGAACCTATCAAACTCTGCTATAAATGCACCCAATGACTTGGCCTCATGAGTTGCACCGACGCACCACACTCTACTTAAAGAGTTTCCTCCTCATGTCTGCTCTGAAGGTATATCCTTCTACTCTGAGGCTATGTGACCTCTGGTCCCAGACTCCACCCCTATAGGAAATATCCTCTCCACTCTAGCTAGGCCTTTCAATATTCCATAGCTTTCAATGTGATCCCCCTTCATTCTTCTAAACTCCGGTGAGTATAGGCCCTGAGTCATCAAATGCTACTCATATGTTAACCCTTTCATTCCAGGGATCATTCTCGCAAACCCATTCTGGACCCTCTCCAGTGCTAGAACATACTTTCTTAGATAAGGGGCCCAAAACTGCTTGCGCTATTCTGTGTGTGGCCTGAGCAGTACCTTATAAAGCCTCCTTATAAAATGTTTGCTTTTTATTCTAGTCCTCTGAAAACAAATGCTACACTGCATTTGTTTTCATTGACACCAACTCAGACTACAATTTAATGTTTAGGGAATTCTGCATGAGGAATCACAAATTTCTGTCATTTCTGCCTTGGGAAAAATGCACTGGCTGTCCTCTCTAACTATTCCTCTACTAACCCAGACAATCTGTTCATATTCTATACCTTCACAGTATGGTCTGGGTCACGGATCTATTTAGAAAGTATAAATAGTCTATCTGACATGAATAAATGGGTTATTAATCCTTAATTAGTGTTTCAGAAATCTAAAATCCATTTCAATAGATACGGGTCAAATTTGACCTGGAACAGCTTCAATGTACAAAAATTTGTAGCACCTGTACAAAAGTATAAATTTTTAAAATATTTTCATTTTTGTGCATTTCAGGTCATTTTACTAAAAGTCATCAAATTTTGGCAAAAAATAAATGGCATTTAGGGTGTTTTTACTGCTGTCAAATGTCAAAACGGGTCAAATTTGACCCAAACAGTATGTAAGGGTTAAGTCACTTCTCATTCTCCTTTGCTCCCAAAAGGAAAGCCCTAGTTTGCTCAACCTTTCTTCGTAAGACATGCTTTCTAATCCAAGCAACATCTGGATAAATCACCTCTGCCTCTTCTCTAAAGCTTCCACATCCTTCCTCTAAAGAGATGACCAGAGCTGAATACAATATTCTAAGTGTAGTCTACCCAGGGTTTTACAGAGCTGCAACATTAGTTTGCAGCTCTTGAACTCAATCCCCTAACTAATGAAGGTGGTCAACACCATTCTTATTTACTGCCCATTACACTGCCGACATTTAGGGCAGCAAAGAAAGTCTCTATCTCAGTCTGTCCTTTACCACTCAGGTGTAGAAAAAATATTCATTGCTGTTTCCGTAACAGTTACATTTTACCAGTCAGGGTTGTTAGTCCAGAGCTGAATCCCTGAACTAGAAGACTGGTCGACCACTCTTTCTTTTTAAACTTTTTTTTATTAAGTTTTCAGATGTTTACAGAAAGAAAAAAAAGAACACCCTTCCCCCCTCCCCTTAGCCCCTCCCCCTGACATCCCTGTAGTAAAAAGAAAGAAAGAAAGAAAGAAAGAAAGAAAGAAAGAAAGAAAGAAAGAAAGAAAGAAAGAAAGAAAGAAAGAAAGAAAGAAAGAAAGAAAGAAAGAAAGAAAAAGAAAGAGTGCCTGGAAATCGGAAGATCCCCACATGTTCCATGGAGTTCGTAGTAATTTTAGTATTGTAGCGGTGTGCTACACGCAGCGCTAAAATTACAACACGGAGTTGGTAACTGCAGTCGAAGGAAAAAACTTTATTCGAAAACTTCAGCCTCACTTTTAAGCCTCTGTCAACCGGCCCCCCCATGGCGCAGAGGCTCCAAAGCTCTGTGCTCGCAAACCCCCGTAGGCTATCTAATTGTGAGTCGTTTCGGAAATGGGTCGCCACATAACCCCCCCCCCCAGAACCGGCGATACACCCCCCAATGTCCACAGTCTGGGCCAGAACCTGCTTGGGAGGTCGGCCTCTGCGCCGAGGTGCCGGAAACTCGGCCGGTTGCGCCAGGTCCACATGGGCCGGCTTGAGGCGGTCCACCGTGAAAACCTCCTCCTTCCCCCCAACGTCCAGCACGAACGTGGACCCGTTGTTCCGGAGCACCATAAACGGCCCCTCGTATGGCCGCTGCAGTGGTGGCCGATGCCCGCCCCTTCGTACAAACACAAACTTACAGTTCTGTAGGTCTTTGGGTACGCAGGTCGGGTGCCGCCCATGCTGTGAAGTGGGTATGGGGGCCAGGTTACCGAGCTTCTCGCGAAGTCTGCCCAGGACTGCTGCGGGTTCTTCCTCTTGCCCCCTTGGGGCTGGTAGGAACTCCCCGGGGACGACCAGGGGCGAGCCGTATACCAACTTGGCCGACGAGGCGTGCAGGTCGTCCTTGGGCGCTGTGCGGATGCCGAGTAGGACCCAGGGAAGCTCGTCCGCCCAGTTGGCTCCTCGCAGGCGGGCCATGAGGGCCGACTTCAGGTGACGGTGGAAACGCTCCACTAGCCCGTTCGACTGTGGGTGGTAGGCAGTTGTGTGGTGCAGCTGAGTCCCCAAAAGGCTGGCCATAGCTGACCACAGGCTGGAGGTGAACTGGGCGCCTCTGTCGGAGGTAATGTGGGCTGGTACACCAAAGCGAGATATCCAGGTGGCGATCAGGGCTCGGGTGCAAGATTCGGAGGTGGTGTCGGTGAGCGGGACCGCCTCTGGCCATCTTGTGAACCGGTCCACGATAGTCAGGAGGTGCCGCGCTCTGCGCGACACTGGCAGAGGGCCCACGATATCCACATGAATGTGGTCGAAATGCCGGTGGGCGGGATGGAACTGCTGCGGTGGGGCTTTGGTGTGCCGCTGAACCTTGGCCGTCTGGCAGTGCATGCACGTTCTGGCCCATTCACTGACCTGTTTGCGGAGACCGTGCCAAACGAACCTGCTGGAAACCATCTGGACAGTTGTCCGGATGGAGGGATGCGCCAAGTTATGAATGGAGTCGAAAACGCGGCGCCGCCATGCTGTCGGGACGACCGGACGGGGCTGGCCGGTGGCGACGTCACAGAGTAGGGTCCTCTCACCCGGGCCCACGGGGAGGTCCTGGAGCTGCAGACCGGAGACTGCGGTCCTGTAACTCGGAATCTCCTCATCCGCCTGCTGTGCCTCTGCCAGCGCCTCAAAGTCTACCCCTTGGGAAAGGGCATGAACGGTAGGGCGAGAGAGCGCATCCGCCACGACATTGTCCTTACCCGAGACGTGCCGGACATCCGTCGTGTATTCAGAGATGTAGGACAGGTGGCGTTGCTGGCGGGATGACCAGGGGTCGGATGCTTTCGTAAACGCAAAGGTAAGCGGTTTGTGGTCCGTGAACGCGGTGAAGGGCCGACCTTCTAGGAAGTACCTGAAATGCTGGATTGCCAGGTAGAGCGCCAACAGTTCCCGGTCGAAAGCACTGTACTTAAGCTCGGGTGGTCGCAGGTGTTTGCTGAAAAACGCCAGGGGTTGCCAGCGACCTGCGATGAGTTGCTCCAGCACCCCACCGACTGCCATGTTGGATGCGTCCACTGTGAGGGCGGTAGGGGTGTCCATTCTGGGATGTACTAGCATTGCGGCGTCCGCCAAAGCTTCCTTCGTTTGAACGAAAGCGGCGGCGGACTCCTCGTCCCAGGTAATGTCCTTGCTCGGACCCGACATCAGGGCGAACAGGGGGCGCATGATCCGGGCAGCTGAAGGGAGGAAGCGGCGGTAGAAATTGACCATACCTATGAATTCCTGAAGGCCTTTGATCGTGGTGGGTTGGGGGAAGTGGCGGACCGCATCTACCTTAGCGGGCAGAGGGGTTGCCCCGTCTTTAGTAATTCTGTGGCCCAGGAAGTCAATGGTATCGAGTCCGAACTGGCATTTGGCAGGGTTGATTGTAAGACCGTACTCACTCAGTCGGGCGCAGAGTTGACGGAGGTGGGACAGATGCTCCTGACGACTGCCGCTGGCTATGAGGATGTCATCCAAATAGATGAACGCGAAGTCCAGGTCCCGTCCCACCGCGTCCATTAACCGCTGGAACGTCTGTGCGGCATTCTTCAGGCCGAATGGCATGCGGAGGAACTCGAAAAGGCCGAATGAGGTGATGAGAGCCGTTTTGGGGACGTCGTCAGGATGCATCGGGATTTGATGGTATCCCCGGACGAGATCTACCTCGGAGAAGATCCGTGCGCCATGCAGGTTTGCCGCAAAGTCCTGAATGTGCGGCACAGGGTAGCGGTCCGGTGTGGTAGCCTCGTTCAGCCTGCGGTAGTCGCCGCACGGTCTCCAGCCCCACGTCGCTTTGGGCACCATGTGCAGGGGGGAAGCCCATGGGCTGTCGGACCGCCGGATGATCCCCAATTCCTCCATCCTCTGGAACTCCTCCTTCGCCAGTCGGAGCTTGTCCGGGGGAAGCCGCCGAGCACGGGCATGGAGGGGTGGTCCCTGGGTCGGGATGTGGTGCTGTACGCCGTGCCTGGGCATGGCTGCTGTGAACTGCGGTGCCAGAACCGATGGGAACTCCGCCAGGACGCTGGTGAAGTCGTTGTCGGACAGCGTGATGGAGCCGAGGTGAGGGGCCGGCAACTGGGCTGCACCCAGGGAGAACGTCTGAAAGGTCTCGGTGTGTACCAGTCTCTTCCTGGGCAGGTCGACCAGCAGGCTGTGAGCCCGCAAAAAATCCGCACCCAGAAGCGGTTGGGCTACGGCGGCCAGTGTGAAGTCCCACGTGAACTGGCTGGAGCCGAACAGTAGCTGCACCTGGCGGGTGCCATAGGTCCTTACGGTGCTGCCATTCACGGCCCGCAGGGGGGGACCCGGTGCCCTGCTGCGGGTGTCGTAACTCGTCGGAGGTAAAACGCTGATCTCAGCCCCAGTATCGACCAAAAACCGGCGTCCCGACCTCCTATCCCACACATACAGGAGGCTATCCCGATGGCCAGCCGCCGTAGCCATCAGCGGCGGCTGGCCCTGGCGTTTCCCGGGAACTTGCAGGGCGGGCGACAACGGCGGGCTTCTGCACCCCACCGCTGGTGGTAGAAGCACCAGTGTTCCTTGGGCCGGGGGTTGGCGGGCTCTGCGGCCGGGCCTGGACTGGTTTGCTGCCGGGAGCGGGGCTGGGAGATCCGTGCGATGGACGCCCCGCTCACCTTTTTGGCGTTCCACAGCAAGTCCGCCCGGGCTGCCACCTTCCGGGGGTCACTGAAATCCACGTCGGACAGCAACAGGCGGATGTCCTCGGGCAGCTGCTCCAGGAATGCCTGCTCAAACATGAGGGAGGGTGTGTGTTCGTCGGCGAGAGACAACATCTCATTCATTAAAGCCGATGGAGGTCTGTCGCCCAAGCCATCCAGGTGCAGTAAACGGGCAGCCCGCTCGCGCCGTGAGAGTCTGAAAGTCCTGAGGAGCAGGGCTTTGAATTCCGTGTACTTGCCGTCTGCCGGGGGCGACTGTACGAACTCCGCGACCTGGGCCGTTGTGTCCTGGTTGAGGGAGCTCACCACGTAGTAGTAGCGGGTGTCTTCTGAGGTGATCTGGCGAACGTGGAATTGGGCTTCGGCTTGCTGGAACCATAGGTCCGGGCGCTGTGCCCAGAAACCTGGCAGTTTCAACGAAACCGCATGAACAGAGGCGGCGTTGGTCATTTCTGGTCCAAAAATCGTTTGGACCGTCGGGGTCACCAATTGTAGCGGTGTGCTACACGCAGCGCTAAAATTACGACACGGAGTCGGTAACTGCAGTCGAAGGAAAAAACTTTATTCGAAAATTTCAGCCTCACTTTTAAGCCTCTGTCAACCGGCCCCCCATAGCGCAGAGGCTCCAAAGCTCTGTGCTCGCAAACCCCCGTAGGCTATCTAATTGTGAGTCGGTTCGGATACGCTAGGAAATGGGTCGCCACAGTATATATATTTATTTCTTTCCCCAAATAACCAATTATTTTATCTTCAGACCACCTATATATTTAATCCTGTCTTTTGTAAATAAGGGTGCCAAATTTTCAAAAATGTTTCATATTTATCTCTTAAATTATAAGTAATTTTTTCAAGTGGAATGCAGCTGGAAATTTCATTCTTCCAACGATCTATATTTAAGTATGCATCCGATTTCCAAATAACTGCAATAGCCTTTTTGGCTACTGCCAGTGCAATTTTTATAAATTCTTTCTGATATTTATTCAATTTGGGTTTTGATTTTATCCCTTCAATTTCACCTAATAAAAATTAATATTGGATTATGTGGAAGTTGTGTTCCAATAAAACTCTTAAATTTGTCCAGAAAGGTTAAATTTTAGAACAAGACCAAGTAGTATGTAAGAAAGTATCAATTTCTTGGTTATATCATAAGCACTGATCAGATAAATTTGGATTTAATTAATTTATTTTCTGTGGTGTAATATATAATTGATGTAAAAATTATATTGCACTAATCTTAACCAGACATTTATTGTATTTGTCTGGTGGACCGCTCTTAATCTGACCTCCGCCCTTTGACCTGTTTTTCAAGGGTGATCCTACCAAAAGCCAAAGCATAAAGCCCTGACATAGTTCTCCGGATCATTGAAGCATGCAAGCCCCCAAACCATAACAAGTTTGTGGTCCTATAGGAAGCATGAACACTTTTCACCCTCTTAACTATCCTATTAACTTGTGTGGCAACTTTGAGGGACCTATGGATGTGGACCCCAGGTTCCCATTGTTCCTGCAACTCTAAGAATCTTGCCAATAACTCTGTATTTAATCACCCTATCAACTTTTGCAATAGTGTTAAGGGGTCTATGGAGACAGACCCCAAGATCCTTCAGTCCTCTGCACTAAGAATCCTGTCATTAACCTTATCCTCTGCCTTTAAGGTTGACCTTCCAAAGTATATCACTTCACACTTCTCTCGATTGAACCCCATCTGCCACTTGTCAGCTCAACTCTTCATCCCTTTATTAGCCCATTGTAACCTATCACAATTTTCTAAACAATCTACAACACCACCGTGCTTCATGTCATCTGCAAAACTGCTGAACCACCTTTCCACTTCCTCATCCAAACCATTGATAAAAACGACAAAGGACAGGGTGTAATGGAGTGACTAGATTTGCACATGATACTCTTTAAGTACAGAAAGTTTTATACTACTGCAAAATGACATTGGGACTCTTATATTCTATGTTCCTGGTGATGAAGGTAGATATTATATGCCTCTTTAATGGTAGGGATGATCAAGAGGTTTAATACTACATATCATGGATTCTGGTTAATCGGGGCAACTGCTTATTTGAGACAGCTCTTAAAGAACAAATAGTAATCAAGAAAATAGCCAGGATTCCCTTAATTGGGGAAGGAAACTGTTGCTAAATATTTTCTAAAACAGCATCAATTGCTTGCACTTGTGTGGTCGTTAGGACACTACGCTATGCTTAGGGTAAACCATTTTAAAATAGAGTCACTTGTGTGTGCTTGTATTTTTGTCACTGATAGTGGCAAGAAATAAGGAGTAAGACAATTCAGAACTGTTTAGCTCACAATGGTTTCAAGCATTCAGGTTTGGAGATGTTACAAATGGACGGGAGTGAAAATGAAACAACTTCACAATTTCAACAAGTTAGGAACCTTGGGGAATTTGAATGTATCAATAGTCACCTTGAATGTTACAGTGAAAATGAAGACTTGGAGGATACAGTCATCGATAGTATTATACGAAGGCAGATCATTATCTACAATAGGTTTCTGCATTGATTTTGTTCATTTATAGTCAATCAAAAGAACATGTTAGCATACAGGTACACTGAATTAATTCCTCAATTGTTAACAAATAAGAACAAATCCAATTTTATAGTAGTGTAGTAGTATTGATAATATTCGAATTTGTTTTGTATTTCATTAACATACATAAATTGTTACTCAGTCAAATAGTAGTTTGTCTTTTTGTATCTTTTTTAACTAACTCTAAGAAGCTTTGGCTAATTAAGGCAGCTGCTTAATTGGGATAAAATGTACTGGACTTGATGTGACCCAGTTAACTGGAATCCATTTGTATTTGTAAAGATGATGAAGAACATCTTTAACAAAAGCTTATTCCCTGTATCCATCTCCTCCTTCAGATTTTTTCTCCTTGCCTAAGGAAAATTTCCTGGAATCTTTTAATGTTTGAAATAACTTAAGACATCAAACTACTTTGAGGGACAAACAGTAGGAAAAGGAACATTGTCTTCATATCATCTACCTGCCCAGATGCAAATTGTGACGCATGTCAAATGAAAGCATCATTTCACAAAAGGCCATGCTGCATCTTGTCAGCTCCCATTTGTATGTATGTATATTATGATGGCATTATTACATTTTATAGTTTAATTCTCAGTCAAATAATGCAGGCTGTGAGTCAAGCTTCTGTTTTCAATCATTTAAATAGTATATGAGCTGAATACCAAGATGCCCATACCTATCCCCTTGCAAATATACATAATTCATTCTCCGACAATAGTGAAGGAGAAACATAATTGAAAAAAATTATTACACTCTATAAGCCTTAAACAGAATCACTTCATTAAAATATTTATGAAATGTGCAATTTTTCCACATCCTGCCAGCACTGAAGTAGACTCGATTTACTTCAGTGTTCAGCTTTGAATGAGAGTGGTATCTGCTGGCCTTCACAAGTGTTTACAAAGCTTTCCTGGGGTGATCACTGACTTGAGAAACTTCATTCCCCAGCTGGGCTCTGATTTGCTCTGTTGGATACTTTCATTTCATTCTGTTCCTTTCTTTCCCACTTTGGAGTTCTGACTGATTCATCTTTTCGGATTTCCTTGGCTTATTAAATTACAGGCTGCAGTGACCTTCCTATAGCTTTTATCAACAATGTTTCAAGTTAAGCCAAAATAGCTCATATCTCTTTCTCTGAAATCAAACCTCATTTTAGGAGAAAAATAATCTAACACTCTGTTATGGTATAGAAGCCTCATATATAACTGGAGCTGTTAAGATTCAGATGAAAAGTTAATCTGAGGCCTCTCTGCTTTGTCATTTGGATGGAGAGAATTCCATGGTACTATCACATTTTAAACATGTTTCTGTGATTGAAAGCATCTTTCCATGGGCTGATCAATGCTCTGTGTTCATCAATCTTACTTGTCAGGTTCCTTGTATTAAAATGAATGAATTTTGGTCTACCAGTCCTTCCCTGTACCTTAATATGACCATGTCTGCCTACTGGACTTGCTTGATTTATCCTTTACATTTAACTCCATTTTCCCTGCTGCTTAATAACTATCTGTGTCTCATTTGCTTCCTAAGTTAGATTAAACTCTTCAGAACAACAGAGCAAGTCTCCCTGAAAGGATATTGGTCCCCCTACCATTCATGTGCAACCTGTACTGCTTGTTCAGGTCTCAGCTGCTCCAAAATTGGTCCTATTGATCCAAGGATCTAGAACCCTTCTTCCCACACTTCCCCTTTAGCCATACATTCATCTGACCTAACCTCCTATTTCTACACGTGCTATCATGTGTCGCAGGTAGTGAACTAGAACTGACGACTTTATATTTCATTATAAATTCATTATAAAAAAGTGGCTATATTTCATCGGGAGTTTGAGGAGATTTGGGATGTCACCAAAAACATGCCCCAATTTCTACAGTTGTGCTATAGGGAGCACTTAGCTGACTGCACCCCCATCTGGTATAGAGTGACAGGATCAAAATGAGGTGCAGAGAGTTGTAAACATGGTCAGCTCCATCATGGGCACTAGCATCCATAGTATCTTCAAGGAGCGATACCTCAAAAAGTTGAAGTTCATCTTTAAGGACCCCCATCACCCAGGTTATGCCTTGTTCTTATTGCTACCATCAGGAAGGAGATAAGGAGCCTGAAGCCACTCACTCAATAATTCAGGAACAGCTTCTTTCTCTCTGCAGTCAGATTCCTGAATAGACAGTGAACCCATGAGCACTACCTCACTACTTTTTATTTTTATTTTGTACTACTTATTTAATTTAACTATTATATTTCATAGTTATATATTTAATAGTTATGTATATAATAGTCATAATATATAATAATAACTATTGTGTATGTAATAAGTGTGCCATCTGGAAATCTCACTATCAGCCACAGAATTTCCTGTCTCATCTTTTCTTTCTCTTGCAGTGCCAACTGTGGTCATTGCTGCTTTCCCATCTCCCCAACATTATTCTGTCCATTATCTAAATTTCACAAGGATATTTGATATTTATAGTGTTTTGTTATATGATGGGTGTAGAAGGGCTGTAGTTCAGTTATCCAGCTATCTTAGGAAACATGTGGCTGACTTTCAGTCCTCCTTTCCACTGAAAGACTGGACAGTGAAATGACGGCCTGAAACATTGAGAGTCCATTCTCACTAGATGCTTCCTGATCTGCTGAGTTCCTCCAGCATTTTATGTGTGTTGCTTTGGATTTCCAACATCTGCAGGATCTCTTCTGTTTATTATTTCTTTCCAGTGATTTGTGTAAAGTTGATAACAAGTAATTGTGGTCGCCATCTCCTTGAGGCCTTGACACCTGGCTTGCTATTTGATTTCAATATTTAGAGAATGTGAGTTACTCCATGGAAAGAAACACGAGAAAAGTATTTTACTTGTAAGTCTATTTTAACTTATTTTCAGGTTTACTATGGGTGAGTTATAGAGTTATACATCTTACATTGTATTTTTGGAAGAGCTGCCCATTGATTTGAGTGCTTCCATCTCCTTTTGCACTCTTGCCCCTCCCTCCCTTCTCAACTGAGAACAGGAAGTATCTATGGAAAGGGAAATTGTCAATGTTTTGCATCTCTGACCTTTCAAAATCAACCCCTTTCTCAAGGTTGCATCTAATTCCCTTTCAAAAGATGGTACTGAATTCACTTTCACTGTCCACTCAAAGGGTTCCATTTTTGACAATAGTATATGCATGATTCATAAACCTTCTCACTTTATTTTTGGTGCTTTTGTACACCATCTATTCCCACTGGCTGCATGCCTTTCTGTCGGTGGAAAAAGTTTATCACCATTTACTTTGTCAAAGGCGTGTATGCATTTTGAACACATTGCTTAAATCTACCAATAACCCCACACCCCAGCTACAAGGAGAGCAATTTCACATCCTACATGGTGTCATTGCCAGGTGGGATCTGAAGCCTGCATGCTTCTACTTTGACAGAGCTTAGTAGGTCAGCCAATGGAAAGATTAAAGAGAAACCTTAGATATTTCTGCTGGAGGCTGATAGAGAATCTACATCCTGGTTCATATTCTGAGTACTCACTAGACAACCTCAAAGGAGGTCAATGGCACAGGTCATGATTTACCCTCCCTGAGCATATGACAAATTGGTTTCCTACCTGAACTGCCATCTCAGGCCTAAATAACATCTCTCTTCAGGCCCTGCTGGAAATGCAGCCGTCAAAATGTCTGAATTAATTCAGATTTCATGCTTGTATTTCCTTTCTTTTTGCTACCCTTTAATGTTGCATTCTTTCCAGCTGGCTTCATCTCCTCTGGGATCTAAAGGCAGTAGGAGATGAGAAAATGTGTGAAGTGCCTGTTTTAACCTTCCTTTGTGTGACAGCTTTTGGGAAATGTACATCCCCCAGCTTAACTTGATCAATTGTCTTTACATGTAAATACAAGCAGGGCCACTGAAGCCACCTAAAGTATTACTTTTAGCCTTAGTGATAGCAACACCACATTGCATTGAACAGCTTGAAAAGAGGAAAAGCAGAAGGCAGCAAGGATGACTGGAGTTTCTTTATAGCCTTTCGAGTCACTTTATGCTCAATGAAACCCATTTGATGTGCAATGCAGAAAGCCCTGAATCCAATTTGCACAGCAGGTTCCTAGAAACAAAAGATAAATGAGCAGACTAAACGTTTTGCAATAATGATTGAGGAGGTGCCTTGTCCACTCGAGATGATAGGCTGAGATTTAGGCCATCCATGCAATACTGTCCTTCATTGTCTGCAGAAAGGTTCAGAGCAAACATTAAGTGAAAACACAAGAGAATGGAGTCATAGAGGCATAAAACTCCTCAGCCCATCTCATCCATGTCGTCCAGATTAACTAACTGACTAGCCCATTTGCCTGTGTTTCGCCCTTATACCTGTAAACCTTTCTGATGCATGTACTGCTGAAGTGATTTCTATATATTTCCATTCTTCCTACCTCTGCCACTTTCTTTGGCAGCTTGTTCCACAGACTCTGTCTGAAAACCTTGACCCTTGCATCCCATTCGAATCTTTTGCCTCTCACTTTAAATCTATGCTCTCTAGCTTTACACTCCCCAGTCCCCTATCTCGGGGAAAATACTGCGGCCATTTATATTATTTCATGCCCTTATTATTTTTTAAACCTATCTAAGATCACCCCTCAACCTCCAAGTCTCCAAGGTAAAAAGACCCATCTAATCCAAACTCTCTTTCTAACCTCCAACCCCAGCACTATCCTTGTGATTTTTTTTCCCCTGGACCCTTCCCAGCTTAATGGCATCCTTCCTACCAGTTAGTGACCATTTTGTCCTTCAAGCCTATGATTCCATTCAAATAATCTTGGCTGGCCCTAGGCTTCAACTACAGTCTGTGACAATTCCTTTCACTTCCCTGACCTTTTAAACATTTATCTACCCCTTCTTTAAGTTTTTCTATTGGAAAAAAATTGCACAGCTCTCCATGCCAGATAATTCTACCACTGTCTATACAAGGGAACCTCTCCAGAGGCAAAGTGGTGACACTTACTTGGTTACATATGACCCCAAATGGTTCATCAGTGCCCGTATATGTATATCTCTTAGTGTAGAAGCAAGATTTGCAACTACATGGAGATGATGACAGTGAGGTGATGAATTAAGGACATCTTCACTTACTTCATATCAGGAGCTGTGATCTCCCAGGAACCCAATAGCTACAATATTATCACCTGTAAAGTTAGCTTAACCAAAGTCAGTGAAGGAAACATGCAATAATTTTGTCTGGAACTTTTGAAGAGGATAAAAGGATGTGGATAGTTTGAGTGCATGGACGAAGATCTGAAGAATATTGTGGAAAAATATGAAAATTTCCATTTTTCAGGAAATGTATACAAGAAGTGAAATGATTCCATGAGATGTGCAGTTTCCCAGAATCACTGATCACAACGGCATGTGGGATTACAGATTAATTTGTCACTGTCAATTTTCCCCAGCTTGTAGCAGAGTTATACAACGGGGGGAAATAATGAGATTTAAAAAGTGGAAATTAATGTAGGGTTGTGTAATTGGCAGACTAATGGTTGACATGGAATTGTTGGACCAAATGGCTGGTTTTATGCTGTATATTTATAAATTCTATGACAAAGAAAATCTAATTCGCTGGCAGGATAGACTCAAAGGGACAAGTGGACTATCCTTCTAATTCATCTTTTTTTTTATACTCACAATCTTATGAGCATTTGTTGGAAAGAACAATGATGGGAACAACTGCAAAAGTAAATCTCGTTCAGCAGATCATTTATCAGTCATACGGGAGACAAGACAAGCTGTGAAGAGAACCTCTGTTGCAAGGCATATATCCTGACTTTCTTACCTCTGGGCACTGACTTCCCAGGTTGAGCAAGCTTATCCGCTGATCAAACTGTTCTTTGACTTTATTTTGAGCGTGGTCTTTGAAACCTGCTTCTTGGATGTCTAGGCACGGCCCAAAGCAAGATGTCGACACCTACGTCCTCTGCAGACTTTCTTTTGATTTAGACGCATACTGTAAGCTATGCTTCAGACTCAGAATCAGAATCAAATTTATTATTAGCAACACATGCAGTAAAATTCGTTGTTTTGTGGCAGCAGTGCAAAATTACTATTAGTTGCAAAAATAAATAGTCAAAAAGAGCAATATTGAGTGATAATCATGAATAGTGGTGTTCAAGGGTTCATGGACCATCCAGAAATGTGATTGGAGAGGGGAGGAAGCTATTCCTACTCGTAGAAAACTACTGGTTGATTTAGTATGATTTTGGTTACAGCAGCTTGAAACTGAATTAAATGTCTATTTCATATCATGTTTCTTTTAACATGGAAGAAAGCCATTTTATTCCATTTAGTAATTACTGGCTCACTTCCCTCCAGCTTCTACCTCTTCATCTATGCACTAGGACAATTGACAGTAGGTAATTAACCTAGAAACCATTGTTTGGGAGGAAACCAGCGAAACCCATGCTGTCACAAAGAGCATACAGCCTCCACACAAAACGCATCAGAGGCTACATTAGGGACTGTTTACAGTGTCCAATAAACCTACCAGCCTGCACATCTTTAGGTTATGGAGGAATCTGGGATTCCTGAAGGAAACCCATGTGGTCACTTGGAGAATGTGCACACAGACAGCAATGGAGGTCGAGATTGAACCCAGGTCACTAGCCTTGCTAGATGTACCATATTGCTAACCATGTACCTGTCACATCACAACCTTATTGTGCCAGGCATATATTGTTAAAGAAATGCATTTCCCTGAATTCAGTGTCTCATAAATAACCTCAGGATATTCCAAAGTAATTTGCAACCCAGGAAATGGTTTAACAGTTTTGATATTGAAAATATGGAAGCCAATTTGTGCATAATAAGGTCTCCAAAATATCCTAATAAGCAGATAATTTGCTTCAGCAGAGGTATAAATGTTTATGAGATCGATGCTATGAATTGATCTTGTATATTCTTAAGAGATTTTAGGGGTTGAATATGAAGATTTATTCATCCCATCTGCAAAGTGGATGAATTTGAATAAGTAACACAATATAGTAATTAGAAAATCTCTGTAATACATTTGTAGGCATTATCATTGTCCATTTAATCCTTAAAGCTTTTTATCTTCATGTAAAACATATGTAATATGAATTTTGGAATCAAACAAGTGCTAATTATGTTAGCTTTCCCCACGGGAGCTTGCTAATATTAGAATGCAAAAATGGAACAAATTGGCCTTATTGATAGCATAAAATCATACACCTTGCTGATAATACATGATCTTGCTAAGTATTGTGCTGTAAGCTTGTGAATAAGCCCCCCGGAAATACATTTTGTAATTTGTCTACTTATGTTTCACTGACGCTTGCATAGAGACAAGGTGAATGTCTCTCTAATAATGACTATGGTCGGTGATTGACGTGGGAATGAGTTTTCACGTTTTCATTCAAGAATTCCATTTTTCTTGGGATTAAGGTGTTGAAAGAAAAGTTGTATTGTTAATTACTCCTTGAACAGAAGAATGGACAAAATATATCAGCAAGGCTGAATAAACAATAATATATACTTTCCTTAATTCTTACCACCTCCCCCACTCTTATAAAGATCCACCATACTGTGTATTGAGTGGGACCAGGCTTTTGGTTCCTCATTTTAACATCTCCCTCACTGGGCACATTCTAGTGCATTTGCCAGTGGTTCCACATGCATCTTGGAAATTTGTCTCCAAGGAGATGTATCAGTGTTAGTCTCTTTCTGAATGCTGAAGAAAAGATGGTTGTGTTTCCAGATCTATGTTTCTATTTTGGAGCTGTAGAAACCCTTACATTCCCTTTTAAATAGGTTTTGCACCCCTGCCCCTCTGATTATCAATATAAGGCCAATATAAATCAAAACCAATCACACAGAAGGAGCAAATGCTGCAGAATAGTATTTGAAATATACCAAACTGCTAATTTTCTGAATGCTTCATAACTCACGACTGATGAGCTAAGCATTCAGCATATTAGTTGAGGGGTTCCCAACCTGGACCCATAGCATCAAAGAGCTTGGGAACCCCTGCGATCCCCATGGGTACCAGTGACTAAGGAAAAAATAAATTTTCTCTCTCTGCCCCTGTATAATCATCTGTCGATAATCTGCTCTGTAGTTATTTTTCCCCTCCTGATTTTTTTTTTGTTTTCACCCTTTTGTCACCCTCAATACGAAAGGCATAGAATCTATTTGTTGTATTGACGAACAGGCTTCCATCTACATTGTAAAAATTAGCAGGCTGCACAAAGCCTCCAGCTTCCATTTAAGAACTGTACATTTTAATCTAGTATGTAATTAGTGACATATGTATAATTGTCATGTATCAAAGTACTTCATTTAGGAGACCTGAAATATTTTTAAAAGTTATAAGATGTTTGTGCAAAAGCATTGAAAGAAATCTAAATTTTACAATGAATGTGGCCAGACAATTTCTTGCTACATACATTAACATTCTAATTAAGTGTGGTGATGGGTAAATGTTAAATTTTATTTAATATGCATCACAAATATGATTAGCATAATTACTGGTCTGTGTATGTTGTTATGTTTGATGAAATCTGTAAGCAATGAGCTAGTGCTGAGTATATTAACTGGTGCAATGAATATCCCAGCGTCTCGTGACAGACTTTGCTTTCTAGAACAATGATAGTCCACTGGACTGAAAAATTAACTGTTTCTCTCTCCACAGACACCGCCTAACCTGTTGGGTGTTATATTCTGTTTGGGGTTTACTCTCAGCATTCAGTTTCATTTTTTTATTTTGCTTTTTATTGAGTGACTGAAGCTGCTTAGACCCTGTGCACAAAAGGATAAGAAAATGGATCTGATCCCGTACCTTAAGTTCATTTTCTCAATCATAACTTTATTGTGTGCAAATAGCATTTGATCAAGTCTTGACTAGACTCAGATTCTGGGATTGAAAACTCCACCAAATTCAGGCCTTTATGACAGTCTCCTTATAGTCTCTCAGCCATCAGGTCACACTCATTCTTCTAAACTCCAGCAACTAAAGGCCAATACTAGCCAGCAAACAGATCTTACACATCCACCAAGGACATTGTACATTTCCTTAGTTCTGCAGACCAAACTGCACTTGGCTTTCTGTGTGTGCTGCCGTGGTCTCAGTCCTGACGAAGGGACTTGACCTGAAAGCTCAACTGTTTATCCCCCTCCATAGATGCATCCTGACCTGATGAGTTCCTCCACAATTTTGTGTGCACTGCTCCTTTTTCTTGTACACCAAACCATTTATAAAGTGTACATATATATCACTATATACAACCTTGAGATTCATTTTATTGCAGGCATACTCAAGGCCAGCTCCTGGCCTCCACATATGGCTCAGCTATTAAGCCTGGCGGAACCGTTTCTACTGACAAGAGAAGGGGCAAAAGTAGGTTACTGGTACCTTAGAACCAGTCATTTCAGGAAGATGGGGCTTGTCAGCTATGTTTGGCAGCTCATGTAGAAAAAGGAAAACTCTGATCTCAAACTTCTGCCCACTTGTGGCTATACCCACTCATGGGGAAAACTTCAGGAATAAACCCTGAGAGAAAAATCCAGAGATGGAGTCCCTAAGGCAGTCCTACATTGAGTTCAGTGCTAACTGGCAACTCCTGTAACACTGCTGGTGCAAGACTGTATTGATCTCTGTCATCCCTTTGGGTTCATTGGACGTGTGGAAAAGGGAAGCTTGCTATATGGGCAGCAGCTTGCTCTCCATATCTCTCCATACTGCCCAAGCTTGCAGTATCTAGACAACTAGAACGCAATATTCACAGGTAACTCTGACTGACAGAGGCCATCACCTCATCTCACTCAATAGATCTATAGAATAATAATAATAACAGAATCAATAAAAGACACCCCATCTAAGGCATTCAACCAGAGTGCAAAAAACACCAAAATCTGCAAATACAATCAGAAGAAATAATAATAAATAAATAATCAATAAATGTTGAGAACATGAGATGAAGTCCATTGGTTATGGGACAAGTGTACTTGAGTGAAGTTATCCCCTTTGGTTTAAGAGCCTGTTGCTTGAGGGGTAATAGCTGTTTTTGAACCTGGTGGCATGAGTTCTGAGGTGCCTGTACCTTCTTCCTGATTACAGCAGTGAGAAGAGAGCATGAACTGGGTGGTGGGGGTCCCTGATGATAGATGTTGCTTTCCTGCGACAGCATTTCTTGAGGATGTGCTCATTGATTGGGAGAGCTTTACTCATGATGGACTAGGCTGTATCCATTACATTCTGTACGATTTTCCTTTCAAGGGCATTGGTATTTCCATACCAGGCTATGACGTAGCCAGTCAATATACCCTCCACTACATCTCTATAGAAATTTTATCAAAGTTTTAGATGTCATGCCGAAACTCCGCAAACTCCTAAAGAAGTAGAGGCATTACCATGCTTTCTTCATATTGCACTTATATGCTGGGACTAGGACAAGTCCTCCAAAATAATAACACCTAGGAATTTAAATTTGCTAACCCTCTCCACCTCTGACCCTCCGACAATGACTGACTCATGGACCTTTGGTTTCCTTCTCCTGAAGTATATAGCAGTTCCTTAATCTTGTTGACATTAAGTAAGAGGTTACACGAGGAAACCTGCAGATGCTGAAAATTCAAGCAACACACACAAAATGCTGGTGGAACGCAGCAGGCCAGGCAGCATCTATAGGGAGAAGCGCTGTCGACGTTTCAGGCCAAGACCCTTCGTCAGGACTAACTGAAAGGAAAGATAGTAAGAGATTTGAAAGTGGGAGTGGGAGGGGAAAATGTGAAATGATAGGAGAAGACCAGAGGGGGTGGGGTGAAGCTGAAAGCCAGAAAGGTGACTGGCAAAAGGGATACAGAGCTGGAGAAGGGAAAGGATTATGGGAAGGGAGGCCTAGGGAGAAAGAAAGGGGGAGGGGAGCACCAGAGGGAGATGGAGAACAGGCAGAGTGATGGGCAGAGAGAGAAAGGAAAAAAAAGGAGGGGGAGAAAAAACAAAAAAAAACTAAATATATCAGGGATGGGGTAAGAAAGGGAGGAGGGGCATTAACAGAAGTTAGAGAAGTCAATGTTCATGCTATCAGTTTGGAGGCTACCCAGCCGGTATATAAGGTGGTGTTCCTCCAACCTGAGTGTGGATTCATCTTGACAGTAGAGGAGGCCATGGATAGACATATCAGAATGAGAATGGGACGTGGAATTAAAATGTGTGGCCACTGGGAGATCCTGCTTTCACTGGCAGACAGAGTGTAGGTGTTCAGCGAAACGGTCTCCCAGTCTGCGTCGGGTCTCACCAATATATAAAAGGCCACACCGGGAGCACCAGATGCAGTATACCACACCTTACATCTCTTAATATCTTTCCTTTCAGTTAGTCCTGACGAAGGGTCTCGGCCCGAAACGTCGACGGCGCTTCTCCCTATAGATGCTGCCTGGCCTGCTGCGTTCCACCAGTATTTTGTGAGTGTTGCTTGAGTAAGAGGTTGTTGTTATGACACCACACAGCCAGATTATCATTCTCCTGTGTGCTGATTCATCACTACCTTTGATTTGGCTTCTGACATTTAACCTTTCCCTGCTTCATGCCATAGTTTCCTTTAGTTTTAAGAAGATATTAATGTATTTAATATTTCATAAATATTATAAATATTTTGTTTAATTAAACATTATTTGTTTACATAATTCATTCTAAGTTATATGTAAGAAGTACATGAATGGCATACATAATTATGGTCAGTACTTCATATGTGAGCACCTCACTAAAAGAGAAACTAAGTGTACACACTTAGCTTGGCTCCTGTATTTCAGTTTTAATTCATTTCTAGAGTTACAAAACCTAACAAAGTCTACTATCATTCCTGTGCTCAAGAAAAGAAAGATAATTGGCATTAATGACTACTTCCCAATGGTTCTAACACCTACGATCATAAAATGCTTCAAGAAGCTGGTCAATGCATTTATCAACTCCAGCTTTCCAGTCAGCCATATCCCACTACAATTTTCCTATCACTAAAAGAGGTCTCTGGCAGACACCAGCTCTGTGGCTTCTGGAGCACCTGGACAGTAAAGGCGCCTACAGTAGCCTACTGTTTACTGACTGCAGTTCCTTCCTTCAATACCATTATTCCAAAGAAACATTATACAACTCTGAACCTGGGGGTTAATGCCTCTCTCTGCAACTCAGTCCTTGACTTTCTATACAGACTACAAATAGGAAGTGTAGGCAGCAACATCACTGCTACAATTATTCTAAACACTGGTGCTCCATGCGGTTTCGTCCTCAGTCCCGTCCCACACTCATGACTACATGGCCATGTTCTGCTCTAAATCCATCTCCAATGATACCATCATAGTGGGCCACATGCTCTTGTCCACATCAACAGTGCTGAGGTTGCAAGTGTTGAGAACAAGTTTCTAGGTGAGAACATCATAAAGAACCTCTCCTTGTCCAACCGCATTGATATCGTGAACAAGAGAAAATCTGTAGAAGATGGAAATCCAAGCAACATACACAAAATACCTGAGGAGCTCAGCAGGCCATCTATGGAAAAGAGTACAGTCGATGTTTCGGGCCGAGACACTTTAGTGGGACCGGAGAAAAAGAGATGAGGAGTAGAGTTAAAAGCTGAGGGTAGGGAGGGAGAAACACAAGGTGAAATCGGGTGGTGGTGGAGTAAAAAACCATGAAGTTGACTGGTGAAAGAGGTACAGGGCTGAAGAAGGGGGGATCTAATCAGGGAGGACAGAAGGCCATGGAAGGAAGTAAAGGGGAGAGGAAAACGAGAGGGTGGTGATGGGCAGGCAAGGAAATAAGGTGAGAAAGGGAAATGGGGATGGGGAATGTTGAGGTGGGGGGGGGGGGGGTGGCATGACCGGAAGTTCGAGAAATCGACTGTTCATGTCATTAGGTTGCCTGAAGGAATATAAGGTGTTGTTCCTCCAACTGGAATGTGACCTCATCACAACCATGGAGGAGACTTTGGAGGGACATATCGGAATGAGAATGGGAAATGGAGTTAAAATGGGTGGCCACTGGGAGATCTCGCTTTTTCTGGTGGGTGGAGTGTAGGTGCTAGGTGAAGCAGTCTGCCAATCTATGTTGGGTCTCACCGATCTACAGGAGGCCATATTGGGAGCATATGACCCCAGCAGACTCACGGATGAAGTGTCACCTCACCTGGAAGGACTGTTTGGGGGCCCTGAGTGGTAGTGAGACAGGAGGTGTAGGGGCAAGTGTAATACTTGTTCCACTTACAAGGATAAGTGCCAGGAGGGAGATCAGTGGGGAGTGACAAATGGACAAGTGAGCCATGTAAGGAGCGATCCCCGTAGAAAGCAGAAAGTGGGAGGAGGGAATGATGTGCTTGGTGGTGGGATCCCATTGGAGATGGCAGAAATTGCAGAGAATTATGTGCTGGACCTGGAAACTGGTGGGGCGGTAGGTGAGGACAAGAAGAAGACTATCCCTGGTAGGTTTTCTCCAGTCCTATTGGTGTCTCAGCCCAAAATGTCGACTGTACTCTTTTCTATAGATGCTGCCTGGCCTGCTGAGTTCCTCCAGCATTTTGTGTGTGTTACATTGATATTGTGGCCCAGGAAGCTCACTAATGCTTCTACCTCCTCAGAAGGCAAAAGAAATTTGATATGTCCCACCAATTTTCATGGACGTGCAATGGAAAGCATTCTGTCTGGGTGCATAGTGGCTTGGTATAGTAACTGCTCTGGCCATGATTACAAGAAACTGTAGAATTCTGAACACAGCTTGGCACATCGTGCGGACTGGTGTCCCCTCTGACGACTCAGTCTATACTTCTCACTACATCAGTAAAGCATTGACCTCATCTACCCTGGACATTCTCCTTTCTCCCCTCTCAGTATCAGTAGATACAATAACCTGGTAGTATGTACCAGCAGGCTCAGGCACGGCTTCTGTTCCACCGTTATCAGACTCAGCAACCAACCTATTGTATAGCATGGGCTCCTGTCCTTACAATCTACCTCATTACGATCTTGTACTTTATAGATTACCTACACTGCACTTTTTCACCAGCCTTTACTCTTCATTATTCATTGTTATTGTTTTACCTTATGCACTGTTAATGATTCGATCTGTATAAATAGCATGCAAAGCAAGCTATTCACTGTATCTTGGAGCATGTGTACGGTGCATGTGACAATAATAAACCAATACCAATACACTCAATAGTATTTGGTCAATGTAGTTGCTCAGGAAATTTGCGCATTTGTGCATATGGTGAACTAAATCTAGTTGTATGCTCAGGGGCATGACTTAACACATTTTATGCAAAAATATCCAGTGTTTACAAGCACTTGCTTAGAAAACTGAAGCATGCTTTGAATATACTCAATGACACCAGGGTTGAGGTCTCCTTTGTCATCTGTTTACCCTTATTTTACCATTCTGCCTCATTTTCAAGATAGTTCTTTGTTCTCTCTGCAACCCCCATCCACAGTATTTTATTGGTGGGGTGCCCAGGGGTGCTAATCACTAACTCTCACACCTCTGACCTCTGTCGACTACACCCAATTGTAACCCTGGTTAATTAAACCCAAAATTGGAATGTTAGAAAGTTTTACCCGTGGAGGGATTAAAACGAAGTTTACCAATGAAGAAAAAATTGAAACATACGTTATGTGAGGGAGGAGCGGGCTGGACGCAGCTACGATTAGAAGCTGAAGACATGAACTGTTAAGAGTAAACATATAACCATATAACAATCACAGCATGGAAACAGGCCATCTCGGCCCTCCTAGTCTGTGCTGCACTCTTAATTTCACCTAGTCCCACCTACCCGCACTCAGCACATAACCTTCCACTCCTTTCCTGTCCATATACCTATCCAATTTTACCTTAAATGACACAACTGAACTGACCTCTACTACTTCTACAGGAAGCTCATTCCACACAGCTATCACTCTCTGAGTAAAGAAATACCCCCTCGTGTTTCCCTTAAACTTCTGCCCCCTAACTCTCAAATCATGTCCTCTTGTTTGAATCTCCCCTACTCTCAATGGAAACAGCCTATTCACGTCAACTCTATCTATCCCTCTCAAAATTTTAAATACCTCGATCAAATCCCCCCATTTGATAGAGTTAGTAGAGTTAGTCGTGAGTATCTTTATCCTTTAACTTGAAACCCTCAGGGTGAAACCCCTGGAGGAGAGACAATAGCGATAAAGGATTTATCGAAGCTACGCTATAACATGCAATAGCTTTAACGAGCCAATATCAGCAAAGACCAGTGTCCAAAATCCCTACTTTGTAGTCGGGAATTAGATCTGCAAAACCATACCAAGGCATTTAGTCAAGTTTTGAACAAGTTTGTGAATTGACTTTCCATGGATGATCAACTATTTCATTCCATAGAACCAAGAAACATAGAGCCACCCAAGATGTTGAACCAGTGCGGGAATGAAATGTGTAACAACGCAGAGGATCTAATACGGTTCGATGTATAAGTTTATTTTCATTTGAGGAATCCGAGTTTGATTTTCTGCAAGAACTGGTTATTTTTGAAAGGCTTTGATAAGTTGCTGAATGAGATTTACTTTGTTTAAGAGTCATGATGTTGGAAAATTATCATGAAAGGAGATAAACTGTGTATATATAATTTTTGAATTTGAATTTAAATTTGTAAATAGACTGCCTGGAACAGAACCTGAAGTTATCTATAATACTTGAGAATAGGAATTGTATTTGGTTTTCTTAATAACCAAGGATAAGGAAAAAGGGAAGTTTAGTCTGCAAACTTTTAAATGGGGAATAACATTAGATCTAATTAGTTAGAGAAACTGGAGAAACAAAGGTAAGTGTAGTGAATATCATTGATTCTAACTAAACAGGAATTTGGCTCTTGTTGATATCCAAGATTTGGAACCTAAACAGAATGTTTGAACTTTGAATTGTTCTTGCTCATGTAAATATTGTTTACAGTGCAAATATTGCAAAACCTTATTTCCAGAAGTGTGTGGTTTCTATTCACTGCCTCCTTCTGATACCTGGATTCTTCTGATGACCTATTAGTACCTAGTGGAATTTGATTTTCTCTAAAGAGTGCAACGACTAGTCACACACAGAGACTGGTGCTACACAGGTGTTATGCAATCCTGATCTCCAACCACTATTGGCTGCCTGACCAATCTCAGCCTCGATTGACCAATCAATTGCAATCGGCTGGATTGTTTGGCCAGCTAATACCCCAACCTTCAACATTAACTCATTGCCTCACCTATTGTTGAGCAGAAGCAGAAACCACACCTGTCTAACAGAACCATATCTCCACATCGTACCTCCTCGACCAGATCTCCACAGTGTAACCTTTTCCCACCATTCTCCTGCTCACCTCACATACTTCATGCCCCCTCTCACACCAGACACATTCTTGCAAGCACATCCTCTGAGCCCATAACCCCCTGCAACCTATGAAGTAATAACACCTGTGGTATTACACACAAAAGATTCTCCTGCTAGAAATTTTAGTACATCTTTTTAAAGTACTGTTCAGTTTCAAACTCCCTGGCGTTTCTCTGATGTTTCTACAAAATGTATATCAATCCGACAGATGTCCAATTACTCCCACTTTTTGTCTTTTTTTACCTTTAGTATCCTTAAAAATCCTCTTAACTTTGACAAATGTCAAGCTTTCCATAAAACCTCTTTAACTGAGCTCATTGTTGGCTTGTTTTTCCACCTAACCAGTGACCAGATATGTAATCATAGATTTTCCAACAGTTGATGTCAGATTAACTGATAGGCAGCATCTTACATTCCCATTTTCTCATTTTGTAAAAAGAGCCATCTTTTAATCAAATAATATGAAATCTGGCCCTTTGAACCACCAAGTCCATGCTGACTATTTACTCTGATCTCCACTTTGTTCTTCCCAGGCTTCCATCAGCTCCCCCCAGAATCTAACATTCACCCACACAATAGGGGCAATTTACAGTAGCCACTTTGGGAAGTCTTCAGGATGTGAAGAAAACCCATGTGGTCATAGTGAAAGAACAAGGGATCGCTACACAGACAGCACCCAAGGTTAGAGTTGAACCCGAGTGACTGGAGATGTGAGGCAGTGGCGCTAAATGCTGCCCTGCTGTACCACCCAGAACTGAGAAGTTTGTGGGAGGTTCACTCTGCAGCCTGCTCTTCAAAATTCAAAGCATATTATCACAGTACATGTACTATATACAACTTTGAGTTTTGACTCCTTACAGGCAGCCACAAAACAAAGAAACCCAACAGGATCCATTAAAAAGGTAGATCATGAAACACCCAATGCAAACAAAATAACCAATTTTGTAAAAAAATAAGTAGGCAAATTAACATTCAGAACCAATGTTACTGAAAGTGACAGCCACCAAGTAAGCCAACAATGCAACTGGTACAAACAAGCTGGATGAGCTCAGCAGGCCAGGCAGCATCCGTTGAAATGAGCAGAAAGCGTTTCTGGCTGAGAGGCTTCGTCAGGAACTGGTCCAGGAGCTGTGAGTTGCAGGCTAGAGCCTCAGTTCATCACTGAGCAACAATCTGGAGGACAGGCTCTTAAGCCTGGGCCCTGCCCCTTTGATTCGACCCGTATCGGACCAGTGTGGCCCCGCATTTAAATCAGTTAGACATCAGCTTGCTGCTCGTTCTTGGGTCTGGGCCCTGCTGCCTTAACTCTGCCTCATCTCAGTTCGTCCGCTCTGAACCAGTTCCAAGTTCACTCCAGCAGTGGCTCTCAGGCCCCGGCCCCCGCCACCTTGATTCAGCCTGTACACGTCACATAGCACAAATGCCAGGTCATACAGGTGGTTCAAAATCTCAGCTCCAAAAGGGAAGTTACAGGCTGTTGATTGCAGTGATCTTTTTCCAGTAAAAGTTTAATTCATCGAGCAGTTAGGAGTTTTGTTTGCTGCCAACAAGTTGTCACTGTGTTTCACCAGCAACATTGTGTTAGATTTTTTTTTCAAAACTCACTGAGTTCCTGTCCTCCGGACTGGAAAACTGTAAATGCTCAAAAATGGATGAAAACACACTGGGAAGTTATGTACCTGCTAGGTTAACATCAGCTGTTAATATGTTGGAATCCATGATCAAGGAAGAAATACTTAGATATTTAAAGAACCATAATATAATCAAACCGGGTCAACATACTTTTATAAAAGGTAAATGTTGCTTGAAAAGTTAGTTGGCATTCCTTTAAGATGTAAAAGAAAGAGTGGATAGGCAGCAAACTAGGGATGTGGTGCATTTAGATTTTCGGAAAGCATTTGACAAGACACATGCGCAAGGCAAAGGCTCATGATTTGAGGTGAAGTGAGTTAGCATGGGTGGCATAATCAGAATACATGGGCCCTTTTCAGGCTGAAAAGCTGTTACACATGAACAGCACCAAGGAATAGCTCATGGCATATAGTTATTTACAGTAATGTCCCAGAAGAGAGGGCAGAGTGCATGGTATCTAGGTTTACAGACTGCACAGACATTGGACAGAAGAAGATAGTGTTGAGGATATTATGGCCCTGCAACAGGACATAAGAGGCTTAAATAAGAGGGTGAAAATCATATATGAGGGAAAGTGTGAACTCAAGCACTATAGCAACAGAGGTCTAAAGGCAGATTATTATATAAATGGGCAAAGACTTCAGATTGGCAAAGTAGAGAGGAAGCCACAAGTTCCCATTCATAAATTTCAGCAATTTAGCAGTCACGATGCAGCAAGAAGGTAGGAAGGTAAATGGGAGAGTGCCCTTGAAATAAGGAAGTCAACACCTGCACAGCTTTTGGTACTCTGTTCAGAAAACGGTCAACTGGCATTTCTTACAGCTCACTATATTTTTTTATAGTTTAGGAGAAAGAATGGTAATCTTATTGAAAGATATAATCTTTAGGGGTTTGGGGTAGATGTTGAGTTGCTTCCACTACTGTGCAAACCTCAATGGAGGCTCATAGTTTCACAGTTAGGGGGTAGGCACTATAAGTTGAGAAATGTCTGAACTTTTCCTTGTAGTCGGTGGGTGAACCTTTAAGGTTCTCTACTGCAGAGGGTCAAGAAGGCTGGACTACTTGGGTAATTAATGAAGAGGTGAATAAATGCTTGAAAGGTCAGCAAAATGGCACAGAAGAGAAGCAGAGGCCTGGGGCAGGTGAGCCAAGATCATATTGAATGGTGATAAAGGCTAGAGGGGCGGAGTGACCTACTCCCACTCTATTTACTTGTGTTCTTAAGTTCTTGTCTGGTGCAGGGGTTTGTCAGCTGCAAGTCTTGTCAGTTTCTTCTCAACTTGTTACTTGCTAATATTGATACTTCAGGCTTCTCTTTTGTCTTTTGATGTTGATTCCCTGTTATTGTTCTTAATTATTTTAAAATATGTTTTGAAGAACTGAGCTTTTACTGAAATATAAATAACCATTGAAGCAATTGTACAACATTCACCTATTAGATTTACAACCTTATAGCCCCAGTTTCGCTCCCTAGCTGCCACAGAACACAAGCTGAATCCTCATCCCTTATCCTCCCATAAAATCACAGACCTTATTTTCACAAAATTTCTCACTGCTGCCCACGGCCTGAGCCCGTGGTGGAGTCGGACTCAGTCTGCTGCCACGGGTGGACCCAGACTCCGTCCGCTGCCACGGGTGGAGTCAGACTCCGTCCACTGCCCACGGGTGGACCCAGACCCCGTCCACTGCCCACGGGTGGAGTCAGACTCCGTCCACTGCCCACGGGTGGACCCAGACTCCGTCCACTGCCCACGGGTGGAGTCAGACTCCGTCCGCTGCCCACGGGTGGACCCAGACTCCGTCCACTGCCCACGGGTGGACCCAGACCCCGTCCACTGCCCACGGGTGGAGTCAGACTCCGTCCACTGCCCACGGGTGGACCCAGACCCCGTCCACTGCCCACGGGTGGACCCAGACCCCGTCCACTGCCCACGGGTGGACCCAGACCCCGTCCACTGCCCACGGGTGGAGTCAGACTCCGTCTGCTGCCCACGGCCTGAGCCCGTGGTGGAGTCAGACTCCGTCCACTGCCCACGGGAGGACCCAGACTCCGTCCACTGCCCACGGGTGGACCCAGACTCCGTCCACTGCCCACGGGTGGAGTCAGACTCCGTCCACTGCCCACGGGTGGAGTCAGACTCCGTCCACTGCCCACGGGTGGACCCAGACTCCGTCCACTGCCCACGGGTGGATTCAGACTCCGTCTGCTGCCCACGGGTGGACCCAGACTCCGTCTGCTGCCCACAGCCTGAGCCCGTGGTGGAGTCGGACTCAGTCTGCTGCCCACGGGTGGACCCAGACCCCGTCCGCTGCCCACGGGTGGAGTCAGACTCCGTCCACTGCCCACGGGTGGACCCAGACCCCGTCCACTGCCCACGGGTGGAGTCAGACTCCGTCCACTGCCCACGGGTGGACCCAGACCCCGTCCACTGCCCACGGGTGGACCCAGACCCCGTCCACTGCCCACGGGTGGAGTCAGACTCCGTCTGCTGCCCACGGCCTGAGCCCGTGGTGGAGTCAGACTCCGTCCACTGCCCACGGGTGGACCCAGACTCTGTCTGCTGCCCATGGGTGGACCCAGACTCCATCTGCTGTCCATGGGTGAAGTCAGACTCTGTCTGCTGCCCACGGGTGGACCCAGACTCTGTCTGCTGCCCATGGGTGGACCCAGACTCCATCTGCTGTCCATGGGTGAAGTCAGACTCTGTCTGCTGCCCACGGGTGGAGTCAGACTCCGTCTGCTGCCCACGGGTGGAGTCAGACTCCGTCTGCTGCCCACGAGTGGACCCAGACTCCGTCCGCTGCCCACGGGTGGACCCAGACCCCGTTCGCTGCCCACGGGTGGACCCAGACTCCGTCTGCTGCCCACGAGTGGACCCAGACTCCGTCTGCTGCCCACGAGTGGACCCAGACTCCGTCCACTGCCCACGGGTGGACCCAGACTCCGTTCGCTGCCCACGGGTGGAGTCAGACTCCGTTCGCTGCCCACGGGTGGAGTCAGACTCCGTCCACTGCCCACGGGTGGACCCAGACTCCGTCCGCTGCCCACGGGTGGAGTCAGACTCCGTCTGCTGCCCACAGCCTGAGCCCATGGTGGAGTCAGACTCTGTCTGCTGCCCACGGCCTGAGTCCATGGTGGACCCAGACTCCGTCTGCTGTCCATGGGTGAAGTCAGACTCCGTCTGCTGCCCACGGGTGGAGTCAGACTCCGTCCACTGCCCACGGGTGGACCCAGACTCCGTTCGCTGCCCACGGGTGGACCCAGACTCCGTCCACTGCCCACGGGTGGACCCAGACTCCGTCCACTGCCCACGGGTGGACCCAGACCCCGTTCGCTGCCCACGGGTGGAGTCAGACTCCGTCTGCTGCCCATGGGTGGAGTCAGACTCCGTCTGCTGCCCACAGCCTGAGCCCATGGTGGAGTCAGACTCTGTCTGCTGCCCACGGCCTGAGTCCATGGTGGACCCAGACTCCGTCTGCTGCCCACGAGTGGAGTCAGACTCCGTCCACTGCCCACGGGTGGAGTCAGACCCCGTCCACTGCCCACGGGTGAAGTCAGACTCCATCTGCTGCCCACGGGTGGAGTCAGACCCCGTCCACGGCCCACGGGTGGAGTCAGACTCCGTCCGCTGCCCACGGGTGGACCCAGACCCCGTCCACTGCCCACGGGTGGAGTCAGACTCCGTCCACTGCCCACGGGTGGAGTCAGACCCCGTCCACTGCCCACGGGTGGACCCAGACTCCGTCCGCTGCCCACGGGTGGAGTCAGACTCCGTCTGCTGCCCACGGGTGGAGTCAGACTCCGTCCACTGCCCACGGGTGGACCCAGACTCCGTCCACTGCCCACGGGTGGAGTCAGACTCCGTCCACTGCCCACGGGTGGACCCAGACTCCGTCCACTGCCCACGGGTGGAGTCAGACTCCGTCCACTGCCCACGGGTGGAGTCAGACTCCGTCTGCTGCCCATGGGTGGAGTCAGACTCTGTCTGCTGCCCACGGGTGGAGTCAGACTCCGTCCGCTGCCCACGGGTGGAGTCAGACCCCGTCCACTGCCCACGGGTGGAGTCAGACTCCGTCCACTGCCCACGGGTGGAGTCAGACTCCGTCCACTGCCCACGGGTGGAGTCAGACCCCGTCCGCTGCCCACGGGTGGAGTCAGACTCCGTCCGCTGCCCACGGGTGGAGTCAGACTCCGTCCGCTGCCCACGGGTGGAGTCAGACTCCGTCTGCTGCCCACGGGTGGAGTCAGACTCCGTCCGCTGCCCACGGGTGGAGTCAGACTCTGTCTGCTGCCCATGGGTGGAGTCAGACTCCATCCACTGCCCATGGGTGGAGTCAGACTCTGTCTGCTGCCCACGGGTGGAGTCAGACTCCGTCCACTGCCCACGGGTGGAGTCAGACTCCGTCTGCTGCCCACGGGTGGACCCAGACTCCATCTGCTGCCCACGGGTGGAGTCAGACTCCGTCCGCTGCCCACGGGTGGAGTCAGACTCTGTCTGCTGCCCATGGGTGGAGTCAGACTCCATCCACTGCCCATGGGTGGAGTCAGACTCTGTCTGCTGCCCATGGGTGGAGTCAGACTCCGTCCACTGCCCACGGGTGGAGTCAGACTCCGTCCGCTGCCCACGGGTGGAGTCAGACTCTGTCTGCTGCCCATGGGTGGAGTCAGACTCCATCCACTGCCCACGGGTGGAGTCAGACTCCGTCCGCTGCCCACGGGTGGAGTCAGACTCCGTCTGCTGCCCACGGCCTGAACCCGTGGTGGAGTCAGACTCTGTCTGCTGCCCACGGGTGGACCCAGACTCCGTCTGCTGCCCACGGGTGGACCCAGACTCCATCTGCTGTCCATGGGTGAAGTCAGACTCTGTCTGCTGCCCACGGGTGGAGTCAGACTCCTTCTGCTGCCCACGGGTGGACCCAGACTCCGTCTGCTGCCCATGGGTGAAGTCAGACTCCATCTGCTGCCCACGAGTGGACCCAGATTCCGTCTGCTGCCAACAACCAAGGGGCCTCAGTCATGTTCTACTGCTCACAGCCCGGCTACAGTACTTTCCTGGCACATTTCATAAGGTTAAGAGTTCATCAGCTACCTTTGTCACTCTGATATCTGTCTCCTCAAGATGTTGCAGAGGAATTTAGCCTAAGGTGTGTGAGAGGAAGATGAGGGGTGAAATGGAGAAGTGCATAGAGTCATAGAATTATAGAAAAGGACAACAATGAAACATGTCCTACAGCCCATTTTGTCCATACTGAACCATTTAAGCTTCCTACTCCCATTAACCTGTTGGGACCATGCCCTTACCATCCATTTAGCTATCCAAACTTATCTTAAATGTTGGAATTGAGCTTGCATGCTCCACTTGTGCTGGCAGCTCATTCGACACTCTCATGAACCTCTGAGTGAAGAAGTTTCCTCTTATATTCTTTTCACCTTCTGTCCTTAACCAATTACCTCTAGCTGTCCTGACCAACAAGGACAATGTTTGTTTTAGGAGATCAAGAAATATTTCTAACATTTTTAAGCAAGACACTGTTTGGTGTGTCAAGTTCTCATCTGAACTCCACCATGGACAGTCCCAAGCTCAGATGCAAACGGAGGAGGTTGGGCATGGCACTAGCAACCCCTCCTGTTAAAGCCCAATGCTACAGAGATGCGAAAAGAAAATCCAAAGACCTCATCCCTGTGAGAGGAAGGAGGTCTGCTACACCTGGGATAACTTGAAAGATTGGCCCAGGTCAGAGGACTCCAGTGAGATGCAGTTGGTGGTTTATGTCCCAATAGGGAAGACGAGCTTAAGTAGGTAAGGAGTCATCTGAAATCCAACTCCTTAGTAAGTACATGGACCACAGCAACACTCCTTCACTGCTAGCAGGGAAATATAACATAATTTCTTAACCCTCTGAGCAGTTGAAATTGAATTAGCATTTTTGGTAGTGCTTCAAACTCTACCACAAACACTTCCATTAGTTTATTTGGGCATCTACAATACTGATTTTCTTCATCATAGTTGTTGTCTGATAGTAAATGTTATAAAACAAGTGGCTGCTTCTGCAAGCCACTAAATAAAAAGGAGTGTAAAGACTTCTCACAAGTAGTTTGGTCCTTCTTTCCCTTCTCAGAATTAATTTCAGTTACGCTGATACTCTTGCAATGATGCTTGTGATATTGTTAATATCACTATGTGTCTGTTTGCCCAGGTGGATGAAAAGAGAAGCTCTCTCATTGTCTCAGGAAATACTCAGCACTTCCATTTGGCAGCAAAAGCCATGTTCCTTTCATATCCCAGGCAGAAGCTGCAAAGTGCAACGAGGACAAAAACCATCAGAATTTCTTTTTTTGTCTCTGAGAAAAAGAGGAAGCACTCCAGGGTCTAAGCTATTTCAATTGCTTCATAAAGTTTTCAGTGAATTTTACAATTCATAAAATCCTTAATGAACTTGGGCACTATAAATTCACATGGGGGAGAAAAGCAGCTGATTTGTATCATATCCAAGTACATTTGTAAATTAGAATCTTATCAGTAAACAGATAAGTAAGGAAGAGCGCTTGTCTACTGGGGAAATCTAATGACTCATAAACTACATCTGCTAGCCCATTCTAATTGGACAGATACTGTATCCTTGCAATAACATTTGTAATAATATGCACTGATCTATGCTAAAATGTTAAGATTATTATGTGTTGGTTTGTCTAAGTGGATGAGAATCTCTCTCAGTGTTTCAGGCAGTAATTCTATAGATAGATTACCATGCCAGTCATCTCCTTCGCAATTTTTTGTGATCTTCCAATGTCACGTTTTTTCTGCAAAACAGTGAATTTTCTTCGGAAAACAAAGGCATCACAGAATCATTAAGCAACACAAGCGTAGGAGAATCAACATGCTTCCAATCAGTGCCATTCAACAGAAATTACAGGGCACCATTAGCAGGTTTAGATAACTGCTGGATGTACTAAGCTTCTGTGGTGTACAGGTTACTAAAGTCATGATAGTTGGAGTGTTAAACAATGAAGCTACACCTGGAAGGAAGCTGAGTTGACATTGGGACCATCTCACCCTTCAGCACTAACCATCTCATTGGTCCACATTGTCAGCACGGAGGCTGTTAGAGGTCAAGGAGAAGGAGCTTCAGCAAAGAACTAAATGGTGGGCACCAGTGTGTATTAGGAGCAGGAATAAACCCCTCAAACCTGTTCCACCATTTAATACTATTGTGGCTGATCTGACTGTAACCTTCACTCCACAATCTTCCGTCCCCTTGTTTATCAAGGATTCATTTAGTTCTGCCTGAACATTTTTCAAAGACTCCACTTCCAGTACCATTTGAGAACGAAAGTTCCAAAGGCCCTCTGAGAGACAAGTGCATCAGCAGGCATTCTGATGAGACAACGCCTTCAACTGCACAATGATCATGGCTTCTTGATTGGGGCTGATATATCTGCAAACAGTTTGCTAAGTTTGGTGACCAACTAAACTTGCTAAAAGCCTGATCCTTTATTTTTAACCAGTAACCAAAATTCTAAAATCTCCCACAAGAGGAAACATCCTCTCCATGATCACCCAATCAAGACCCTTCAGGAGCTTAAGCCTGAGTTATCCACAGAAGTTGTTGTTCACTTTTCCCTGAAATCTCTAAACACAGTATTAATTCCTCATTTATTTTTTTTTTGGTAATTTATTTTTTTATTGAAGATCATCATCAAGCAAACATTTCCATAAGATGTATTTCAGGCATTGTACATATATATCATATAATCAAATATATCACAGATCTCCACAAAGTATTTATCTGAGGTATACACCTATAGAAAAGAGCAGAAAGAAAAAACAAGCAAAAGGAAAGAACTATGTACAAGTAGGGAGTGATCTTTGTTTTACAACAGATTCATTGATTTGTGAGAATAAAATCAGGCCTATGAGGCATTATGTAGTTAAACCATTTTTCCCAGTATGAATCAAATTTTTTCAGCTTATGATTAACAGATGCTGTTATCTTCTCCATTTTGTAAATGTCCATTGTAATTTCCATCCATGCATTTAAAGTTGGGCTCAAATGTGATAACCATTTCCTAGTAAGAGTCTTTTTACCAGCCACCAACAGTATATTCATTAAATATTTCTCTCTTTTCAACCATTCTTGAGCTATATATCCAAGATATATGGTCTTACTCTCTAAGGGTATTTCACATTTAAAGATGTCTTATAGGGCACCGTGTATCCCCCTCCAACAGTTTTTGATAACAGGGCAGTCCCCAAAAATATGATAATTATTTGCATTTTGGTTTCCACAATTTCTCCAGCAAACAGGGGGTTTACTATCATAATGAGATTTCTGAGAGGGTTTAATAAAATATCTTATCAAGTTTTTCCATCCAAACTCCCTCCATTTCTGTGAACTGGTACACTTCCATTGATATCTCCATATTATTGTCCATTCTTCCTCAGATATAATTATCCCTCCTTCCTTCTCCCATTTTGTTTTAATGTATGAAGTCGAATGTGTTTTAAAATTTGACAACCTCTTATACATGCTTGAAATGATTCTACTAACTTTATCTGAATTATATGTTTTTCTAAATAGCTCTGTCAAGCATGTACTTGCCTTGGTAACATTTTTAAGTGTCTTATCGATATATTGTCGCATATGTAAGTATCAATAAAAATCTTGTTTTTCTAATAAGTGTTTCTCTTTAAGCATTTCAAAACTGAACAGTGTTCCTTCTTTCATTATGTTGCAAAGAACTGTTATTCCTTTAGCTGTCCAGTCCTTAAATCTAGCATCCAATTTATTTTGTGTAAAATCCGAGTCATATGCACACCATTTAAGAATTGCAATATCTCCCTCTAGATTATATTCTTTTATAGTGGTTTTCCATATTTTAAGAGTCAATTTCACCCATGGGTTGTCAATAGTATTTATGTACCTTTGCAAGTTATTATCAGATAAAATTGCTTGTATGGGGATGGGAAGTACCCGCTCCTCAATGTTTTTCCATTAAGCATCATATGATGGGTTGCACAAACATATCACAGCTCTCAACTGTGCTGCAAAATAATAATCTCTTCGAGAAGATACGCCCCATCCCCCTTTTTCCTTTGCAAAGTTTTGAGATGAACTCTAGGCCTTTTACCCTGCCAAATATACCCTGATAACATCTTGTTCCATTCATTGAATTGATTTTGATTAATCTCTATTGGTAGGGACTGAAAGAGATATAACAGTCTGGGCAGTATATTCATTTTAATAGACTCAATCCTTGAACTGAGACTGAAAACAGGAATCAGGTTCTATCTTGCCATATCTTGCTTAATTTTTTTATATAAGGCTGATAATTACATTCTGATAATTTTGCCAAATCTTTTGGCATAATGATGCCCAAATATTTGAAAGACTTTGTGTGCCATGCCCAGGGATATTTACTTTTAATTTCTCTTGGTGGGCTGTAGTAATATGAAAGTAATTGGGTTTTATCAATGTTGATCTTATATCCTGATAATTGACCATATTGTTCAAAGGACTGCATCAATTTAGGTAAAGAGTATGATGGTTGCTCTAGATAGATCAAAATGTCATCCACGTGTCCCCAATATCTTCATTTTGTCTGGTGTATTGAGCTAACGGTTCCAGATATAGCACGAAGAGTAGCGGTGACCATGCACAACCCTGTCTCGTGCCCCTTTCTAGAGTAAGACTATTTGATAAATATGCATTGATTTTAATCCTAGCAGTAAGGTTGTCGTTTAGTGTCTGTATAGTTTTAATAATTGTGTCTTGGAAACCAAATCTGTGTAAAACTCTGTAAAAAAAAATCCAATTAATCGAATAAAATGCCTTTTCAGCATCCACACTTATCACTATTGCTTCAATTTTATTTTTTTGTATATGATCCATAATGTGAAGTGTTCTTCGTGTATTGTCTTGTGTTTGGTGTTGTCGTATAAAATCTGTCTGATCATTACGTTTCAGTATGGGTAGAAACTCCTCTAATCGTTTGGCCATGATGGAGGTAAATAATCTGTAATATACATTAAGAACAGATATTGGTCTAAATGACCCGAATTCCATTTTATCCTTGCCTTCTTTCGTTATAGCTGAGATTATCACTTCCTTCCAACTAGGTGGCATTTGTGCCTTTTTTAGAGCCCAGTTCAGTGTGGGGAGTAAAACAGGAATTAACTCATTTTTAAATTCTTTGTACAACTCTACCATATACCCATCTGATCCTGATGACTTGCTTAATTTAGGCCTACTAATTGCAGCTTTTAATTCAATTTCATTTATGTCAGCAGTCATCGTTCTATTTTGTTCTTCACATAAAGGGGATAACTCTAGAGAATTCAAGAAGGTGTCAATTTGGGTTATGCTTCCCCCTGGAACTTTGGAATATAGAGTTCTGTAAAACACTTCAAAAGCTTCTTGAATTTCACTTAGCTTTATTTTTCATCATTTCCGTTTTTGGGTCCCTAATTCTATGAATTATGTTTTCTGCAATCTTTTTGTTTCAGTTTCCACGCCAGTATTTTCATAGACTTTGATCCACTTTCATAATGTCTCTGTTTCAGAAACACTAATTTTTTCCTGATTTCTTGCGTAGCCAAACTATTAATTTCATTCCTAATTCTTTTAATTTCCCCTAATGTATCCTGTGCCAAATTCAATTTGTGTTTTTCTCTAGTTCCTTCAGCCTATTTTGTAATTCCTCTAATGTTTTATATCTTATTTTTTTCTTATATGAAGATATTGCTATAATTTTCCCTCTTAAGACCGCCTTCAGAGTATCCCATAAAATGGGAGGTGAAACCTCTCCATTATCATTAAATTCTAAGTAGAGACCAATTTCTTTTTTAATTTGTTCCTTAAAGTACAGATCATTGAGTAGACTTGAATTTAGTTTCCAAATAGTATTCTTTGGTTGTAGGTCAAAATGAACAGATAAATATATAGGTGCATGGTCACTTACATCTATTTTCTCAATTCCACAGGTGTTTATTTTGTCTTTGTTTTTTCCAAATGTTATGAAATAGTCTATTCTTGTATATACAGAATGGGGAGCAGAATAATGAGTGTAATCCCTTCTGTCGGGGAAAAGGTCCCTCCATATATCAATTAAACCATAATCCTCAAAAGGGTAAACACGAGGAAATCTGCAGATGCTGGAAATTCAAACAACACACACAAAATGCTGCTGGAACACAGCAGGCCAGGCAGCATCTATAAGGAGAAGCACTGTCGATGTTTCGGGCTGAGACCCTTCATCAAGACTAACTGAAAGGAAAGATAGTAAGAGGTTTGAAAGTAGTAGGGGGAGGAGGAAATGTGAAATGATAGGAGAAGACCAGAGGGTGTAGGGTGAAGCTGAGAGCCAGAAAGGTGATTGGCAAAAGAGATAGAGAGCTGGAGAAGGGAAAGGATCATAGGATGGGAGGACTTGGGAGAAAGAAATGGGGAGGGGGGAAGCACCAGAGGGAGATGGAAAACAGGCAGTGTGATGGACAGAGAGAGAGAAAAAAAACAAACAACTAAATATGTCAGGGATGGGGTAAGAAGGGGAGGAGGGACATTAATGGGAGTTAGAGAAGTCGATGTTCATGCCATCAGGTTGGAGGCTACCCAGCCGGTATATAAGGTGTTGTTCCTCCAACCTGAGTGTGGCTTCATCTTGACAGTAGAGGAGGCCATGGATAGACACATCAGAATGAGAATGGGACGTGGAATTAAAATGTGTGGCCACTGGGAGATCCTGCTATCTCTGGTGGACAGAGCGTAGGTGTTCAGCGAAACGGTCTCCCAGTCTGTGTCAGGTCTCACCAATATATAAAAGGCCACACCGGGAGCACCGGACACAGTATACCACACCAGCCGACTCACAGGTGAACTGTTGCCTCACCTGGAAGGACTGTCCGGGGCCCTGAATGGTGGTGAGGGAGGAAGTGTAAGGGCAGGTGTAGCACTTGTTCCGCTTAAAAGTCTAAGTGCCAGGAGGGAGATCGGTGGGACGGGATTGGGGGTGGGGGGGGACGATGAATGGACAAGGGAGCCACGCAGGAAGCAATCCCTGCAGAAAGCAGGAAGAGGGGGTGAGGGAACGATGTGCTTGGTAGTGGGATGTCATTGGAGGTGGTGGAAGTCACGGAGAATTATACTCTACTGTCAAGATGAAGCCACACTCAGGTTGGAGGAACACCACTTTATATATCGGCTGGGTAGCCTCCAACCTGATGGAATGAACGTTGACTTCTCTAACTTCCGTTAATGCCACTCCTCCCCTTCTTACCCCATCCCTGACAATATTTAGTTGCTGGTTTTTTTCTCTCTCTCTACCCATCACTCTGCCTGTTCTTGAACTCCCTCTGGTGCTTCCTCCCCCTTCCCCCTTTCTTTCTCCTGAGGCCTCCCATCCCATGATCCTTTCCCTTCTCCAGCTCTGTATCACTTTCACCAATCACCTTTCCAGCTCTTAGCTTCATCCCACCCCTCCGGTCTTCTCCTATGATTTTGGATTTCCCCCTCCCCCACTACTTTCAAATTTCTTAGTATCTTTCCTTTCAGTTAGTCCTGACAAAGGGTCTCAGCCCGAAATGTCGACAGTGCTTCTCCTTATAGATGCTGCCTGGCCTGCTGTGTTCCACCAGCATTTTGTGTGTGTTGTTGCTAAGAGGGCTATTAACTTTCTTATGTAAGGATTTTGTTTCATAGGTTTTTCTATTGGAAGAGTCTAAGTTTGATTATAATTGTAAATTTAAGTCTCCCCCACATATCAGGAGACCTTTTGTTTCTGCTACCATAATATCAGTAATTTTCTGAAAGAAACCAATATCACTTCCCGGGGGTGTGTATATATTCAATAGAGTAACTGAATTTCTGTCTATACTCCCCCTTACCAGAATATATCTACCCTCTTTATCTCCTATTTCGAATACTTTTTCAAAATTTAGCTTACCTGAGATAAGAACAGCAACTCCTCTCCTATGTCCTGATTATATGAGGAGAAAAACAAATTAGTGAAGCCCATTCTCTTTAGTTTTCTATGCTCTTTATCACTTAAATGAGTTTCCTGTAAATATACTACATGGGCTTGTTCTTTTTTCATTTTGGATAAAATTCTATTACGTTTGATTGGATTTAATAGCCCATTGACATAAAAAGAAATGGATTTTACTTTGTCCTTAGCCATTTGTATTTATCATTGAAATTAGCAGAATAAAACTTAATCAATCTACTCCCTGAACAAATAAGAACCAGGAAACACAAAAAAGTCAGTGAACAAATCCATTACACAGAAAAGATTTCCTTGTGTACTCCTCCTATGTATGTATATATATATATATATATATATATATATACACCCCCACACACACACACACATGCGCACACACACATATATATACATGCACTCATATATATATTCTCATTTTGGTGTGGACGAAGGAGTAAGTGAGCGAATAAAGAATAACAACTACATAATATAAATTCCACATTATATTAAGTATTTCTCAAGATAAGTATATCACTGTCTACTTTGCTTCCGTTTAGCTTCTCAACATTTTTAAAGTTAGCCAAACCTTACAGCTCTCCTGGAGGGGATGAGGGCTGTCTTTGGAAAACTCCCAGTCTCTTCCCGATATACTTCTCGCGGCCTCCTCCCGTCTCCTGCCTTCTCGATTCTCACACTATCTCCCAAGCGGAGCAGGATAATTCCTCTGCCAGGCTTTCCCTCAGTTTGAACACGCTGATGGGCAACCCTCTGGCCTTCATGTCTGTAGTCGCCTCTTCCACTGTCTGGTAGAACCATGTCCCGTCTTCATAAAACACTTGAAGTTTAGCAGGGTACAGAGTTTGAAATCTAATCCTTTCTTGCTTTAGTATTCGCTTTACTTCAGAGTATTCTTTACTTTTCTGCAGGACCGCATGGTGGTCATCTTGATCGAAATATATTAATTTATCATCTAAAAACACCCTCTTCTTACCCCAGGCCCTTCGTAGAATCTCCGCCTTGGAACTGTACCGAAGGAATTTAATTATTATTGAGCATGGCTTATCTCAGGTAGGCTTCGGGACAAGCACACGATGCGCTCTCTCAATTTCCAGCTCCATAGTCGAGAGAAGCTCCAATGCATCCCGCAGCAACTTTGCGACAAACTCCATCATAGACAAGCCCTCCACTCCTTCGGGAACGTTGTATATTCTGATATTTTTCCGATGTGATCTTCCCTCCGGGTCAACCAGTTTACCTTCTTGGTGATTTAATATTTTTATCGTCTTACTCAGTATCCATTCCATGTTTTGAACTCAATCTTCCACCTTCTCAATTCGAGTCTCTGCCACCCCTATTTTTTGATTGACATTGGTGAGCTCTGACTTAATATCATGTATCTGCTGCTTTATATCTTTCTGGAACTCCCTTATCTCTTTCAGAATTTCAATCATATTAGCCGCTTCACCTGAACGAGGCCCAGCGTCCGCCTCACCAGCACGCGGTTGGGTAGGAGAGCCGCTCGCTGCACTCCTCTCGTCCGCAGGTTCCGCAATGTCGCGTTTTTTATTTCCATTCTTTTTCCCCATTCTTGCCCCTCTTTTCAGTTCAAATATTTTTTGAAAAATACTATATTTGATGGGTTAACGGGGCTTAATACGCGTTTTTCCGGAGGAGCTAGTGTCATAAGCTGACATTCTCGACAATGATGTCACCGGAATCCAATCCCTCATTTTTAAAGTGAAAATACAGTTACAGATAGCTGTTACAGATAAAGAGAACGTCTGAACAATCAATACTCTGTATATCGTCACTCAAACCAAGTCATAAGGTACAGATAGTGTTAACTAGAAAAGAAAGCAACAAAACACTGTTCATACCTTAGCTGGACTACTGCTTACGGTTCTAGTCATGACAGTATAAGAATGATGTGATCGCGCTGGAGAGGAAGCAGAGGAGATTTATCTGAAGGCTGCCTTGGATGGAATCTTTAAGTTATGAAGAGAGACTAGAGAGGCAAAGTCTGTTCTCCTTGGAATGGAGAAGGTTAGTAGGGGTCATAACTGAAATAGAGAAAATAATGAGAGGTACAGACAGGATAAATTGCAGACAACATCTTCCTTATCAGGGATGAATAGCCATAGAGGGCATATATTTGTAGTAAGGGATAAAATATTCAGAGGGGATCTGAGAGAGATCTTTCTCACCCAGTGATGGGTGAATGGTTGAAACATAATGCTGGAGGGTCTGGTGGAAACAGAGTTGCTGACAGGTTTTCAGAAGTGTCTAGATGAGCACACCAAGGCCAAGTGCTGGAAGGTGGAATTAGTTCAAATGGGTGTCTACAGGTTAATGTGCACCCGATGGGCAAAGTGGCCTGCTGGCATGTTGCATGACTCAATGAGTAAATCTTTTTCTTTCATGTCATTTCATTATGTAATCAAACCAATATATATTCTTGCAAAGCATCAGTGCTGCTTACCTCTGCTGGTTCAACATACCCATGGTGTGTTTGAGAGGCTGATAGACAGGACTCCGCTCCTCAGCATCAAGTAGGACTTTAGACTGTGGTTCACTCTGACAGAGCTTTTTTGGTGGCTGCTTCAAGCTTCACTGTATTCCTCAACACATACTCCTACAGTCTGGAGTGTAACAGCAAGGCACATTTCAAAAGCGGTCACTGCAACAACTTGGGAAATGTCGCTGTCAGTTTTTGCCCAGCTAGGCCACCCCATCATCAGTCTGATAATGATATATTTGTCCTATTGGCTGGGGGTAAATACTAGCTAGGAAGCATATTGTACAAGTGTGAAAGACAACCTTTGTATCGTGTACATGGCATGCAGTGCAACCAGGTAAGCTAGGAATATGTCAACAGGCAATTCAGGGCTGCCCTTTCTGTAAAATCACCGTCCACCATGAGCACTCTCATCTTTCCTGCTGTGGTCCCTTAAAGGAGTTTATCCAACCTGACATGCTGTCAAAATACTTGTTCAATTTTTTTTCTTTCAAGCATTACAGCAATTGTTGCACTTTTAGGTCACACTTCCATCTCTCTGCTGCAGTGGCTGAACAGTTTCAATCAAGTCCGACGGGATGGAACATTGAGCAGCAAGGCCGGGCCCCTCTTTCACAACACTGAGGACAGGTAGAACCTGAAATCATTATATGTAATTTTCCAAGCTCAATAGTAGAAAAGTATTTATTTGTTTGTCAAGATACAGTGTGGAACAGGCCTTTCCGGCCCTTTGAGCCCCACCACTTGGAAATCCCCAACTTAACCCTCGCCTAATCATGGGACAACTTACAATGACAAATTAACTACCGACCAGTATGTCATCGGACTGTGGGAGGGAACCCACGAGGTTACGGGGACAACATATAAACTCCTTACAGCCGGAGGCATGAATTGAACCCAGATCGCCTGCACTGTAAAGCATTGTGCTAACCATTATGTTAAACACTATGAGCTGAGCTCCAGCAAGGAAAGCCTTCATTGATACATGATTTTCATGACCTGAGGACCACCTACCCCTCCCAAAAGCATCTAATGAAGCTTTTTTGTAATAGAAGTAAAACATACTACAAACACTACACTCAGCTTGCATTAAGGACATTAAAAAGTACAATGTAGGGACAGGCTCTTTGGGCCACCAAGGATCATGACACCAGTCTAACTAATTCTATTTGCCTGACCATGATCTGCTTCTCTCCATTCCCTGTCTGTTCAGGTGTCTGTCTGAATGCCTCTTAATCATCGCTATTGCAACTGCTTTGATCATCTCCCCTGTCAGTGTATTCCAGGCACCCTACCACTCTTTAAAAAAAAACTTAACTTAATTCTGGATTTCCAGCATCTGCAGAATCCCATGTGCTTATGATTTGTCTCATAAATTTCCTCTCCACTCTCATCTTAAACCCATGCCCTCTTGTATTTGACATTTTCACCTTGGGCAACAAGACACTGGCTGTCGAACCTGTCTCATGTTTTCATTTACTTCTATCAGGTTGCCCTCAGTATCAAACCCTCCAGGAAAACAATCCAAGTGTGTCCAAACTCGCCAATCCAGGCAACAGAATTAACCTCTTCTCAACCTCTCCAAAGCCTCACATTCTTTCTATAATGTGGTGAACAGCACATAATTCTCCAAAGGTGTGCTGCTTGGATCGTGTTGCCATTTGAGTGATTTTTTTTTAAAAGTGCAGTGGGGATGAGTGAGTTGGTTGCCATTTGCAAGATTTTTTTGTGCAGGGGGGGGTGGTTGATGTTTTTCTTTGAACAACTTCCAGGGTTTTCCTTGTTTCTTGGCTATCTAGAGAAGGCGAATCTCAGAGTTGTATACTGCATAGATATACTTAGGCAATAAGTGAACCTTTGAACTTTTTATGTAGTCTGCTCAAAGTCTCACAGAGCTGCAACATGAATTCCTAACTTCTGTGCTTATTGCCCTGACTAATGAAGGTAAGCATAAGCTTTCTTTACCACCCTATCGACATATATAACCATTTTTGAAGAGTTATGAAAGTTACTTGTACACCAAGATCTCTTGCATATCAATGCCCAAAGGGCTCTCCCAGCTACTGCATACATTATTCTTGTATTTGTCCTCCTAATATGCATCACCTCACACTTGTCCAGATTAAAATACATTTGCCATTTTCCCATCCAAATTTCCAACTGATCGACACAGCTGTATCATTTCACAATCTTCTTAACTATCCATAACATCACCAAATGCAATAATCAGACCACTATTTTCCATCAAATTCATCAATATATATGAATAACAGAGGTCCCAGTGCTGATCCTTGTGGAAGATTTGTGATCATAGTCTTCAAGTAAGGAAAGCATCCCTCTGCCAGGACCCTCTGTCTTCTATGACCAAGCTAATTTTGGTTCCAGCTTTCCAACTCACTGTGGATCCCATGTGATTTAATCTTCTGCAACAACCTTCCTACCATGAAAGAATTTATCAAATGCAATACAGACGTCTATTTATATAACATCCACTTCCCTGCCTCTTCAACTATTTTCATCACATTCTTGAAAACCTCAATCAAAACATGTATTTATTGATTCTCCTACCGGTTGTGAATGGAGTAACAGTTTTTTGCAGTCACTCCTATCTCACTTACTTTACTGTTTCCAATCTGTTTTGAAACCTCACTTTTAAACGTGATATTTTTTTATTATGAGTACGAGGAGTGCCAAAGGTTCTAATAAAGAAGATGCTCCTGCATCTTTGGATTCTATAATGGATTTACTTTGAAGATACAGAAAAGAATCTTCTGATGAGTTCCAACAACTTAGATCTGAATTTAAGCTAATGGACGCAAAATTAGATCTATTCAAAAAACCTTAACCGAGCAAAGTAAACAAATAGAAGGGAATAAAGAAACTCTGACGATTTTGGATGCAAGAATGGATAACCTGCAAAAGCTCTGTGAAAAACAATCTAAATCTAATGAGAAATTAAGACAGAAGATTATCAATTTAGAAAACAGAAGCAGAAGAAATAACCTATGAATTCTGGGTACTGCAGAGTTAACGGAAGGTGATCAGCCTATTGAATTCTTTGCAAGCTTTTTGGTACAATTATTTCCTAAAATCTTACCATCTGCACCTATGATCGATCGAGCTTATAGATCGCTATCCCTAGATCACCTCTGGGAGCCAAGCCCAGATCAGTTATAATTTGTTTTCACGAATTTCAGACAAAGGAACCTTTAATTTGTGAATCTCGTCGAAGAGGAATGATTGATTACAAGGGACAGAAGATCAGGATTGTCGAGGATTTTTCACCCTAGGTCATGAATGAGTGTGCTAAATTCAAAGAGGTTATGTCGGAACTTTTTAGCAAAGATTTAAAACCCTCTCTTCGTTATCCTTCTTGTCTTAGAATAACACTGCAAGATGGCTCGAAAGAATGGTTTTGCTCGAGTGGAAAAGCCTGGGATTTTTTAAAGACAATGGATTGACTGGTTAATATGTTGCAGTATGAATAATTGCTTCTCTTACTTTTGATGAACCTTCGCAGCTAAATTTCCTTGTGATTTAAATGCTTTACTTAGAAAATAATATTTAAATGAGTTAATACCAAGTGTGATTATATGTTATAGATTTTAATATGTTTTTTAATTATTTCATCACTTTTCTTGAGGTTTTTTTATCAGTATGGCTTAGTTTGTGTATTTATTGTTCTATTGTTTTGAAACTGTAATAATTAATCCATTTGTGTCCTTGTTATGAGGGCTAAGTTTTATTTGGCCATTATTTAGTCCAGCCTGGAATACAGTTGACCTTGGAATTAATTAGGAGTCAAATCAGCAGGTTGTTTTGGGAGGGTGATGTCACTACCTGTAGCTGCCAGCCTTCTTTTGGCTGGCCTTCTGAATTTGAGAGGGGGGTGTCTTTTTCTGGGAGCTGTTTTGGGATGTTAGCCAATTCTGTTGCATGGTTACCCTATTTCAAGGCTTATTGTTTGATTTTAATGTTTATTTTACTGGTTAGTTCTTTAACTTCTCTATTAAATAGTATTGATATTGGGTCATACTATTAACTTACTCAGTCTTAACGTGAAAGGATTAAATCACCCTGTGAAGCTGAGTAAGATTTTTGCCTATATTTAAAAAATTAAGGCCCCAATTATTTTTCTACAAGTAACACAGGTACGTAGTTGCGACAACTTACGGCTTTTCAGTAGATGGAAAGGAGTACATTTTTACTCCTCTTTTCAGGCTAAGTCTAGAGGAGTTTCAATTTTTATAAAATAATAAGATAATACAGTTCCCTTTGTCCAGCATAAAGTAGTATCTGATATTAATGGTCATTTTGTCATAGTGTCAGGAAAATTAGATAATAAATTAATGGTATTTGCCAATCTGTATGCTCCAAATACAGATGATCTGGGATTTTGAGCGTTTTTTTTCATTTCTGCCAGATTTAAGCCTTTACTCATTAGTGATGGGAGGATATTTTAATTGTCAGTTAGATCCAGTTTTAGATAGGTTATCCTTTAAAACAGTGACACTTAATAAATCAGCTTTGTTTATTCAATCTTTTTTAATTAAGTGTGGTATTGTCAATATATAGTATTTCTTACATCCATAGAAAGGGAGTATTCATTTTTTTCTCAAGTCCATCATATGTATTCCAGGATTGATTACATTTTTATTGATAGTTAAATGATTCCTTTAGTTCGATCCTGTGAATACAAAGTAATAGCTGTTTCAGATCATGCTCTGGTGCTTTTATCGTTAAATCCCCCAGGTCTACCTCAAATAAGCAGATCTTGGTGTTTTAATATAAGTTTGTTATCTAATAAAGATTCCTTAAAATTTCTGGAGAGACAAATTATTCTTTTTTTTGAAGAGAATACTTTGGAAGAAACTTTTCGTCTTATTAGATGGGATGCCTTTAAGGCTTTTATTAGAGGTCAAATTATTTCCTATACTGCAAGTGTCAAGAAAAAAACCTAACAAAGAGAGAACTAAGTTAGCTAATCAGTTAAAACAATTAGATCAAAAATGTGCCTTGGCTCCAGATCCTGCTTTATATAAAAGGTGTGTTGAAATTCAAACTAAGCATCATCCTTTTTCAACATATCCAATTGAAACTCGACTTTTCAATCATACTCCAATTGAAAAAGATAAAAGTCAGTTTTATATCCGTGGAGACAAAACAGGTAAATTATTGGCTAATCAATTAAAAACCTTTATAGCTGAATGGCAAATTAAAGAAATTTGTAAAGCCAATGGTAATAGGACAACTAACCATTTAGAAATAAATGATATTTCTAAGAATTTTATTCTAAACTTCAGATTTCTGATGCTCCCAAAGATAACACTGTAATGAATATTTTTTTAGATCAATTAAATATTCTCACACTTTTTGTTGATAACCAAAAACAACTGGGATCAACCTATTTCGTGTGAGGAAATTGCTGAGGCTGTACGTTCCTTGCACTCGGGGGAGGCTTCGGGTCTTGATAGATTTTCTGCAGGATTTTATAAGGCTTTTCCCTCACTGCTTATACCTCATTTATGTGCAGTTTTTTTTTAGACTCCTTTAAGTTGGGTAGGTTACCATAATCTTTTAATGAAGCTTCTAATTTGCTTATTCTTAAAAAAAGTAAGAACCCAACTGAATGATCTTCAAACAGACCAATTTCTTTACTTAATACTGATTCTAAAATCCTATCTAAAGCTCTGGCCCATAGAATTGAAAATATTTTATCATCTATCATTTCTGAAGATCAGACAGGATTTATTAAAAATCGATATTCCCACTTTAATATTCGTTGTTTATTAAATGTTATTTATTCCCCTTCTAAGGAGATATTGGAATGTGTGATTTCTTTGGATGCTGAGAAGGCTTTTGATCGTGTTGAACGGAATTCTTTATTTAAACCTTCAGAAAAATTCCTTTGCTTGAGCAAATGTCAGCTAAATATAGCTTAACCAAACCTAATTTTTTTTGTTATTTACAAATTATAGACTTTCTGCATTCTCAACTATATACATTTCCTATAAGTTCTGATAAGGACTTATTAGATGTAATTTTTAATTTGAAACTTTTCTATAATGGTTCAATATCCAATATTTATGGTATGCTGCTAGAAATTAGAAACATCCCTATAGACAAAATTAAAAATCTTTGCGAACAGGAGTTACAGGCTTCAATTTCTGAGGAAACTTGGAATGAAATTTTTAAATTGGTTAACACTTCATTATTATGTGCCCATCATTCCCTTTTACAATTTAAAGTGGTTCATAGGGCTTACATGTCTAAAGATAAGCTATCTCATTTTTATTAGGATATATCTCCTTTCTCTGAAAGATGTAATAATGCAGAAGCTTCATTAATTCAAATTTTTTGGACATGTCCAAGCCTTGAAAGATACTGGAAGGAAGTACTCCAAACTTTCTCAGTACTTTTCAAGGTAAATTTTAAGCCTAACCCTTTGACCGCATTATTTGGTATTGTTGGAGGAAAAGACTTTATTTTGGAGACTCCTGATTTGCATATTTTGGCTTTTACTTCTCTTATAGCTAGGAGGGTGCTTTTGCTTAAATGGAAGGATGTAGTTCTGCCTCCTCATGCTCAATAGTTACGGGATTTTATGTCATGCTTAAATTTAGAGAAGATCTAATGAATCTGATATTTTTGAATCTAGCCAAGACTTTAATACACTGTGGGGACAATTTTTGAGTTATTTTCAAAACCTTTGATTTGTTGTAAAAGTACAGATGGTGGCTAATAATGTATTTTATTATATGATAAGGATTTTTTCCCTTTCTTCTTGGTTTTCTTGACAGTAGTGGGTTTAGATTTTTTCCTGGATAACAAAATTATTATATTTCAATATTACAATTTAATTTAATTGTTATGAATACAGGGTTTTCTGATTGTAACTGTATTTTTAGTACAACGTATTTGGTACTTTTTTTTACTTATAATATATATATTCTTGTATTCTGTATTCCTTTATGCTGATACTAATAAAAATACTGAAAGAGGAAAACATTTATTTATTTATCTATCTATCTGTTTGTTTGTTTGTTTGTTTATTTAGTGATATAACACAGAGTTGGCCCTTCAGGCCTTTTCAGTCATACCACCTCAGCAACCTCTGACAAACCCAATTAATCCTAACCTAATTTGTGACAAGACATTGCACAAAGCCATGCTGACTTTCAATAATAAGTTTATGCTTTTCCAAATGGAAGTAATTGCTCTCACTAAGAAACTTCTCCAGTAACACTGGAAAACAAATATTTTGCTTCCTGAATACTTTTGGGTGTATCCTATGGATTTTGTGCTGCTGGTCATGAAAATCGCATCGCACACATACTGTTCTATGCTTTGCATTTACATGTACATTGGGTTTGCAATCACGTTGATGCATATGCTCTATGCTCGTAGCATATTGTGTGTAATCATTATTATAAAGTAATTGTACTTGTGGAAATATTTGTCATATTGGGTCAAATTGGACCCTAAAAAGTTGTGAGAAGGTATGGAATACTTCCTGCCAAAACCTTTCAATTTTAGGGCAAAATCAAAACATATGAATTAAAGAGGCATCAGCAGAGTTGCATTTATTACAAAGTGGAGAAACACTCGGATAAAAACTGGACAGCTTCTGTTTAGAAATGTAAGCTCTATGAACCACTTTAAATTGTAGAAGAGAATGACAAGCACAAAAAGATGATTTATTAATCCATTTAAGAATTTTATTCCATCTATCATCAGAAATCTAACAATTTAGGTCATCTTCCCAAGCTTTTTTTATTTTATCTAAAAAGTCTTGTCTAGAATCAATCAACGTTATAGATACCAGTAATAGAACCATTAACAAAAGGTCCAATTTGACCCAAATCCCCTCACTGCCTTGTTTGGTATTATTGCAAATGAAGATATAACTTTAAATACTCCTAACCTACAGGTTTTAGTTTTTACCTCTCTTTTTGCAAGAAGAGCAATCTTGCTTAAATGGAAGGAGTCTACCCCTCCTACACATCTTCAATGGCTACGTGATATTATGTCTTATTTAAACTTAGAAAGATCCGCTGCTCAGTCTTAAATTTGAAACAATCATTTTATGATATCTGGGGACCTTTCCTAAATTATTTTTCCAGTTTATAAAGTTTAACAGTGCACAGACTTTTAGGTATAATTTTATCTTCTCTTCTTAAGCATATATGATTTTTTTTTCCTAATTATCCATTATCATCCATCAACTTTTTTCTTTGGTAGTTGGTAGGGGGTTGACTTTTTTATATAAAAAATGTCTTTTATGATGTATGACCTATCTTTAAATTTTTGATTACAGAGTGGTGTACCTTTATGTGTTATGCTATAACATTTTGCTCAATTTTATTACAATATATGAATGTACACAAGTTATGTTGAGATGTATCTATGTGTTGCACTTTTCAAATCTTGTTTTTTTTTCTTCTGAATAAAAATATTATAAAAAGAAAGAAAGAAATGTTTGTCATAGCAAAATGTCTTGCCAATGTTGCAACAGCCATGATAATTTCAATTATATTTGTGGCAAGTTTGCACTTAAATCTCAAAGATGGGGCAGGACACCTCATTAAGAAAGTCTATGAGTTCTATTTTGGGTATAAAATCACCAACCAAGGCCCAAAGATGAGTTCCTCATATTTGTTACACAACATGCGCAAATGATCTTAGAGCTCGGCTCAGAAGTACTTGGAAGTCAATGACTTCCTGTCATAAGGGGGGCATTGGGAGCAGACCCAAAAGCAAGGCACAGACACTGAACTACCAGAAACAGGACTAGGTGTGAGAAGGAAGCAAGGAAAGTGGGGAAGAAAGGATGCTGGACATGGCACAGGCCCCGGATGAGACAAGAATACCAGGCCTGGGCTAGGGCTTGACTAGGATAGTGGGACCTAAACGAGGAATGGGAAACTAGGAGCCTGGGCTTAGACTCCAAGCCAGAGACTGGGCAAGGGCCCAGAACCTGAGTCTTGACTTGGGCTCGGACTCCGGAACTAAGCGAGGATAAGACATGGCTACAGGATGAGGAGAGGCAACAGGACTGGACATGAGACTTCTGGACAGAACAAGGGAACCCTAGCACCAGCCTGGATATGGTACTCCTGGGCAGGGTGAGGCACATGGACAAGACGAGAACACAAAACTGTGGCTTGGACAGGACAAGGTTCTTGGATGTGGCTAGGACTGAATGAGACAGGAACGCAGAGCCTCGGTTGAGGGAGAGACAGGAACGCAGAGCCTCAGTCGAGGGAGAGACACAAATGCAGAGCCTCGGTTAAGGGAGAGACAGAAACATGTAACATAGAGCCTTGGGTACAGGACGTAAGGCCGGGACTCATTACACAGAATGCAGAAAACAACTAGATGGTTCCTAACACAAGGTAGCGGCAGACGGCCAGACCTACTTAGCAAAGGTGAGGACACAGAGACAGTTCAAAACAACAAAAGACAATTCCTTATCTTGCTCCGTGGGTTGAACTAGACTGCAGTGAAAGCAAGGTTTCAGGCGAGGCAAGGCTCAAGGCATGGCGAGCCTCCAGGAGGAAAGCGAAGGGATACAGACAGGGGGTTTAGACAGGAACAATTCAGCAGCCAGAGGCTGAATCCTGAAGCTAATTATGAAACCAGCCCAAATGAGAATCAGCTGTCTCAACAGAAACTGGGGAAAACCAGAAAACCTGGAACAAGGAACATGGACCAGACCATGAACCAGAATGCGGGTTACATGGACTGGACCATGACACTTTCACTGTCTGGATGATATGGCAAGAGCTGAAGGATCATGTGACAGACTACTCCTGTCTGACGAGTGTGTCTGTTTTTTTTTGCTAAAAACATGAAATCCATTGAGCCCCCCTTCAGCCATGAGACCTGTGCCACATGATGATAGTCTTCTAGTACCAAAGCCACCAGAGACATAGAGTCTAGAGGAGGCAGATGGAGATGCCATAATGCACGAGCCACGAATGGAAAGCAACAATGATACTGATATAAATTCTGAACCCTTCATGTCAAGTGAGCCACATTTGATAACTCAGCCTGAGTTAAATGACCTGGTCAGAGACTTTGGTTTGTCAAAAGAAAAAGTGGAATTACTGGGTTCAAGTCTGCAAGGATGAAATCTGCTGTCACCAGGATTGGCCACTCTATAGGCAATTGGTTCCAGGGCAGAAAATCACCTGTAGACCCAACAAAGATATTTTTGCCTCCCTTCCATATAAAATTGGGGCTTATGAAAAATTTTGTGAAAGCGATGAACAAGGAAGGGGAAGGAATTCAATATTTGAGACAGATGTTTCCTAGATTAACAGATGTCAAGATTAAGGGGGCATTTTTGTTGGTCCATGAATCAAACAGGTCATCCATTGAGGAAATTTTAGTGGATGTGGAGGAAACTGCAATGAAGGCACTTAAGGATGTTGTTGAAAATTTTCTTGGCAACCACGGAGCACCAAACTACATGCTCTTAGTTGCCAAAATGATTCAAACATTCAAAACCATGAATACGTCACTGAAGATTCATTTTCTGCATTCCCAATTAGACTTCTACCCTCCAAATTTCTATTTGGTATGAGTAGTCTGAAATTATATTTCTTTTAACATCAAGAGGTCTATCATAACCACAGAAAAATTCTGAGAAAGCAATGGTTTCACGAAAAAAAATCACTGCCCAGTGTAATTTCCTTACCACTGATGTAAGGCACACTGTCCCATGATTTCTTTGATCGTCACTGTTGCCCTTTTTTAAAAAAGACAAAACATTGGCTATTCGCTCAGTCTTCTGAACTCAGCAGTGCAAAGAGGCTTGGAGGTACTGGATCAGGATTCCATTAGCTTGCAGATTGAGCCAATAGTTAAGGAAACCAAATGTATTGTTAGCTCTCATTTCAAGAGGAGTAAAATACAAAAACAACCCAAGGCTTCATAAAGTATTAGTCAGACTCATTTGGGCTCTGTATCTGAAGAAGGGTGTGTTGGCGCTGGAGAAAGTCTAGAGATGTTCCCAAGAATAATCTCTGGAATGAAAGGCTTGATGTCTGAAGAGTATTTAATTGCTCTGAACTCCATGTAGTTGAGAAGAATGAAAGAGAATATCATTGAAACCTACCAAATACTGAAATATTCTGATGGAGTGGATATGGAGCAGATATTTCCATTTGTAGTTGAGTCTAAGATCTGAGGTCAAAACTTCACAATTAAGGGATGTTCCTTTAGACAACACACACAAAATGCTAGTGGAATGCAGAAAGCCAGGCAGCATCTACAGGAAGAAGTACAGTCAACGTTTTGGGCTGAGACCCTTCATCAGGATGGTCTCAGTCAGAAGGATCTCGGCCTGACATGTTGACTGTACTGCTTCCTATAGATGCTGCCTTGCCTGCTGTGTTACACCAGCATTTTGTGTGTGTTGTTTGAATTTCCAGCATCTGCAGATTTCCTCGTGTTTGCATTTTATGTTCCTTTAGAACTGAGATGGAGATTAATTTCTTCAGCCAATGGTTGGTATACTGTGAATTCAGTCTCATGGAGGGCTGTTGAGGCCAATTCATTGGGCTTATTTAAGACAGAGATTGATATATTCTTGACTGGTAAGGGAGTTAAATGTCCCAGAAAAATGGCATGAGGATGGGATTGAGAAAATGAGTCAGCCATGATTGGATGGTGGAGATGACTCAGTGGGTCAGATGGCTTAATTATGTTCCTACATCTTCTGGTCTTATTTAACAGGTGCATCTAGAAATATCAATTTTTCCAGTAGCATATTGACTTACCTTGGCTTATACCTTTATTCAGTCATAAAACTGATACACAAAATGTTAAAGATTTTCCAATCAAACTGAGTACAATTTCACTACAACACACTGAGTGATCCAACAAGATTTCACTGCCTGTAATTCCAGTTACTACATACTTGATGTGTGAGTCAAACAATGTGACAGTCTGCACAATTCAGTGGTCTCTGTTGCAGATCTGGAGACTAACAGGAGTTTTGTCAACAAAATGTCATCAAAATCCGAACCAGTTTTATTGTCATTGACATAATTCATGATATTTGTTGTTTTGTGGCAGCAATACAGTGCAGGCATAACAAATTACTATAAGTTACAATATAAAATATAAGTAAATGGTGCAAAGGAGGAATAGCGAGGTAGTGTTTGTGGGTTCATTGACTATTCATGATTCTGATGGTGAATGAAGAGAAGCTGTAACTTCAGCTCCTGTACCTACTTTCTGATAGTAAAAGTGAGAAGGTTACATGTCCTGGACGGTGGGTGTCCTCAATGAAAGATGGCACCTTCTGGAGACACCACCTTTGGAAGATGAGGATGTTCATGCCCTGATGGAGCTGACTGAGTCTGCCACCCCCTGAAACCTCCTGCAATCCGAGCACTGGGGGCATACCAGGCAGAGATGCAACCAGTCAGAATTCTCTCCTCAATACATCCATGGAGTTTTTGTTACCTGAGCCTTTGAGTTTTAATAGACAGAATGTTGATGCATAATCTAAGGGATCCATGGAAACTATCTGCTGGAATTGTCCAAACGGGCCACGAAGTCTCTGAGCACTGGATGCTGTAGCTGCTTGAGTGCCGAGGAAAAATACAATGAAGATGTCATCCCTGATGAGATCGACAAAAATGAAGGCTTTAATGAGCCTTTAATTATGCACCATGCATAATGCACACTTCCCAAAAAGGGAGGTGATAAGAATCCACAGCTGACAAACTGACCACCTTGAACTTTTATATCTTTAAAATAGGATGAGGAAATTGTGTATAGCATAGGGCAACCAACAGAATTGGCCACTGATGGCTATGTGAATGAGCAGCAAGGGAAAGAAGCAATCTTGAAATGAATGGATATCACACCTGTCAATTAGGAGAATGTGCACACAGCAAGAATTAAGAAACCCATTTTATACAGTGAAATGTGTGTCTCCATGGTTATGTGAATTGCCTTACGTGTCCTAGGGGCAGACTCCCTTACTACAGAATCTTATCCTATTGAATTGGTTATGTGAAGAGAAAATAAGATGAGGATAATAAGGAAAAGTTCCTGATTTTCTATCCACAATTAATGGATACAGCACTAAGCAGGGTCCATCACTGAAGCACATTTTCCCCAACATAATTTCCTTGCAGTTGCTGTCCTTAGTAATCTACTGCATCCCAGGCACAATCACTGAAAAGTACGCCCTTAAGCGTACTGCACAGACAATGCTCTCCTTGGCACACTGAGTAAATTGCAAGCCATTTGGAAGTTAATTTCTGGTAGAAGATAAAAGGCCGTAAGTCTATAAGACAAAGGAACAGCATTTGGCTGTTAGGCCCATCAAGACTAATCTGCCATTTGATCATTGCTGATTTATTTCCCTCTCGACTCCATTCTCCAGCCTTCTAACCAAACCTAAGTACCCTATCAACCTCCATTTTAAAAATATTCAGTAGGCTTCAATGTGATACCCCTCATTCTTCCAAACTCCAGCAAGTAAAAGCCCAGAGCCATTAAACACTTTCATACACTAACCCTTTCATTCATGGGATAATATGCATAGACCTCCTCTGGTCCCTCTCCAAAGCTGGCATAACCTTTCTTAGACATGGGGCCCAAAACTACTGATAATACCCCAAATGTGGTCTGAGCAATGCCTTATAAAGCCTTAGCATTACATTTTTGCTTTTATATTCTTGCAAGATTCAGATTCATTTATATGTATTGCATCAACATTGAACCATACGGTGAGATGTTTATTTATTTAGTGATTCAGTGCAAAGAACACTTTCCCAGCCTTTTAAGCCATGCCATCCCAGCAACAATACAACCCCAATTAACACTAGCCTAATTATGGGACAATTTACAATAACCAATTCATCTGCCTGGTATGCCTTTGGACTGAGGGAGCAAACTGGAGCACCCAGGAAAAACACATGCATTTCATGGGAAATTTGCACAGATAGTCCTTACAGAATGATGCCAGAATTGAAGTCCAAACTCCGAAATGCCCTGAGCTGTAACAGCGACATGCTAACCGCTACACTACCATGGCGTGTTGTGTCATTTGCACTAACAACCAACACAACCTAAGGATGTACTAGGGCCAGACCACATCTTTCACCACAGATTCCAGTGGCACCATAGCATGTCCACAATGTTTGGCAAAACACAACAATCAACAAAACGACAACATCAAGTAAAGCCCTGCTCCATCCTTGCATCCAGCCACAGGCACATACACAGTCTGCAAACACTAGGATTGGCCATCTCCAGCCTCTAGTGGACTCAGAGATTCACAGACATTGAACATCCACTTCCCCACTGTGCTCGCAGATTCAGGGGTCAGGCCATTGGGTCTTGGTTTCTGGACTTCCAATCGACCTTCAGGTTTTGATTTTTGGTATTGTTGCTGATGACAATTGAGGACCCTGAACTTTAAGCCTCAAAATCCAGTCTCACCAATTCACATAATTAGGGGGTCCTCAGCCCTCAATGCTCCTGCCCGAATGGTAATCTGATCCTGAAATCCACTGACGACTCACTGAATTGGGGGGTAGGGGATGTCTTGTGCATGGAAGGTCATGTTTGACAAATCTTATTGAATTTTTTGAAGATGGTACTAGGAAAGTTGACAAGGGTAAAGAAGTGGAAGTTGTCTATATGGACTTCAGTAAGGCCTTTGACAAGGTTCCACATGGAAGGTTAGTTAGGAAGGTTCAATCGTTAGGTATTAATATTGAAGTAGTAAAATGGATACAACAGTGGCTGGATGGGATATGCCAGAGAGCAGTGGTGGATAACTGTTTGTCAGTTTGGAGGCCGGTGACTAGTGGTGTGCCTCAGGGATCTGTACTGGATTCATTGTTGTTAGTCATATTTATTAATGATCTGGATGATGGGGTGGTAAATTGGATTAGTAAGTATGCAGATGATACTAAGATAGGTGGCGTTGTGGATAATGAAGTAGATTTTCAAAGCTTGCAGAGAGATTTAGGCCAGTTAGAATGTGGGCTGAAAGATGGCAGATGGAGTTTAATGCTGGTAAGTGTGAGGTGCTACATTTTGGTAGGACTAATCAAAATAGGACATACATGGTAAATGGTAGGGCAATGAGGAATGCAGTAGAACAGTGATCTAGGAAAAATGGTGCATAGTTCCCTGAAGGTGGAACCTCATGTGGATAGGGTGGTGAAGAAAGCTTTTGGTATGCTGGCCTTTATAAATCAGAGCATTGAGTATAGGAGTTGTGATGTAATGTTAAAATTGTACAAGGCATTGGTGAGGCCAAATTTGGAGTATTGTACACAGTTCTGGTCACCAAATTATAGGAAAGATGTCAACAAAATAGAGATAGTACAGAGGAGATTTACTAGAATGTTACCTGGGTTTCAGCACCTAAGTAACAGAGAAAGGTTGAACAAGTTAGGGCTTTATTCTTTGGAGCGTAGAAGGTTGAGGGGGGACTTGATAGAGGTATTTAAAATTATGAGGGGGATAGATAGAGTTGACGTGGATAGGCTTTTTCCATTGAGAGTAGGGGAGATTCAAACAAGAGGACATGAGTTGAGAGTTAAGGGGCAAAAGTTTAGGGGTAACATGAAGGGGAACTTCTTTACTCAGAGAGTTTTAGCTGTGTAGAATGAACTTTCAGTAGAAGTGGTAGAGGCAGGTTCAATTTTGTCATTTAAAAAAAATTTGGATAGGTATATGGACAGGAAAGGAATGGGGGGTTATGGGCTGAGTGCAGGTCGGTGGGACTAGGTGAGAGTAAGCGGTCGGCATGGACTAGAAGGGCCAACATGGCCTGTTTCCGTGCTGTAATTGTTATATGGTTATATCTTCCCTCTTCCTCTGTTGAAATGAATGCTAACATTGCCTTCCTTCCTACTGACTTAAACTGCAAGCTAATATTTAGGGAATCCTGGTTCCTGAGTTTGTTCACTCTTTAAAAGATAGTCTATGCCTCTATTCTTTCTGTAAAAGTGTGTGACACTACACTTTCCTACACTACATTGCATCCTTTCTGCCCATACACTTTCTCTACCTAAGTCCTTCTGCAGACTTCCTACTTCCTCAACATGACATGTTCTTCCGCCTATCTTTCTATTGTCTACAAACCTGGCAACCAAGACATCAATTCTGTCATCCCGGTCATTAACAAGTTACATGAAGAGCAGCAGACCCAACTCTGACCCCTGTGGAAAGCCACTAGTCACTGGCAGCCAACTGGAACAGGCCCCCTTTACAGTATACCTTCTCTTTGATGCTGCAAGTCTGCAAAACTTCTGCTCACGACTTTCCTGTAATACCATTGACTCTTATCTTACTTAGCAGTCTCTTAAGTAGACCTTTGTTCAAGACCTTCTAAAATCCAAGCAAACAACAGCCATTGGCCATTGACTCTCTTGTCTATCCTGCCTGTCATTTCCTTAAAGAATTCCAACAGATTTGTCAGGCAGATTTCAGGCCAGTTTTATTGTGTGCCTCCAAGCATCTCAATACCTCATCTTTAATATCAGACTCCAATATCTTCCCATACACTGAAGTCAGGCTAATTGAACTATAATTTCCTGTCTTTTGCCTCTTTCTCTTCTTAACAAGTGAAGTGACATTTGTGATTTTCCAGCCATCTGCAACCATTCCAGAAAATAGTGATTCTTGAAAGATCACTACAACTGCGTTCACTATCTATTCACTACCTTCTTCAGAATCCTGGGGTGCAGTCCAGTTTGGTCCAGGTGACATATCTACCTTCAGCTTGTCAGGAACCTTCTCCTTAGTAATAGCAACTACACCTAAACTTCCTTAAGAGTGCAGTAATCAATTATTGTGGAATTTCCTACATACACTGATATTCCTTCACTAGAGCAAAGTGAACCATTGCTGGCTGCTGAGGAAGATTATCTCAGTTTTGATGTCAGCAAAAACATTGCTTCAAAATGTCAGTGTTGAGATGAGTGAAGCTATCAAGGCTAGGACAGGAGCCTGATGATTGAAGGGTTATAACTGTTCCTGAACCTGGTGGTGTAGGACTGATGGCTTTGCTATCTCTTTCTCGATGACATATGCGTGAAGAGAGCATGGCCTGCATGGTGGGGTCCTTGATGATGGATGCTGCCTTCTTGGGGCAGCATTCCTTGTAGCTATGTCCACTGGTGGAGAGGACGTTTCCTGTGAAGATCTGGGTTGCATCTATTGCTTTTTGTAGACTTTTCCTTTCTTAGGCGCACTAAAGCTGTGACACAATCAGTCAGTTTTCCATACTAGGCTGTGATGCAACCAATTAGGATACTCTCCACTGTGCACCTATAGAAGTTTGTCAGAGTTGGAGATGGCCTGCCGAAACTGCAAAAACTTCTAAGGAAGTGAAGGCACTATCATGCCTTCTTTGTAATGACAGTTACTGCACATACTCTTCCCAAGACAGATCCTCTGAAATGATAGTGCCAAGTAATTTATACTTACTGTCCCTCTCCACTTCTGATATCCTAATGAGGACTGGCTCATGGACCTCTGGCTTCCACTGCCTCTAGTCAATAATAAGCTCTTTGTGGTACCATTCAACCCAATTTTCAGTCTTCTTCCTATATAACAATTCATCACCACCTTCGATTCAGCCAACAGTGGTGTCATCAACAAAGTTAAATATGGCATTGGAGCTGTGCTTTGCCTTACAGTCATAAATAGAAGGCTGGTAGAGTAGGGTAGACCTTGGCAGGTTAATTGGCTGCAGTAGATTGTAGCAGTGTGTAGGTGAGTGGCAAAATCTTCAGAAATTGATGAGAATGTGGAAAGAATAAAAATGTAAGATTAATATCAGATTAGCTGAAATGGCTGGTTAGTAGAGCACATGGACTTAGAGGGTTGACGAACCTACTTCTGTGCTTTATCTCTCCATGAGTTCATGTGTATCATCAAGAATGAGGAACATAAATGATGATGAGGTTGGAAGAAGAGTATTGTTCTCCCTGATGCAAGGAAGATTAATGGGTAATCAAGAAAAGGATTTCAAAATGGTAAAATATTTTAATAGAGTAGATAGATGTCTGTAAAAGATACAAAGGAATAAGCTATTCAAATTTGGACTATTTTCTATTTGAAAGGGTGGTGAAAGCAGATTCATTAAGCACTTTTAAAAGAGAATTAATTAGATTGAAGGTGAGGAGCTTGTTGAAATACAGACAAAATACAAGTTACAGCTAGTTATTGATCCAGCAAGGCGAGTATTGTAAATGCGAGTAGGCTCTTTCCACCTAGATTAGGAGAGATAAATATGAGAGGACTTGGCTTTACGGTGAAAGGGGAAAGATTTAGGGGAAACATTAGGGGGAACTTCTTCACTCAGAGAGTGGTGGGAGTGTAAAACTAGCTGCCATCTGACGTGGTAAATGCGGGCTCACTCTTAAGTTTTAAGAATAAATTCAATAGATACGTGGATGAGAGAGATCTGGAAGGTTATGGACTGGGTGGAGACCAATGGGACTAGAGGAATAAAGTTTCGGCACAGACTAGAAAGGCCGAATGGCCTGTTTTCTGTGCTGTAGTGTTCTATGGTTCTAACAAGAGCAAGTTCTAAAAGCCTGCTCTTTCAAAGAGCCATTACTGTTACAATTAGATCTTCTAATCTGCTGTAAGTTTCAATGAAGCATCATTTAAATTGATTTTAAGCAATATGTGCACAATTCCACATGCATTTCTATTAAACGCTATTCACAGGAGCATTGTCAATCTTATCATTGTCAAACTCTTCAGCACTTATTGCCAATCCTTGGTCAAGATTTGCCAACCTCCTAAACCATTCCATTTCTTCTTATGAAGACAGTGTCATCACACAGTTTGGTAAGAAATTCCAGGACTCAGACAATATAAAAAAAATTAAGTGTATATTTCCAGGTCAAAAGATAGTTATGCTCCCATGTGCCTAAAGCCTTTATCCTCATAGTTTGCAGAGATGGCTGGTTTGGGAAATGATATTAAATAAAGCTTTGCTGGTATCTCCTGTGAATCTTACAGATGGTACATTCTACATCTGTGCTATTCCAATGAGGGTGAGGATGCATAAGGTGGCGGATGGGATGCCAATCAAGCACAGTGCTTTGTTTTAGATCCCAATGAGTTTCTTGAGTATTGTTAGCACTCCATATAAGTACCTGTCCAAACATGTTTTAAGTATTGTAAATGTGTCTGCAACACAAGGGATACTGTAGGTGCAGGAACTCTGTTAAAGGGTCAAGGCCTGAAACGTCAGCTGTTTATTCCTCTCCATAGATGCTGCCTGACTTACTGAGTTCTCACAACATTTTGTGCGTAATTGTGTCTGCCTTCCCCACCTCCTCTGGCACCTTGTTCCGGACAGTCCCCTCCCTTCATGTGAAAAACATAGCCCTCAGATCCCCTTTAAATTTCTCCCCTCTCACTTCAAACCTGTGCACTTTAAATTGGTTAGGATCGTGGAGCGAAGTTTTAAAATGGTTTAGTGTAAATGGAAGCTTGGTGGATATTGGCTGAGCAGCCCGGTGCTGTGCTGTAAACCATCAGACACTATAACCCAAATCCCATTTGTTCCAGCAGTGAGAGTCACTTGATAGCACAGTTGACAACACTCACTTTGCTGATGAGTGAGAATCAGTTGATGAGGTGGTAATTTGACTGCAGTGGCAGCGTAATAAACCTTGTGTTCAGATTCTGATCAATAGCTTTAATATTACAGAAGGTTATTGCAGCCATTTGCAAATTAAATGCAGATTTGCAGTGATCCATTAAGAGTGGCATGCTTAGTCCTATTCGTGCACATGCATTGACAAACAGGCCTTCAGGATAGGGCTGGCCAGGTGTAAACAGCACACTGACAGATAACAGTCAACAGAGGCAAACCCCGCGGGCCACAGCATCAGTTTTATCAACAACAGAATGTGTGGGGGGACAGTGCTGACCATCTGCACGCTCGTCTGAAGCTGATGGTAAAGACGGAGTGATAAGAGTGACAGTTCCCCATGATAAAGTGCCTTCACCAGTAGAGTCCATGAATATTTTGCCGGGACAACTGAAGTAGGATTGATGTGAACATCTGCTGTACGCGTGGACGTTGTCATTCCTGCGCTTGCAAGCTGTCATTTCAAGGAGACTTTTAATGTTGCATTAAAATTGTTTTCTGCAAAATGCTAAGACCACTGGGCAGAGTGCATTTACTCTATTGATATGTCAACTTGATCCTATATAGTTGATTTCAAGTCCTAGGTGACTATCTATGGACCACACTGAACCAGAGGAGAGGTCATAAGAGTGCCAGTGAACAAGAAAACCACTTCACTTATCATAGGAACAAAATGCTGTACAAAGCTGTTGAATATTTCGAACCACCAAATACTGCTGGCCAGTGCTGTGCCTGAAGATTGACAACGGATCTGATGCAGAGATCAGAATTTAGTCCAGGTCGAAATACAGAAGAGATAAATAGCAATGCATTCTGATTGCTCAGTATTTGTCCTGCCACTGATAGAGCAAAAACTGTAATGTTCTATCCTGCTGCAGTTTCGACCCAAAACATAAACAGTTCCTTTACTCTCACAGATGCTGCTAGATTCATTGAATTCCTCTAGCAGATTGTTTGTTGCCTCTGATATAATGGTGATTTTTATATTGCAAAGAAATCTTAATGAATTCAAATATATATCTTGGTGAGGTACTGGCCACATAAACAGACTGATGGTATAAGGAAAAGGTTGGTTATAAGAAGATAATCGCATTGTGCTCTGGAACCGGTCACACTCAAAGGGCTGGCTCCATGAATCTCAATTTAAACTACCTTATAAAAAACCTTTGCTCAACAAAGTAACAAATAGCCTAAGGAACTACACTTAGGTACAAAAGGTAGCACTGATTATCATATTCAGGATCACAGGGCAAACTATTCATGTTGGTCACCAACCACAAAACCTTGTTGGCTCTTCTTGTATCCAAGTCTCCAGCACCTTCTATGGCACTCACAAGGATCACTCTCCTGCCTTATTATCGCATAAATATGCAGCACAGAAAAAGACTCTTCACACTGATTGTCAACCACCTATTTTCACTAATCCTTTGTTAGGACTTTTGGGTCTCAGCCCAAAACCTTGACTATATATTAATTTTTAAAGGTACTGTCTGACCTTCTGAGTTTCTCCTGCATTTTCGGTGTGTTGCTCTGCAGAATCTGCAGAACCTCTTGTGCCTTCTAATAAACTGTCAGGACTGAGTGTACATTCTGGTAGACAGCAAGGATCGTGTTCCGATGGACAGTCGGACTGGGTATATGGACATCAAAAAACACCACACAAACTACATAATGATGACAGAGTAGGAAGGTAACGATACAAGTGTATATACTAATAGCATATGTACCTTGCAGATCATAGTGGATACCTTCCCTGTAAAACTGACGATAGTGAGAATGATGAAAATGAATCCACTATGAAGGGAAGTAGATAAATACACATTGTGGGACTGGACTAATTTGGATGAGCCTTCTCATCAGGCATTACAAAGATTACGGTGCATCAAATGGGCTACCAAATAGTTGCACCCCCTGATGCACCATCAATAACTCTCTCTGAGACGTGAAGTCGAGATATCGGCTTTTATTGACTGGAAGAAAGAACAAGTAGTAGTTGACCACCATATTACATCCTGGAGACTGAGGGCCGGCTCAGGCCTCAATCGCCTTTATACCGGGGTCTGTGGGAGGAGCCACAGGAGCAGTCAGCAGGGGGTGTGTCCAGACAGGTATATGTAGTTCACCACACCCCCGAAGGACGGTAAAGCAGAATAATGGAGGAACTTCAGCCTAAGCATCATTAATATAGCGGCAATAGTTTGCTGCTGTGTCTACTGGGATCTGAGAGACTGAAGAGTCATGTGCACATTCTGCCATAACCACAACTCACTGAGAGCATCACTGCAAGTGTAGCTGGTGCCCGTGATGGTTGCGAGGAAGATGTGGACACCTAGCCGGTGTTATTAGTCAGCTCCACAAAGTAATTGAGGAGAAGCTTTTCAGGTTATATTCCTCTTCTGACTCTCACATCTGAATCAGAAGCCAATCAAGACTGACATTTGCCCCATTTCTGAGAGAACTCGGTGTAGATAAAGGTGCCAGATTTGGGCAGAAAGTTTCCATGGTCCAGCCTTCCTTCTTGAGTAAGTAAGCTTGGTCTATCCAGGGGGGTTGTACTGGATAATGGGCTGCAACTTTCAATGATATGAACACTTTCTGAACAAAATTAGTTCAAACATTGCATCTCATCTGCTTAAAATACAGCCTTGAACGGAGAAGGGATCATCACAGATGGTGAAGGTGACACTAAAGAGGCAACCCAAGAGGAATAGACCAGGAGCAATAAACAATCTGCTGGAGGAACTCAGCAGGTCAAGCTACATCTGTTCATTTATTGTTCCAGATTCCAGCATCTGTTCCCCCTTGCATCTCAAGAGTAGTTCAGGTCTTGTCATGAGGCGTCGACCTCAGGTTTCTGTCTGAGTCGCAGATCGACACAGTCCATCACTACGGGACGTGCTGCTGTCGAAATGTTCATGTGCCGAAGACTGAGCCTGAATCTGGCTCAATTGAATCGAGAGGGGAGATGGAAGAAAGGCAGCTGTGATTGAGCCTACTTCACAGCATTTTCTACAGACAGAAGTGGTTCATACGATATACTCTGGGATGTCATGAATTCACTCTGTCGCTCTGTGCAGCAGTCGGGCTGTTTGAGAGTTATGCTGCTGTTTCTCCAGCTGTGCAGGAAGATTTGGAGTGCAGCAATGTAATATATCAGATAGTGTCTGTCGCAGGGACTTCTCTCAGGCATCACCTTCAAGGAAGCAAAAGCCTTCCAGGTTGCCAGCACCAATTCCAAGCTTCTAACTTCTGACTGGTATGAGAGGTGCATGTACTATGGCTATGGTGGTATACAATTTGCAAACCTCACTCACCCCACTCCACTTTCCTAAAGACTACGATGTCAAGAAACTACAGAGAGCTGTGGACACATCTCAGCACATTATGGACTCAGTCACCATAGATTCTGCCTAGACTGCCTTTGTAAAACAGTTAACATAATCCCACCCACCCCAGACATTCTCTCATCTACCTCCTCCCATCAGACAGAAAACACAAAAGCCTGTGATCAAATATCACCAGGACAGCTTCTATCCCACTGTTGAGATAATTGTACGGTAGACTTTTGACCTCACAATCTCTCTATGACTGTAACTCTTTATTCTGCATTTAGTTATCGCTTTCCCATGCACTAACTTGATGTGTTGTTGCAATGAAATGATCTGTATGGATGGCATAAAAAAATAGTATTTGCTACTATTCATGTGACAATAATAAAATGGATGTGTTTCACATCCAGGATTAGATAACAATGGCATTGTTGATAGAGAAATCTAATACTGCATCACCCAGCTTCACACCTATTTTGTATCTGAGCCAAAAGCTAGACAAAAGATAAGAAACTCCTATCAGAGGGATTCTGAGGTCTATTCATGGGAGAATACAACATAAACCTTATCTACTGAGAAGCTGACAGATAGATAACACACTTGCTTTGTAAAATTGCAAATGACTCACCAAACTTCGGTGCTTGAAACAACTTTCAACTCAGGAGCAGTACAATGGGTGCTTCTTTCTCTACACGTTCCATATGACAACCACGAAAAATATCTCTGATTTCCTTCAGTCAGCCAAGCCCTCTTCAAGCTTTGGTCTAAGCTTCCTTTAGTAGGTGGGGGAATAAGACTTAAATCAGCCAAGGCTAGAAGACTTTTATTTGTACAAAACCTTTAAGCACCCTTGCATCTGAGTTAGATGGGAGAGCAAGACAGACATTTGGAGCAGCTCTAATGGGAATCCCAAATGGATTGAGAAGCCAACTTTTGTACAATAAGATTTAGCCATCTAGCTTGCTTACTTGGTGAAATGCAAAAGATGTTACAGTACAATTTCAAAGGAAAGTTAAGGAGATCGTCACCATGTCCTTGTGTCAATATTAAAATAAGTGATAAGCTTTTGCCCTTTCTGGGACTCTCGTTTTGTTCAAGTTGGTTGCTGCATTTCCTGGCATTGTAACAAAAAGTATAGCTCAGAAGCACTTCATATATATCATGAGCTTTGGGATGGTCTGAGGCCTCTAAAATTGCTACATAAATGTTAGTCGTTCTTTCATGACCACTGCTCATCCCCGAGCACTTTACAGATAACAAAGTACTTTTGACGTGTTGCTCTACATGCTGATGCTCACTCTCCTAGTACATAATGTGAAATAATGACTGATGCAGTTGTCAGCTTCTTCAGTGGAGAAGACACACTGATAAAGGTAAAAAAAAGGATAGTTACAATTGTCTGATCATTTCCATTCTGAATTCAATTCACTGCTGATCTTGGAATATATGAGTATACAAAAAAATCACCTCTGCAACTCTCAAAATGCTAGTTGTCAAGTTTAAAAATTCAATAGGGATCTATACTGTGCACTCAGGCAATGAAATTGAATTCATTATCAACATTTCACATTCTATAACAGCCAACATTAAAAGCTTCTCTTGAAATGTCATCTTTCATTCTTTGCACTTTCATAAGAGCAATATCACTCTGTCATAGACAGCTCCGTCACATATCAAAGGGGCCTATAGAAGTGCATAATATTACTGAAATTAAATTGCATTCAGAAAATATGGGATCTGAAACCAAAATGTCCAAGAATTGTTGCTGAAAGTGAATGAAGAGAATAAAAGAATCACAGCAATGGGTAATGGAAAAAGGTCATTTGGGCCATCAGCTTATATTGACTCCAATGCCTTCTTTCCTAGTCTTGTACGTTCTCACATTTCAGAAATGTATTCAACTCCAATTTGAGCATCCCCATTGGATCTGCCTCAATGAGAGTACATTTTATATAATTATATAATTGATTTTATATAGATTAAACAAATAAATGTACTTGTATAATTAACTAAAATACACAATATCCCAGAAGCTAAGCACACTCTGCTGTGTATCTAATATTTCAATAATATTCTAAATATATGGAGGTTTGGTTGATTGACAAGCTTGACAAAATGTTTTCAGATAACCATAAAACCGTATAACAATTACAGCATGGAAACAGGCCATCTCGGCCCTTCTAGTCCGTGCCGAACGCTTACTCTTACCTAGTCCCACTGACCCGCACTCAGCCCATAACCCTCCATTCCTTTCCTGTCCATATACCTATCCAATTTTACTTTAAATGACGATACCAAACCTGCCTCTACCACTTCTACTGGAAGTTCGTTCCACACAGCTACCACTCTTTGAGTAAATAAATTCCCCCTTGTGTTACCCGTAAACTTTTGCCCCCTAACTTTCAACTCATGTCCTCTTGTTTGAATCTCCCCTACTCTCAATGGAAAAAGCCTATCCACGTCAACTCTATCTATCCCCCTCATAATTTTTAAATACCTCTATCAAGTCCCCCCTCAACCTTCTATGCTCCGAAGAATAAAGACCTAACTTTCCTTGTAACTTAGGTGCTGAAACCCAGGTAACATTCTAGTAAATCTTCTCTGTACTCTCTCTATTTTGTTGACATCTTTCCTATAATTCGGTGACAGGAACTGTATATAATACTCCAAATTTGGCCTCACCAAATAAAGTTTCAACTCCAATCGAGAAACCATCATCAGTGTGCAGTTAAGAGTGTTGTCTCCCCAGAATGCCGGTTTAGATACACCTCTGGGGTCCGAATGGATATTGATTTGATGTTGTGATCTGATTGGTTGATTTAAAACACTGTTAAAAAGCTGCTAAACGGTTCACAGTGCTTTGAACCAGCCAGACTGATCGCGACATCTAATCAATATCCATTCAAACCCCGGAGTAGTACGTAAGCCAGCATTCTGAGGAGACAACACCCTCAACTGCACACTAATGATGGCTTCTCAATTACAGCTCAAAGTGGCCAGAAGTATTCCCAATAGCCTTCACCACAGCCTTGCTTGTTTTTGATGTGTCAACAAGCCTCTTCTCAAGGATTGGTGCTCCACAACACTTAGTCAGTGACAAAAGAGCACAGTTTGTTGCAGAACAATTTCAGTCATTCCTGAAAATGACTGGAGTAAGATATATCACATTTGCAACGTACCACCCAGCGACAAGTGGCTTGGCAGAAAGGTTTGTCCAGAGTCCAAAGAACAAACTCCATGGGCGTCGAAGCTCACCAGCTTCCTCTTTGCGTATCACAGTGCAGTACACCTTACCATCAACGACTCATCAGCTGTTTCTGCATTGACCATTGTGCTCATGATTGGATCTCCTCAAAACAATCTCAGAAGAAGTATGCAGGGCAAACAGCTGAGGGGGAACTGAGAGCTTGTCAGACAAGGAGGCTTGATGCTTCATTCCTGAACAAACAGTCCTGGCGCGGGACTACAGAGATGATTGAAATTGGATCTTTGGAAAGATTAAAGACAGAATTGGTTCACGCACCTACACAGTGGAGATGGTGTCTGATGTCATCTGGAGATAACACATTGATCAGCTGAAGAGAGTAGAGTCAATTGTTTGTGAAGAAAGTTGTCCAGAGCTGTCAGAATTACTTCTTGCTGTCCCAGAGTCAACTGCTACAACCACCATGGAGGGGACTCCAAAACCTTTGATAGTTTCACAGCTATAAGTCTAACCTGCTAAGCAGAGAGTGATCCCCTGCCCCCCACAACCCCATGTCAGGAAAGACATATCTCACAAGAGTAAGAAATCCTCCACAGCAATCAAACCTTTAGGACTGAATGAGACAATTTAAAATTTGCTCTGCTGTAGATGTCACCATAGTAGTTGTGTTATATATTACACTGATTACTCTGTGTGTGTGTGTGTGTGTGTGTGTTTGTGTGTGTGTGTATATATATATACATAAAATCACTAGAAAGCAATACATTACATGTTTAAGTTGTGATTTATTCTATATTGAGTTGGAGGTTATAGCCAAGCAAGCAGGAGTGTAGTGTATTTGATATATATATATAGTTAGATTAAGTTTCTTTGTTTACATAATTCATTATGGGTTATATATAAGTATGTGAATGGCAAATATCATTATGCCGGTACGTCATATGTGAGCGCCTCAGTAAATAAAAGGAAAATAAAATTAAGTAGGTTTCTATGTTCTATTAAGTAGGCAAATATCCCGGTTTCTGTGTTTTTCTTTCAATTAGTTTCTTGTGTTACAAAACCTAACAATCATACTACATAGAAAAAGAAACAAAAAAATCCTCACATCAGTTTTGGTTCTCCTGTCCATATCTTTTGTCATTTTAAGTATCCTCTTGCAGCCTCCATAGAGAACAACCCTGGATTCTCCTGTCCTTCCACGTAAACTTGGACCTTCTTGGTGCAAGGCGTTTAAGCGGGGCAGAATTTGTTAGGTGCATCCAGGAGGATTTTTTACATCGATATGTAGGTAATCCAAGAGGAGGGGCTGTTTTGGATCTGGGGTCGAATAATGAGCCTGGCCAGGTACTGACATTTCAGTGGATGAGCAAAACTCCTTAAGTTTTAAGGTAGCTGTAGATAAGGATAAGTATAGACTTTGCAGGAGAGCATTAAATTGGAGCAGAGCAAATTATGAGAGCAAGAGGTAAGAACAAGGGTGAGTTTTTATGCAAGTCCACATCCGACCTGTTAAAGACTAACTGTACAGATTACAGGACAGGTTTGTTCCAGTCACAAGGAAGAGCCAGAATGGTAATGTAAGAGAACCTTGGATGTTGAAGGATGTGGTGAAGTTAGTCAAGAAGCAAAAGAGAAGAATGTAAAGCTTAGGAAGCTAGAATCAAACAGAGCCCTTGAGGATTTTAAAGAAGCCAGAAAGAACTGAAGAAGGGCATTAGGAAAAGCCTGGAGGAGCACGAGAAGTCCTTGGATTAAAGGGAATGCAAAGGCATTCTATACATACATCAAACAACAGGATAACTAGGGAGAGGGTAGGACCACTCAAGGGTAAAGAGGTGAAAACATTTGCTTGGATGGAGTGGATGTATGTGAGGTCCTTAATGAGTACTTTACATCAGTTCTTACCAAGGGGAAAGATGAGGAGAATAGGGAGATCAGTATCATGTGTATTAATATGCTAAGGCATTTCAAGGTAAAGGAGGAAGTAGTGTAGGGTTTCTTAAAGAACATTAGGGTGGATTACTCCAAGACCTAATGGGATATAGCCCAGGTTATTGAGGGAGGCAAGCGATGAGATTGCCAGGGCTTTATCTTTGTGTCCTCTCCAGCCACAGGTGAGATCCCAGAGGACAGGCGATTAGCTAATGTTATTCCATTATTCAAGAAAGGAACCAGAAATAATCCTAGGTTATCCTGGAAATCTTGGTGTGTCTCACATTAGTGGTAGGAAATTTACTGGAGATAATTTTTGGAAAAAGATATATGAGTATTTGAAAAACCATAACCTAATTAGGAAGAGCTAGCATGGATTTATACAGGGCAGGTTGTGTTTGACTGAGTTTTTTTGACATTGCAACAAGGGTGATTGATGAAAGTAGGGCTGTGGATGTTGCCTACATAGATTTTAGTAAGGCATTTGACAAGGTCCCTCATGGGAGGCTCACCTAGAAGATTAAGATGCATGGTATCCTTGATAATTTGGTTATTTGGCTTCAGAACTGGCTTATCCATAGAAGACAGTGGGTAGTGGTCAAAGGGAGCTACTCTAGCAGGAAGTTTGTGATTAATAGATCTGTACTGGGACCTCTGGCTTTGTGATGTATATAAATGACCTGCATAAAGATGTAGGATTAGTCTTGTTCTTGGTGGTGTTCAGGGTTTCCTTCATCACGCCCGCAGGATCCTCTTAGTTTTCACTACTATCAGCCACGCAAGCCCCAGGAGGAGATGCAGGGATACCAACTCATAAAAATGTGGAAGGCTTCCTCATTGCTGTTTCCTTAATTGTTTTGTTTGCCCAATCAAGATTTTTCACCCTGAGCTGAACCCCTGAACCCGAAGGACCGGTAGAGCATGCTTAGTGTAGCTCCTACCTTTTTAACTTATTTGGCATGGGTGACACCACCAAGAGCTAAAGCATAAAGCCCTGACTCCCCCCATCAAAGCTTTCAAGGTCATTGAAGCACTCAAGCCTCCAAGCCACAACAAGGTCATGGTCTTCTTGGAAGAGCAATAATACAGTCCTGATGAAAGCTCTCAGCCTGAAACATTGACTGCTCATTTCTCTCCATAGACTTGGTGAGCTCATTGAATATTTTCTGTGTGTTGTGTGTGTATTTTTAAAATCTCTGTCTCTGGGTTCCATACCTTCTTCCCCCATAACTTCCTCCGGTCCTTTTACTTCTCTTTCCCTTTCTGTTTTGGCATCAGGTACTTTTCCCGCATCCTTCACATTTGGCCACTGTTAATCTCATTTGTTTGCAGAAATAATCTATCACTTTGAACATCTGTGTGTGCCACTGTGTCCTGCAGTTCTGTTCAATATTATCAACTGCTGTGAATCGTTTGTAAGCAGAACGAAGCATGGAAGCTCTAGCAATGTATCATGCATTCAACATTACTTGAAGTATCACCAACAGATTTAAATAAGCAATATACATTTTACTTACAATTCTGGTTGAAAACTCTTGGAAGTTTCGAGTTCTGAGAAAATGGCAATTAATGCCTAGCTAGTTGTAAGTTATAAATTTGAGTTTGACGAATTAGGGGTATTGAGTGATCTGGAACGAATGCTAATGTTTGCATTGTAATAAGTTTATTATTTACAGTGGTGTTTTCTGTGGATTTTTGGTATGAATGATTGCCAAATGGCTAAAAAGTGTTTTTAACATAATTACAGGATATAAGCCCAATGAAGCTTTAAAGTCTGGTGATGAAGAGGCTTAGTCATAATACCACAATCCCATTGCCACATGCTGGGGATTGAAGGGATTGAGTGTGCGGTAGCCACAGATTTAGATCATAGAACATAGACACAAATGAAGAGTCTCGACACAAAGAACTTGAGGAAAACAACCACAGCATTTTTTCTCACCCTGTCACTCCAACAAACTTTTCAGAGAAGTAGAAGTGATCTTCAGAAACTGTTCCACCTATGGAAACTAGATGACAAAATTGTTATCACCTGAACCTCAATGGTAAAGATGCAGCATTTAGATGCTGCCTGAGCTTGCCTACATTTAGAGGCTGTCTTCCAATCTAACATTGATTCACTGACTAAAGGACATGGCCATTGGGCCTAGACTCAATATCCACATGACAAAGCATACCTACCAACCTATCCCTACTGTACCTCACTGTTCTCCAACTACAAAGGCTCTTAGTGGGACCTGGCAGAATGTGGACCATTTTCCATTTCTCAGGATTGACCTCTCTGTAAAGGCAGACAATAAAAGGATCTTCCATCATCTTCACTGCACCAGCAATGTCTTTGTTTGTTTGAGGAAATGGGCTGTGATAATTGACATCTCAGACTTACCATGATAATGATGGTATACCAAGCACTAGGGTTCTGCACCCATCAATACTTTTCTGTACCTTGACTATCTAAAGCAAGCATCTCAAGGATCTGGAAAATACAATTGATTCTTCCAAATTTATGAGAAGAATAAGTTAAGCAACATCTGTATCCTCCCCCAGACCAATATCCCTTGCACTCAATGCTTAATTACTCTGTTAGTTTTAGTGGCCTGACCATGTTATTTTTATACCTGACACCAACCTGAAACAGACACTCAATCCCAAAATCCATCATGACAAAGAGGTTATGAGATGAATAAAGGAAAAGCTTCAAGGATGCATTCAAAGACTCCTTGAAGAAATACAACCAACCCTTGATTGGGTGTCACTGGTCCATAACCATTCAAAGTGGAGAAGAATCACTTGGGATGGTATTGAGAGCTTTGAGTCCATTAATCCAAAACATCCAGAAACTCAATGCATCGCACATACAATGCTGAGGAACTCAGCAGGTCAGGTAGCATCAATGGACATTCCGGGCCTTCATCATGAAGAGCAGGGTTTTTTTCTTAGCTGAAGTTGTTGATTGTTTACTTCCCTCCATAGATGCTTCCTGACCTGCTGAGTTCCTCCAGCATTTTGTGTGTGTTTGCTCAAGATTTCTAGCCCTTGTTAAACCTAGTGCATCACTTCACAATTGATGCACCATCAATAACTCACTGCGATATAAAGGCAAGATATCAGCTTTTATTGACTGGAAGAAGGAACCAGCAGTGAGTGACCACCATACTACATCCTGGAGACTGAGAGGCCGGGCCCAGGCTCTGATCGCCTTTATACCTGGGTCTGTGGGAGGAGCCACAGGAGCAGTCAGCAGGGGGCGTGTCCAGACAGGCACACGTAGTTCACCACAACAATCCAACCTCCCCATCAGTCTCACTCTGCCTTCTCTGCGAAAGTTTGTGTTTTCTATTTTGAGTTTTTCACTGACCTGCGAGTCTAGGAAACCAGACTAGAAACTGATTATTTTCATTTCTGATGAACATCAGAAGAAGCAGAATACAGTGAGGTGACAGCAATAAAGTCAACTACTCTTGTGTCACAGATGCACCAGAATGGTAAGGCCCTCATTTATGTTCCCCGAGGGATGATTTGAAACAAATGAGTTGCTATGGTGTTATGATGGCTTTAAAGTTATTTTTATTACTGCCAGTTTTTTAAAAATATTTTCTTGGTAAGAAAACTTCTGAAGCCATATTCTCAATCTGCATTGATGGAATTTGAGTTCACTTTCCGATCATTTGTAGTACAGCAAACTTAATCAAAATGAAAATTAAAGATAAAGATTAGTTTTATTTGTCACATGTATATTGAAAATCAAGACATACAGTAAAATGCACCGTTTTGCACCAGCTACCAACGCTGTTCAAGGATTGTGCTGGGGGAAGCCTGCAAGTGTCACCACATATCCAAAGCCACCATACAGCAGCATGCCTACAACTTACTAACCTTAACCTTATCCGTACCTCTTTGGAACGTGGGAGGAAGTTGGAGCACCCAGAGGAAATCTGTGTAGTATGGAGAGAACATTCAAGCTCTTTACAGACAGCAGTGGAAATCGAACATCATTCACTGGCTCTGTAAAGTGAAATGCTAATTGTTATGCTACCATGCACTATGTTACTCATCAGCTGGAAACTGATGAGGAATAAGAATCTTCTTCTTATGAAAGTGGAGTTGTGGTTCGGGGTCATTTGTCAGAAAGAACCTGCCTCTGATTTCCACTTTCCCATCCTACAAAAGATAAGCTACTTTTAAGCAAGGAACTTACTTATCATGTGTGGTCAGAAAATTGCCTTTTCCATCTAACCCACGATGCAGTGATTGATAGCTTAAAAAAGCCCATTCCTTTTCACTTATGAGGAAGCTGAATCAAAGTAGAATGCTTTGTACAATTCCCATGTTAGGTTGGTACTAGCTAGATCTTGACACCTCAAGGCTTTCTTCTAATTTATTGCAAAAAAAAAAATTACCTCTGGGATTCTGTGATTGGAAAAAAAAAGTTAGTGCTGATGTATCCCCTTGGTTACTAGTCAATTATGATGGAAAGTGATGGCTTCATCAAAACTTCACTCTGGGGCATTCTCAGTCTAAGCTAACCTGCTAATAGTCACGACTTAGCTGGAAAGTAAAACAAGAACATACAGTTGAGAGCAGCTGTGCTCTGAAACTGGAGAGTATGTGAGGTATGAGTGGGTCAACTGCCATGAGATGTACTTAATATAGATAGCCGTAAGCACCTCTGCGTAAGATTAATTGTGCTAATCATCTCTTTCTTTCTATTGAGTACAACTCCTAATACTCAGAAATTCAACTTGGATCATTATTCTTATTATTTCTCAGCTATTTTTCAATTTATTTATTGAACGTGTCCTGTAGGTAGCTACCTTCAGTAAAATCTGTATTACCTGCGGCAGGGAGCATTGTGGTTGGTGCAATGCTTTACAGCGCCAGTAATCAGAGTCCATTTTCAATTCCAGCCGCTGCCTGTAAGGAATTTGAATGTTCTCCCCGTGGATGTGTGTGTTGCCTCTGGGTGCTCCAGTTTTTCTCCCAGATCTATAGGTTAGGGTTAGTACGCCAGGCATGCTATGTTGGCGCTGGAAGCATGGCAACACTTGTGTAGTGCTCCCAGCACGTCCTTGGATGTGTTGGTCTTTGACACGACGGATGGTTTTTACTGCATGCTTTGATATTTTGATGTACATGTGACAAATAAAGCTTTTTTAAAATCTTTAACTTTGATTTAAATTTGTAATGGCAGACATTGATTATAGATAAACTAAAGTACTCACCAACATTCCATGAGAGACCTTTGGATCTTACAAAAGAAACGGTTAAAAAGGAAGGCTGCAGCATGATAAAACTTTGTTAAAAAATTCTTCCCATTCAAAAGTAAGATTAACCCAAGGACACAATTCATACAAAGAATAAAAAGTATACTTTTTATAAAAAAAAATCAACACCCCCCTGGAAGTTTTCATGTTTTATTGTTTTACAACATTGAATCACATTAGATTTAATTTGGCTTTTTTGACACTGATCAACAGAAAAAGAGACTCTTTTGAATCAAAGTGAAAGCAGATCTCTACAAAGTGATCTAAATTAATTCACCCACTTTAATATGACACATCAAATCATCACTGGTGCAGCCAATTGGTTTTAGAAGTAACTTAATTAAATGGAGATCTGTTTTTGGAGACCTGTGTGCAATCAAGGTGTTTCAATTGATTGTATGCCTGTATCTGGAAGGTCCAACTGCTGGTGAGTCAGTATCCTGGCAAAAAGTACACCATGAAGACAAATAAAGGACTCCAAACAACTCCATGAAAAGGCACAAGTCAAGGGATGGATAGAAGAAAATTTCCAAGTCACTGAATATCCCTGGGAGTAGAGAAGTCTATCATCAAGAAATTGAAAGAATATGGCACAGCTTGCAAATCTGCCTAGAACAGACTGTCTCAAAAACTGAGTGACCGTGCAGGAAGGGGACTAGTGAGGGAAGCCACCAAGAGACTCTGGAGGAGTTACTAGCTTCAGTGGCTGAGATGGGAGAGACTGAATGTACAACAACTGTTGCCCGGGTGCTTTACCAGTCTCAGCTTTATGGGAGAGTGGCAAATAGAAAGCCACTGTTGAAAAAAAAACTCACATGAAATCTCAGCCAGGGTTTGCCAGAAGGCATATGGAAGGCTCTGAAGTCATCTGGGAGAAGGTGCTATGGTCTGATGAAACCAAAATTGAGCTTCTTGGCCATCAGACTAAATGCTATGTTTTGTGTAATGCAAACACCACGCATCATCAAAAACACACCATCCCTACCATGAAGCATGGTGGTGGCTGCAACATGCAGTGGGGATGCTTCACTGAATCAGGCTCGGAAGGCTTGAGAAGGGAGAGGGTAAAATGAATGCAGTAAAATACAGGGAAATCCTGGAGGAAAACCGAATGCAGACTGCAAAAGAACTGCAACTTAAGAGAAGATTTGTTTTCCAGCAAGACAATGACCCAAGCATTGAAAGGAAACAACAAAGTTTATGTCCTGGAGTGGCCAAGTGTCCAGACTTCAATCCATTTGAGAATTTTTGCTGGACTCGAAAAGGGCTGTTTATTCATGATTCCCATACGATTTGACGGAGCTTGAGCAGTTTTGTGAAGAAGAAAGGGGAAAAATTCAGTGCCCAGATGTGCAAAGCTGATAGAGACCTATCCACACAAACTCGAGGCTGTAATTGCTGCCAAAGGTGTATCTACTAAATACTGATTGAAGGGGATGAATACTTATGCAATCAATTATTTTTATTTTATATTTGTGATTAACTTCGATCATTTTGTAGAAATCTGTTTTCACTTCGACTCAAAAGGATCTTTTTCTGTTGATCAGTGTCAAAAAAAGCCAAATTAAATCCATTGTGATTCAATGTTGGAATGCAATAAAACATGAAAACTTCCAAGGAGGGGTGAACACTTTTTTTATAGGCACTGTATTAATCTGTTTTCTCTTCAGAGCTCCACAGGCTGATGGCAGAATTTCAACAGACTAGGAAAATCTTCAGGTATTGATGAACTCAAAGCTCTTCACCATCAAAGGATCCTTTCTCCAAAAATCAATGACCAAGTATTACTTAATTTAAAAATGCTTGTGCTTACAAGAAATAGCCTGTGTTCATAAGGGACTGTCACAAAGAAGGGTAGCATTGATCAATTGCCATGGGCACATTTCTTCATGTAAAAGGACTGGAGATAGGGAGGGTTGTGCAAGGAAATTGCAGAGCAACCTATACAAATGGGAATCAATTAATTCCATCACTTGGATGAGTTACATCCAGAATTAGAAGTGGGACTAAGTACATGGGAGTTCATGTCACAGTTAGGAGATAGAAGCTGATCAAGGGGGTTATAGCACTGAGGCTGACACAGGACAAGGAGCATTATTGTAATTGCTAGCATTTCATATACAATACTTCATTCAGTGGCTTCATTATCTGGTACCTCCTGTACCTAATATAGTGCCACTGAATGTATGTTCATGGTCTTCTGCTACTAGCCCATCCACTTCAAGTTCACCATGTGCATTCAGTGATGCTCTTCTGCACACCACTGTTTCAAAGCATGGTTATTTAAGTGACTGTTGCCTTCCTGTCAACTTGAATCAGTCTGTCAATTTTTCTCTGCATTCTCTCATTAACAAGACACTTTTGTCCACAGAACTGCCACTCACTGCACAAGAAAATCTGCAGATGCTGGAAATCCTGCTGAGTTCCTCCAGCAGTTTGTGTGTGTTGAAATTCACTGGAAGTTGCTTTTTGCACCATTCTCTGTGAACTCTAAAGACTGTTGTGCATGAAAATACCAGGTGATCAGCAGTTTCTGAGATACTCAAACCACCCCATCTAGCACCAGCCATCACTCCATGGCCAAAGTTACTTAGATCACATTTCTACCCAATTTGGATGTTTGGTCTGAACAATTACTGAACTGAATGACTATATCCGAATGCTGATATGCATTGAACTGCTGATTGATTGATTGATTGATTGATTGATTGATTAGATAATTACATTAACGAGCAGGTGTAAAAATGTAACTAGTAACGTATCCACTAAGTATAATTCTATAAGAGTTTGTACTTCCATGTCATTTCTTATGTGGAGAAGCACTGTCGATGTTTCGGGCCGAGACTCTTCATCAGGACATAGATAGATGCTATAGTTGCTGCCTGGCCTGCTGTGTTCCACCAGCATTTTGTGTGGATTATTTGAATTTCCAGCATCTGCAGATTTCCTCATGTTTGCTCATTTCTTATGTTATTGTTTTACATAAAGTAATGGGAATTGGTGTCAAGAGCAATGCGTGCAAAATGCAGAGGATCTCTTGTTTCAATATACAGTACATTTTGAAAAGGCTTTGAGTTGTGCTAGTTCAAGTGACTCGACTAGCTCTCTCCACTTCTGATGGAATACATGACAACTATCCACATTTTAAGAAAAATTTTTAGTAAAGGGTGCAAAAATAAATAATGCATATTTTGGTATTTGTTTATTACTGTGGAAGGTGAGATCTAAGCCATTTGTTAATATGAAATAGTAAGGCAGATACCCAAAAGTTTACACAGACAAAATGTGCAGGTCAGGCAGCTTCCATGGATATAGTCATTTCCAGCCAAGACCCGGCCAAGTCATTTCAGTCTATAGGACTGAAAAGGATGGGGAAGATGTTAGACTGAAAATGTGGAAGGAGAGGAAGGGGAATTTCTAGAAAATAAAGGGCTGGAGAGAAACGAATATATAGGAGTGGAGAGTGGAGAAAGGGAAAGAGGAGGGAACCTGGGGAAGATGATAGGCAGGTGAGAAGAATTAAGAGGCTGAAGTGGGAATAGAAGAGAGGAGTGTGGGGGGAAGGAATTTTTTTACCAGAAGGAGATATCAATATTCATGCCATCATGTAACCAAAAAGTTGATGGGATTAAAGTTGAAATTTTATAGCTTGAAATTGTGCAAGTCAACAAGTACTTGTAACTCATAGTCATACATTATGTCACAGACTTTCAAACATTAAACCAAGCCCTTCAGCCCAACTCATCTACTTGAGCAAGTCAAATTTGCCTGAATTTGACCCAAATTCCTCTAAACCTTTCCAAACCACATACCACATCTTTTAAATTGTACCTAACTCAACCATTTCCTCCAACAGCTCATTCCATATACCTGCCACCTCTGTGAAGACACCATACACCTCAAATCCCCTTTAATTCTTCATCCTCCTGCCTTACCCTATGCCTTAACCTTGTAAACTCCCCTATCATAGGAGGTTAAAAGATTTGGGTAGTGGGTTGGAAATACATGCAAGCCTACAGGCCACTCTTGGGCAAGGTATAGCACCTACTTAGTTCCCCGATCAGGGTCTCAAGAATCCATGGGAGAAGGTGGTGGATGGTCGTACGAGCAGCTGGAGGGTATCACTAGTACTGGTTCTGCCAGAACATTCGGATATGGCCCAAGTTTGGAGAGTGTGATACTGAAGCGGATCGACAGTTCACAGACATTAATGCAATCTTTGTAGAATTTTGAGAGAAAGGAAAACGTTAGCCACTTGGCCAACAGGGCCGTTTACTAAAACTCTTAGACTCAAACAATGTGACTGAAGGCAACATCTAAGTACGAAATGAATACCACTCGCCAGTTGAAATGATAGTCTTTCTCTCAGACAAGGACAAAGGTAAGCAGGGAGTGTAGCATTGCTGTGCTTTGCTCAAATCTCAATAAGTCTATGACAGAAAAGAGGGGGTGAAATAACACCATAATGAAACTGTAATTAGCTGGAACATGCATACTGTGCAGCCCACCTGAGGGGGTGCGTAGACCCCACAGCAAAGTCTGTGTCTGTGACAGGTTATGCAACCACTGACACCAGGCAGACAATCTCTGAACCGTATTGATGATGGCTGGGGTCACCTGCCTTGCAATGACACTGCCCAGAAGAAGGCAATGACAAACCACTTCTGTAAAAAAATCTGCCAAGAACATTCATGGTCAAAGTCCGCGATCACCTACGTCATACAACACGGCACATAATAATGATGATGATGATCGCAGGAGAAATACATTTGCTTCTGGAATACACTTCCAATTCAGATTGTCCTTATAACTCAAATGCTCCAGTTCAAATTATATCTTTGCTGAACCTACTCTGTCTTAGAGTAAAAAAGAGACAAGAATGGCTATCAGACCATTGGAAAATGATAGGTGGAAAATGGAAAATGGAAAATTGGAAAATGGAGAGGCGGTAAAGGAGGACAAAGAAAGGGAAGATGAACTCAAAAAGTAGTTTGTTTCAGTACTCACTGTTGAAGACACCAGCAGTATAACTGATATCCATGGCGTAGACAAGACTGTAGTTGCTATTACTAAGAAGAAGGTTCTTGATAAGTTGAAAGTTCTGAAGTTAGATAAATCACTTGGACCAGATGGACTTCACCCTAGAGCTACGAGGGAGTTAGATGAAGAAAGTGCAGAGACAATAGTAGTGATCTTTTAACAATCACTAGATTCTGGAATGGTTTTGGAGGACTGGGAAATTGCAGATATCACTCCACTGTTTAAGAATGTAGCTTGGCAAGAGAAATAAAGTTATAGACCTTAGTGGTTAGTAAGACTTTGGTGTCCATTATTAAGGATGAGATTTCAGGGTAGCAGCAGGCATATGACAAAATGGGCCAATGTCAGCATGATTTCCTAAAGGGGAAATGTCGGCTGCCAAATCAGTTGGAACGCTTTCAGGAAAAAAGCAGGCAGGATAGACAAAGGATATTCAGTAGATGTTCTTTACTTGGATTTTCAGAGGCTTTGACAAGATGCCGCACACGAGGCTACTAAACAAGATGAGAACACATGGTATTACAAGAGGGACATTAGTGTTAAGGAAGCAGGGAGTCTGTAGAAGGACTTATACGGATTAGGGGAATGAGCAAAGAAGTGGCAGATGGAATACAGTGTCAGGAAGGGTATCATTGTGTACTTTGGTAGAAGCAATAAGGCACAGGCTATTTTCTCACCAGGGAGCAAAGTCAGAAATCAGAGATGCAAAGGGACTTCGGAGTTCTCTTGCAGGTTAAATCGGAAGCAGAGTCAGCGATAAGGAAGGCAAATGCAAAGTTAGCATTTGTTTCCAGAACACTAGAATATAGAAGCAAGGATGTAATGTTAATGCTTTGTAAGGCATTGGTTATATCGTTCTTGGAGTTTTGGGCCACTTATCTAAGAAAGGATGTGCTAGCATTGGAGACCATCCAAAGGAGGTTTGCAGGAATGATCTAGGAATGAAATGGCTAATGTATGAGGAGTATTTGATGGCTCAGGGCCTGTGCACACTAAAATTTTGAAGAATGAGGGAAAGTCTCATTAAAAACTATTGAATATCGAAAGGTCTAGACAGAGTGGATGTGGAGAGGGTATTTCCCTTTGTGGAAGAGTCTACTGCCAGAGGGCACAGGTCAGAATATGATGATGTCCTTTTAGAAAGTAGATGAAAAAGGATGTGAATCTGTGGAGTTCATTGCCACCAACGTCCATGGAGGCCAAGTCACTGAGTACATTTAAAGAGGAGCCTGATAGTTTTTGATTAGTTAGGGCATCAAAGGCCATGGGAGGAAGACAGGAGGATGGAGTTGAGAGGGATAATGAATTAGTCATGATGGAATGGTGGAGCAGCTTTGATAGGCCAAATGGCCTTTTTCTGATCCAATGTCTTATGGTCTTATCATAAAAACATCCTTCATCTTCCTGTCCTATACCTATTCTTTTGATGAGGAGGCACTGCTTTCTGTGATGGAACTGTCAGCTTTGTAATGTTCCTCATTGTTAAAGGAGCATCACATGGCTATTGTTATTGTTGACAATTAATACTGTCATAACTCATTTAAAACATGACTCCAATGACTCAAAGCAGTTTAAGACATCCATGCCATTCTTGGACACAACCAATCAGTTACGAAGGGCTCACGATACAAATATAGTTCTTCACAAGTTCGTCATAGATTGTACCTTCTGAACTTTCTTTTGAAGCCTACTCTAATGATATCTTTCAGAATTACCCACCTGTGCATATCTATAGTGCCTTTGACAACTTCTGCATGCAGAAAGTTTTATCTTTTCCCCAGCTAATGTTTTCAGGAATAAAGCCTTTGAACAAGCAGTAAGAAGTTGAGGCACAGATGAGAATGCAGAAAATGATCAAGATGCGCAGAGATTGTCTTCACCTTAGATTGAAGGGAAGTCCTCCTGCTAGCAGGGGCAATCTGCAAGTTGTTTCTGCTGAAATTTTAAAGGAAATGAAAGAAAAATCTATTTGTGGAAATGCATAAGCTTGAGTATTTGAATTAAAGATCAATAAGAAACATTTCCTTTCCATCCCCTTCTCAGATTCCTTTCCCATCAATATTCTGCCAACAGCAGAGAGTCTGTAAATATCAAGCATCTGCACCAGGAGCTCAATACACAGGCGCCTTATTAATGGTTTAAAATTGCTTGGCTCCCTCTTGCGTCACAGCAGTGCTGTCAGGAAGCAGCTCTGAAGTTTGGCAAAATGTAGCAAAGAGTACTTCATTAGTGAATAAAGTGAGACTGTATGACAGTAATTCCTCGATCATCTTTTACATTCTTTTGCTGATAATGGTGATGTTGTATTTCATTGAAAGAAAAAAAAACACATTACTGAAAACTGTTTGCACACTCAAACTATCCCACAGATGTGGAGGGATTTCTTACCTTGAAAGCTGCAACCCCGATCTGTAGTTTGATCCACTGGTTGTAGATAAAGGTGAGGTGGAGAAATCATTGCTGCTGATGTAGAGACTTATCTTTGGCAGTAAAGGTTTAGGAGTTAGGGAGAGATACAGCATGGAAACAGGCAATAATAAACTAATTCCAGTTACACTAATCCTGCATTAATCCGATTTTTATTCTTCCCACATTTTCATCGATTTCCTCCAGATTCTACCACTCACTTACACACTTCAGGCAATTTAACAGGTGTCTTAACTTACTAAACTGCCCATCTTTGAGATTTGAGATGAAACTGGAACGCCCGGTCAAAACCCACACAGTCACAGGCACCAGCACAATAACAAAGTGTTTACCATAATGTCCTAGTGACCCAATTCAATGCTGGCACTTTCTGTAACACGGTCGTATGTTCTCCCTGTAATCACATGATGACAGGTCCTTCTTCAGCTCCAGTGCCCTGGTTTCCTCCTGCATTCTGAAGATGTACGGGTTAGTAGGTTAATTGGAATTACACATGGTGTAATATGGCAGTGCAGGCTTGTTGGACTGAAAGGGGCTGTTACCTTGCTGTATCTCTAAATAAAGTAAGATAAAAATAAACATGCAAATTCCTCAGAGGCAACAGCCAAGGTCAGGATTGAACTTAAATATCAGGCAATGTGAGGAAGCAGCTCCATGTGCTGTATCACTGTGCTGTTTCACTCTTCTCTTGGTAAAACTGTACCTAACTCCCACCACAAGCACTCTTTACTTCCTCTGCAATAAAGCATGTATGAAGAAACCAAAGGGAATAACATTTGAGAATTACAGGAAAAAAGTTTACAATAGAACACAAGATGAATGAAGAAGTTCAGGTGTAAAGGATTTGTCTGTAGCACCAGGCTCAAGGTTAGCCTTTTTGGGTCAAATTTGACCCATTTTGATATTTGACAGCAGTAAAAACACTCTAAATGCCACTTTTTTTAGCCAAAATTTGATGACTTTTCCTGAAGTGACCCAAAATGCACAAAAATGAAAATATTTTAAAATGTTATATTTTTGTACAGGTGCTATAAATTTTTGTACATTGAAGCTGTTCCGGGTCAAATTTGACCCATATCTATTGGAATGGATTTTAGATTTCTGAAACACTAATCACCCATTTATTAATGTCAGATCGGCTATTTATACATTCTAAATAGTAGATCTGTGGTTCAAAATTTGGTATAGACACTTGTTATGAGGGGATTTTTGGGCCAAATCAAAGTTGACCCAGACCATACTGTGAAGGTATAGAAGATGAACAGTATGTAAGTGTTGGAGCATTATAATCAGATAAGGAAAAGTGGATATGACATGTTCTATGTGTGGACCCATGCATGCATCTAAGTGTGGATCTACAGTGTGTGGACCTACACACTTTGCCTCAAGGGTATTGGTCACATCTTCAGGCTTTCCAAATTGCTGTACAGATAATGGTCTATTTGTGAGAAGAGAAGATAAACTAGCGCATAACAAAAGAAAATGCAATAAAGCTTCAGTGGAGAATGAACACCCTGGGACCTGCTGGTCTGTTTCAGTAAATATCACAAGAAAACTTGGAACACTGGTTAATCTGTGTGTTGCAAGATTCCACTTTTACCAGGATTGTGTCAGGCTGAGTAAACATTCTGTAAAGTACTCTCAAATGTAAACTTCAGTAAAAACAGAGTTAAAGTGTACAAGAGCAAGAAAATTATGCAGAACCTCAATAAATACTGGCTTGGCTAGACGAGAGGTGTTGCAGCCAGTTCTGGAGACTTGAAGATGTTGCAAGAACATGGCGGTGGAACAAAACCAAATGCTGAACACGGGCGTGGAGGCCAAGTCAGGAGGCATTATGGTCATAGCGAGCATGGAATTGGTGCCAAGGGAGTCTTTATCTGGAGTCTTGGTTGTAGTAGAAAATTCAGGAATGATGCTAGACTTGGAACTGATAGTCCCAAGAACCATGGAATGAGGTTACTCATACATGAGTCATCACAGGGTTTTTATACTGCATTTGCTGATGGAAAGCGGGCGTTTGTAGTTAGTGGAACCTGAGATTGATTGGAAACTAAACAAGATGATTGAGGCCCAATTTCTGAGGTAAATAGCCAGGTGGGCGATTACCAGAAAGGACCATGGCAGCAGAAGGTCATTCACTAGAATAGTCCCAATGATGTGAAATGAGGTTAGACTGGAGAAGCATTGGTAGTTCTCCTAGCAAAGGTTTGAAGGGAGGTTTCCAAGAAGTGTATAAGATCATAAAATTAGATGTTTTAAAAAGTCAAGTAGGGAAGGAAAAAGGTCGGGGAGTGGCATTGGTAATCAGGAATAGTATCACAACTGCAGAAAAGGAGAACCTCGTGGAGGGATTGCTACTGAGTCAGTTTCAGTAGAAGTCAGAAGTAGAAAGGGAGCAATCACTATGATGGGATTATTCTATAGTCAGCCCCCCCCCCACCCCACAGCAACAGGGATACTGAGGAATATACTAAGACGCAGGTTTTGGAAAGGTGCAAAAATAACAGGATTGTTGTCATGTGTAACTTCAACTTCTCTAGTACTGATTGACACCCCTTTTGTGCAAAAAGTTTAGGTTGGGCAGAATGTGTTAGGTGTGTCCAGGAAGGATTTTTGACACAATGTGTAGGGCCAACAAGAGGAGAGGCCATACTTAATCCAGAGCTAGGCAATGAGCTAGGTCAGGTGTCAGATAGATTAGTGAAAGAGCATTTCAGAGTCAGTGACCACAACTATCTGACTTTTTCAATAGCCTTAGACAGGGAAAATAGCAGATAGTATGAAAAATTATTTCAATGGGATGGGGAAATTATGGAAACAGAAATGTGCACATTGTTGAGGGAGCACTTACATGGGGTTCTAGAGAAGTTTGTTCCATTGAGTTAGGGAAAGGATAGTATGATTAATAAATAATGTGGAAACTAGTGAAGTGGAAGAAATAAAATTACTTAAGGTAAAAAAAAATGATCAGATAGGGTTCTAGAAAGTTACAAGGTAGCCTGGAAGGAGCTGAAGAATGGACGTAGGAGAGCAAGAAGGTGCATGAGAAGGCCTTGATGAATAGGATAAAGGAAAATACCTACGGCATTCTATACACATGTGAAGATCAGAAAGATGGCTGGAATGAGAGTAGGACTGACCAGGGATAGAAGACAAAACATATACCTGAGTCGGAGGAGTTAGGGAAGGCCCCTAATGAATACTTTGCTTCAGCACTCACTAATGAGAGGGTCCTTGATGTACGGGTCCTTAAGGACAAAGTAAAATAGGCTAATATACTAGAACATGTTGATTTTAAGTAAGGGGGGTGCTAGAACTCTTGAAAAATATTAGGATAGATAAGTCACTGGAGCTGGATAGGATGTACCGCAGGTTATTTTGGGAATTGAGGGAAGAGATTGATGCACCTTTGGCAATGATCTACGCATCCTAACTGGCCACATGGGTAGAATTAGATGATTGGAGGGTGGCAAATGTTACTCCTTTATTCAAAAAGGGGGAGTAGAGATAACTTTGGGAGATATAAATCAGTGAGCATTACTTCAGTGGTGGGAAAACTATTGAAAAAATTCTTAGAGATAGGATTTATGAATATTTGGAGAAACACAGTGCGATTAGAGGTAGTCAACATTGTTTTCTGAGGGCTAGGTCATGCCTCACAGGCCTGATAGAATTTTTTGAGGAAGTCACAAATCACATTGATGAATCTAGAGCAGTGGATGTAGAGTATATGGATCTTAGTAAGGCATTTGATAAGGCTCCCCATTGTAGGCTCACTCAGAAATTCAGATGGCATGGTATCCAGGGACACTTGGCTGCATGGATTCAGAACTGGCTTGCCCATAGAAAGCAGAGGGTGACTGTAGCTGGAGCAGACTCTGCCTGGAGCTTGGCAACCCTTTGTGTTCCACAGTGATCTGTTCTGGGATTCCTGCTCTTTGTGACTTTTATAAACGACTCGGATGTGGAAGTGGTGGTGTGGATTAGTAAGTTTGCAGATAACTGTACATGAACTCTACTAAGAGGGATTTCTCACAGGTTGGCGGTGGTTATTTAAAAAAGGAGCTTTGAGAGCATTTCTCTATTGTACGTGGCCTGTCAGCGGCTATAACCGGAGCACCAATCGCAGTTGGATAGCAGGGAAGGTTCAGGCATAAAAGGGAGACACTGCCTAGTGGAGTGGTCATCGACGGATTGACCTGAAGCAGAGAGGTAGGGCTATGGCTCATTCGGGCTTCAGCAAGGTAATTGGGTAAGTGGACTTCGCTTTTTTTTCTTTCCATTTTTTTTTAAGAGGAAAAAAGAGCATGGCTGTAGGGTTTTTCAAAAGCAAACACAAGGAAATCGGCAGATGCTGGAAATTCAAGCAACACACACGAAATGCTGGTGGAACACAGCAGGCCAGGCAGCATCTATAGGGAGAAGCACTGTCGACGTTTCGAGACCCAGGTCTCGGCCCGAATCGTCGACAGTGCTTCTCCTTATAGATGCTGCCTGGCCTGCTGTGTTCCACCAGCATTTTTTGCGTGTTGTCTGTAGGGTTAGTACTTTGCTCTAGGTGTCAGATGTGGGAATGCTGGGAATCTTCCAGTCTCCGAGATGGCCACATCTGCGCCAGGAGCACTGAGATGCAGCTCCTGAGAGACCATGTTAGGGAGCTGGAGCTGCGGCTTGATGACCTACAGCTTATTAGGGAAAGTGAGCAGAAGATAGAGAGGAGCTACAAGGAGCTTGTTACCGTGAGGCTGCAGGACTCAGGAAGAGCTCAGATAGTAAAGAGCATCCCTGTGGCCATTTCCTCAGTTATCGTTATCTCGTTTTGGATGCTGTTGAGGGGCAGTGACCTGACGGAGGACGATCATGGTGATTAGGTCTCTGGCACTGAGCCTGAGCCTGGTTCCAGGGTTCAGAAGGGAGAGAAGAAGATGAGGAATATGGTAGTAATAGAGGATTCCATAGTGAGGGGAACAAACAGGAGGTTCTGTCAGCCTGATGGAGATACCCTCATGATGTGTTGCCTCCCAGGTGCCAGGGTACAGGATGTCTCAGATCGGATGCAGAGTATTTTGAAGGGAGAGGGTGAACAGCCAGAAGTCTTGGTACACATTGCTACCAATGACATAGGTAGAAAAAGGGAGGACGTCCTGGAGAGAGTATTCAGGGAGTTGGGTAGGAATCTGAAAAGCAGGACCTCCAAGGTAGTAATCTCAGGATTGCTATCTGCGCCACATGCTAACAAGTGCAAGAACAGCATAATCAGGCATATTAATGAGTGGCTGAGAGACTGGTGTAAGGGGCAGAGCTTCGGGTTCCTGGATCACTGGGGCATCTTCTGGGTTAGGTACGACCTGTACAAAAAGGATGGGTTACACCTGAACCCAAAGGGGTCCAATATCCTAGCAGGCAGATTTAACAGAGCTGTCAAGGAGGGTTTAAACTAATTTGACAGGTGGTTGGGAGCCAAAGTGATGGGGCTGAGGGAGGGGAAAATAGAAATAAATCAAAGATAGCATGCAATAGAGATGATAGATAGGGCAGGAAGGAGATGAGGCATAATCAGAGCCAGTGGGATGAGTTGCAGGACAACAGGTGTGGTGCAGTTAAAACAGAAAGCAACAAATACTGGACTGAGAGTGTTGTGTTTGAATGCACGCAGCATAAGAAATAAAATGGATGATCTTGAAATTCAGCTACAGATTAGCAAGTATGACATTGTGGCCATCTCTGAACCTTGGCTGAAGGATGGCTGCCATTGGGAGTTGAATGTCCAAGGATATACAGTGTTTCAGAAAGATAGGTCAGTAAGCAGAGAGGGTGGAGGGGCCCTGTGTATAAGAAATAATATTAAATCATTAGAAAAAGATGACATAGGATTGGAAGGTGTAGAGTCCCCATGGGCTGAATTAAGAAATGACAAGGGTAAAAGAACCCTATTGGCAGCTGTATGTAGGCCTCCAAACAGCAGCCGAGATGTGAATTACAAATAATCCACAGAAGATTGAAAAGGCATGTCAGAAGAACAATGTTATGATAATCGTTGGGGATTTTATCATGAAACTGGATTGTGAAAACCTGGCCAGTATTGGACCTCAAGAGAGAATTTGTAGAATGTCAAAAGGATAACTTTTTAGAACAGCTTGTAATTGAGTCCACTAGGGAATCGGCAGTGCTGGATTGGGTGTTGTGCAATGATCTGGAGGTGATAAGGGAGCTTAAAGGTTAATGAACCCTTAGGGAACAGTGATCGCAATATGATAGTACTCATGTTGAAATTTGAGAAGGAGAAGCTAAATTCCAATGTGTCAATATTTCCATGGAATAAGGGAAATTACAATGGCATGAGAGGGGAACTGCCCAAGGTTGACAGGAAAGGGACACCAACAGGAAGGTCATCAGAGCAGCAATGGCTGGAGTTTCTGCAAAAAATGAGGGGAGTGCAAGGCAGATATATTCAAAATAAGAATAAATTTTCAAATGGAAGAAGGACACTACCATGGCTGACAAGTGAAGTCAGAGCAAAGTAAAAGCAAAAGAGAGGGCATACAAGGAAGCCAAAGCCAGTGAGAAGACAGACGATTGGGAAGCTTTGAAAAAAATTTACAGAAGGAACCTAAGAACATCATTAGGAAGGAAAAAATGAACTATGAAAGGAAGCTGGCATCTAATATCAAAGAAAACAGTAAAAGCTTTTTTAAGTACATAAAGGGTAAAAGAAATTTGACGGTAGATATAGGGCCAATAGAAAATGACACTAGAGATATTATAATGAGAGACGCAGAGATGGCAGAGGAACTGAATGTATATTTTGCATCAGTCTTCACAGTGGAAGACATCTGCAGTATACTGGACATTCAAGAGTGTCATTGTATGTGCAGTGAAAATTACGACTGAGAAGGTGCTCAGGAAGCTTAATAGTCTGAGGTGGATAAATCTCCTGGAGCTGACGGAATACACCCTTGGGTTCTGAAGGAAGTAGCTGGAGAGACTGCGGAGGCACTAACAATGATCTTTCAAGAATCGATAGATTCTGGCATTGTACTGGATAACTGGAAAATTCCAAATGTCTCTGCTATTTAAGAAGGGTGGGAGGCAGCAGAAAGGAATCTATAGACCTGTTAGACTGACATCAGTGGTTGGGAAGTTGTTGGAATCAATTGTTACAGATGAGTTTACTGAATACCCAGAGGCACATGACAAGATAGGCCAAAGCAAGCATGGTTTCCTAAAAGGAAAATCCTGTCTAACTAAACTATTGCAATTCTTTGAGGAAATTACAAGCAGGGTAGACAAAGAAGAATGTGGAAGCCATAGAAAGGGTGCAGAGGAGATTTACAAGGATGTTACCTGGATTGGGGAGTATGCCTTATGAGAATAGGTTGAGTGAATTCAGCCTTTTCTCCTTGGAGCGAAGGAGGATGAGAGGTGACCTGATAGAGGTGTACAAGATGATGAGAGGCATTGATCATGTTGGTAGTCAGAGGCTTTTCCGGCAGAAATGGTTGCCACAAGAAGACGCAGGTTTAAGGTGCTAGGTACAGAGGAGATGTCGGGGTAAGTTTTTTACTCAGAGAGTGGTGAATGCGTGGAATGAGCTGCTGGCAACGGTGGTGGAGGTGGATACGATAGGATCTTTTAAGAAACTTTTAAGATAGGTACATGGAGCTTAGAAAAATAGGGGGCTGTAGGTAAGCCTAGTAATTTCTGAGGTAGAGACATGTTTGGCACAACTTTGTGGCTGAAGGGTCGGTATTGTGCTGTAGGTTTTCTATGTTCTATAAGCAGATGCAGTTGATACAGTGTACTTGGATTTTCAGAAGGCTTTTGACAAGGTGCCGCACATGAGGCTGCTAAACAAGATAAGAGCCCATGGAATTCCAGGAGAGTTACTAGCATGGTTTTTAGCATTAAGTGATCAGAAAGTGGGAATAAAGGGATCCTGTTCTGGCTGGCTGCCGGTTACCAAAGGAGTTCCACAGGGGCCGGTGTTGGAACGCTGTCTTTTATGACGTATGTCAATGATTTGGACTATGGGATTAATGGATTTGTGGCTAAATTTGCCAATGATACAAAGATATGAGGAGGAGCAGGTAGTGTTAAGGAAACACAGAGCCTAAAGAGAGACTTAGACAGTTTAGAGGGATGGGCAAAGAGGTGGCAAATGAAATAAGATGTTGAAAAGTGTATGGTCATGCACTTTGGTGGAAGAAATAAATGGGCGGACTACTCAAGAGATTTTGCAGATGCCAGAAATCCACTGTGACAGATACAAAATGCTGGAGCAACTCAGCAGGTCAGGCAACAGGTGGTGTGATGGCATACGCCTGTCTTGAAGGACAATGGAGTGTGTGCTACGGGTCAAGCCTGGGCAGAGGTATGGAGATCCTAGGATGCTCAGTTGTCAAGATCCTCCTCTCGGCCTCACTGGTGTAGTCCAGAGGAAAACGAAGCAGAACATTTGACACCAGCTTAGTTGCAGGAGCTGCCAGCAGCATGTTTAGTGATATCCAGCCATCTGAGGTGTTCTACTCTGGATTTTCTGTCTTGGTTTACTCCTACAGCCTTCATCTCTTCTGAGGCTGCCCACTGGGCAGTGGGGCTATTTACCCATAGCTGGGCAGCATCTATGGAAAAGAGTAAGCAGAGTCCTTCATAAGGGCAGGAAAGAAAGGAGGAGAAAGGCGGAATAAGAAGGTGGAGGTAGGGTAAAGAGTACAAGCTAGAAGGGGGTAGGTGAAGCAGGATGGGTGGGGAGAAGGGAAGAGGTGAGAAGCTGAGAGGTAACAGTAGAACAGGTAAAGGGCTAAAGAAGAATGAATCTGATAGGAGAGGAGGGATCATGGGAGAAAGGAAAGGAATGGATCAGGGGGCTATAATGGGCAAGTGAGGAGAAGAGAAGAGGTAAGACTGGGGAATGGAAGAAGGAAGGGAGAATGGGAAAAATAACTGAAAGTTAGTGAATTCGATATTGATGCCATCAGGTTGGAGGCTACTCAAACAAAATATGAGGTGTTGCTCCTCTGACCTGTGAGGTGGCCTCATTGTGGAAAGAGTAGGCCATGGACCGACAGGTTGGAATGGGGATGGGGACTGGATTCGGGGACTCGAATCTACTTTGGGTCTTGCAAATGTAGGGGAGACCACATGGGGAGCACCAGGTACTGTAAGCAACCCCAGCAGATTGACAGGTGATTGCCTGAACTGGAAGGATTGTATGGAGCCCTGAATGGAGGTGAGGGAGGAGGTGAATTGCTGGGTGTAGCACTTCTGCTGCTTGCTGGGAGAAGTGCCAGGAGGGAGAAATGAATAGACAAGGGAATAATGGGGAGAGTGATCCTTGCAGAAAGCAGAGAGTTGGGGGAAATAAAGATGGCAGGATCCTTTTGAAGATGTTGGAAGTTGCAGAGAATAATGTTCTGGATGTGGAAGCTAATAGGATGCTTGAAAACATCAAGAGGAACTCAATCCCTTTTGAGCCGGTGGAAAGCTGGATGTCCAGAAAATGGAGGAGATGCAGTTGAGGGCAGCATCAATGACAGAGGAAGAGAAACTATGTTCTTTGAAGGAGGACATCTCTGACACTCTGGAAAAGAAAGCCTCATCATGGGAACAGATGTGGCAGAGACGAAGAAACTGAGAAAAGAAAATGGAATTGCTACAGGTGACAGGGCGGGAAGAAGCACAGTTAAAATAGCTGTGTGAGCCAATGGATTATAAAAGATATTGCTAGACAGTTTGTCCCCAAAGAAAGAGACAGAAATATTGAGAAAGAGAAGTCAGATGTTAGAAATGGACCAAGCGAATTGAAGGCCAAGATGGAAGTTGGAGGAAGTGTGGGGTTACTGAATGACGAGGTGCTGATAAGAATTTTATGGGCTGAATGTCTTTCTTCTGCACATTAATGGTTATTGAACTCTCACTCCTTTGAAATAAAAGGGAAAATATAATCAGTGGCACTAAGGCATTAAGCATTTAGCAGGGGCAGGAAAAGCTGGCAGGGTTATTATGTACCCATGATAAAGCAAACCTCAGCTCCTTCCGGTGAATATTGTGGAGGAAGGTGAGGAACTGAGCAATGAACTTCCTTTGCACACTTTTTCCGAACTGCTATCAGTGTTGGTAAAGTTTACCTTTTACTTAAAACACAAAAAATGCTCCTCCCCCTTCCCTGTCTTCATTTGCCTTCTGTCCTCTCCTATCAGAAGCCCCTCTCCAGCCCTCTATCTCTAGCATCAATTGACTTCCCAGCTCTTTATTTCACCCCTCCTCCCGATTTCACCTCTCCCCTACTACCTTGTATTTCTTCTTCCCCTCCTCCTCCTCCCCCACCTTCTCATCTTTTTTCTCCAGTTCTGATGAAGGGTCTCAGCCTCGAATGATGATGTTTACTCTTTTCCGTAGAGTCATCAATGTAGTGCAGAAAGTTGGGGAGCATTGCCTGGCCTTCTGAGTTCCTCCAGCATTTTGTGTGTGTTGCTTGGATTTCCGGCATCTGCAGATTTTCTCTAGTTTCTTATTTTATGTTGGTGCCTTAATATACGAGTTGCTTTTGAACACAGCACAGAGATTTGCAGTCTAAAGGTAGCACTTGCAGTTCCAAGTCAGAAGGCTGTTAGTACAAGTTGCACATTTGGGACTGTGGTGAACTATGTGCCTGTCTGGACACGCCCCCTGCTGACTGCTCCTGTGGCTCCTCCCACAGGCCCCTGTATAAAGGCGATCTGAGGCCTGACGCTTGGCCTCAGTCTCCAGGACATAGTATAATGGACACTCACTCCTGGTTCCTTCTTCCAGTCAATAAAAGCCGATATCTCGCCTTACGTCTCAGTGTGAGTTATTGATGGTGCATCAGGGACATAAAAAAACATTATATCTTTTAATCAAGAATGACATTCTTCTGCAGTGCTAAGCAAATGTTTCTGTTCCAGAGCTGTATTCCTTCAGAAGTATATAGCAATCTCATGGCATTATTCAAAGTGGAGCAGGATCATTTGCCAAGATACCTTAGCCAATATTTCTTGTGCTTCCATTATTAAAATATCAATTGCTTTATCATTGTCATTTGTGGCAGAGTCCTCAAAGCAAATGGCTGACCACATTTCCACTGTAGTGAGCCAAATCTCAAATAACAATCAGTTCTGGTACAGGAAGGAGACAGAGAGCTTAATAATAAGGTGTCAGGACAACCCTCCTTCATTTTCAGCAAAACAGATGAGCTAGTCATAGACATCAGGAGGGAATGTGTTGCACATGCTGCTTTCTACTTTAACAGTGGTGTAGGTTAAGAAGGTTGAGTACTTCAAGTTCCTAGGAGTGAACCATTACCAATAACCTATCTGTCATGACCAAGAAAGGTCATCAATGCCTTTACATCCTCAGGAGGCTAAATAAATTTGGCATGTCCCCATCAACTCTTGCTAATTTTTATCAATGCACCATAGAAAGCATCCTATCTGAATACATGTCGGCTTGGTATGGTAAATATTCTGCACATGACTGCAAGGATCTGCAGGACACAGCTCAGCACATCACAAAAACCTGCCTCCCCTCTGTGAACACTGTCTTTACTTCTCACCCCCTTGGTGAAACCGCCAGAATGATCAAGGATCCCCTCCCACGCTGAACGTTCTCTCTTCGCCCTTCTTCCATCAGCAGAAGGTACAAAAGCCTGAACACTCATACCACAGGCTCAACGATAACCTTCACCTCTCTTTTATGAAACTATTAAATACTTCCTTAGTACGATAAATTGGATTCCTGACATCATGATTGACATTATTATGATAGTACACCATATTGCTCACCTGCAATGCACATTTTTATTTGCTTTTACGCTTTACACTGCATAGTTATTGTTTTATCTTGTTTTACCTCAAGCACTGTGTAATTATCTGATCTGTATGAACAGTTTGCAAGACCAACTTTCACTGTGTCTTGGTACATGTATCAATTAACCAATTCCAATTCCCCTTTCCTACATTGCCACAATCGTGACTGTACTTCAGAAGAATCCAATTGGCTTTGCACTTTGTGAATTTATGTGAGATGTAAGTCCTACCTTTGCAGGAGGATTCTTGTTTCCTGAGCTTACTGCTATTGATTTCAAATCCACTGCTAGTCATGATCACTTAATCACAGCATTAAACTAAATGTAAGTCTAAATTGGCAGATTTCCACAGAAAGGCCACAGGCAGCTGCTCATATCGAGGCCTTCCGTGGTTGGGGTTGACTGTGGATGTTGTGTCTCAGCTGTCTACGAGGTGTAAGCCAGAGGAGTGTGATATAGAGAGCAAAGAGTTGCCTCTCCACACAGCTGATTAACCCAAAGGAATGGCAGAAACTGATGGAGTTTGGCATAGTGGCCTCACGAGAGCTGCCAGTCAGCACTGAATTCAATATAGGACTGCCTTAGGGTCTCCAGCTCCAGATTCAGGCTCAGGCCTTGGTCCCAAAGCCTTCCCCATGTGTGGGTGTAGCAGCAGAGGTTTGACATCAGAGTTTTCCTTCCCCTGGGTGAGCTGCCAGGACTGATGAGCCGAATCTGTCTGAAGTGACTGGTTTTAAGGCACCAGTAGCCTGCCTTTGCCCCTACTCCTGTCAGCAGAAATTATTCCACCCGGCTTAATAGGCATGCCACACAGGAAGGCCAGGAGCTGGACTTGGCTGCCAGAGTCTATTTGGGAAGTATGCCACTGGGAGCATTTAATAAGAAGTGGGAGATAATACCCATGGCCATTCCCAGTTGTAACAACCTTAAGGAACTGAAAATACAAATATGTCACCAAAATAACAAAATAATAACAATATATAAATAAGTAATAAATAATATTGAGAACAAGAGTTGTATGATCTTTGAAAGTGAGTCCATAGGTTACAGAATCAGGACAGTGTTGAGGCGAGTGATGTTATCCACTCTGGTCCAGGAGCCTGAGTCTGGACCTGGTGTTCTAAGGGAGTCCTATACTGAATTCAGTGCTGATTGGCAAACTGTTCCTGAACCTGGTGGAGTGGGACCTCCTTCCTGATGGCATCAGAAAGAGGAGAGCATGGCCTAGATTATGATGCTGCTTTCTTGTGGCAGCTCCTTTGTAAGTGTACTCATTGATGGAGAAGGCTTTATCTATGTTGGACTGGACTGTATCCACTACCTTTTCTAGGCATTTCCATTCAAGTGCATTGGTGTTTCTATACTGGGCCATGATGCAATCAGTCAGTATATTCTCCACTATACATCTATACAAGTTAGTCAAATTTTGAGATGACATGCCAAATCTTTGCAAGTCGAGGTGTCATCCTCCTTTAATCAATCATCAGCTCTTTGGTTGTGCCAAATGTTCAATCTCCCTTTTATATGCTGAACCAGGAGGTACGTCATCTTCTGAAGGATACAGTTGGAGCATTCAAGTCCGGTGACCCAGGCCTGTAGCAGAGAATCAGGTATGATTTGTGGAGGGCTATTTCAAGGGCGAAGAAACTATTTCAAATGAGGTTGGAGGTGACATTGGATGCACGACAACTCTGGCAGGGTTTGTAAGACATTACTTCCTACAAAGTGAAACCCAATAGTATGAATAGCAGCGATGCTTTACTAGTAGATGAACTCAATGCTTTCTATGCCCTCTTTCAAAGGGAGAACACAACTACAGCTGTGAAGATCTCTGCTGTATCTGATAACCCTGTGATCTCTGTCTCAGAGGCTGATGTTACACTGTCTTAGGGAGGGTGAACACTCGCAATGTGGAATGTCCCAATGGAGACCTGGTAAAGCTCTGAAAACCTGTGCCAACGAACTGGCAGGGCAATTACAGGACATTTTCAACCTCTCACTGCTATGGGCGGAAGTTCCCACTTGCTTCAAAAAGGCAACAAGTATACCAGTGCCTAAGAAGAATAATGTGAACTGGCTTAATGACTAACACTCGGTTACACTCACATCTACAGTGATGAAATGCTTTGAGAAGTTGGTCATGACTAGAATGAACTCCTGCCTCATCAAGGACCTGGACCCACTGCAATTTGCCTATTACCACAATGGGTCAATGGCAGATGCACTCTCAATGGCTCTTCACATGGCTTTGGATCACCTGGACAATATAATATCAGGATGCTATTTATCAACTATAGCTCAGCATTTAATACCATCATTCCCACAATCCTGATTGATAAGTTTCAGAACCTGAGCCTCTGTACCACCCTCTGCAATTGGATCCTCACCGTCCTAACTGGAAGACCACAATCTGTGTGGATTAGTGATAACATCTCCTCGCTGACAATCAACACTGGCTCACCTCAGGGGTGTGTGCTTAGCCCACAGCTCTACTCTCTGTATACACTTGACTGTGTGGCTAGGCATAGCTCAAATACCATCTATAAATTTACTGACGATACAACCATTGTTGGTAGAATCTCAGATGGTGACGAGGGGGGCATACAGGAGTGAGATATGCCAACTAGTGGAATGGTGCCGCAGCAACAATGGTGCCGCTGGCACTCAACTTCAGCAAGACGAAAGAGCTGATTGTGGACTTCAAGAAGTGTAAGACAAAGGAACTCATACCAATCCTCATAGAGAGGTCAGAAGTGGAGAGAGTGAGCAGTTTCAAGTTCTTGAGTGTCAAGATCTCTGAGGATCTAACCTGGTCCCAACATATCGATGGATTTAAAGAAGGGATGTTATAAAGAAGGCAAGACAGCAGCTATACTTCATTAGGAGTTTGAAGAGATTTGGTATGTCAATAAATACATTCAAAAACTTCTATAGATGTACCGTGGAGAGCATTCTGACAGGCTGCATTACTGTCTGGTATTGGGGGTCTACTGCACAGGACCGAATGAAACTGCAGAGGATAGTAAAGTTGGTGAGCTTCGTCTTGGGCACTAGCCTACAAAGTCCCCAGGAAATCTTCAAGGAGTGGTGTCTCAGAAAGGTAGCATCCATTATTAAGGACCTCCAGCACCCAGGGCATGCCCTTTTCTCACTGTTGCCATCAGGTAGGAGGTACAGAAGCCTGAAGGCACACAGTCAGCAATTCAGGAACAGCTTCTTCCCTTCTGCCATCCGATTCCTAAATGGACTTAAAACTCTTGGACACAATCTCAATTTTTTAATATATAGTATTTCTGTTTTTTGCACAAGTTAACAAGTTTGACATCACCTGATTCTGATCCTGATTCACCACCTCCTTTGGTATGGTGAACAGCACTTGTGTCGTCAGCAAAAAGTAAATATGGTTTTGCTTCTGTACTTAGCTTCACAGTCATAAACATAAAGCGAATAGACCAGGGAGCTAAGCACACAGCCTTGTCGTGCACCGGTGCGGAGGAGGATTGTGGAGGAATCCAATCCAAACGGACTGCGGTCTGCTAGTGAGGAAGTCAGTTGTACAAGGAGGCTTTGAGGCCTAGATTTTTAAGCTTATTGATTAGTTTAGAGGGGATGATAGTATTGAATGCATAGCTGTAATCAATGAAGAGCATCTTGATATAAGAATATTCACTGTCCGGATATTCCAAGGCTGAATGAAGAGTTAATGGAATGGCATTCGCTGTTGATCTGTTGCGATGGTAGACAAATTGGAATGGATCCAAGTCACTCCTCGGGCAGGACTCGATATGTTTCATCACCAGCCCCTGAATGCACTTCATCATAGTGTATGTACATGCTTTTGGATGATAGTTATTGAGGCAGGTTTTAGTCCTGAAGAAGGGCCTCAGCCTGAAACATAGACTGTTTATACATTACTATAGATGCCGTCTGGCCTACTAGCCAGAATTTTGTGTGTGTTGCTTTGGATTTCCAGCATCTGCACACTTTTTTGTGTTTCTGAGGTAGGTTAACACATTCTTCTTGGGTGTAGGTCTATGGGAGGAAGAGAATTGTGGATGTTTCTCATTGAAAACCTGCATTATCCTAATGCACACACACAAAATGGTGGTGGAACACAGCAGGCCAGGCACCATCTATAAGGAGAAGCGCTGTCGACGTTTCAGGTCAAGACCCTTCGTCAGTTTTTGAATGTGTGTTGCTTGAATTTCCAGCATCTGCAGATTTCCTCGTGTTTGCATTTTAATTATCCTGATGCTGAGTTTTCATGTCCCTTTCCTCCCACAGATGCTGCTTAACATGCTCAGACCTTCCAGCAGCTTGTTGTCCTACAACTCAGTTGGATTTACCCTCCTGAGACTCAGATTGACACACATTTTTAGGATAACTTCTGAACAACTTTACTGTCCCACTTAGGTGTGTTCTGCCCAATGTGATACACTTCAGTCTGACCTTGGGCAGGGTAGGAAGTGCTCCCTTTCCAAAAAGGCTTTGTTCTAAATTCATGCATTTATAAAATACACATTATATACATTATATAGGCATCTGTTAGTCTCGAGAGTCCGTGGATTTGCACCTTGGAAAGTTTCCAGGACAGAGGCCTGGGCAGTGTTGTATGGGAGACCAGCATTTGCCCATGCTGCAGGTCTCCCCTCTCTATGCCATCAATGTTGTCCAAAGGAACGACAAGGGCTGATGCAGCTTGGCACTGGTGTTGTCGCAGAACAATGTGTGGTTCAGTGCCTTGCTCAAGGACACAACATGCTGCCTCAGATGAGGCTCAAACCAGCGACCTTCAGATCACTGGACCAACATCTTAACCACTTGGCCACGCGCCAATAAATATAAAAATAAAAATATAAAAAAACAAATATATAAATAGAAATATCATATATATATATATATATATATATATATAAATAATATTACACATACATATACCTGTAGATTGATACTAACTGAAGCAGAGTGTCACAACGTACACTGGCAATGTCATAACCTACGTGTGGTGGAAAGCCAACAGCCAAAATTTATTCATAAGAATTCCAACAGAACATCAGTGCCTTGGCTGAGTGTCACCTCGAGACATTAACATTCTTAACACTACTCCAGCCCCCATTAAAAAAAATACAAGTAACACAGAAACCCTGAGCTGATCAAAATAAACTTAACAAGTTTAAACAGAAAACATCAGGAGACCGCATTACAAACAGCAAGTCGCTCAAGAAAAAACATATAACCATATAACAATTACAGCACAGAAACAGGCCACCTCGGCCCTCCAAGTCCATGCCAAATGCTTACTCTCACCTAGTCTCACCGACCTGCACTCAGCACATAACCCTCCATTCCTTTCCTGTCCATATACTTATCCAATTTTACTTTAAATGACAATACCAAACCTGCCTCTACCACTTCTACTGGAAGCTCATTCCACACAGATCCACTCTTTGAGTAAAGAAATTCCCCCTCGTGTTATCCCTAAACTTTTGCCCCCTAACTCTCAATTCATGTCTTTTTGTTTGAATCTCCCCTACTCTCAAGGCAAAAAGCCTATCCACGTCAACTCTATTTATCCCCCTCATAATTTTTAAATACCTCTATCAAGTCCCCCCTCAACCTTCTACACTCCAAAAAATAAAGACCTAACTTTCCCTGTAACTTAGGTGCTGAAACCCAGGTAACATTCTAGTAAATCTTCTCTGTACTCTCTCTATTTTGTTGACATCTTTCCTGTAATTTGGTGACCAGAACTGTACACAATACTCCAAATTTGGCCTCACCAATGTCTTGTACAATTTTAACATTACATCCCAACCCAATGCTCTGATTTATAAAGGTCAGCATAACAAAAGCTTTCTTCACCACCCTATCCACATGAGATTCCACCTTCAGGGAACTATGCACCAGTATTCCTAGATCACTCCTAGATCATTCTTCAATGTCCTACCATTTACCATGTATGTCCTATTTGGATTATTCCTACCAAAATGTAGCACCTCACACTTATCAGCATTAAACTCCATCTGCCATCTTTCAGCCCACTCTTCTAACTGGCCTAAATCTCTCTGCAAACTTTGAAAACTTACTTCATTATCCACAATGCCACCTATCTTAGTATCATCTGCATACTTACTAATCCAATTTACCACCCCATCATCCAGATCATTAAAGTATATGACAAACAACATTGGATCCAGTACAGATCCCTGAGGCACACCACTAGTCACCAGCCTCCAACCTGACAAACAATTATCCACCACTACTCTTTGGCATTTCCCATCCAGCCTCTGCTGAATCCATTTTACTACTTCAATATTAATACCTAATGATTGAACCTTCCTAACTAACCTTCCATGCGGAACCTTGTCAAAGGCCTTACTGAAGTCCATTTAGACAACATCCACTGCTTTACCCTTGTCAACTTTCCTAGTAACCTCTTCAAAAAATTTAATAAGATTTGTCAGACATGACCTTCCATGCACAAATCCATGTTGACTGTCTATCCAGATAATTATATATACCATCTCTAAGAATACTTTCCATTAATTTACCCACCGCTGATGTCAAACTTACAAGCCTATAATTGTTAGGTTTACTCTTAGAACCCTTTTTAAACAGTAGAACCACATGAACAAAACGCCAATCCTCTGGCACCATCTCTGTTTCTAAAGACATTTGAAATATTTCTGTCAGAGCCCCTGCTATTTCTACACTAACTTCCCTCAGGGTCCTAGAGAATATCCTGTCAGGATCCGGAGATTTATCCACTTTTATATCCCATAAAAGTGCCAGTACTTCCTCCTCTTGAATCGTCATAGTTTCCATAATGTCCCTGCTTGTTTCCCTTACCTTACACAATTCAATATCCTTATCCTTAGTGAATACCGAAGAAAAGAAATTGTTCAAAATTTCACCCATCTCATTTGGCTCTGCACATAGCTGTCCACTCTGATTCTCTAAGGGAGCAATTTTATCCCTCGCTATCCTTTTGCTATTAATATAACTGTAGAAACCATTTGGATTTATTTTCACCTTACTTGCCAAAGCAACCTTGTATCTTTTAGCTTTTCTTTATATTCCTTGAGCACCTCATTTACTCCATGCTGCCTATATTTATTGTAGATATCTCTCTTTTTCTGAATCAAGTTTGCAATATCTCTTGAAAACTTTTAACCTTTCCTTTCAACCTAACAGGAACATAAAGATTCTGTACCCTCAAAATTTCACTTTCAAATGACCTCCATTTCTCTATTACATCCTTCCCATAAAACAAATTGTCCCAATCCACTCCTTCTAAATCCTTTCACATCTCCTCAAAGTTAGCCTTTCCCCAATCAAATATCTCAGCCCTGGGTCCAGTCCTAACCTTCTCCATAATTATATTGAAACTAATGGCATTGTGATCACTAGACCTGAAGTGCTCCCCATCATATACCTCCGCCACCTAACCTATCTCATTCCCTAACAGGAGATCCAACACTGTCCCTTCTCTAGTTGGTACCTCTATGTATTGCTGCAAAAAACTATCCTGCACACACTTTACAAACTCCAAACCATCCAGCCCTTTTACAGTATGGGCTTCCTACTCTATGTGTGGAAAATTAAAATCTCCCACGATCTCAACCCTGTGCTTACTACAAATATCTGCTATCTCCTTACAAATTTGCTCATCCAATTCTCGATCCCCATTAGGTGGTCTATAATACACCCTGTAAGTGTTACTATACCTTTCCCATTCATCAGTTCCATCTAAATAGCCTCCCTAGACGAGCCCACTAATCTATCCTGCCAGAGTACCACTGTAATATTCTCTCTGACAAGCAAAGCAACACCAAAAAACACAAGGAACTCTAAACAATTAATAAATTTTATTAAACAACAATTCACCAATTCAGGCACTCTTAAACACAGCAGAGCTCAATGCTTGCTGGCTCCCTCCACTGTCCCAAATAGCTTTATAAACAGAGATTATCAACTGAAATTAATAATTTCCTACAAAGAATACCTTCAACTGTTTTGGCAAATACCTTCAACTGTTTTGCCTGAACTGGTTCGACTTCTTGTCTTTATATTCTGAGCCTGCAGAAGCCAAAATGCTGGAAGGTCAGTACTTGGAGTTGATGCTTGATTCTTGCCACTCTAGAAAGTTTCTATCTAAGGTGCTGTAAGAAGCCCCTTATTAAAGGTCTTGTAACTTCTCAGAAAAGGCAGAGGGGCATGAATAGATCTATAGAAGACTATCAGCCTAGTAAAACAGGATGGGAAAAGCGGAAAGGAGGGTGCAGCATAAAAATTAGCATGGAGAGATTGGCTTGAATGACTTATTACTTCATTGATTATCCCAAGACTCATCTCTAAGCTAAGACACTAAGTAATGCCAAGAGTGCTCTTAAACCCCTCTTAGTGAGTTTTACATCTCTTCAGAAACATGGCACCCCTTCTGCACAGCACACACTGACATTTTCCGAAGCAAATCTTTGCTAATTGCCTGAGGGTGCAATAGGATCACTACTATTTTGAGCTATTGTCCCAGAGCATTAAAATTAACTTGTGACAAAGACCCAAGGTCTCAGTGGCAAATTTCCCACTGGAAAACATTCCACTCTGAACCTCCTGTCCCCATTGGGTGGTCTCTCTGACTGAGCCCGTGACTGGAGGCTGAGGGGAGCAAGGGACTGATCCCACATTTTTCTGCAGGGAGCTGTGGGACATACAGGAGGGCAGCTTGGGAATTTTTTTAGAGGGTGATAGGTGAGTGGGGAGAATCATACTGGAATTTTTTTCAGGGACAAAGGGGCACAAGAACAATTGGACACCAGAACATCAGCTGGTGTCAGACATAGATTGGGGGTGTCTGTGACACCAGCTGGAGTCATCAGCTGCTAGTGCTAGATTTAATGAAGAGAGGAGACAAGGATTTCACTTGTTTGCAGACACCCAGCTCAACCTGGCAAGTTCTGGTGGTGCCCAACAGCAGACTGCCCAGGACAAGTCTCCAGTAGACCTCTAGAAATCCAAGGAAATCATCACACAGGGAATGGCATCAACCTGTGTGCCCGTCGCACAGCGGTGACTAACCACAAAGCTACTGGCTTGAATTTTCCGAGTGACACATAGCAAACAGTTTGTTTGTGGAATAATTGAATTACGGAATTATCCCATTGAATATCAAGAAAGTTTTCTGCTAACTCTCCTGCAAAGTTCTGTGAGGATTAAGGCCATGTTAAAGTTCTCATATTACAAAATGTTGTCAATTGTGAATGTACGATTTAAAATCAAAAATTTGACTTCATTGTCATATACATAAGTATATGTACATTCAGCACAGTAATGTAATGGTTAATGTAACACTGTTACATCACCAGCAGTCACTGATTGGAGATCAAATCCTGCTGCTCCCTCTAAGGAGTTTGTACATTTTTCCCATGACTTTGTGGGTTCCCCTGGGTGTTCTAGTTTCCTCCCAGATCCCAAAGATAAACGGTTGGGCATATTACCTGTAGGCGTGCTGAGTTAGTGATGGAAGTGTGGCAACACTTGAAGTCTGCCCACTGACTCACTGTTTAATTTGACACAAACAACATATTTCACAAACATGAGAAAATCTGCAGTTGCTGGAAATCCAAAGCGACACACACAAAATACTGGAGGAAAGCAGCAAGTCCTGATGAAGGGTCCTGGTCTGAAACATCCACTGTTTGCATCAATGCAGCCTGGTCTACTGAGCTCCCCCGGTGTACTTCACTGCACGTTTCACTGTTTTGACGTACATGTGACAAATAATGCTAATCATTATCTTATATGTGAGTGCTGCTGCGGTGAAATGGCCCGTAGCCTCAGATGTACAATGTTCACAAGAAAAACGTAAAATCAACATAAATTGTAATCAATTTTTGCAAGAATGAACACAATTAGAACAAAGTACTTTTTTGTGCAAAGTAGTTATAATGTTGCTATTCTAAGGTAGTGATTAGGGTTGTGCTGAGGCGGTTGAAGACTGAATGGTTGAAGAGAAGCAGCTGTTCTTGAATCTGATGCTGTGAGACTTCAGACTTCTATACCTCCTGCCTGATGGTTCTTGTGAATAGATGGCATGACCTTGGATAGTGGGGATCAATGATAGATGTTGCCTTCTTGAGGTAGCACCTCCTGTAGACACCACAAACCGTGGCAAGTGATGAATCTGTAATCTATTGGGCTCAGTTCACTGGGCTCCGCAGCTTCTTAAGTTCCTGCACATTTAAATTGGCATAGCAGACCATGGCGCATCAAGTCAGGATGCTTTCAATAGTGCATCTCTTGAAGTTAGAGCAAGTCCATCATTGATCAGCTGGCCCAGCCAAGACAGGAATTCTGCCTCAGGTAGTTCCTGGCTTTGTACTAATTACAAACGTACTTTAGACAATGCATTTACCACTGAATTTCCTGGGCAAACGATTAATGAAATTGATGGACCTGTTGCCTGGGCTTTAAAGATTTTGCTTGCTCAGCAGAATCTGCAGCAGATGGACATTAATAGTTGAGAACCTTAAATCAAAACTGGAGTTGAGTTACGATCAGGTGCGAAAGAAACACGTTCTCCAATAAGTTAGTATGACAGTAAATCTGTCACGTGCATCCCATTAAATCTACACTCAGTTTCACATTCTATCTCCGAGCCACCAATGTATCGATCCAGGATTATTACTAGCCTCAGTGCTGCTAATTAATGCTAATAGCAATGACATGCAGTCTGAAGATACTGGTGATGTCTCTCACATTCATATGTAACCTAGAGGCCAATTGTTTAAATCTGGGATGCATATAAATTTCTGCTCACAGACTGTGGAGAATCTCTGAAGTTCTCTGTCTCTGAAGTCTATTTATTTATTTATTGAATTACAGCGTAGAATAAGACCTCACAGCCCTTCAAGCCATACCAGCCAGTAATCTCCCTATTTAATTCCAGCCTAATCATGAGACAAGTTACAAAACCCAATTAACCTCCTAACCGGTACATCTTTGGCCTGTGGGAGGAAACAACGGCACCCACGCTGTCACGGGAAGAGCATACAAACTCCTTACGGGCAGCGACAGGAATTGAACCCCGGGTCACTGGTACTGTAAAGCACTGTGCTAGCCACAATGGTAAGTTTTTGGAGGCTAGATCATTAGATTCGCTTAAGATGGAGGTAGATAAATATTTGATAGGTCAGGAAATTGAAAGCTTTTGGAAATGGGCAAGGAACAAAAGCTGAGGTGACAAAAGAACAACCGTAGTTATATTGAGCAGGGATGAGGATTGAGGGGCCTGCTCCTACATTCCAGCATTCCTTTATTGGATCACAAACGTGCTACAAACAGCAGGCAGAAGTAGTTTCTGTTTTAAATTAGAGCTATGATTTAAAGAACTGTTCTGTTGACTTTCATCACAGTCATTTTAAGTACAATTGGAAGCAGGGAAATCTAGTTCGAATGAGCACTAGAGGATTTTCATTTAATTTGGAATGGAGAAAGAATGGGCATAGAGGTCCACACATAGGCATGTCTGATGAGAGTGTGAGACCTGGAACATTCAAATTCCCCTGTCTCAGATGAATCTTTCGGATTGCAGGATCATCCTAATGATGCTGAAGGTAGGGGAGAGTGTTGCTGGGGACTGTCCGCTTACAGGGAGCAGAAGATTTTGTCCTATCAACTCCTGATGTGGATCCCAAGGTTGTGGGTTAGGCAACATTGCTATTCTTGTTGAGCCTTTATTTACAGTATTTATTTATTTTAGCATAGAGTGGGCCTTTACAGCCCTTCGAACTGCTTTGCCCAGCATCCCCCTGGCTTAACCCTAGCATAATTATGGAACAATTTACAATGGCCAATTGACCTAACAACCAGAGGACCCAGAGGAAACCCACATGGTCATGGGGAGAACATACAAGTTCCTTACAGCCAGCGGCAGGAATTGAACCTGGGTCACTGGTACTGTAAAGCACTGTGCTTTCAACTATGCTACCCTTAGCAAGCCTCCCTCTCATTCTGACTCAGGCATATAAATCAAACATGTCATCCCCTAGGCTATTCACTATGGTGAAGAGCTCTGCACCTGATCTTCTGAACGTGAAAGTCAAAACATTCTTTATATGATGCATTTGAAGTTTGAACTTTCACTTACTTGGAATATCAGGCAACTTTAAAAATGGTGAATGTCAGCCTTTGGACCATGAATTGGGCTAAGTCTAAATGTAATACTATATGGCGGGGTCCTCAACCTTTTTTATGCCATGAACCAATACCAACAAGTAGGGGTCCATGGACTCCAGGTTGGGAACCCCTTCTATATGGTGTTTGTGGTGGTGAGGTGATTAAGTTTGACCTTTATATACTGTTGTGATACATTTTCTATTTCACAGTATGTGGCCTCATTGAGTGATAGTGCTTGTCCAATCAGGGGTAAGAAACTGTGATTTCCCATCTCTGTGATATTTGGGACTTAGAGCAGAACACATCAATAAAGCTTGCACGTAATGGGATCTTTTAAATCCTTGTTACATTGGCTACACACTCCCAATATTTGACATAGAATGATACAGCATAAAGACAGGCTCTTACAGCCCACCTAGTCCCCCTAGACGGTAATGTTGATCAACATAAATCCCATTAGCTACATTAGATCTGAATCCCTGTATTTATTTCCAATCCAAGTATCTGTCCACACTCATTTTAAACACTCTTACAGCATTGTCCTTCAATATGTATGGGTGAATCTCTTTAGCAATCTCCCAATTGTTACTGCAAGCAGTTCCTTCCATGCAGTGACCAGAACGGTACGGACACTCTAACTGCAGCCTACCAATTGCAACATGATATTGTCCAATATTCAATGCCTTGGCCTCTGAAGGTAAGCATACCCTATCCACCTGTGTTGCCACTTTAAGGGAACTTACACCTCAGGGCAGGGGTTCCCAACCTGGGGTCCACAGACCCCTTCAGTTAATGGTAAGGCTCAATGGCATAAAAATAAAGGTTGGGAACCTCTGCCCGAGGGTCCGCCTTTACATCAATGCTACTAAGATACCTGCTAATTACTCTATATGTCTCAGTAAGTTAGTGCTTTAACTCATGGTTATTACGCCTGCAGGATCCTGTGAAGTCTGGGAGATACCTTTCGTGAACATTTTGTGTTTATATTTAATGGCGTTTTAGGTCTTTGACACTGAGATAGTGAACAAAAGAAAAGAAGATGAAAAGAATAGGAAACTGACCAAACTTTGACATTTGTAGACATTTGGGCTTTCTCACCTCAGAAGGCTAAGCATGTTCATACACTGAGAATATTCAAGATCAGGACTGATATGTTTTTGCATACAAGGGAAGCTACAAAATATGATATCAAATCAAGCAAATTGGTATGTTTGACAATAATAAATTTACCAATGTGAAAAGCTTTGTTTTCCATGCCATTCACACACACCATTGCATTACAACTGTGCATTGAAGTACTCCAGGGGAAAACAATAACAGAATACAAAATAAAGTGTTACAGTTACAGAGAAAATGGAGTGCCGGCAGACGATACGGTCTGAAGCCGTAACATAGTAGATTCTGCGGTCAGTCGTCCATTTTATCATGTGTGTGGCATCTGTCAATTTCGCAAGACAATGGATCTGTGCCCTCTCCAGGATGCAGGCCTGGGCAAGGTTATATGGAAGACCGGCAGTCTCCCCTCTCCACGCCATTGATGTTGTCCAAGTGAAGGGCAAGGGTCTGATCCAGCTTGACACCAGTGTTGTTGCAGGAGTTGCCAGAACGAGGTTGAAGACGTCGGACTGCCTTAGGGACTCCAGCTCCGGATTTGTCCTCGGGATTTACTCCCAAAGCCTTTCCCTTGACTGGGTATGGTCGCAAGGCAGCGGAGGTTTCAAATCAGAGTTTTCCCTCTCTTAGATGGACTGCCTTCCCAGGCTGATGAGCTCCATCATACTTGGAGATCATTTAGCAGTCCTGTAACAGTAGGAAAGAAGTTGTCTTTGAGCCTGGTGGTGTGTGCTTTCAGGATGTGTGACTTTTGTCTGATGAGGGGGTGAGTAAAGAGAATGCCCAAGGTGGGTGGGATCGTCGATTATGTTGGCTGCTTTACTGAGGCAGCAAGAAGTGTTGACAGGGTCTATAGAGGGGAAGCTGGTTTCCATGGTGAGCTTAACTGTGTCTCCAAAACTCTCTGCAGTTTCTTGTGATCTCAGTTAGACTAATTGCCATAATGCATCGAGATAAAATGCATTCTATGGTGCATCATGCGTATTGGTGAAAATCAAAATAAACGTGCCAGATTCCTTTAGCCTCCTGAGGATGTTGGAGTGCTGCTAAGTTTTCTTGGCCATGGAATCTAGGGCAGGCTATTGGTGATGTTCACTACTTGGAACCTGGAGCTTTCAACCCTCTTGTCCCCAGCAATGCTATGAAAGGAAAGGGCGGTGTCATGACACAATGACATTAGGTTCTATCTACATTCTTTACTTAAACTTGTTGCCATTTGAGATTTGGCCTACTTCAGTGCTGTCATTTGCAACCTTGTAGTTGGAGTTGGAGTATATAGTGGGCACGTTTTATGTGTGTGTCACACATGTTGCCTATATTTAGATATTCCTTTTAGCCGTGGTGTTGGCATCTAGTTTTCCATTAATGGGTTTTAGTTAACTGTCCGATTTGGCCTAGTGTTTATTGTTTTCCTTCCTCTGTCCGTGCTTGGACCATATTCGAACATCCTGACAGCAGGTCTTGACAACACAAAGATGGATCCAGCAGAGAGACAGCAGCTGACCTGGGCTCTGAGATTCATTGGTCAGGTGGGGGATAAGCCATAGGTGATTGAATTTGTCCTGGATGAAGTTACTGAAGCAATGAGGCAGATAATCTCATGCTGACAAGCCTTGTCTCATCTGAAGGAACAGGTATGATCCTCGCAACAGCTGTTCAGCAACTCACTGCAGACATTCGGAGAACTTGCTGCAGACAGCCAGGGCAGATTACAGCCATTAGTGTTCTCACCAATGCAATTCAGCAGCCTCCGGCCATGTCAGACCCACTCCCAGCATCTCGCAGGTCCTCCTTTTATGCTGCCTGGACAACCTCTCCCACTAATGCTCCTACTCTTGCACCCAGAGCAGAACTAACTCTCGCGCCCAAACCACCCACAGACTCCCGTGTCCGTATAAGAACCGAGTATTCCACCACCGGGCAGATACTCTGAGGATCCCAATGGCTGTAGAAACTTTATTCCCAGTGTGAGCTAACACTTCAAGGCCAATCTGGTCATTGTGGTGTTGATACATGAAAACTAGCATACATGGCAAATCTCCTAGATGGACCTCCCCTCAGCCTGTTCAATGCTTTACGGGAGTAAGGATACCCTGCAGCCCAGTTATTTCGATATTCTGTCGCTGAGATAAGGAGAGTTTTTCATCTTTCAGTACGGGATCAGGAGGCTGCCCACCCACTCTTGGACCTGTGCCAAGGCAGGGGGATGGTGAGGGCCCATATAATCAAATTCTGCACACTTGTAGTAGAGAAGGGATGCAATGAGTGATCTCTCATTACTGCCTTCCAACATGGACTGAATGCAGGGGTATACCATGAGGTCGCTGTCCATGATGAGCAGGGTTGTCTGGATGACCTGATGAATTTGTCTATTTGAGTTGACAATCAGGAATTAATGTCTCGAGCTTCTTATGCACCATCTGGTCACTGCCTTGCCTTGCCCTCTCCCTCGTCACTCAGCAGCCAGTCCATCGGGGGAGCCGATGCAGATCAGGTGCATGTGCCTATCCATGAAGGATCGAGACTGGAGCCGGAAAACAGGTTCCTGCCTCAATTGTGATGATTCAGGTCATTTCCAGGCAGCACGTCCCACGCTTCCGTTAAAAGAGGATACCCATCGCCAGGGAGAGGAGCCCTGACGTGTCAGTTTTCTCTGCAGTCGGCTTCCCCTACTTGTGTTAGCTTACAGCTTCCTTGATGTGGAGATCTCAGATTCATGAATTTAGGGTGTTTATCAATTATGGTGCAGCCAGGAATTTCATGGACATCTCACTAGCTTAAAGATGGGTAGTTCTGACTCAGGAATTGAGAGAAAAGATCAACTTCAAGGTCCTGGAGGGTCAACCTTTGGGAACCGGTCAGTTCCACCTTTCCAATGAACCACTCCCCCCCCCCCGCCCAATTTGTGCTCGAAGGCAACCATAGTGAAGAACTCCCCTTCTATCTGGTTGGTTCACCTGAACTGCCACCAGTACTCGGTCTCTCCTGGTTATCCTGACATAACCCACAGATCATTTGTCTCTTAGAGCACTCCAAGAGTGAGGACCAGCATGCCTGTCTGGGTCCAGCTCAAGCTCCGTTCCATGAATCCTTTTCTGTGTCAGCTAAGGAAGTGGACCTGTCTGGGATTCTGGTTGAATACGCTGACCATCTTGACATTTTCAGTAAAAAGGAGACAACCCCCCTGCCTCTACACTGGGCATACGACTGTGCCATAGCCCTCCTACCTGGCACTTGTCCTCTCTGGGGCCAGCTCTTTTCCCTATCTCGTCCTGAAACAGTAGCCATGGAGGAATACATCAAGGAGGCATTGGCCATGGAGTTCATCCGTCCATCACTCTCGCCAGCAAGAACGGACTTCTTTTACGTGAGCAAGAAAGATGGTAAGCTCCATCCCGCATCGATTATCAGGCCCTAGACATCACTGTGAAGAGCCACTACCCACTTCTCCTGCTTGCATCTGCATTTGAAAATCTCCAGGGAGCATCCACTTTTTCCATAATTAATCTGCTCAATGCTTATAATCTGGTTCATACGAGAGAAGGGGATGAGTGGAAGACAGCTTCCAACACCCTGAAAGGCCACCATGAGTACCTTGTGATGCCCTTTGGTCTGACCAATGCCCTCACTGTTTTCCAGGCCTTAGGGACATGTTGAACAAGTTTGTGTTTATGTATTTTGACAACATCCTTTTCTATTCCTGCTTTCATCAGGAACACATGCAGTATGTCCGGAGGGTTCTCAGACAGCTTCTGGAAAATAACCTGTCTGCCAAGCCCGAGAAGTGTAAGTTCTATAAAGACCAGGCATCGTTTTTGGGCAATATACTTACCCCTTCCAGTGTTGCAACACCCAGACCTATCATGGCCATTCATAGTCAAGGTGGATGCAACTGACGTTGGCATTGGAGATGGCCTCTCCCGACGTTCTTCTGCAGACAGCCGGCTGCACCTTTGTGTCTTTCATTCCCATCACTTGACTCCGGCTGAGAGTACTTACCATGTTGGGAGCCAGGAATCTCAAGGAGGCCCTGGACGAGCATCTTTTCTTGGTCTGTAGAGGTCACAAGGACATCTCCTACATTCAGGACACTAAGAGACTCAACTCCCCTCAAGCCTGCTGAGCTCTCTTCCTTACACGGTTTAATTTCATCCTCACCCATCATCCCAGCAGCAAGATTACCAAGGCCAATGCTCTCTCTCAGCAGTCTAGTAGAAGTGCTATCATTCTGGTCATTGTGGATTGATTCTCAAAATCTGCTCTCTTCATTGCCCTCCCAAACCTTTGGTTGGCTCATGAGACTGTGACCCTCGTGGTTTAACATGTGTTGAGACTCCACAGCTTCCTTCAAGACAATGTGCCTGACTGTGGACTACAGTTGACTTCCCGCTTTTGGAAGGCTTTTTGCTCTCTTGTAGAAGACACAAACAGCATCTTGTTCCCAGGTATATGTTGTGCACCGCCTCCTGGCGTCTCGCCAAGTACAGGGTTAGGTCCAGTACCTTGTGGATTGGGAAGGGTATGGTCCTTAAGAGCATTCTTGGATCCCAGCAAAGGACATCTTGGTCAAGACTCTCATCCAGGACTTCCAATGGACGTGGCTGAGAGTACTTAAGTGGCGCCTCAGGAGCTGCATCTAGACAGGGGGGCCCTGTCACAACCATGCAGGCTGCGCAGTTGACTCGGCAATTGCACTCATGAATATGCATGTTTCAGCTAATTACTGTTTAAATTTGGTGATATTTCACTCCCTCCTTTTCACTGTAGTGCTTGTTGAGACTTGGCAAAGCACTGCAATGTTACACTGCCTGCTTATATTCAGTCTTGTTTGAGAAAATGGACTATCAATTCGACTGACCCTGGAGACGAGTGGTACTCATCCCATATTTAGATATTCCATCATGTTGACACCTAGTTTCCCATTTAAGAGTTTTAGTTAATGACCCTGTTTGGCCTAGAGTTTATTGTTTTCCTTTCCCTTAAGATCCTGCTTGCATTAAAGTCTGTGAACTATCGACCCACTTCATTCTCTCTCTCCCTCTCTCCCCCTTCTCTCTTCCACTTCTCTCTCCCCCTCTCTCTCTCCCCTCTCTCTCACCCCCTCTCTCCCACTCTCCTCTTGGGCCATATCTGAATGCCCTGACAGTTTGTATTGAAAGCAAAGTAGTGGGCTGTGTTTGTAGACTTATGAGACACCAATGTTGAGAAAAATCATGATCAAGTTCAAGTTTATTTCCATGTGCACAAATACAGGGAGGAACAGTTACAAGAAAATGCTGCTTTGTAGCAGCATTACAGACAGATAGACACTGAGAACACAGGCAATATAAATTAGTCATTAATTATACAAGAGAACAAAGAGAGACAAAAGAAGAAAAAACCAGCCAAAACAAGACCTTAGCGCAAAGAAAATGGACACACTCAGATAGAAGATCACGGCAATCCCAGAGACTTTCTGCAGTTTTATTTTGCTGAGCTAGGAGTAGGCTTGTGCTGGTCAGTTCAAGAACCTGATGGCATGGGACATCAGGTTTCTGTACCTCCTCCCAGATGGTGGCAATCCTTGATGATGTCTTCTAAGCTATTGATTTCTTTTATTCGAAAACCAATTCCAACACCTCCCCAAAATGTGGACCACAGAAATAACCCACTCATCCCAATCCCACACCCACCTAGCATCTGACCGTCACCCTGAAATCTCAACCTGAAATTACAATCTCCCTATCTCTTGTGATCTCTGGATCTAGAACCAGCCTTGGTCTGGGTAGCCATTGATCAAAGTAGAGGCCTCGAGCATACACATCACATTTAGTGTACAATACTTTGGACCTTGAGCACTATTGAATTCACCAGCAACGAGTCCTCTCATCAAACGTTCATTGGCTCACAACAGATCACCTGACACTCACTTGTGAGAGTGTGACTAATTTGGTGAGCAATTTTCTTTCAATAAAATTGGATGGAGAGATAATTTCAAATTGACGGTTGAGGTCAGGAGACGCCAGTTGCATTTTCTACCTATTTTATCAATTGGTGCTGTTGATTATGAAACACATTACTCAAGATTCTCTGTGACAAAAATCTAGTGGTGACAATCTTACTTTGGACCAAAAAGCTTTTGGGTTCAAACCCAAAACCACTAACTACAAACTAACATCTTAGAGCAAAAGTTGCAATAACACCATCTATTTAGGTAATGGATTAAAGAGAGGCTCCAATCTACCCTAACACATAAACCTAACACATCTTGGTTCTATTTCCAGAGCAGGGAAGTTCTCCCTAGAGTCTTATTATATATCCATGGATCAATGATGTTCGAACAAAAATGGAACTAACCCTTATCAAACATCTGCTTGTATGGCTAACGTGTTGAAATTAGATGCCAAATTTCCTACATAACAGAAATACTTCATTAGGTGATGGAGGCTTATGTAATGATGATAATAACCAAGGGAACATTAACCCATTGTGCAAACCAAATTAGCAGCAGCTCTGTGGAGGATGAGAGTATGGAATGAATTCTAGATGGTTTTCTAATTCAGAAATACTAAGCATCCAGACATACTATTTTAGATTAAGTATTGTGCAATAAGGAAGGGTTAATTAACAATCTGTTTCTCAAGGGCCCTTTAGGGAAAGAGACTTAGTTTAAAATTGAATTAAATCATTTTCAATCTTTATTTTCTATCAAGATTTAATCTTTTATTTTCCATAAAGATTGAAACTGATTTCATTCAATTTCACACTACACTGTCAAATCAAAACAAAGCCAACTACCACTGAGGAAAGAATGATATGCTGGACTGAGAAATAGTAAAAAAAAATGCCAGTAATGTACTAAAGACTTCATATTTAATGAATTAATACATTGACACATTAAATACATATAACTGTTTCAGGAAAATGATGCGGATGTGGCTATCAAGAAAATTTAAATGCAGTATCCGATCAAAGGCAAAAAAAATACTTATATTACCAAAAAGCAAACACGAGGAAATCTGCAGATGCTGGAAATTCAAACAACAACACACACAAAATGCTGGTGGAACACAGCAGGACAGGCAGCATCTATAAGGAGAAGCACTGTCGATGTTTTGGGCTGAGACCCTTTGTCAGCATTTTGTGAGTGTTGTTTTTATTACCAAAGAGAACGGCTTTCAGTAAAAGAGGATGAAAACAAAGTAAAGTCAAAATAGTAATACATGCAAAATACTGAAGGAACTCAGCAGGCTAGGCAGCATCAATAGAACAGAGTACAGTCAACCTTTCAGGCCGAGACCCTTCAACAGGATTGGGAAAAACGATGAGGCGTCAGAATAAGAAAGTGGGAGGAGGGGAGGAAGAACCACAAGGTGCTAGGTGAAACTGGGGGCAGGGGTGGGGAGGGGGTAAAGTAAAGAGTTGGGAAATTGATTGGTGAAAGTGATGTAGGAATGGAGAAGGGGGAATCTGATAGGATAGGACAGAAGCCCATGGGAGACAGAAAAGGGGGAGGAGCACCAGAGGGAGATGATAGGCAGATAAGGAGAAAAGGTGAAAGTGGAAAACGGGAATGGGGAATGATGAAAGGCGGATGGGTCAATACCAGAAGTTTGAGAAATCGATGTTCTTGCCATCAGGTTGGAGGCTACCCAGATGGAATATAAGGTGTTGCTCCTCCAACTGGAGAGTGGTCTCATTGCAGCAGTAGAGGAGGCCAAGGACTGACATGTCAGAATGGGAATGAGAAGTGGAATTACAATGGGAGAGATCCCACTTTTTCTGGAAGAAGTGCTCAGTGAAGCAGTCTCCCAATCTGCGTTGGATCTTGATTTTATTTTTTTTTAAATATAAACTCTATACGCACGAACACAAGAGATTTTGCGGATGCTGAAAATCTTGAACAACACAAGCAAAATTCTGGGTGATCTCAGCAAGTCAAGCAACATCTATGTAGAGAAGTAAGTAAGGGATGGGACCTTTCATCAGAGCTCTCAATCAAGGGGGATTCCTGACTTGCTGAGTTTCTCCAGCATTCTGTGTGTGCATTATAAACTCTCAAGCTGTGTTAAAAAAAGATAAACAAAAGTGAATGTGTTTGTTCCCTCACCATCTGAAATAGAGAAATTTACATCAGGGAATGATGAAAGGAAATGACAGAGAAATTAAAGAAATATGTGAAACAAAGGAAGTACAGTTGGTACAGAAAGTGGGTTAGGTAGAGTTTGTAGAAAGTGAACTGCTTGCAGAAGGATATTTGACCTGAAATGTTCGCTCAGTTTCTCTGTCCACGGAGAATAGAAACAGGCCCTTTGTCTCACTGGCTCCACATCAAGAATCAAGCAGGTCTCGCCCTTTCTTATTTTCTCCATTTTCCCAAAAGTTATCTCCAGATTCAGCCACTCACCAGCACACTATGTGCAGCTTAAAGTAGCTAATAAAACTATCAACCCACTTAATTGTGGCATGTGGGAGGAAAACAGAGTAGTAGGAACAATCCCATGGAGTCACAGGAAGAACGTCCAAACTCTGTTAGACTGTAGCAGAGGTCAGAATTGAGCCAAGGGGCAGCTGTGAGGCAGTAACCCGACTAGTTGCTCTGCTCTACCAGGCTTGGAAGAAGACTCAGGAAGCCTCCAGGAAAAAGTGAAAGAAGACTAGAGGGAACAAGAAACTGAAAGACGCTGGAACAAAAAAATATACTGGAGCCGCTGATGGGAACTCCTAAGAGCTGATGACGTGTATCTGAAGTTTTTAAAGGAAGAGGTGATAAAGATAATGGATGGACTGATTTCTGTCTTCCAATAATATATAGATCATAGAAATCATGGACAGATGCAAAAGTAATCTCACTATCTAAGAAAGGAGAGGATATTAAAACAAAATAGTCTAACACGTGCAGTAGTGAAAATAGAAAACTCCTTTACTAGGAAGTGGCAAGAGGACACGTAGGAAATAGTAAAAGATTTGGGCAAAAACAGTACAGGAAAGCTTCTGTAGTTTTCTCTGACTGCATCAAGAAAAAGCGATGAGGGGGAACCAGTAGAAGTAGTGTATTTGGATCAGTATAAGACTTCTGATAGGGTGCCACCAAAGAAGTTATTGAACATAATTAGGGCACGTGGGGTCATTTCCCTTTCAAGGTGGCTGGGGTCCTGTCAGAGTCCATGATCTACAGCCACACTCAAAATTATAATTCTTCACGGCAGTGGGTTCCCACTCTCATAGCTTGTTGTTGCCTGGATGAAGTCACCAGAGAAAAGTATTGATAGGTACGAGTGGCTCGATATTTTATGTGCTAAACGTCAAAGGATAATTCCACATTTACAATGATTTCTTTGAAACTGCATAGAAATTTCGCACCTCCTGACTGGCACCCAGACCACAGACATCTAAGTGATTTTTAATCAGCACCGTCCGGTCTGTGATCTGTGGCTTTTAGGAACCTTTTGTTCATTTAAATTAAATCTACAATTTACATTCAGATTTGAAGAAGTCATTTGCTAAGTGTAAATGTGTAAACCCAAAAATCACTCTAACAGAACTCACCGAGTATCTATTTTTTGATATCTCCAGGAGTGCAGCCCTGTGGACTTGATTCTTCACCACTGTCGGCAACTGAAGCTTCGCAGGAGATCGGAACATTGAGTCAGCGGGTGCAGCTGTCGGAGGCCTCTGCACTAAAGCAAACACTCTCTCTCTCAATGCTGAGGGAGAGTTTGCTGCCAATTCTTGAGTCGAAGGACTGGAGATAAAAAGTGACACTGCAGACTGTAACACTGAAATAGTGAGCTGCTGGTCTCCCCTCTCACAGTGGCAGGAGTGATACCTCTTTCTTGTGTGTGTGTGTGTGTGTGTGTGTGTGTGTGTGTGTGTGTGTGTGTGTGTGTGTGTGTGTATGTTTGTGAGAGAGAGAGAGCGCGCACTTGTGGCACGTTGAGCTGTTGAGTGAACAGTGGTTTTTGTTGGACTACAGATCATGGTCTCTTTGGGGGCTTTGTAATTGTTTGCATGGTGAGTGATGGGAGGGGCTGATGCTTTTTGCTGAAATAAGTGGGGGGAGGGTTGATGCTTTGCTGGTGCTTGTGTGTGGGATAGGGGGGTCTTTGCATTTCTAACGTTTTTCCTGTCAGTCATTCTTTGCAGTGTTCTTCTGTTTCGTGGATGTCTGCAGAGAGTCAGAATTTCAGGTTGTTTATTGTATACATTCTCCAATATTAAATGGAACCATTGAATCATCAAACCATCCCTATTTGGGGTTATTGACATCGGGTAGCAGTGCAGATTATGAGAAAAGTATAGAGGGGTTACAGGGGTAGAAACAGGCTATGTAAACAGGCAAGGATATGGCTCTTGGAACATTATGTAGAAATACGCATTATGAGCTCATTCTTTTTGGAACAGAAAAATTGAAAAACAACATTTTTTTTAAATCGCAAGGAATTTAAGCATTGTTGTTTAGAAAGATTTAGATGAACATGTACAGGAATCATTAAAAATCAATGTGCAGGTACCTCAAGCAATTAGGAACACAAACAGTCTGTTAGTCTTTACTGCAAGAAGATTTGAGAAAGATGCCTTAATGAAATTAAAGAGAGCCTTGGTGGTATCACACTTGGAACGTTATGTACAGGTCTGTTCTCCCTACTTAAGGAAGGATGTAGTTGCAATAAAGTGGGGGTTCCTAACCTGGGCTCCACAGACCCCTCGGTTAGTGGTAAGAGACAGTGGCATAAAAAAGGTTTGGAAATGCCTGAATAGACGGAAAGTAACAAAGATTAATCAGATTGATTGTGCAGGGAGGGGAGGGAGTTATCTTCCCCAAAAGGTTGGGCGATGCGGACATATAATCTCTGGCATTTAGAAGAATGAGATGTGATTTACTGAATTATTTTATATTCAGCAATTGGTATTTTAGCAGTGGGATGTTACACTTGGTTGGTTAGTTTAAAACCAGGGGTCAACTTTTCATAAAAAGAGAGGTAGCGATTCAAAACTGAGATGAGAAGTGATTCTCTGCAACACCCCCCTTCCACATCAAGAGGAATAAAAAGGCTGATTATATTCAAAGTAGAGATATGTATGGACTTTTAAATTTAGCTGGAATCAGGGGGCTTGGGTTTATACATGAAAGTGACGCTGAGATACAAGCCTAGTTGGGTCTGTAACAAATGGCAGGGTATACATGAGCTACTCAAAGGACTAGTATTAATTCAATCTCTTGTTCTAATTGGATGCAAAGTACCTCAGAGTTTACAGATTTTGTAAAGTTCTACAAAAATGCAAATGTTTTTCTATCCCTTTATCCCAAGATCTGGAAGCTAACGACATTCAAAACTGAGAACAGACTCAAAATGAGCCAGCCATAGAAAACAATCAGTTTTGGATCAACTATTCTGTCTTCACAGAGAGACAGTGATGTCTACCTAAAGTGACCTTGATAGCTTTATTGCAAACAAATGTACCTGTAACCTTGTAGCTATTTCATGCTACAACTGAGCCTGACTTCCAGCACATTATTTCTTGATCAACATAGTACTGCATCAATAGATAGACCAACTGACACAGAGAACAATGAGTTACAGCAGGACTAAAACCTTTATTACTGTACGGATCTAGTTCAAATAGCACATAGAGCAAAAACTAAGGATGTTGTTTCTTCTACTTCTGCAATAAGACCTGATTTTATGCTAACTGTTACGTGCAAATAAATTAGACTGAATTATTAAATGTAAAATGTTGAATTTATTTGGAGATGATGATTTTGTGAAAGTGGACAGTTATCATCCAGTTCATAGTCCTGGGTTAGACTCAGCTTCACGATGATCAGGGTTGGAAGCTGGAGACGTCAGGTTGCTTAAGGGCATTGTCATGAGCACTGTCGGCTCTGGAGCAAGCATTGGGCTTCTCAAACACTTGTATTTACTAATTGCTGTCTTATCTAGTGTCATTAAGCCATTGTGCTTTCTACTTTATTCTGTCAAGTTAATTGTGACTGGCACGGGTTTGCCACATTCTATGATTATTTAATGCAGGCACCCCCCCCCCTCCATTTTAGCACTCACTATGGGGTCCTTGTGCTAAGAATAATTTGTGGTGTCGCTTGGTCACACCACCAATGTGTTCTGTTGGAATTCCTATGTATAACATCTTGTTTCCATCTCTACACGGGAGCACATGGACACACTGTGACAGGAATGGTTTTCTATACATCATCAACCAGAGAAGAGAGCTGAAACGGTAGAGCAAAGGGTGAATAGCCTTCCTATTTTTCTATTTTTTATATACCTGAATGAAAAATGAAATGACCTTTTCAAAGCTATAATACATTTCAGGAATTCATGTCCAATTTCTCTCATCATTCACATCTGTGTCAGTTCGTTGCAAATCATCTTGCAGCCAATTTCTCGTAGTCCTGACTCATTGAAGTAATCTAGGAAATGTGCCATTGAATTTGCACACTGTAAACACTCAGAATAAGAACCAAATAATCTGCTTTCTTACTAAAATTAATGAGAGATAAACATTGGTTCGGACACCAGGCAAATTCCCCTGCTCTTTTTCAATTCAGTGTATTTGTGCTTCTTGCGTTCATTTCAGTCTTGAGCTAAATTAACATCAGGATGGATTTCCCCTCCAAGGTGGAGTTTTCTGCAGCTGCAGTGCATGGTTACCAGTTACAGCTCCGAGATTTGAATGCAACTAACCTTAGAATGATAGAGTGGGAATATCCTTGTTGCCCTGGTGCCATTGTCCAACTTCAATGGAGCAGGTATAAGGAACTTACTAGCCCAAGACTTCTACAGCAGAGGTTCCTTAGCCTGTCACATATCCCAGCCAATTGAAAGTGTTGTTGCATCACCTCTTCATTTCCCTGGAAACTTCAGAGGTTTTCTTTATCTATTAACTCTCATGAGGAAAAAATACAAGGATAAAACAGGAAACAACTGATTTATTTAAAGAGTTTGCAAATCTATTGAAAGGGAAGAAAAATTAATGTCTGAGGATTCATTGTATCTTATATAAATCGCTGATTAAAAATATTTGCCTCTAAAAAGACGAAGGAAAACTCCAGTTTGCTATTGTTACCAAGGACTTTACAAAGTCCTTCAACCTTCAAAGCCTCTTTCTTTCCTTCATAAATAAGGAGATCGGGAGAGAGAGAGATTGAGATATTTAGCGATAGAAATACCAGTGGCCTGAGCCAAAATTAGAGAAGTGCAGAAATGCAAAGATCTTAATAGTCTTGTAGAGCATGAGAAAATCACAAAAATAGAGACTGGCATTGTGTTTGCATATATTTTACTATGTACCTTCAAGTATGCCCCTTTCGGTTTTAGATTTGCACAGAGAAATTAATTCATTTTGTTCAGTCTTAGGAAGAAGACTTACTATTGAAGCAAGCCTGTATTAAATCTAACAAGCACATTATTTCAACAGGACCATTATTGATTCTTTGGTTATGAAAGTTTGCAATAACAAATTAAAGAAAACATATTCTTTGCAGAGCAGGAAACTATGTTGTGGGCATGAAAATATTGTTGATGCATTACGGATGAGAATGAGTGGTGTATCATCTAAGTAATAATCTGCATTGCCAGCCTATTATGCTGTAGAATTGAAGAAGGGGCTCTTCCCAACAGGAACTACTTATAGCCTTAAGGAATCAGAATCCCTGGAGCAGTAACACTGAGGCAATTGAAACATCTTCATTTCAGAGCTGCCATCCTTCAGATGAAATATTGACCCTACTCTGATCATTTCCATGGCAATTTCATGGTATTGTTCACAGGAGAGGATGAAATATCCCATGGGTCCTATCTGGAGGGCCTTACTAAACAAATATCATGAATGCATCAAATTGTCATTCATCATAATCCTTCCATTGACATTTTGCTGCAGATAATGCCTTCTCATATTTACCTGGGTGAGCATTCTTAATTGAAAATTATTTCTCAACAGGATCAGCTAGGGCAAATAATTTAACCTGAGAATTTTTAATTATACAGTAACACAACTCATTGTTTAGTTAACAACTTGTGTTTGATAAGACCATGGTTATAGACAGACTGAATGGGCTGGAGGGCCTGTTTCTGTGTTGTATGTATCTATGATACATACTGTATCAACTGTTGGCCTTTTTTGGCCATATCAAAAAGCATTAAAGTTGGGTAAGAAAAATGAGACCTTTTCTCACTGCTCCCCCTCTCTGATCTCTGATGCCCTCCAACTCTTCAACCATTAACTCACCCAGACTTGCACCTTCTGGTAATTTTTTCCCCTTTCTCTTCTCCTCTTCTTCTATTCCTCACACTGACTTCTTATCTCTTCTCCTCAAATGCATTTCACCTCAGCCTGGTGCCCCTCCTTCATCCCTTTCTCCTGTGATCAGCTCACCTCACCTATCAGATTCCTTCTTCTCCTGCCCTTTACCTTTCCCGCCTGCATGGCTTCACCTAGCAACTTTGCCTGTCTCCTTCCTTTATGCTTCCCCTTCCTTTCCAGTCCTGAAGAAGGGTCTTGGTCCGAAACATTGACTGCTTATTCATTTCCATAGATGCTGTCTGACCTACCGAGTTCCTTCTGTGTTTTGTGTGTTATTCTGGATCTCCAGCTTCTGCAGAATCCCTTTTGTTTAAGAAAATTTAATAAGCCAGTCTGTCACACATTTTGCCTAAAAATGGAATTCTGGTAAAGTAGACTAACAGACATGAAAAGGTTTTCTCAATATGGTCTTTATGCTTTCCACAAATGCAAATTGGGTGACTGCTTTGCTGTTTTCAGTTTATAAGAGTGATGTTTAGTTTCCTGCTGCCTGCCACTTTAATTCCCCATCAGCTTCCCAAACTCTCTCTGTGATCTCTCTATCTGTGACCTCCTGCACTGTTACAAAGAGACCCAATGCAAACTTAAGGAGAAAATGCCTCATTTTCTGTCTAGTTACATCACAGCCTTCTGGAGACAAAGACTAATTCTTCAACTTTTAGTGACGCACTCTAACTTTTTGTTCCTATCAGGGCTAGGCATTCTGTCTATCTTCATTTTGACTCACTTTTTCCTCTTTCCATTAGTATTACCTGGTCTGATGAGCATGCCTCACAGACTTTGTATTAGCAGCACAAAACACAGGCAAAGAAGAATAAACACCAGGAAATCTGCAGATGCTGGAAATTCAAACAACACACACAAAATGCTGGTGGAACACAGCAGGCCAGGCAGCATCTATAGGAGTAGCACTGTCAACATTTCGGGCCGAGACGTCCTGACGAAATGTCGACAGTGCTTCTCCTATAGATGCTGCCTGGCCTGCTGTGTTCCACCAGCATTTTGTGTGTGTTGCTGCAAAGAAGAATAGTAGGCTTCTACTATGGGATCCTACCAGCAAACATATTTTTACCTACTCCACTCTCTCCACTTTCTGTGGCTGTCACTCCCTCTGTGATTCCCTTGTCCATTTATTCCCTCGCCCAACTAATCTCACTCAAGGCGCTTATCCCTGCAGGCAGCCAAAGTGCTAAACCTGCCCATTCACCTGCATTCAGGGCCCCAGAGAGTCCTTGCAGGTGAGGCAACACATCACTTAAAAATCTTATGGAGTTGTCTATCTGGAGCAGCCTCCTCTACACTGGTGAAGTCCATCATATATCAGAGGACCGCTTCATCTGGCCCCTCGGCACCATTTGCCAAAAGTGGAACTTTCTGATTGCCAAGCATTTTAATTTCAATTCTGATTCCTGTTCTGACATCTTGTTCCATGGCCTCTTCTTGTGCCATGATGGGACCACCCTCTGGGTAGGGCAGTAACATTTTATATTCTGTCTGGGTAGCCTCCAAACCGATGGCATTAATATCAATTTCTCCTTCCAGTCAACAAATCCCCTCCGCCCCCTGCCCTCTCAATTCTCCACTCTGTCTTTTTAACTCTTTTCACCTGGCTATCATTTCTCCCTGTGTCGTCTCCTCCTTCCCTTTCTCCTATGGTCCACTCTCCTCTCCTATCAGATTCCTTCCTCACCAGCCCTTTAGCTTTCCTATCCACCTGGCTTCACCTATCACCTTCTACCTGTCCTCCTTCCCCTCCACCCACCTTTTTATTCTGCCTGATCTGCTGAGCTCCTCCAGTGATTTTCATATGTGTTGCCTTGGATTTTCAGCATTTGCAGAATTTCTTGTGTCTATAGTAAATCTATCCATACATCTTCCATCTTTTCTTTTCCTCAGTTTTAGTAAAGAGTTCAGGACCTAAATCAATAACTATTTATTTCTCCACAGATGCTGCTTCACCTACTGAGTATTCCCAGTACTTTATGTTTTTTTAAATTTAGATTTCCAGCATTGCAGTTTGATTTTCAAGAGCAATGAAGCACTGGGATCAGACTCTTGAATCATACAGTAAATAGCTTCTTCACTGGGCTTTATATCCATGTGTTAATAGATCCTCTGTCTTTGAAAACCTTTATCAGCTTCCGCTCCATTTCTCCATTGCTCCCAGTCAAGAGTCATTAAGAAGTTGCAAAACAAAAAGTTTAAGGGATGTTCTATTGACAATACTCAGATGCTACTAATTGTATTTTTCTGAAGAGAGTTTGCTCCTTTGTTTCCAATTACAATAATCAATGAAACAGCTCATTATAGAAGTTGGGAGTAACACATACAAAATGCTGGAGAAACTACAGATCAGGCTGCATCTCTGCAAGTGAATAAACAGTCAACGTTTTGGGTCAAGAAGAAGGGTGTTGGCCTGAGATGTCAACTGTTTATTACTTTCCAGAGATGCTGCATGACCTGCTGAATTCCTCCAGCACTTTGTATGTGTTACTCTGGATTTCGGGCATCTGCAGATTCCCTTTGTTCATTATAGAAGTTCCCCTCTGACAACATGTTTTATTCTCTTTGAATGAATCCATGTTAATTTGAAGAAAAATTTGAAGCCTGTCCTTTCTCATTATGATACTATGATAAAAGAGATGACTTCAATAGAAGGCAGATTTGCATCTCTTTCTTAGCTAATTAATTCGTACTACCGGTCAATTCACTAAACTATGCCCACAGGTACTAAACACAGAGTGAAAAATCCAATCCTATTATGTCTCATTTAGCTACCTTTCTCTTTCCTATAATTTCTGTGTCAGGCATAACTCAGCCTTCTGAGACAAGAGCCACAAGATCATGTATTCAAACCCTACTCCTCAGCACATAATCCATACAGATGCTTCAGGGCAGTTACTAAATAAACAGTTGTTAAAGCTAAAAATATACACTTACCATCTCAAAAGAGTCATTTTTTGATATAAAGTTAACACCCTATTTGGTACAGGGTAAGTACCCAATTATTTACCAGCAGTTCATCACTGATAATGATGATGTCTAAGTAACTATTTGGTACAGAGTATTCACTGAAGTACATGGGTGCTTCTTACTAAATACAAACTGTTGTCTTTTCCACACACACAAAATACTGGAGGAACTCAGCAAGTTGGGAAGCATCTATAAATAGGCATCTGTTAGTCTCAATGGATTTGGAAAGTTTCAAGTTGTATGGCACCCCTCTCCACGCCACCTATGTTGTCTATACAGATGCAGAGTCGTCGCAGAGCTATGTGTTAAGTGCCTTGCTCAAGGACACAACATGCTGCCTTAGCTGAGGCTTGAACTAGCGACCAACCTTCAGGTCACTAGACCAACGCCTTAACCACTTGGCCACATGCCAACACCAGCAACTATGGAGGGAAATAAACAGTCTACAGTTTGGGCCAAGTTTCTTCATCAAACCTGGAGACCATTCTCTGCTACATGGGTATTAAAGCTCCCACATGCTCACTCACAGCCACATCCAAACATGTGTGTGCCCACTTCCTCCTTCCTTGTTTCTCACTCTGTTGCAGCTGCTGAGCCCACCCACATACTGCCCTCGGGCACAAATCTGCAATCTCATAGCCCATACCTGGGAAGAAATACTGCAGCCAAGACTATCTTCAAGAAAGGAGACAAGCAGAATGCTGGTAACTGAATTCAAAAATTCAATATAAAATTTATAATCCTAGGACATGCATGTCATCAAATTCAACCCGGAGGTTCTTTCTCTAGCGGGCACACTCAGCAATTCTATAGAGTAGTAACTGTAAACAGGATCAATGAAAGAGCAAGAGCATAGAAGACAACAAACTGTTGAAATGCAACAAGAAACAAACCAATAACAAGATAAAGAGCCTTAAGGTGAGATCATTGGTTGTGCGAACATCTCAATCAATGAGTGCAATTATCCTCAGCTTCCCGATCCTATCAAATTTTCCTGAAGTTGACCCTTTGCAAGAAAGTTGAATTCATTGTAGTAAGTGACCATCTCATATGCTATTTTCGTGCACATATATCAAAAAAATCCAAGGTTTACTCAAACATGAAATCCTCCTACTATTCCAACCCTCAACTGAAGCACATGTTTCAGAATTATTCTGCCTCTGAAATTTATTCCAACACAGAATACATTGCACTGAAGCAACTGTGAAATCGATATAGCACTATTAACCAGGGACAAGGTTTCTTCTGAACAATCACCGGCTTATTTTCTCACTGATGTTTTTGGAAATTTGGTGCATGCACAGCCTCAAAATAGAGGGGCATCCTTTTAGAATGGAGATGAAGAGGAACTTCTTTAGCTAGAGAGTGGTGAATCTGTGGAAGTCTTTGCCACAGGCAGCCAAGTCTTTATGTATACAGTATTTAGGACAGAGGTTAATAGACTCCTGATTGGTCAGGGCCTGAAGGGATATGGCAGAAAGGCAGGAGATTGGGGCTGAGTGGAAAATTGGATCCGCCATGATGAAATGGTGGAGCAGACTCGATGGGCCAAATGGCCTAATTTTGCTCCTATATCTTATGGTCTTATAGTTATACTTTCAAGTTTAGAACATTGCTAATATTTTGAAAACTCAGTTTTGCTCTACTGTGTGAGAAACTGAGGCTGAGGCTGTGGACCTGCTCTGGGTTCGTGTCTACGAACTCGTAGCGATTTTTTCTCTCTCTGCACATTATTTTTTTGTTAGTCTTTTTCTAATGTGCTCTTTCATGTTTCATATTTTGCAGCTGCCTGTAAGGGGATGAATCTCAAGATTTTATAATCAATACATATTTTAATAATGAATGTACTTGGATCTTTAAACTTTTGAGGGTAAAGAGGGAGAAGACATAAAATAATGTTTGAATTCCACAAAATCCATTTGTGGCAGATACATAACCTGCAAAGATATAACTATCATTCATCAGTGAAATGCACCTTATCTAAATATTCCAGTGTCCCAAACTCTTTCAGCTCAGAGGCAGCTTCAGCAGACTTCAGTCACCTTGAATGTATTATTGGATATCGACTGTAGAACAAGTTATTATTACATTTTACTGCATCTTATCCATAGTCCCGAAACTGGATTTAACTCAAGGTTATTTCTGAAGTTAAGAGAGAGTATTGTGTATCAGGAAACATTACAAGATAACTTATTTTTTCTGCAGGTGAAGGGAAATGTCTTTCTGTTTGAGGTTGGCACGGCAATCTGCTGAACATCAGCCAATTCAGAAGCTCCTGATGCAAAAGGCAAGGATTATCATTTTTATAGTCTCTTTCTGTCCTTGTAAAAAGATGTATTTTACCGATATTGTTTCTTAACTCTATTGTACCCTGACCCAAAATCTGATGACATTTCCCAAATTAACCATTACTTTCACACTATGTTCCCTCTAAGCTGTGCACGTGTGCGCACACACACACGTTTTTCAACCAGCACACAAAGAAAATTAATGTGCGCACAAAAGGTCAGTTACCTAAAATAATGTAGTAATTAATAATCATATTTATTGAAAATAATCTTTTAGCTAAGTATTTCTGTTAACGAGTTAGTCAGTTTTTCAAATACCACCATGCACATCACTAATTCACGTCACCTCACCGTTCCTGTTCCGGTTTGTACAGCTGCATTACGGTGGCAGCCACCTTTGCTGGACAGTGTTCTTATCGTAAACTGCACTTTTGGCAATGAACAAGTTAGTGCCTTATGTCTAAACTATCATGATTTTCTAGCTGAAACTAGTTAGACAGTTTAACCTTCTCCCACCCGCCCCCACTCTCACCACATTCTACAGAGGATGTATTGGGAGCGTCCTGAGCAGCTACATCACTGCCTGGTTCGGGAATTGCACCATCTCGGATTGCAAGACCCTGCAGTGGATAGTGAGGTCAGCTGAGAAGATCATCGGGGTCTCTCTTCCCGCTATTACAGATATTTACACCGCACACTGCACCCACAAAGCTAACAGTATTGTGAAGGACCCAGCCACCCCTCACACAAACTCTTCTCCCTCCTGCCACCTGGCAAAATGTACTGAAGCATTCGGGCTCTCACGACCGACCAGACTGTGCAACAGTTTCTTCCCCCAAGCCATCAGACTCCTCAACACTCAGAGTCTAGACTGACATCTACATCATTTATTATTATATTGTAATTTGTCCTCTACTGTGCCTATTGTCTTGTTTATTAAGTATTGTACTGCCCTGCACTGTTTTGTGTACTTTATGTAATCCTGTGCAGTTCTGTAGTCTAGTGCAGTTTTTATGTTGTTTTACATAGTCTAGTGTAGCCTTGTGCTGTCTCACATAGTCTAGTGTAGTTTTGTGTTGTTTCATGTAGTATCAGGGTCCTGGAGGAATGTTGTTTCATTTTTACTATGTACTGTACCAGCAGTTCATGGTCAAAATGACAATAAACTTGAGTTGACCTGACTACATGACCTACATAAACTGTGCCATGTGTGCATTGAGTGCACACATACTTAGGTCACAGGAAAAAAAAATTGCACAACATAAGATTTTTGTGCACACTGACTACTAAAAATTAGAGGGATCATTGCTTTCAGACTGTACTCAACAGCCTGGACATCAAAGTCAAGCAACTTGCAGATACTGGAATTCCAAAATAAGAAAATGCCAGTAAATGATCAACTCTCTACCGTCTGTTACACTGCTGGCATCCAGAGTGACAATGAAGACCCTCCATCTTTGGACTTCCTTCATTGTATCAGTAGCTCGGTTTTCACTACTGTCAGTCATGCATGTCCCGGTGGAGACTCACAAATACTGTTGCACACAGATGTAGAAGGATTCTTCATTGCTGTTCCTGTAACAATTTTGTTTTGCTGGTCAGGGTTATTATCCCTGAGCTGAGCTGAACCCCTGAACCTGGAGGGCAGGTGGACCACACTTAGTCTAGCCTTTTTGGCAGGGGTGACCCTCCCAAGAGCCAAAGCATAAAGCCCTGATTTGAGCCAACATAGCTGTCCAGGTTATTGAGGCACAAAGTCTCCAAACCACAACAATGTTGCAGTCCTCTCGGAGGAAATAATCAAGAGTTTAGGCAATGTCTGTAGAATAAAAGCAAGCGTGAATATCTTACATCAGGTGTTATTTATCAGTTACCGGAATTTAAGCATTTGTTCTGTTTCTCTTCCCACTGTTGTTGTTGTTCTTGCTAAGCATTTTCAGCATTTTCTTTTTTTTAGCCTGGAAATTATTACTTGTGTCAAAAGGAATATTTAGGATTGACTGATGGCCTTGATGGCTTGAGTTCTGACTCTTTTATTGCATGGGTAAATCTGACTGACACCTTTATGTGCTTGCTATCTTGTATGTGCAACGTATACTTTGTGCTGTGTGTGACTGTTGGTATTGTCTTTTGCACCTTGGCCCCAGGAGTAACACTGTCTTGTTAGGCTGCATTCACGAGCATTCATGTGGTTGAATGACCATTAAACTTGAATTGAATTGAATGATGCTGAGTAATCTACAGGTTTCCTTGTGAATGATCTTATGACACTTTTATCTACTGTTTTAATGGAAACGTTATCTCATTTAAAGGCTACATTGAAATAGCAAGTGAAAGAGCTTACGCGTGATGTTAATATCTTCATATCTTTGCATAGCTAGGATTTATTTCTTTTGTACCCAGATCAATAATGCACCTTTTGTGTAGAACTCAGTCCTACACAGCAGACAAGTCTGAACTCTGAATCCCAATATCTACTCAGTTAACAAAATGGCCAGGCACCCTGAGATTTTTCATTATTAAAGTACTTAAGTGTCAAAATGGTATTTCTTTGTCTGCTACATTTTCCAGAGTCTGTAATATGTTTAATTTGAACAGGTTAGTGCATTAGTTAGAAAGCATATTAAGATATTTGAAATAGAATGCCCTAAGCACCAGTTTTGTTGCAAAACAAATATTGCATTTGCAGTGTGCATCGGTTTCTCTGGATAAAAAAAGAATCAGGAAGTTCACTCCTGACTTGTATTTAGTGGCCTTTGTGTATGATTGTGTGTGTCTGTGTGTGCATACCAGAACATAGAAAAATACAGCACAGGAACAGACCATTCAGTCCATGATACCTGTGACAAGTCTGGTGCCAAATTATACTCCCTTCTGCATGTGTGTCCATGTGTTTCCGTGTCGGTCTGTGGTGAGTGTGCAACACATCCAAACTCGGCAGTTCAGGCAGCATATACGGAAGGGGAAAAAACAGTTTGGGCTGGGATCTTTCTTTTTTTTATCAAGGATGGAAAAACTGGGGACAGAAACCAGAGTAAGAGCACAAGCATGCAAGAAATGCATGCTTGACCAGTGAGGGCAAAAGGTGGGTGGGGGGCATGAAGCAAGAGGTGGAGGAGGTAAAAAGCTGAAGAAGAAGGAATCTCCTAGGAAGTGAACAATGAAAGGAGGAGGATAACCAGAGGAAGGTGATGGGCAGGTGAGAAGGGAGGAAGAAAACCAGAATGGGGAATGAATGGAAAAGGAAAGGGAGGGGGTAGAATGTATGCATGTTATATTTGAATGTGAGTGTGTGTCTGTGTTTGCAGGAGAGGAGCACTGTGTATCTGTGAGCGCTGAGGGGTTGGTGATAATTCAGGGGATTATTTTCTGTCCTTTGTGTAGATGATCATAAATCACTCATTGAGACATGAATATAGAGGAATAGCCAAAAGCAACAGTACCTCCCCCTCCCCTGCCCAACTCAGGTCACCTTGCGGAGAATGCTGCAGGAGACCGTGACATTGAAGTACTGCGCCAATGCAACAGAAGTGTCCCGCGCAGGTCCAGTGAAGAGCTTTAACCCAGGCAACCTGTTCATATTCTATACCTTCACAGTATGGACCAGGTCAATTTTGACCCAGCCCAAGAATCCCCTGATAACAAGTGTCTATATCAAATGTTGAACCACAGATCTATTTAGAATGTATAAATAGCCTATAAGCAAACAGAAGTTGTGCTACTATTGGTACCGTAGGCATAGGTAGGAAAAACGAGGAGGTTCTGAGAAAAGAAAACAGGGAGTAAATAGCCTAATAAATGGGTGATTAATCCTTAGTTAATGAGATCTAAAATCCATTTCAATAGATATGGGTCAAATTTGACCCAAAACAGCCTCAATGTACAAAAATTTGTAGCACCTGTACAAAAGTATAAAGTTTTTAAATATTTTTATTTTTCGCATTTTGGGTCACTTTAGGAAAGTCATCAAATTTCAGCTAAAAAAAATGGCATTTAGGGTGTTTTTACTGCTGTCAAATGTCAAAATGGGTCAAGCTTGACCTGACCAGTATGTAAGGGTTAAAAAGCAGAAAGTTTGTTGATGGGAGTCCTTGATTGGAGTACTGTGCAGATGGAGTAGAAGCATTGCCACGCAGGTCCGGCGAAGATCCTTTAAAACCCAGTCTCTGTAAAGGAGAGATATCGCCTAGCGGAGCAGTCATCGCCAGAGTAGTATGAGGAAAAGTAGTAAGGCTTCGTCGAGAACAAGCGGAGGTAAGGTTAGTAGGTAAAATCATTCTTCATTTCTTATTTAAAGCATGAGGGAATAGAGAGTATGTCTACAGAGCCAGTGTTCTGCTCTGGGTGTCAGATGTGGGATTTCAAGGAGACTCCCAGCCACCCTGATGGCCACATCTGCACCAGCTGCATCAAGATGCAGCTCCTTAGAGTCCATGTTAGGGAACTGGAGCTGCAGCTCGATGACCTTTGGCTTGTTAGGGAAAGTGAAGCAGTGATAGACAGGAACTACAGGGAAGTGGTCACCCCAAGGCTACAGGAGACCAATAAATGGGTGACTGTCAGGAGAGGGGAGAGGAAACGTCATATAGTGGACATCACCCCTGCGGCTGTCCCCTTCAACAATAAGTACACCATTTTGAGTACTGCTGGGGGGGTTGACCTATCTGGGGGAAGCAACAACGGTCACACCTCCGTCAGAGAGTCTGGCCGTGTAGCTCAGAAGGGAACTGAAGAGGATGGCAGCAGTACTAAGGGGCTCTATAGACAGGGGGACAGATGGTTGATTCTGTGGATGTGAAAAGGAAACTGGGATGGTAGTTTGCCTCCCAGATGCCAGGGTCTGAAATATTTCTGAATGTGTCCATAATATCCTGAAAAGGTAGGGTAAGCAAACAGAAGTTGTGCTACTATTGGTACCGTAGGCATAGGTAGGAAAAACGAGGAGGTTCTGAGAAAAGAACACAGGGAGTAAGGAAGGAAACTGAGAATCAAGACCACAAGGGTAGTAATCTTGGGATTGCTGCCTGTGCCACGCGACAATGAGGATAGGAATAGAGTGAGGTAGCAGATAAAAGTGTGGCTGAAGATCTGGAGCGGGGGCAGGGATACAGATTTCTGGAAAATTAGGACCTTTTCTTGGGTAGGTGGGACCCGTACAAAATGGACAGGTTGCACTTGGATCCCAGGGGGACCAGTATTCTCGTGGCAGGTTTATGAAAGCTATTGGGAGCGGTTTAAACTAATACGGCCGGGGGATGGGAACCAGGATGATGGAGCTGAGGATGAGCCAGCAGGTTTACAAGTAGATGATGGGTGTAACATGAGTGTAAGGAAGGATTGGGTGCAAATGCAAGCAGAGCAAAGACATAAGTTGTACCACAGAGGGAAATTTCAAAAGTGTGAAGAACGCAGGAGTGAAGGTGATGTTTTTAAATGAGTGTAGCATTCTGAATAAGGTGGATGAATGATTGGGTCAGTATGATGTTGTGGGCATCATGAAAGGGCAGGTAAAAAGGCTTAGGTGGTGGTGTGGCTCTGTCGGTAAGAAATGGAATTACATCTTTAGAAAGAGGGTCAGAAAATGTTGAATCTTTGTGGGTGGAACTAAGAAACTGCAAGGATAAATATACATGATGGCAATCATATATAGGCCTCCAAATAGTAGCCAAAATGTGGAGTTGAGATTGCAAAGGGAGCTAGAAAAGGCACATAATAAGAGTAATGGCACAATTGTAATGGGAGACTTCAATATGCAAGGGATTAGAAAAAAACAGATTGGTGTCGGATAGCAAGAGAGGGAATTTGTTGAATGCCTACGAGATGGCTTTTTAGAGCAGCTTGTCCTTGAGCCTACTTAGGGAAAGGCTATCTTAGATTGGGTGCTGTGTAATTACCCAGATCTTAGGGAGCTTAATGTAAAGGATCTCTTAGGGGGGCAGTGATCATAATATGATTGAATTCATATTGCAAGTAGAGAGGGAGAAGTATAAGTCACATGTATCAGTATCACAATGGAATAAAGGGAATTACAGAGGCATGAGAGAGGAGCTTGCCCAGCTGAATTGGAGGAGGATACTGGTGGCGATGACGACAGCTCAGAGATGACTGAAGTTTCTGGGAATAGCTGACAAAATGCAGGATAGATATATCCCACCAAAGAAGTTCTCAAATGGCAAGGCTAGGCAACCAGAGCTGACAAGGGAAGTTGACTGCATAAAAGCCAAGGAAATGGCATATAAAGCAGCAAAAGTGAGTGGGAATTTGGATGATAGGGAAACTTTTAAAATCCAACAAAAGGCAACTAAAAGAAGCTGTAAGAAGAGAAAAGATGAAATGTGAGGGCAAACTAACCAATAATATAAATCAGGATACTTTTTTCAGTTATATAAAGAGTAAAAGGGAGGCGAGAGTTAACATTTAACCACTGGAACTGATGCTGGTGAGGTAGTAATGGGGGAGAAAGAAATAGCAGATGAACTTAATTGGTACTGTGGAAGACACTAGCAGTCTGCCAGAGGTCCATGAATGTCAGGGAGCAGGAGTGAGTGTTATTGCTATTACAAAGGATGAAGAGTTAGGCAAACTGAAAGATCTTAAGGCAGATAAGTCAGATGGACCAGATTGACTACATCCCAGAGTCCTGAAAGATGTTGCTGAAGAAATAATGGACAAATGGGTCATGATCTTTCCAGAATCACTTAATTCTGTCATGGTCCCAGAGGACTAGGAGATTTTCAAATGTCACTCCACCCTTTAAGAAGGCATAAAGGTAAAAGAAAGGTAATTATAGGCCAGTTAGCCTAACCTCAGTGGCTAGGAAATTGTTACAGTCTATTATTAAGGATGAAGTTACTTGGAAACCAATGATAAAATAAGTCAAAGTCAGCACAGTTTCTTTAAAGAGAAATCTTGCCTGGCAAATCTGTTTGAATTCTTCAAGAAAGTAACAAGCAGGGTTGGCAACGGTGAGGCAGTAGCTCCATTTAATTGGATTCTCAGAGGGCATTTGATAAGGTGCCACACATGAGGCAGATTAACAAGATAAAATCCTGTGGTGTTGCAGGAGCGATACTGACAAGAATAAAGGAATGGCTGATAGGCAGAAGGCAGTGAGTGAGAATAAAAGAGGGGGCCTTTTCTAGTTAGCTACCCCAGTGACTAGTGGTGTTCCTCAGGGGTCAGTATGTGTCCACTACTTTTCCCATTGACTCTTGGCAGTGTGGAAGATCAAAAGGATCTTGGGGTCCGAGTCCATAGGACACTCAAAGCAGCTGTGCAGGTTGACTCTGTGGTTAAGAAGGCATACAGTGTATTGGCCTTCATTAATTGTGGAATTGAATTTAGGAGCCAAGAGGTAATGCTGCAGGTATATAGGACCTTGGTCAGACACCACTCGGAGTACTGTGCTCAGTTCTGTTCGCCTCACTACAGGAAGGATGTGAAAACCATAGAAAGGGTGCCCAGGAGATTTACAAGGATGTTGCCTGGTTTGGGGAGCATGCCTAATGAGAATAGGTTGACTGAACTCGGCCTTTTGTCCTTGGAGTGACGGAGGATGAAAGGTGACCTGATAGAGGTGTATAAGATGATGAAAGGCGTTGATTGTGTGGATAGTCAGAGACTTTTTCCCAGGGTTGAAATGGTTGCCACAAGAGGACACAGGTCTAAAATGCTGGGGAGTAGGTACAGAGGAGATGTCAGGGGAAAGTTTTTTACTCAGAGAGTGGTGAATGAGTGGAATGGGCTATGGGCAACGGTAATGGAAGCAGTTATGATAGGGTCTTTTAAGGGACTTTGAGATAGGTACATGAAGCTTAGTAATATAGAGGGCTATAGATAAGCCTAGTAATTTCTAAGGTAGGGACATGTTCAGCACAATTTTGTGGGCCGAATTGCCCGTGTTGTGCTGTAGGTTTTCTATGTTTTGTATGTTCTATAATGCATTTTGGTAAAAGGAACAGTAGTGTGGACTATTATCTAAAAGGGGAGAAGATTCAAAGATCAGAGGTGCAGAGAGACTTAGGAGTCCTCATACAAGACTCCCAGAAGATTAATTTACAGGTTAAGTCTGTGACAAAGAAGGCTAATGCAATATTGGCAATTATTTCAAGGGGAGTAGAATGTAAAAGCAAATTAATACGGAGCCTTTATAAGACACTAGTCAGGCCACACGTGGAGTATTGTCAACAGTTTTGGGCCCCCCCATATCTCAGTGGGGATATGTTGTCATTGAAAAGTGTCCAGAGGAGGTTCACAAGGATGATTCTGGAATGAGGGTTAACATATGAGAAGTATTTGGCAGTTTTGGGCCTGTGCTCACTGGAGTTTAGAAGAACGCATCGGGATCTCATTTACTGTTGAAAGGAATAGATAGGGTGGATGTGCAGAGGATGTTTCTAATGGCGCGGGTATCCAAAACTAAAGGGCAGAGCCTCAAAATTGAGGAGCAACCCTTTAGAGCAGAGGTGAGGAGGAATTCTTTTTCGCCAGAGAGTATTAAATCTGTGGAATGCTCTGCCACAGACTGCAGTAGAGGCCAAGTTTGTGTGTATTTTTAAGGCAGAAGTTGATGATTTCATGATTAGTCAGGGTATCGAAGGACATGGCGAGAAGGCAAGTGTACGGGGTTGAGTGGGATCTGGAATCAGCCATGGTGCAGACTCGATGTGCTGAATGGCATGCTTCTGCTCTTATGTCTACAGTCTTCTGGTCTTATGGACCTGTGACCCATAGGCTCTCTCACCCTGATGAGTATCTGTTATAAGAGAAGTTCTTGCAGTGATGTCTATTTCTGTAGTCGAAGTGCTAAAGTGATGACTCCTACAAGTTTCAGTGATGGAACAAGTGAAGTTATCTCCTTTGGTTTAAGAACCTGATGGATGAGGGGTATAACCGTTCCTGAACCTGATAGCTTGAGTCCTGAGACTCCTGTACCCTGTTCCTGATGGCAGCAGTGAAAAGAGAGCATGAACTGGGTGGTGGGGGAGGCAGGGTCCCTGATGACTGATGATTTTCTACTGCAAGGATGCTCTGTATAAATGTTCTTAATGGTGGGCTTTTTTCCTGTTGGATTAGACTGTATCCACTATTTTATGTAGGGTTTTTCATTCAAGGGCATTGGTGTTTCCATATCATGCTATAATGCACCCAGTCAATATACTTCTCACCACTTGTCTATAGAAGTTTGTCAACGTTTTGGAAGTCATGTCAAATCTTCGCAAACTCCAAGGCAAGTGGAGGTGTAGTGTGCTTTATTTATAAATGAAGTTGCGTGCTGGGCCTAGATTAGGTCCTTTGACATGACAACGCTGAGGAATTGAAAGTTGCTGACCCTCTTCACTCTGATCCTCCGATGACAACTGGCTCATGGATGTCCTGAGGTCAATAATCAGCATCTTTGCCTTGCTGACATTAAGTAAGAGGTTGTTGTTGTGGCACCACTCAGCCAGATTTTCAATCTTCCTCCTATATGCTAATTTGTGTGCACCTTTGATCCAGCCTACAACAGTGGTGTCATCAGCAAACTTGAATATGGCATTGGAGCTGTGCTTAGCTGCACAGTCGTAAGAGTAAGGTGAGTAGAGCACGAGTACAACCTCGTGGTACATCTGTAATGATTGAGGTTGTGGAGGAGATGTTGTTACCAATTTGAACCGACTAGGTTCTGCAAGTGAGGAAATTGTGGATCCAATTGCACAAGGAAATATTGAGACCAGGGTGGTGAAGCTTATTGATGAGTTTTGAGGAGATTACAGTATTCACTACTGAGCTGTAGTCGATAAAGAACATCCTGATGCATGCAGATGCTGATTGAAGAGCCAACAATATGGCATCTGCTGTGGACCTGTTGAGCTGTTAGGCAATTGGAGTGGATCCAATTCAATTTTCAGGCAGGAGTTGATATATTTCATCACCAACCTCTCAAAGCACTTCACCTCTGTGGATGTAAGAACTGCTGGATAGTGATTGAGGCAGGTTGCCATATTCTACTGAGGCACCGGAATAAGTGAAGCTTGCCTGAAGTAGGTGGGTGCCTCAGACTGCCGAGGTAAGTGGTTATCAGTGGTTACTGCAACCAGTTCATCAATACAGGTCTTTAGTACTTACCCAGGTACCCCTCCTGGGCTGATTGTTTTTCATGGGTTCACTCTCCTGAAGGATGCTTGCATGTCAGTTTCAGAGACTGAAATCACAGGATCATCAGGGGCTAAGGGAGTTTGTGGTAGTTCCTCCATGTTTTGATGGTCAAAGCAAGCATAGAATAGATTGGGCTCAACTGGAAGTAAAGCATTCTTATTGCCTATGTTGTTTGATTTTACTTCATAAGAGGTGATAGCATTCAAGCCTTGCCACAACTGTGGAGTGTCTTTCATTGATTCAAGTTTAGTCCAGAATTGCCAGTTCACCCATGAGATGGCTTTCCAGAGATCATACCTTGGACCTCTTGTAACGTTCTTAGTCGCCAGAACTGAATACCTGTGATCTGGCCCTCAGCAGATTGTGAAATCTGTCTGGGGAAGACTGAATGATTTTGAAGTTACACACTCATCTACAACCATTCTTATAAAGTCCTTGGCAACCATGGTGTATGAATTCAAATCCACTGTCCGCTGATGAAAGCAATCCCGTAGCCACTCCTCTGCCTCCTGTGTCCACCTCTGTCGTCCTAATCTTTGGAACTTTGCTATTTAACCTCTGCCTGTATGCAGGTAATAGAAGAACAGCCAACTGATCAGATTTATCCAATATGTGGTCTGGGCATGAAATGGTAGGCATTCCTTATCTTCGTATGACAGTGGTCTAGTGTGTTGGGACCTCTGGTGCTACAGATTATATGCTGATGGCAATTGAGCAGGGATCTCTTCAAACAAGCCTGTTTGAAGTCTCTGACTATGATTCAAAATGCAATGGAATGGATTGTTTCTTGTTTGGAGACAGCATCATGCAGTACTTCAAGTGCTTGATTATAGGTGGCTGCTGGTGATACGTAAACTCCACTGAGGATCATGGATGAGATCTTCCTAGGTTAATTGGGCTATACTATATATAAATATGTTTTTGATTTGGGTTGACTATGTTTACTTGCTATTTTGAATAGCTGTTTGTGCTTTGTGCTGTGTATGTTTTGCACCTTGGCCCCAGACAAGTGGTGCTTCATTCGGCTGTGTCCATGGCTGTGTTAATGATAGTTAAACTTGAACTTGGTAATTCTCGTGACTTAGCAGGCAAAGCAAACTGATGATTTGCTCTAGTTTGTTACTGCAGTTATACAGAGGACACTGATCATTCTGATCCAACTGACCTGCAGCCAGTGCAGTCTAATCAACAAGATGCTGGAAGAACTCTGTGAGTCAGGCAGCATCTGTGGAGGCAAATGGACTGTTACCATTTTGGGGTTGTTGCTCCAGATTCCAGTATTAGCAGGCTCTTGTACCTCCATCTAGTCTGGACTGACTGGTTGATAATGTTTGGTTTAGGGATGGTGAGAGAGGCAGTCTAGAGTCTGTAGGGGCAAAGAAAGAGTTAGAAGTTCCATTTATGATCTATAATCCACTATGTTAAATTTCCAAACTTTGACAAGAGAGATCTTGAATTACACTGTGGAAAATTTACTATTATCTACAGTCCATCAGCACTGACTTTGGCTAATGCATGTTCGAAGATCAAGACCTTAACATCAGCACATGGACTGCTGAGTAACAATGATTCTTGCCCTTCTATATCTACAGCAGAGGCTTCAAACCACTGGAGAGATAACATCAACGCTGTCTCTGCAAAATCCTCCAAAAAGACAAATTAACATCAGATTCTTCTCCCAGGCTTACAGTCCCAGCATTGAGGTCCAAAATTACACTTGGTCATCTCTCATGGGTTTTGTTCACATGCCTCATTCCAGAATCCCAAACTCTATCACAGCAAACAATTTCCAGGTGCAAAGAAAACTCAAAGATACTATCAAAGTTTCCATGAGAAAGTATATCTTCCCCGCGAACAAATGGAAACCCCTCTCTCATAACCATTCAAAAATGGAGAACCGTTGAGAAGTTTGAGTCCATTTGTTGGGAGCTATTTGAATGGCAGAAGCAGCTCAAGACCTCTCAAATCACTCCTCTATGCATCCATCTCTCAACTTCAACAGAGACACAAAAGGATAAAGATGCTGGGATCTGGAACACCACACATAATGTTGGAGGAACTCAGCAGGTCAAGGAGTACTGGTGAAATAAAACTGGCAGTTGTGGCTCAGGTTGAGTCACTCCATCTGACCTGCTAAGTTCAACAACCATTTGTGCATACTTCCCTACCACAACTGCAGCAGTCTTTTGGTGCTTAGAACCTTCACAACTGAAATGAAAGCATGTCACCCTTCATCCTAATGAATTGACTAAGAAGAGGAGGATGTCATGAAGACTGGTTCCAAAAGTACTAGTTGCATTTTTTCTTTAGGCTTTATATTAATATACAATTTTTTGACTTGGTTATCCCTCTCATCATTCAGTCAAACGTTACTGGCAGTGTATGCCATTTACTTTATTCTAATGTCCTTTTGAATGTGTAAATGACCTTATCACACTAAACTTCAGAATAAATCACTAAATGGCATAGAAACTACAGAAGACAAATAGTGATTTTCACCCTAATCTTTATGATAGGAGGAGCTTAGGAGACAATGGCACCAAACGACGATTCCTTTCCTTGCATCTTCAGAAACAGTTCTATTTCTATTTTTATCTCTATTTTTCTTTTTCAGAATTCTTTTGAAGACCCTGACATGGACTTTGTTTCTTTGCCGGAATGGGACCCACTCTCTGGGTCTTGGGACTGGCCTTTATCTGATATGCCAAGAGGATTAGCGCGTCTTTGGAGTTTTGGGAATTCATGGCTCCGGAGGTGAGCGGACTCATGGTCGGTGCCTCTGCAGGAAATCAGTGTGTTGTGGGAGATGGAAGGTCAAAAGCAGCAAGCTGGCTGTGTGCCCAGAGATCGGAGTTCTTTGGGCTCAGAGCGTGGAGAAAGCAACGCAATGGGCTTTTATCATCGTAAGTCAGCAAGTTGGTTGTTACGTCTCCGCTCTCACTGTGAAATGGAGACAATCCTTTTTCCCTTATTAGGGAGAGAGAGAGAGAGTCTGTGGTCTGTCGAATTACTGAGTGAACGAGTCGTCTTTGGGGTCCTGCAAGTCTGTGTCTTTATTGATGCTTTGCTGCACGCTTGAGTGCTTCGTGGGGGGAGCCAATGCTGGCGAGGGAGGGGGAATTGTTGCTTTGCTGGTGCCTACGCGTGGGAGAGGGGAGCTGCGAGGGACTTTTGGGTTCTAATATTTATCTATAATTCATTCTTTGGGCACTCCTCTGTTTTCGTGGATGGTTGCAAAGAAAAAGAATTTCAGGATGTATTCATTTCTCTGACATTAAATGTACCTTTGAAACCTTTGATTTGTTTCCTGCAATGCCCAACTGCATAAACCCTCTCCAGAGAGAATCTGATTTGCACAATATCTGTCTGGGTGTTATCTATAGTTAAAATGGATTGTTTCATCCATCTGTTGAGTTCTAGCTATGAGGACAATATGGCATGACAGACAGGGTATCCCACTAGCAGAACCAGTACTTGTAGATCAACAGAAAATCTGCTGGAAAAACTCAACAGGTCAAGCTGCATCTGTGGAGGGGAGAGTAATGGTTGATGTTTCTGGTCAAAACCTTGCATTAGGACTGAGTGTGGAGAAGATAGGTATAAAGAGGAGAGGGGGAGTGATGAATTCCTCTGGCAGTTGGTTTGTGCTCCAGGTTCCAGTACCTGCAGTCTGTGTCTCTGCTAAGGAGATTTACAGACTTCCACTTCAAAAGTGAACCGCAAAGCATTCCAAACTTGCAACCTCCCCCACTTTGAAGGACTAGAGTGGGAGTGCAAGGAGAACATCGCTTTGCTGCAATCTAACTCCTCATACACCTGAACAGGTACTGTGCTGTCTTTACGACAGTTATTTAGTTTATAATATTTTCGCTTAGTAATTCATTCGATAGTATTTTCTAGTTAGAATTAGAAGTGTTTAAAGTATATTCATTGCATGTAAAATATATCGGCATGCGATGACGTCACATCCGGTTTCGCCGCATCTTGTGGGAAAATACCGGTTTGGAATTAACGCGAGGGTGGGGGCTTACCACGAGGCTCACCTGAGCAGGAGTTGTTTTGCAGGCATGAGAAATCACAGTGAGAGCAACGCTGTAAGTTAATAGATAATCGATATATTGAACTAAGATGTTAATGCCGATCCTGTTAGAAGTAACGACGGTAGATAATGTTTATGCTTTCGTTAGTTAAAGAGTGGCGGATAGGTTGCATGGAAGTGTATTTAAAGTAGTCAATGGAGCAGGTAAACTCTCCCTGTATACTGCACCTTAGTGTAATGTAGTTATAGTCACCTTTGCAAGTATTTACACTTGAAATGTGATATTAAGGAAGGAACAAATACTGTATCAATCTTGTATTGTTTTATCAACAGTTTTCACCATATGTTAATGTGAAGAGTGAACAGTAAGTGGTTAATCTTGCTGCGATCTGGTTCTTATTAACTGTGGTTTATCTCGTCGTTAAATTCGGCGTTCGTGACACACGAAGGAGAACGTGACAGTGAAAAAGCGGCATTATCAGGTGTTTCAAGTGCTGCAATGTCAGCTCGATCCAGCATCAAGTCGACGCCGCCCAGCGACAAGGGCAGTAAACCGACATCAAGTAAGCCCACCCGGGCGTTATCAGGTGTTCCAAGTGCTGCAATGTCAGCTCGATCCGGGATCAAGTCGATGGCGCCCAGCGACAAGGGCAGTAAACCGACATCAAGTAAGTCCACCCAGGCAAGAGCCAAGGCAGAAGCCGCCAAGGTGCGACTGCGTTACGCCAGACAAGAAGCAGTTTTGAAAATGAAACTGGCTACCAGAGAAGCCGAAATCCAGAGAGAAGAGGCTGCCAGAGAAGCCAAAATCCAGAAAGAAAGGGCCGCCAGACAAAGAGAAAAGGCTGCCAGAGAAGCCGAAATCCAGAAAGAAAGGGCCGCCAGACAAAGAGAAGAGGCTGCCAGAGAAGCCGAAATCCAGAAGGAAAGGGCCGCCAGACAAAGAGAAGAGGCTGCCAGAGAAGCCGAAATCCAGAAAGAATTGGCAAAAATATCGACAGAGTTGCAAGTGCTGCAGCTAGAAAGAGAAGAAGAAGCTGCCATGGCGGAAGCAAAGTACATAGAAGAAGCTGAAGGGTCGCGTGATCTGACCGAAGCAAGATCTACTTTAGAAAGGACCAGACTGGAACGCACAAGCGACTATGTACAATCTCAAATAGACAGGCAGGCTCGTCTCCCCTCTCCGTACGTACTCGATAACTTCCCCAGCTACGAGGAACCTCAGAGAGTCACGATTGCATCACATCCATACGAGGAAGGAAATTTACCCTCACGGCTCCGTGATGACGTCAAGAATGAAAGAACCGACAACGCTCCTTCACCCCCACAACAGGACGGCGGGGAGGGAGAGGTTCACTCCAGGACAACAATTGTCAGCTCGAACTGTACAGAAGTTTGCGGTCAAACTCAGTCAAGCCGTTCTTGTTCCAAGATCTGCCTCACTGAGGTGTACCCTAAAGAAGCACAACAAGACATTACCAAGCGTAAAGTAACCGACGAGACGCTAGGTCAGTCAGTTTTCGTTCAAACCGAGCACGGAAACAAACTTGCACAATCAGCTCAAGATACCATTTCTTTAAAACCCAAAGACACCAAGGTCTTCAGAGATGAAGCAAATAATGGGGTTGCCCCATTGCCTTTCAGAGAACCACGCCAGCGCTCACCAGATAACAAAGAGCAGGCAGTCAAACGGTTCATGTCCTTACGGAAAACCCGGAAAAGGAAACCTGAGATGCAGCAACGCACCCGATTGGCCCACGAGGTACTGTGCACCCTAATGGCAGAGGTCACAGCCATTATAAATGCACAATCATTCCTACCTGTGTCTTCTGACCCAGAAAACCCCTTTATACTTTCGCCATCAATGCTCCCTACACAGAAGGCAGCTACACCTCCTCCACCAGGAGACTTCTCAGACAAGGATTTGTACACAAAGCAATGGAGACAAGTCCAGGCTCTGGCAAATCAGTTCTGGCCTCGCTGGAGACAAAAATATCTCCCTTTGTTGCAACAGAGACTTAAGTGGACAGAACCCCACAGGAATCTGGCCAACGGCCAGAATCACTGCTACATTCCCTAACGGGGATGGACATGTCAGGAAGATCGAATTGAAAACTACCGACCAAGGCGATGTGAAAGTTTACCAAAGGCCAGTTACAGAAGTTATTCTACTTCTACCCAATGACTGATTAAGAGACTAAGTTTTGTACTCTGCTCATTGTGACCTTACGAAGGTCAAGCGGGGAGTGTGCTGTCTTTACGACAGTTATTTAGTTTATAATATTTTCGCTTAGTAATTCATTCGATAGTATTTTCTAGTTAGAATTAGAAGTGTTTAAAGTATATTCATTGCATGTAAAATATATCGGCATGCGATGACATCACATCCGGTTTCGCCACGTCTTGTGGGAAAATACCGGTTTGGAATTAACGCGAGGGTGGGGGCTTACCACGAGGCTCACCTGAGCAGAAGTTGTTTTGCAGGCATGAGAAATCACAGTGAGAGCAACGCTGTAAGTTAATAGATAATCGATATATTGAACTAAGATGTTAATGCCGATCCTGTTAGAAGTAACGACGGTAGATAATGTTTATGCTTTCGTTAGTTAAAGAGTGGCGGATAGGTTGCATGGAAGTGTATTTAAAGTAGTCAATGGAGCAGGTAAACTCTCCCTGTATACTGCACCTTAGTGTAATGTAGTTATAGTCACCTTTGCAAGTATTTACACTTGAAATGTGATATTAAGGAAGGAACAAATACTGTATCAATCTTGTATTGTTTTATCAACAGTTTTCACCATATGTTAATGTGAAGAGTGAACAGTAAGTGGTTAATCTTGCTGCGATCTGGTTCTTATTAACTGTGGTTTATCTCGTCGTTAAATTCGGCGTTCGTGACACACGAAGGAGAACGTGACAGTGAAAAAGCGGCATTATCAGGTGTTTCAAGTGCTGCAATGTCAGCTCGATCCAGCATCAAGTCGACGCCGCCCAGCGACAAGGGCAGTAAACCGACATCAAGTAAGCCCACCCGGGCGTTATCAGGTGTTCCAAGTGCTGCAATGTCAGCTCGATCCGGGATCAAGTCGATGGCGCCCAGCGACAAGGGCAGTAAACCGACATCAAGTAAGTCCACCCAGGCAAGAGCCAAGGCAGAAGCCGCCAAGGTGCGACTGCGTTACGCCAGACAAGAAGCAGTTTTGAAAATGAAACTGGCTACCAGAGAAGCCGAAATCCAGAGAGAAGAGGCTGCCAGAGAAGCCAAAATCCAGAAAGAAAGGGCCGCCAGACAAAGAGAAAAGGCTGCCAGAGAAGCCGAAATCCAGAAAGAAAGGGCCGCCAGACAAAGAGAAGAGGCTGCCAGAGAAGCCGAAATCCAGAAGGAAAGGGCCGCCAGACAAAGAGAAGAGGCTGCCAGAGAAGCCGAAATCCAGAAAGAATTGGCAAAAATATCGACAGAGTTGCAAGTGCTGCAGCTAGAAAGAGAAGAAGAAGCTGCCATGGCGGAAGCAAAGTACATAGAAGAAGCTGAAGGGTCGCGTGATCTGACCGAAGCAAGATCTACTTTAGAAAGGACCAGACTGGAACGCACAAGCGACTATGTACAATCTCAAATAGACAGGCAGGCTCGTCTCCCCTCTCCGTACGTACTCGATAACTTCCCCAGCTACGAGGAACCTCAGAGAGTCACGATTGCATCACATCCATACGAGGAAGGAAATTTACCCTCACGGCTCCGTGATGACGTCAAGAATGAAAGAACCGACAACGCTCCTTCACCCCCACAACAGGACGGCGGGGAGGGAGAGGTTCACTCCAGGACAACAATTGTCAGCTCGAACTGTACAGAAGTTTGCGGTCAAACTCAGTCAAGCCGTTCTTGTTCCAAGATCTGCCTCACTGAGGTGTACCCTAAAGAAGCACAACAAGACATTACCAAGCGTAAAGTAACCGACGAGACGCTAGGTCAGTCAGTTTTCGTTCAAACCGAGCACGGAAACAAACTTGCACAATCAGCTCAAGATACCATTTCTTTAAAACCCAAAGACACCAAGGTCTTCAGAGATGAAGCAAATAATGGGGTTGCCCCATTGCCTTTCAGAGAACCACGCCAGCGCTCACCAGATAACAAAGAGCAGGCAGTCAAACGGTTCATGTCCTTACGGAAAACCCGGAAAAGGAAACCTGAGATGCAGCAACGCACCCGATTGGCCCACGAGGTACTGTGCACCCTAATGGCAGAGGTCACAGCCATTATAAATGCACAATCATTCCTACCTGTGTCTTCTGACCCAGAAAACCCCTTTATACTTTCGCCATCAATGCTCCCTACACAGAAGGCAGCTACACCTCCTCCACCAGGAGACTTCTCAGACAAGGATTTGTACACAAAGCAATGGAGACAAGTCCAGGCTCTGGCAAATCAGTTCTGGCCTCGCTGGAGACAAAAATATCTCCCTTTGTTGCAACAGAGACTTAAGTGGACAGAACCCCACAGGAATCTGGCCAACGGCCAGAATCACTGCTACATTCCCTAACGGGGATGGACATGTCAGGAAGATCGAATTGAAAACTACCGACCAAGGCGATGTGAAAGTTTACCAAAGGCCAGTTACAGAAGTTATTCTACTTCTACCCAATGACTGATTAAGAGACTAAGTTTTGTACTCTGCTCATTGTGACCTTACGAAGGTCAAGCGGGGAGTGTGCTGTCTTTACGACAGTTATTTAGTTTATAATATTTTCGCTTAGTAATTCATTCGATAGTATTTTCTAGTTAGAATTAGAAGTGTTTAAAGTATATTCATTGCATGTAAAATATATCGGCATGCGATGACATCACATCCGGTTTCGCCACGTCTTGTGGGAAAATACCGGTTTGGAATTAACGCGAGGGTGGGGGCTTACCACGAGGCTCACCTGAGCAGAAGTTGTTTTGCAGGCATGAGAAATCACAGTGAGAGCAACGCTGTAAGTTAATAGATAATCGATATATTGAACTAAGATGTTAATGCCGATCCTGTTAGAAGTAACGACGGTAGATAATGTTTATGCTTTCGTTAGTTAAAGAGTGGCGGATAGGTTGCATGGAAGTGTATTTAAAGTAGTCAATGGAGCAGGTAAACTCTCCCTGTATACTGCACCTTAGTGTAATGTAGTTATAGTCACCTTTGCAAGTATTTACACTTGAAATGTGATATTAAGGAAGGAACAAATACTGTATCAATCTTGTATTGTTTTATCAACAGTTTTCACCATATGTTAATGTGAAGAGTGAACAGTAAGTGGTTAATCTTGCTGCGATCTGGTTCTTATTAACTGTGGTTTATCTCGTCGTTAAATTCGGCGTTCGTGACACACGAAGGAGAACGTGACAGTGAAAAAGCGGCATTATCAGGTGTTTCAAGTGCTGCAATGTCAGCTCGATCCAGCATCAAGTCGACGCCGCCCAGCGACAAGGGCAGTAAACCGACATCAAGTAAGCCCACCCGGGCGTTATCAGGTGTTCCAAGTGCTGCAATGTCAGCTCGATCCGGGATCAAGTCGATGGCGCCCAGCGACAAGGGCAGTAAACCGACATCAAGTAAGTCCACCCAGGCAAGAGCCAAGGCAGAAGCCGCCAAGGTGCGACTGCGTTACGCCAGACAAGAAGCAGTTTTGAAAATGAAACTGGCTACCAGAGAAGCCGAAATCCAGAGAGAAGAGGCTGCCAGAGAAGCCAAAATCCAGAAAGAAAGGGCCGCCAGACAAAGAGAAAAGGCTGCCAGAGAAGCCGAAATCCAGAAAGAAAGGGCCGCCAGACAAAGAGAAGAGGCTGCCAGAGAAGCCGAAATCCAGAAGGAAAGGGCCGCCAGACAAAGAGAAGAGGCTGCCAGAGAAGCCGAAATCCAGAAAGAATTGGCAAAAATATCGACAGAGTTGCAAGTGCTGCAGCTAGAAAGAGAAGAAGAAGCTGCCATGGCGGAAGCAAAGTACATAGAAGAAGCTGAAGGGTCGCGTGATCTGACCGAAGCAAGATCTACTTTAGAAAGGACCAGACTGGAACGCACAAGCGACTATGTACAATCTCAAATAGACAGGCAGGCTCGTCTCCCCTCTCCGTACGTACTCGATAACTTCCCCAGCTACGAGGAACCTCAGAGAGTCACGATTGCATCACATCCATACGAGGAAGGAAATTTACCCTCACGGCTCCGTGATGACGTCAAGAATGAAAGAACCGACAACGCTCCTTCACCCCCACAACAGGACGGCGGGGAGGGAGAGGTTCACTCCAGGACAACAATTGTCAGCTCGAACTGTACAGAAGTTTGCGGTCAAACTCAGTCAAGCCGTTCTTGTTCCAAGATCTGCCTCACTGAGGTGTACCCTAAAGAAGCACAACAAGACATTACCAAGCGTAAAGTAACCGACGAGACGCTAGGTCAGTCAGTTTTCGTTCAAACCGAGCACGGAAACAAACTTGCACAATCAGCTCAAGATACCATTTCTTTAAAACCCAAAGACACCAAGGTCTTCAGAGATGAAGCAAATAATGGGGTTGCCCCATTGCCTTTCAGAGAACCACGCCAGCGCTCACCAGATAACAAAGAGCAGGCAGTCAAACGGTTCATGTCCTTACGGAAAACCCGGAAAAGGAAACCTGAGATGCAGCAACGCACCCGATTGGCCCACGAGGTACTGTGCACCCTAATGGCAGAGGTCACAGCCATTATAAATGCACAATCATTCCTACCTGTGTCTTCTGACCCAGAAAACCCCTTTATACTTTCGCCATCAATGCTCCCTACACAGAAGGCAGCTACACCTCCTCCACCAGGAGACTTCTCAGACAAGGATTTGTACACAAAGCAATGGAGACAAGTCCAGGCTCTGGCAAATCAGTTCTGGCCTCGCTGGAGACAAAAATATCTCCCTTTGTTGCAACAGAGACTTAAGTGGACAGAACCCCACAGGAATCTGGCCAACGGCCAGAATCACTGCTACATTCCCTAACGGGGATGGACATGTCAGGAAGATCGAATTGAAAACTACCGACCAAGGCGATGTGAAAGTTTACCAAAGGCCAGTTACAGAAGTTATTCTACTTCTACCCAATGACTGATTAAGAGACTAAGTTTTGTACTCTGCTCATTGTGACCTTACGAAGGTCAAGCGGGGAGTGTGCTGTCTTTACGACAGTTATTTAGTTTATAATATTTTCGCTTAGTAATTCATTCGATAGTATTTTCTAGTTAGAATTAGAAGTGTTTAAAGTATATTCATTGCATGTAAAATATATCGGCATGCGATGACATCACATCCGGTTTCGCCACGTCTTGTGGGAAAATACCGGTTTGGAATTAACGCGAGGGTGGGGGCTTACCACGAGGCTCACCTGAGCAGAAGTTGTTTTGCAGGCATGAGAAATCACAGTGAGAGCAACGCTGTAAGTTAATAGATAATCGATATATTGAACTAAGATGTTAATGCCGATCCTGTTAGAAGTAACGACGGTAGATAATGTTTATGCTTTCGTTAGTTAAAGAGTGGCGGATAGGTTGCATGGAAGTGTATTTAAAGTAGTCAATGGAGCAGGTAAACTCTCCCTGTATACTGCACCTTAGTGTAATGTAGTTATAGTCACCTTTGCAAGTATTTACACTTGAAATGTGATATTAAGGAAGGAACAAATACTGTATCAATCTTGTATTGTTTTATCAACAGTTTTCACCATATGTTAATGTGAAGAGTGAACAGTAAATGGTTAATCTTGCTGCGATCTGGTTCTTATTAACTGTGGTTTATCTCGACGTTAAATTCGGCGTTCGTGACACGCGAAGGAGAACGTGACAGGTACTATTGCTCCTAAAACATCAATGAAAATACTGAAACCTCTCACCTTTCAGTACTCAGAGTGGATCCCCAACCTTATTCTCCAACCTATCCTGACTCCAACTCTGAAGTCAAGGTCACTGACCCTAATCATAAGGTTAAAGACTCTGGCCCTAATGTCAAAGTCCCTAACACTAAAGCCCAGAGAATGCCACCAAAGAAGAGGCAAAGTAGAAAAGCACAAAAAACGGATTCCCCGATGAAGCAAAACTGCAACTATAGAAACTAGAAGAAAACTCGCATAAGGGCACAAGCTGAGCGACCCCCAAGTAAACAAAGCAAGAAGATAAGGCATTGCAATAAAGGCAACTGGTGTTGGAAAAGATTAATAATGGAATGGACCAGGAGCAGTTGTTCTGAATCTGAATCCTCCAGTAAGAGAGCAACAAGAACAAGAGGGATCATTATCCCATTCCCCAAAACCAAGAATCTTAACATTGGACAAGACATGCTGACTTTGTCAGTGACACCCACATTGCAAGAAATGATTTAGTGAGTCCTGAGCTTCTTTGTTCTTCTCTCTTCTGGCCATGTTCAGTGCTTATTGTCACAAGGACTGGACCTAAGTGCAGGACGCAGACACTGAAGTATTAGGAACAGGGCAGGATAAAGCTAAAGGATGGGACAGGTTGGCGTTCATGGCGTTCATGGAGATCCTGGGGGTTCTTGAGGCCTGGCTAGAGGCTGGGGGGTCTTGAGGCCTGGCTAGAGGCTGGGGGGTCTTGAGGCCTGGCTAGAGGCTGGGGGTTCTTGAAGCTGGCCTACTGGGCGGGCTGCGGAAATCCTGGGCCGGAAGCGGGACACAACCTGACAGAGGCAAGGAACCAGAAGGAACAGCACCAACTGCAGGGCAATGGCAACTGGCCTGGCTTACCTGACAGAGTCAAGGGACAGGAAGGGACAGAACCAGCTAGAGTCTTGGGTTCTTGGAGCGAGCCTCCTGGGTGGGCCGCGGGACTCCTGAGCAGGTCGAGGGGCACAACCTGACAGAGGCAAGGAACCGGAAGGGACAGAGCAAACCGCAGGGCAACGGCAACCGGCCTGGCTTACCCGATGGAAGCAAGGCAGTTCAGTCTGGGGTGTCTTCAAAACTCGAGGCAGCCGGTAACCATTACTCACTGAAAGACCCCGCCTTCCACTGGTGGGTTTCTCCAAGCAGAGACTGACGGGGTGAAGGAGCGGGGAACACAGGAACCCTCCTCTGGGCTGTACCCTTCCCCGTCGACCAGGTATTGGAGGCCCCTGCTCAGACGGCACCCATTTAGTAGCCGCCGGATGGTTGTCAATGATCCAGGCAGGTGGAGTGGTTTTGGTCGGAGGACACTGGAGCAAATGGAAAGTGGTTTTAATTGGGGAAACCTGAAAATTAGAGTGGATGTGCATAGATCAAGGATAGGCCACCTACGGCCCGCAGGCCAAATCCAGCACACAAAGGTATTTTGACCAGCCTGCAAGCAAATATTGGGATACAATGCTTATTCAGCCCGCGAGCGATTTTTCCTTACTCTGAGTGTTTCATGTGACCATACTGATGTCTTGTTTATCTGGCCCCAGGTTCTGTTTTGTTCCAAACTAAACACTGTTATACACAAATGACGGGAAGGCAGACTATTTTATTAATATGTATTAGATACTGTCCGTGCAAGCGCAGGTTTTCAGATGGGATCGTTCAAATTTGTAAACAGAAACAGTGTCACTGTGTTTTAACAAGAAATTCACGCTAAATATCCAGAAATTTATATGCGCTACGATACTTGTTGAATAACTCGCGTTTCGAAATAAAATCGAAGAAAAAAATTCCAATGGCAATGAATGCAAAACGCAGGAAGGTAGACGCTGAGTGCCAAAATTTCCAAGACACTTTCAGTGAAAATTCCAGTGAAAATGAAGGAAATACTCATGCCAGCTACGAAGTCTCAAAACATATTACAGAAAAGATGAAGCCGTTTACAGATGGAGAGTTTGTCAGAGAATGTTTACTGGCAGTGCTGGATATTGTATGTCCCTGAAAAGAAATTTTTATTTGCATCTATCAGCCTGTCAGCAAGAATGATCACACAACGAGCTGAAGAAATGTCAGCAGATGTTAAAAGTTGTTTAAGGGATGCCTGCAACGAATTGCAATTTTTTTCAATTGAGCTTGATGAGAACACAGACTTGAGAGACACTGCTCAACTTGCCATGTTTGTGCGAGGAGTGACCTCAACTTTTCAAAGTTTTGAAGAGTTTATTTAAATAATTCTTATGAAGGACACAGTTACTGGAGCAGACATTTTTGAAGCTTTGTTGAAAATGATGTCAGAAATGAAACTTAACGTGTCAAAGCTAACTGGCATCACGGCTGAAGGGGCACCAGCAATAGTGGGACAGAAAAAAAGCATCATCGCATTGCTGCAAGGACCAGTGGAAAACCTTAGAATCGCAGAGAAACTGGTTAAAATTCATTGCATTTGTCATGGTCCGGTCTGGCGCCCACATTCTGGGTCTTGATCCAGTCAGCAGTGTACGGACTCCGGGTCTTGCAGCCGTCCCTCTCGTCACCCTTAAGCCAATTAGGATCCTCTTGGTTTAAGGAGGCACACCTGTTGCCTATTCAGCTGGCAGGTGTTTATAAGGGGTCCTGGGACTGAGCCTAATCGGGAATCATTTTGCACTCGACCTATTAACCGGTCTGTTCCGTATGCGCTGATCTCGCTGTTCGGTCCGGTTTGCCTAGTTTACGCCGCTCGCCTGTCTGTCCCGTCCCGACCCTGGTTGTCCTGTTTGCACTGGTCGCCCTGTTTCTGCGCTCCGAAACAGTTTGTCCAGCCTGCGCTGTTCGTCCGGTCTCGTTCTGTTCCTCCCAGCGTGGAGTCCCCACCGATCTCCTACTAGTTCTGCCAGTCCGTTCCCATCATCATCCTGGTCCTAGTTCTGTTTTGTTCCCTTGCCTCTGTCGGGTAAACAGGCCGGACTGCTGTTGCCCAGCAAGGGTATTCTGTCCCTTTCCTACCCCTCTCCTCTGAAGGGTTGTGCCCAGGGCTCTGTGTTCCTGCCTGGGAGGTGGTCCTGCCCAGGATTATGTGGCCCACCCTGAGGTGTCTGCTCCTAGCACCCCTTGTCCCTCAGACCCATCTGCTAGCCTGGCCAAGATCCTGCCTTGCCATGAACTCTGGGATCCTGCCTCCCCTGCCTGAACCCCAGTGTTACCCCTGCATGCCATGCTCCCCCTTGCATGCCATGGTCTCCCCATCTTATTCTATCCTTTAGTTCTTCCTCTCCTGCCCCTAGTACTTCAGTGCCTGTGTCCTGCACTTGGGTTCATTCCATGTCCCCCTGTGACAGCATTATCTATCAACAAACATTATGTGCCAGGTCTTTGAAATTAAGGGATGTTATGCACATTGTTGTGAAGGCAATGAATCTGATCCTGGGGTGGCGGGTGAACCGAGATGTGTGCCCCCACCAGATCTGATGGAATCAGGCACAAAAAGGTGATCTGCAGGTCTGTTGCTGGGGTCAGGGTCATCCTGTTGGGCTCAATCTCCCATGTGAGGGTTGCCATTACACAGGATGGTCTCTGGGCTGGAAGTGTCCTCCTTGGAGTTGTATTTGCCGGAGAGTGCGTCCGGCTTCCCGTTCTTGGACCCTGGATGGTATGTGACGGAAAATTTAAACCATCCAAAAAAAATAATGCCCAACGGGCCTGGCGGGAGCTCAAACATTTGGCCGCCTGAATATATCCCAGGTTCTTCTGATCAGTCCCTCCAGCCAGTGCCTCCACTCCTCCAATGGTAGAACTGCTGAAGCTGCTTGCGGGTTGTGGGTCTGGGTCACTCTTCCACCGCCCGAATCTTCTCGGGATCTGCCCTCACCTGCCCACTCTCAATGATGTCGCCCAGGAAGCTGACCACAGGGACATGGAACTCACATTTCTCTGGCTTCACAAATAACTTGTTCTCCCACAGTCTCCGGAGGAGTAGACAGACATGATGAATGTGTTTCTGGGGGCTGCTAGAAAATATTAAGATATCATCTAGGTAGACAAACACGAAGCTATTAATAAAGTCCCTCAGCACATCATTGATTAGGGCTTTAAAAAATGGCGGGAGCATTGGTGAGGCCAAACGGCATAACCAAGTATTTGAAGTGGCCCAAAGGTGTATTAAAGGCTGTCTTCTATTCATCCCCCTCCCTCATCCTGACTAAATGGTGGGCGCTACGAAGGTCCGACTTCGAGAAGATGATGGCTCCATTCAAATGCCGAGTTAATTAGGGGTAGTGGGTACTTATTTTTAACTCTTGTATTGATTAGGCCTCAGTAATCAATACGGGGACGAAGCGACCCATCTTTTTTCTCCACAAAGGAGAAACTGGTGCACAGAGGGGAGGATGAAGGTTGAATAATCCTTGCAATGAGGGACTCACTAATGTATTTCTCCATGTCCTCTCTCTCAGACCGGGACAAGTTATACAGGCGACTGGTGGGTAACATGGCCCCAGGGAGAAGGTCAATAGTGCAATTGTACGGGCAGTACGGAGGCAGGGAAAGAGCTTGTTGTTTGCTGAATACCTGTCCCAGGTCATGGTATTCTGCAGGGACTCCAGACAAGTTGAGAGTTTCTAAGACAGGCGAGGTCACAGTAGCCTCCCTAGGAGATGGAGCTGACTGCAGACAAGCAGCGTGGAAAAATGGGCTCCAGCTGGCTATCCTCCTGGTAACCAGTCAAAGTAGGGGTTGTGGTGCTTCAGCCAAGGATATCCTAGAACTACAGGGGCTTAAGGAGAATGGACGAGATTAAACTGTACCTCCTCTCGATGGTGTCCGGACAGAATCAAGGTCGGAGTGGAGTACAGTGGGTAACCTGAGCCAGAAGTTTTCCGTCCAGCACCCGGGCCTCCAGAGGGGGACTTAATGGTTCCCAAGCTATTCTGGTCCGAGGGCTATGTCCTCGTCCAACAGATTTCCCTTGGCGCTGGAATCCACCAAGGCGGAAAGGGACAGGGACCAATGTCGATAGTTTACTGTAGCTGGGATCTGTATCCTGGTCGGGGGACTGAAGGGAGTGTCGATCAGCTCAATAGGGCACCCCTTTCTACTGGTGAGCCCTCCGTTTTGACCGCAGAGGACAGGTATCCCGGAAATGTCCCGGCTGGCCGCAGTAGTAACAATCCCCAGCTCTCCGCCTCCGAAGTCGTTCGGCAGCGGAGAGACAGTTCCGTCCCAGCTGCATCGGTTCCTCCCCCAGAGTAGTGGGGACGGTCGGAGCAGGAGCTATACTAGGAACAGCTGGGGAAGGGAAGCTGGCTGAAGATGGTAAGGTGGGATGTGGGCTGACCCGAGGACTGGTCTTTTCCCTCAGGTGCTCTTGAAGTCGATTATCTAGTCTGGTGGCTAGAGAGATCAGAGAGTCCAGGCTGTCTGCGTTATCCCTTGCTGCCAATTCATCTTTTATCTTATCTGAGAGGCCGTCAGAACACTTCCCATGCTACCTCGTTATTCCACCCAGAGTCGGCCGCTAATGTTCGGACCTCGATGGAGTATTTTGCTATGCTTCGCAAAACCTGACAGAGTTAGCAAGCGCTTAACGGCATCCTTACCACGAATGGGCTGTTCAAAGACCTTCCTCATTTCAGAGACGAAGGAGGAGCAGACCTCCGGTTGGTTGTCCCAGATCACGGTGGTCCATGCCAAGGCAACGCCTCATAACAGCCCCATGATGTACGCAATCTTTGATCCGTCTGAGGTTTATGTACGTGGCTGTTGCTCAAAGACCAAAGAGCATTGTAATAAGAAGGCTCAACACTTCCCTGTGTCCCCAGCGTAGGGTTCCGGTTTGGGTACGTAAGGCTCGCCAGGTGATTGTGTTGCCAATCCAAGGGGCGTAGCCATCCCAGGCTGTGAGGTTTGGTCAGTCACAGTCCTTGGAAGTAGCGGATTAAGGGAAGCAGATACCCAGTCAAACTGTTCGCTGACCTTCCTCACATTCGTAGACAGCGCACAAAGGTTTTTTGTGACCTCTCTGAGCAGTTGGTTGTGGGCGCCCAGTAGGGAGCCCTGGCTGGCGAGGGCCTGATGCACGGGGTCTGCGTCCGTTGGGTTTGTTCTTGCCCAGTTCGTTCTGTTACAAGGACGAGGCTGAGGACGAACCCAAGTGCAGGACACAGGCACGGAAGCAGAGTCGTGAGGCGTTAGCATTGTCACGAACGGGGAGCTGGTATCCAGGAGAGTCTTTACATGAAGACAAGATTTACATAGAGTATCCAGGAAATGACACAGAGCTTAGTACTGACAGTCCTAAGGAATCAGGAAATGAGGTTTATTCACACTAGAGTCGACCAACAAACTGGCAAAGCTTGGCTGTGATGCCTGAGTTTTATCCTATGTTCAGTAATGGGAACCAGGTGTGCTGTAATTAGTGGAACTGGGAATGACTGGAAATCAGACTAGGGGATTAAGGCCCATTTAAGGAGGTAATAGCAAGATGGGGAATTGCTAGACGGGACCATGACAGTCTCCCTGGTGGGCCAATACGGTTTGCAGATATTCACTCTGCTGGGTTCATGCTGGCTCTATCATGCTGTAATGAGAGACCTACAGATGTTGGTGAACTCAAGTGCAGATTAAGGCCCAGAATTAGCTCAGACTGAACTCAAGATAAACAAAATGACACAAACAATCTTCAAAGGTGACATCACAAACAAAAATGCTCAAAGTGGAATTCTTATGATTGAGCACTGAGTGCTCAGAATGAGGCCTTCATGTAAAGATTTTCCCTGAAGGAATATGGCAGGCAATAAATGGCAGTCAGAGTTTTAAAGGAACAACAGTGGCTAATTATGCTCTGAGGAATTGGAGTACTGAAGCTTAAATGCCTGCTGCTGTTTAGTTGGGACCGTAACAGTTGGGACTCTTCATCGAGACAATTATAAGTTGCTAACTTGTTGCAGGTGGATTCACAGATGCCATTATCAATGATCAGCATTCCCATTCCAGACACACACAGCACTTGTACTGTGAAATTATTTCAGTAGCAAGATGAACTATCTGGGATTTAGCAATTCATCTGTGCAAAAGTTATTTAGCAGAAACTGTCTTTCTGAGATCAATTTAAATTATGTAGATACATGAATAATTTTAGTGGGTAAATATTCATCTGTTGTGCCATTAACCAAGCTCAAGGATGGATATTCATCTTTGGCTTCTTGTATTAGGTACCTGTTATTGTAGTGATATTGAATTCTACTTCTGACAATCAGTCCCACTGACATCAATGGCACAGTTCAGCCAAGCAGTACTTTGGATTCCAAATTCAATGAGTTCATGGTGGTTACCTGAACTAAGACAAACTTCTTTACTCCTTGGATAGGTTGTACAGGAATAAACACTCATACATTCCCCCTCCTTTTAATTTCTACTTCCTCAGAAGGCTGACCTTCACCAATTTTTACCAATGTATCATAGAAACCATCCAATCCATCTTGTTGTGGCAACTGCTCTGCTCAATACCTCAAGAAATTGCAGTGAGTTATGAATGCAGCCCAGTTTATCATGAAAGCAAACGTCCCCTCAGAGTCTGTCTACACTTCCTGTTGCCTCAAGAGAACAGCCAACATAATCAAAGATCCCTTCCAGCCCAGACAATGTCTCTTTTCCTCATTTCAAATGGGTAGAAGATACCCTAAAGCTTCAGAACATAGAACAGTTTCCGACCTGTTGTTATAACATTCCTCTTGACTGGTAATGAACAGTTCTCTTAATCTTTCTCATCATGGGCCTTGTATTTCTGTTTTTGCACGTTTTTTAAAAAATCTATTCAATATACATAAATGATTTACTTGCTTATCATTATTATTGTTATTATTTTATTTATTAGTATTATTATTACTTTTCTGCTAGATTACCTATTGCATTGAAATGCTGTTGCTAAATTAACAAATTTCATGTCACATGCCAGTGATAATAAACCTGATTCTGATTGCACCTTATTTAACTACATACATGGCATTTCCTCTGCAACTACAACAAAATAGTATGCATCCTGTTACTGCTTTTTCTTTTGTATGATCTTGATGTACTTATGTATTGAATGATCTGAATAACTGGGATTCAAAAAAAGCTAACACGAGGAAATCTGCAGATGCTGGAAGTTCAAACAACAACACACACAAAATGCTGGTGGAACACAGCAGGACAGGCAGCATCTATAGGGAGAAGCACTGTGGACGTTTCGGGCCAAGACCCTTCATCAGGATCTCGGCCGGAAATTGTCAACAGCGCTTCTCCCTATAGATGCTGCCTGGCCTGCTGTGCTCCACCAGCATTTTGTGTGTTGTTGTTCAAAAAAAGCTGTTCATATACAGTATCCAAGTACATCACAACAATAAACCATTCATCATCATTATGTGCCATACAGTGTGACGTGGGCAGACATGGTCTTGACCATGATTGTTTTTGGCAAACTGTTCTAACAGAAGTGGTTTCCCATTGCCTTCTTCTGGAAAGTGTCTTTACAAGACGGGTGACCCCAGGCATTATCAATACTCTTCAGAGATTGTCTGCCTGGTGTCAGTGGTCATATAACCAGGACTTGTGATACACACCAGCTGCTTATACAAGCATCCACTGCTTGTTTTCATGGTTTCACATGATCTTGATCAGGGGGCTAAGCAGGTGCGTCATCTTGCCCAAGGGTGACCTGCAGGCTGGAGAAGGGAAGGAGCTCCTTACATCTCCTTTGGTAGAGAGGCTCCTCCACCCCACCACCCTCAACTATTACCAATTTCAAAGTCTGCCTTGTCTTAAATCTTGTGGGTGTCCATTAAGCTTTCAAATGCAGATGGATCCCTTTTCAACATCAGGCAAGTGAATCGACCTTGACTTTGTGTGATGATGTGAAAAAGGCAGTGATAAGTCAGCAGCCTCTCTGGGCTGTCTTGAAGTGAGTCAGCTGATTTACACCATCAGAGGTACTGAAAATCTTGCCCATTGTACTTTAGGGTATCGAATCCCATAGAAGCTGTTCCCTTGACAACGCCAGTAATTTCAGCAAAGCAAAGAGAATAAATGGGAAGTGGAGGGTGTAAAACAGTTATAAATATAGTTTTTTATGCCTTGAAGTCATAGTCTGTGAACATTAACATTCTTGGCTTCCTTAAAATTCTTTTTACTACTATTTTAACAGAAATGCATTTATTTTAAGTGAACAGGTGGCTTCATTCTTCATTAGGATAGCAAGCAAAAATCTCAAAAAATGCTTTCAGCATTTACATGCTAATATTTGACAGATAGCTCTGACACACAACTTAATGTCAGATATCACAAGACATAGAATGTCACTGCATATCGTTACTGTGCAATCCTTAAATTACTTCTACTTATCAGTCTCAAAGTTAAATATCTTCTGAAAGTGTTCTGCTGAGAAGCTAATCAAGCCATTCTGCCACTTTCAATAGCAATATTTATTTACGATTTTAACTGAAGATCTTTTTCCACGTCTATTGGAATATTACATCTTTTCAACATGAAAAGCAGGCCTGCAATCCATAAATAAACTTGTGCTCTAAAGAGTGCGTGGATGGAAGTAAAATACCCGTCTACCATGTCTTTAGCTCAAAGCCATTTCTCTCTCAAAATGTCTTAATCATTGATAACTGAATCAGGATGAGGTCATGTTTCAAGCAAAGATAATTACATTCTTGGCATGAAATGTTACTTGAATATTCATTAAATAAAGATTCAGTCTGATTTAAATATGCTAAGGAATTTCATTTGGTCTCCTGAAATCTACAGGTCTGCAACTGATGATACCCGATGTTATTGGGAAGCCAATAATGTATAAAATTGTTACTGAGTTTACATTGTTATTCTGTCTCTATATTCTCTTGGTATGACATCGAAGCACAATGTCTTACTCATTTCACTTTCTCCCAGGAATTATAAAATGCTTTATCTCCTATGCTGTCAGCTCCATCATGGGCACTAGCCTCTATAGCATCCAGGACATCTTCAAGCAGTGGTACCTCAAAAGGGCAGCATCCATCATTAAGGACCCATATCACTTAAGACATGCGTTGTTCTCATTGCTACCATCAGGGAGGAGGTATAGAAGACTGAAGGTACACACTCAACAGTACAGGAACAGCTTCTCCCTCTCTGCCATCCGAGTTCTGAATTGACATTGCAGACAATATGAAGATAGATAGAGGCACAGGTAGTTTTGAGGAAGTAGAGGGGCTGCAGAAAGACAGACAGATTGGAGAATGAGCAAAGAAATGGCAGATGGAATATCGTGTTGGAAGTGTATGGTCATGCACTTTGGTAGAATAAATGAAGGGGTCGATTATTATCTAAATGGAGAGAAAATACAAAAAACTAAGGCACAAAGGGATTTGGGAGTTCTTGTGCAGGATTTCTTAAAGGTTAATTTGTAGGTTAAGTCTATCGTGAGGAAAGCAAATGAGATCTTAGCATTCTTTTCAAAAGGACTAGAATATAAAAGCAAAGATGTAACATTGAGACTTTATAAAGCACATGGTGAGGCCTCACTCAGAGTATTGTGAGCAGCTTTGGGTCCCTTTTCTTAGAAAGGATATGTTGAAACTGGAGAGGGTTCAAAAGAGGTTCACAAAAATGATTCCAGGATTGAATGGCTTGTCATAGGAAAAGCATTTGATGGCTCTAGCCTGTATTCACTAGAATTCAAAGAATGAGGGCAGACCTCAATAAAAACTATCAAATGGTGGAAGGCCTTGATAGAGTGGATGTGAAGAGGGTGTTCCCTATGGTGGGATAGTCTAAGACCAGAGGACTCAGCTTCAGACCCGAGGGACGACCTTTTAGAATGGAGATGAGGAAGAATTTCTTCAGCCAGAGAATGGTGGATCTGTGGAATTTGTTGACACGGGCAGCTGTGGAGACAAGTCTTTATGTCTACTAAGGCAGAGGTTGATTGATCAGGGCATGAAGGGATATGGGGCTGAAATGAAAATTGGTTCAAACATGATGAAATGGTGGAGCAGACTTGATGGGTCAATTGGCCTAATTCTGCTCTTATATTTTGTGGTTTTATGGCCTTAAGGATATTGAACCTGATTCTAAGCTGCCCACCTTTAAAATCTGTGTTCACTGATCATAGCAGCCATTCATTTTGCTACAAAGGAATATTCGGCAAAAGGCCACATCAATATATATATATATGTATTCAGCTTGGTCTGCTGGATTTCCATTTATTTCTCTCCAGAACTCAGAATTTTGAATAATCACAGTACAGGCCCTTCAGCCCCTAATGTTGTGCTGACCTTTTAACCTGCTCATGGTTAATCCGACCCTGCTATCCTACACAACCCATAGTCTTCCATTTTTTATTTCATCCACATGCCTGTCTAAGAGAAAAGCTCTGAAGCAGTCAACCTTTCAAATAAGGCTTGTTCTCTAATCAAGGAAGCATCCCAATGAATCTCCTCCGGCACTAAAGCCTCCATGTTCTTTAAAGTTCAACATTCAAAGGGTATTCATTATCAAAGTATGTAAACATTATACAATTTTGAGATTCGTCACCCAACAGGCAACCATGAAAGGAAGGTAGCATCAGTGTGAGGAAAGGAACAGTCAATGTTTTGGAGAGAAACACTGCTTCATGATTTGTTGTAGCCCTGCTGTCGAATTACAACCCAGAACATCAACAATTACTTTCTTCCCATAGATGCTACTTGATCCACTGCGTTCTTCCAGCAGATTGCTTATTGGTCAGTATATCAACACTGGTAGCTCTTTAATATTGAATCCTATATTAACTCTCTATACAATTGATATTAGAACTAGAACTGGTTTGCCATTGAAATTGATTTATTATTGTCACATACTGAAATACAGTTAGAAGTTTGTCTTGCATAGAGTTTTTACAGATCAATTTATTACACGGAGTGTTGAGGGAGAACAAGATAAAACAATAATAGAATGCAGAATAAAGTGTAAAAGCCACATAGAAATAGCAATGCAGGTAGACAATAAGCCACAAGGTCTTAACAAAGTGATGAAGAATCCATCTCACTGTACTAAGGAACCATTCAGTAGCCTTATAACAGCGGGTGGAAGCTGTCCTTGTCCTTGTCCTTGGTGCTCCCTGATTTCAGGTTTTTTGCTTCTTCTTTCTTTCTTGCCATTAGTACACTTGCATTACTATGTTAACGTATCCTAACCTCCTGTCTATTTCTTCTTCATTCTGTTTTGCCAATGAAGGCATTATTTGTTAGCAAAACAGTCCTGATGCAAGGCCCCGGCCCAAAATGTTGACTCTTTAGATGGTGCCTAACCCACTGAGTTCCTCTAGCATTTTGGGAGTGTTGCAGCAGAACTGTCTGCTAGTTTGATGCATCAAACAAGGCACAAGACAATCACCAGACCAGGTAAGTCAATAAATGTTGTGAATGTCAGGACTTACCTTCTAGTATATTCAAAGGCACCAGATTTTTTGCATTCTAATGTACCATCTTATAAAGTCTCTACAGTATTTATATTAGATAGTTGATTAGTTTTTTTCTGCCCCATTAAGGTTGCAGAATGTTACAGACAAGAGTGAAAGGATTATTTATAGAATGCAAGCAAAATAATTTACATAACTTAACAACCTATTAATAATTCTGCTGTTTTTTGGTCTATACAACTCCGGTGTGAAAAATAACCTTTTGTAGAGCACTTTGATTTGCAGGGACACAGCGACACAGAAAGGTTGCAGTTTGGAAGTTGGCCATTGAATTCATAGAACTTTTTGTGGGAATTGTCAAATGGAGTATGATGTGGAAATATCTGAGTTTATCCACTTCTGTAGAGACACATACATCACCTGCCCCCCTGAGAAATGCTGAGTGTTTTATAAACAGTGAGAAATTGCGAAGTGCAGATGTTCAAAGGGAAATGTACGTCCCTGTGCACAAATCGCTGAGAGGTCAAATGCAGGTGTAACTGGCAATTAGGAAAACAGGTCGTGTTTTTGGCCTTCGATACAAGAGGATTTGAATACAAGAGTAAAAATATCCTAAAATTATAAAGGACTTTGGTGAAACCGCTCTGGAATATTGAGCCAGGTTTTTATCACTTCAACTAAAAGCAGAAACGCTGTTCTCTGAGGAAATGAAAGGAAGTTTCAACATGCTGGTTCATGGGATGACAGCTTTGATTTAGGGAGTGAATAAGCAAACAAAGCTTGTATATTCTGAATGAAATCAAACATGGGTGGAAAGAGAAAGAAAATCAACATCTCAGATTGAAGACCTTCTTTGTCCCCATATCCCCTGATTTGCATTATATGGAAAAATCTATAAATTTCAGTTTTGACTGTAATCGATGATTGAACCTCCACAGAATTCTGCATAAGGGAATTTCAGTAATTTGCCACCCTTAGTGTTCTGATACAGGATCTTCCACCCAGCATTGATGGTTTCTGTTTCTGCATGTGCTGTCTGTCCTGATGAGTTGTTCCAAGCTCTTCTTGTTTTCATTTCTGTATTCAAGAGCGTTTAAAAGAATAAATACAAACTCATTGAAATGTACAGAATTCTTACTGAGATTGTCAGGAGATTTTCTATGACTGGAGCATTTGGGACCGGGGAGAGGAAGTCTAAAGGAGGTGATTCTTACAGATTCCTTGCACCAGTGGATTCAGAGGAATCAGTCATTGATTCTGTTTGATCCTGGCAGGTCTTTCAGCAATGAGGTGAGAAGATGCTTCTTTAGCAGAGGGTGGTCGGCATTTGGAATTACTCCTTCAGCATGTCTGCAGAGATTTAGTCACTGAGTGGGCTCAAGAGAGAAGCTAATAGGTTTTTAGAAGTTAAGGGAATCAAAGCTGTCCATACAAGAAAACAAAACTTGAAATACAGTATGGGATCAAACATCTTTGTGTTGAAAGGCAGGGCATAAATGATGGGCTGAATGGCCTGTTATTGCTCCTATTTCTTATGTTCCTTTGATGTTACTATTGTAAAATTGGAACCTGGTCATCTTTATAAACTGTTCCTGATCACCTTCACAAAAAATAGCCCAACCTCCAGTAGTTAGTAGCCAAGTCTGTGTTAGGACCACACAGATTCGTGACTCAAGTAAAAGGATGAACTTAGGAAGTTATTCAATGGCTCAGCTACTGGACCTTATCAAAGTCTAGACAAAGGGATATTTTGGGCTGCCAGGATATTTTTTTTAGTCTCCATTTTCCTGTCTTCACTGATATGTTAATACTGTAAGCATTGATTTCATTCCCTTCTGATGCTAGGGCCCTGAAGAGTATTGAAGAAAACAGAGCTGTAGGAGTGCAGGTAGAAAGTTCCTCAAAAGTGGTGATACAGGGAGGCAAGATAGTAAAGATCTACATCTCTAGAGACAAGCTGTCTATCAATGCCTTTTATAAACTTACCGAATTCCTTCAGCTGTCCTGATTATCCCTCTTCCCACCCAGTCTCCTGTCAAAATGCAGTTTCTCAGTTCATTCATCTCCACCGCCTCTGTTCACAGGATGAGGCTTTCCTTTCTAGGACATCAGAGATGTCTTCCTTCTTCAAAGAACAGGATTTCCCTTCTTCCACAATAAATGCTGCTCTCACCCCTATCTCTTCCATTACTCATCCATGGACTTTCCACCACCTTAAGAGGGATAGAGTTCCTCTTGCCCTCACCTACCACCCCCATGAGCCTCTACATCGAACGCATCATTCCCCGCAACCTCCAGCATCTTCAACAGGATCCTACCACCAAATACATCTTTACCTTCTCCCTACTCTCCACTTTTCGCAGGGATCGCTCTTTCTGTGATTCCCTTGTCTACTCGTCTCTCCCCACTCTGTCCCTCCTGGCACATATCCCTGCAAGCAACAGAAATGCTACACCTGCCCATTCGCTTCCGTCCTCACCTTTATTTAGGGCTCCAAACAATCCTTCCAGATGAGGTAGCGCTTCATTTGCAAATCTGTTCGAGTCGTTTATTGTATCCGGTGCTACTTATGCAGTCTCCTCTACGTTGGTTAGACCCGACATAAATTGAGAATGCCTTGTCGAACACCTCTGCTCCATCTGCCAAAGGTGGGGTTACCCAGTGGCAAAATATTCTAATTCTTATCTCCATTCCTGTCCCAGCATGTCAGTCCATGACCTCCTCTTCTTACCACAATGAGGGCACCCTCAGAGTGGAGGAGCAACACCTCATATTACAAGGAAATCTGCAGATGCTGAAAATTCAAGCAACACACACAAAATGCTGGTGGAATGCAGCAGGCCAGGCAGCATCTATAGGGAGAAGCGCTGTCGACGTTTCGGGCCGAGACCCTCCGAAGAGTCTCAGCCCGAAACATCGACAGCACTTCTCCCTATAGATGATGCCTGGCCTGCTGTGTTCCACCAGCATTTTGTGTGTGTTATTCATATTACATCTAGGTAGCCTCCAACCTGGTGGCATGAACATCAATTTCCCCATCCGGCTCTTTATTCCCATTTTTCCCTCTCCCTTCCCTCTTTATTCCCCACTCTGGCTTTTGACATGTTCTCTTCATGTGCTTATCACCTCTCCCTGGTGCCCTTCCTTCTTCCTTTACTCCCATAGTCCACTCGCTGATTTATCAGATCCCCTCTTCCATGGCCCTTTATCTTTCCCACCCACCTGACTCCATTCATCACCTGCTAACTTGTCCTCCTTCCTCTCTCCCCACTTTTTTATTCTGGCATCATCCCCCTTCCTTTCCAGTCCTGAAGAGGATTCTCAGCTGATCACATAGATGCCTGACCTGCTGAGCTCTTCCAGCATTTTGTGTGTGTTGCTCAGGATGTTAAAGAAGGCATTTGGCATGCTTGCATCCATTTGTCCGAGATGATATGTTTATAAAATCATGAAGGACATAAATAAGATGAATAGTCACAGTTTTTTTGTCCAGAGTATGGAAGTCCAAAGCTAGAGAGCTTAGATGTAAACTGAAAGATGAAAGTTTTACTAGAGTCTGGAGGGGCAACTTTATCACATAGAGGTGGTGTGTAAGTGGAATGGGCTGCCTGAACATGTGTTAGACATGAATACAATGACAAGATTTTCAATATATTTGGTTGGTACATGGAAAGATAAGCCTCAGCAGGATATGAGACACACGCATGCAACTAGGACTAACTCAGTCAACTGTTTGCCTTGGACAAGTTAGTCTGAAGGCTTTGCTTACATGCTGAATAGCTCTATGACTCTATAACTCTTAAAAATACTTGCGGCAACTATTATAACAATGGTTTGTGGAAGAGCTTCATATTCCAACCACATACCTAAAGAATTTTTTTCTAACCAACTGAATACTTTAATACATCTCCAGGGATAGCTTTTGACTTGCAAGATATATTTTTGATCTGTGATTTTGATTTATTTCATTACTAGGTTTAGTAGCAGTGTCACAATGAAAGCAACTGGCAAATATTCTCCAGAATAAAATGTTGTGAACCCTGTCTTCCAATATTTTCTACAAAGAAGCATTACATCAATGAAAGTTCTTTTCTTTTTCAATATTTTTATTAAATTTCACATAGAAGAATACAGACTACATGAGGATATATATTTTGAATCAAAAATATTTACCCATTTTTATTCCTAAGTCCTTTTTGATTCTCTTGATTTAATTCTATCTTCGTATATGTGGAAGAACAAACATTCTCAATTAAATAAAGTTCACTTTCAAAGTTAAGTATGGAGGTTTAGCTTTACCAAATTTTAGGTTTTATTACTGGACAATCAATATATAAAAATCTTACATTTTGGTCATATTACGTTAACCGTGAGGACTGTCCAGTATGGGTCTCTTTGGAAGCTAACTCTGTTAGAAAATTTTCTATTATTTCTCTTCTTGGATCCTCACTTCCTTTATCTTTAAATAAACTAACTGACAATTTGGTAGTTAAACATACTTTGAGGATCTGGTTACAATTTCGAAAATACTTTGGCTTATTGAGATTTTCTCTTCCGAGTCTCATTTTTTCTAATTGTTTTTGTAAACCCTCTATGACCGATATAGTTTTTAAAGAATGGAATAAATTGTGTATTAAATGCTTCCAGGATCTGTTTATTGGAGGAAGTCTGTTTTCATTCAAGCAACTGTCAGCTAAATATAGCTTACCAAAAACCAACTTTTTTCGATATCTACAAATAAGAGAGCTTCTGCAATCTCAATTACATACACCAATGAAAGTTAAGAGTAGATTTTAATTTCTGTGGTCTTAACTGCACCAGCACTCTCTACAATTATTGCAGTGTAAAGCCCTTGAATTCTCAAAATGTTTCAGTCTTGGCTCCAAAGCTATGCATTTTGCAGGACTTGTTGATGTGTTTTAAGGTTTCTACTAAAATTCAGTAAAGAGCTTTTGTCAAACTCAGATTTCTTCTTTCAGAGCAATATATTTAACGTTAGTGTTCATCCACACTAAAGCCATCTTCCCTACTTAACCCCATCCTCACCTTGAGCCTTCCAATACCTTTATCATGGCTTTTCAGAGCAGTTCATTTCCAAAACCATGTCCTCCCCAACTTCATACATTTCTTCTCATAGAGTTAAAGAATCATAGAATGATTTTGTTCAGAAAGAGACCCTTCAGCCAAATGAGTCTGGACCAACCTTCAACCACCTAATTAAATTAACTATACATTAATTACAATTTTTGTTCTCCCCACACTCTCATCAAATGTCTACTGATTCGACCACTCACCTACGCACTGGTGGAAAATTACCCTAAAAAACTTGCAAATCTATTGGATGTGATCGGGAACCAGAGTAACCCACAAAGTCACAGGATAAAATGCAAATTCCACATAGACGGAGCCTGAGGTCAGGTTTAAACCCACATCTCTGGTGCTGTGAGGCAGTGACTATACTTATAATGTCCCTTTGACTTTCTTATTTCACCCCATTGTCCTTACCTATATTATTGTCCACTTCTGTCCTTACCCATATTAAGGTTCTTCAACCCTCTTCCTTTCCTGGACATCAAACTCTGGCCTTCTGCCTGCTCTGGATCTTTTCATTGCTAATTGTCGATGAGACATCAACCGTCTCGACTTCGCCACTCCTTTCTTCATTTCTAACCTCACTCCTTCTAATGCAGTGCTCTCCGCTCTCTCTGCAGTGATCCTAACCATACCGTCAAACCTGGAAATGGTGGGGGAGGGTGCTGTTGTTGTACTCTAGCAGACTGACCTTTACCTTGCTGAGGTCAGGTGACAACTTTCAAACACCTCATGTTATTACCTCTTGAACAGGGCCTCAGTAAAGAGCACCAGGCCACTGTCTCCCACACCATCACCAACCTTATTAACCCTGGAAATCTCCCATCCATTGCCACCAAGTTCCCTTACCCTGCACCTTCTGTTTCTATCACCTACCCAAGATTCACTAATGTGCTTTGGTAGAAGGCAAGTTAATGGATCTTGGGTAGGATATAGAAACAGGTAGACCCATTGTTTTGGCTTGTTCATGCCCCATCAAACTTATATCAGCCTGCCTCGACTGGTTCAGTCCCTTCCTACCTACATTCATGACACTTTACACACTCATGACCTTTCCAATGAATTCAAGTTCTCTGTCACCAACTGTCTTATTTTCTCTATGGATATCAAATCCCTATACACCTCAATTCCCCACCAGGAAAGCCTCAAAACTCTCCATTTCTTTCTGGAAACCAGACCCAACTAGTTCCCCTCCACCACCATTCTCCTTTGTCTGGCACAAATGGTCCTCACTCTCAATAATTTCTCCTTTGGATTCTCCCAGTTCCTTCAAACAAAAGGTGGAGCAGTGGGCAGTCACATAGGTCCCAATTATGACTGCCATTTTGTTGGCTATGTGAAATAGTCTATGTTCCAAGCCTACTGTGGTATCACTCCGCAACCTTTCCAATGCTACAGTGACAACTACATTGGTGCTGCTTCCTGCACCCACGATGAGCTTGCTGACTTTATCAACTTTGCCTCCAGCTTCCACCCTGCCCTCAAATTGACCTGGTCCATTTCCAACACCTCCCTCCTCTTTCTCAGTCTCTATCTCTGATATTTTTTATAAACCCTGTGATTTTCACCGCCTCCTGGACTATTCCTCTTCCCACCCCATCACTTATAAAAATGCCATCCCCTTCTCTCAATTCCTTTGTCACTGTATCTGCTCTCTGAATGAGGCATTTATTTCCAGAACTATGGAGGTGTCCTTCTACAAAGAAAGGGGCTTCCCTTCCTCCACTATCAACGCTCCATCACCCAAATCACTTCTGTTTCTGCATCTCTGCCCTCACTCTATCCACTCCTCCACCTCACCAGGGATAGGGTTCCTCTTGCCCTCACCTACCACCCCAGCAGACTCGTGCCCAGCTCATAATTCTCCATAACTTTCACCATCTCCAACAGGTTTCCACCATCAAGCACATCTTTCCTTGTCCCCCAACTTTCCGCTTGGTGCAATGAATCACTCCCAGTGTGACTCCCCTGTCCATTTATCCCTCCCCACTGATTTTCTTCCTGGCAGTTATCCTTGCTAGCAGAACAAGTGCTACACCAGCCTCTACACTTCTTCACTCACTACCGTTCAGGACCCCAAACAGTCTTTCTCGGTGAGGCGACACTTCATCTGTAAGTCTGTTGGGATCAGCTACTGTATCTGGTGCTCCTGGTGTGGCCCCCAGTATATTGGTGAGATCCAACATAGATTGGAAGACCACTTCATCGAGCATCTATGTTCCATCCACCAGAAAAAGCAGCATCTCCTAATGGCCGCCCTTTTTAATTCCACTCCCCATTCCTATGTCAGTTTATGGCCTTCCCCTGCTGTCACGATGAGGCCATACTCAGATTGGAGGAGCAACACCTATATTCTGCCTGTGTAGCCTCCATCCTAATGGTAGGAGCACTGATTTATCAAACTTCTGGTAATTGCCCCCCTCATTTCACCTTTCCCCATTCCTATTTCCCTCTCTCGCTTTATTTCCTTACCCAGCCATCACATCCTTCTAGTGCTCCCGCCCCTTCTCTTTCTTCCATAGCCTTCTATCTTCTCCTATCAGATTCCCCCTTTTCCAGCCTTTTATCTCTTTCACCAATCGAAATCCCAGCTCTTTTCTTCACCCTTCTTCCTCTTCTGATTTCACCTATTGCCCGCTACCTTGCACTTCTTCCTCCCCTCCCCCCCACCTTCTTACTCTAACTTCTCAGCATTTTCCTCTAGGCCTGATGAAGGTGTCTCAGCCCGAAACGTTGACTGTTTACTCTTATCCAAAGCTGCTGCCTGGCCTGCTGAGTTTCTCCAGCATTTTGTGTATGTTGCTTGGATTTCAAGCATCTTCAGATTTTCTCTTCCTTGTTAAAGATGCAAAGGCCCAAGCAGAATTAACACTTTTCTTCATGACAATATGACACACAACCCCATCACCACAGTAGACACGCACTCTTCCTCATCACCTTCTTAGCTCCAAAGTAATGTTCAGAAGCCAGAGTTAATAAGTGCAATACATGCATTGGAAATCCTTGAAGAAATTCATTAGTTAATTGTCATATTAAAACTGAATGGATGGCTCCTAATAAGGGACTTGTCAAACAGTTTGCAGTTTACTATGACATTGCACAATATGTCTTAGATTTACAGAATTGAATCAAGTGCACTCTCAATTTTTTAATCATGTCTCCATGATTACTACGACATGGATATGAATCTATTGGGGGTATTGATTGCCATTAAACGATGGATAATACTCATTTCAGAACACTCATTCAAAATTTTTCAAAGATTTGCCTGCAAGTACAAAGGGCCCCCACCTTACTCTATGCCACTGCAAGGATCTGGTCTTTGATCTTCCTTTTTATGTGTTTCACAATCTGAACCATTCCCCTTCCATGTCAATATCCTTGAGTTCCCCAGTCCTCCCCTCAATCAATATACCACTCTTTTCTTTCTATCCTCAAATCTTCATTCTATCCAGATAGCTTCTTTTCAATTGCTTACTCCCTACAACCCCGCATTTTTCTCTCTCCAGTCTCATACCTACCTCTGTATCTCTGTTCTCCTGTCTAACTGATTTTCACCACAAGCTCCATTGACCCCACTTCCAAGAGCATGTGGCCAAAGAAGACTCCGTAAGCCCATCTTGCTCTAATGTAGAACCATCACCGTCATGAATCATCACCCTAAAATGGGCAATGCCAACTTCAGGCACGTTAAAATTTCTAATCATGTGTATTGTTATGGCTGTATAAGAGCCATGCAGAACTGGAGCTATGGAAGTAAAAGGTCTTTATTCAGCATCAGCAAACAATCAGAAGGAGAGCTGGTAGTAGACGGTCTCCTGAAGAACTCCCTGAACTCAAAATACATCAAGTATTTATACACTTAAGAACAAAGATAACAGTAAGTGATTGAAAACTATTTCAACAGTCTCAATTGCGAAGTTCGCTTCAATATTTTGAGTGCAGGTAAATGGTTCCATTGAATTACATATTTCCAATGGGAGTACGTCAAACTGACAGGACAGCTCTGAATATTCCAACAACTTTGTTGGGACAAAATAATTCATGCGGATGATCTGAAATCCTCTGAGGACAGAAACTCTAGACATTTAAAATTAGTGTTGTCAGTCCTGATGCTGGTACACAAACACTCCCAATATTAACTGTTTAGCTGAAGGTATTTGATGTCTGGTTTGATTTAGGTGAGTTAATATAGGCTCATTATTGGTACATTGTTCTCATACGAGTATGTTTCATAGTCATGTCAGTTTAGAAACTGTGTCTCTCAGCCATAAACACAAGAGATTCTGCAGATGATAGAACTCTTGAGCAGTACACGTAATGTGCTGGAGGAATTCAGCAGGTCAGGCAGCATCGATGGAGGGAAATGAACAGTCAATGTCTCATTTCAAGATCCTTGTCTTAACCAGCCTGATAGAGTAAGTCAGTAGCCAGCTTCTTTAGACAGAGGTTCTATTTATGTAGTGTCCATTTAACTTCAAAATTGACTACTATTTGTAGTTTACATTTTAAAATAGTTTATAAAAACTGGCTTTTATTTATATTAATTGCTGCTTACCTTAAACTTTATACACTGACTATGGCTGCTTTGCCCTAATATGTATGTGAATGCCTATTAAGTTTATGCTAAGTTGCCAATAAGGTCCAATGTGCTAGCTTCCAAGATTGACAAACCAATGCAGCTACCAAGAAGGCATGACCATAGATGTATTTCATTAGGGGTTTGAGGAGATCTGGTACTTCACCAAAAAAGCTCTCAAATTTCTCCAGATGTACTGTGGAGAGCACGCCATCTGGTTGCATCACCACATCGTCATCTGGTATGGGGGTGGGGTGGTTAATGCACAGGGTTGAAGTAAGCTGAAGAACGTTGTAAGCTCAGTCAGCTCCATCATGGGCACTAGCCTCCTCAGTGTCCGGGACACCAAGGAGCAATGCCTAAAAGGAACAGTATCCATCATTAAGGACACCCATCACTCAGGTCATGCCCCTTCACATTGTTACCATCAGGAAGAAGGTACAGAAGCCTGAAGGCACACACTCAATGATTCAGGAACAACTTCTTCCCCTCTGCCAACTGTTTTCTTAAAGGGCATTAAACCCATGAATACAACCTCACTACTTTACTTCAATTTTTTTTTTCACTGTTATTTTTCTATTATCATGTATTGCATTGTTCTGCTGCCACAAAGACAACAAATTTCATGACAGACAGATTACTAATTAGTACTCACAACGAGTTTCTTACCATCTTCTGAAAGAACAGATGGAGAATACTTGTGCAGTGTGAAAGAACTGGAATTCATGATCAGAGTGGATTAGATTGGTCTTCATAAGTTTGAGAAAGAGTGAAAAGAAAAGCCGGCTTGATAATTCTTCAAAAGAAAGCGTAAGCTTGGTGGGACAAGTAGTCTCATTTTTTTCTTGTGCTATTACATGGTGAAGCAGTTCCTGCTGAACTTAACATGGTACACCTTGTGTGATGTGTGCAGAGGTAGAGACAAACTGCCCAGATCCCTACTGACTCCTGAAGGCTGCCTATTCAATGCCCTCTGAGTGTTAAACCCTAATAAGCACACTCATCTAGTACTGGCCAAAATTAGAGTAAGTGTTGGTTAGACTATATCTCGAATATTGTAAGCAATTTTAGACTCCATATCTAAGGAGAGATGTATGGTTCCAATAGGTTTCCATTAGTAGGAGGGTCCAGAATCTGAGGACACAGTCTCAGAATAAAGGGATGAAGCTTTAAAATTGAGATAAGGTAGAATTTCTTCAGTCAGAGGATGACAAATCTATGGAACTGCTTGCCACTGAAGGCTGTAGAGGGCAAGTTATTGGGTGTATTTAAGGCTGATGTTGAAAGGTTTTTGATTGTTAAGGCGATTGATTATGGAGAAAGGCAGAAAAAAGACTTCATTGTCCATGTGGAGTATGCATTCAACAGGCATGATTCAATGGTGGTCAGGCATGATGGGCCAAATAGTCCAATTCTGCTCCAATATCTTGTGATTTGTGGCATATGGAGAAATCTTAAGAGCAGCAGAGACTTTAAGATGTTTTAACAGCTCTTCCATGTACACTGTACTGTAAAGAGCATGTAAACTTTATTCGATGTTTAACAGGATTGATGTTGAATGGCCTGTGTAACAAATCTTTAACACAGTTCAGCTCAGGTGGCTCAGTATTCAACACTATCAGCTTCTCAGTACGAATCAACAAGCTTCAAAACTTTGGCCTCTGACAATCCCCTGCAACTGGATTCTTGACTTCATCAGGAAACCTCCTTGATAACAATCAGTACCGACACACCTCAATGAAGCACGCTTAAGCTGCTGGTCTACTCTCTGCACAACGATAACTTGGTGACTAAGTGAAATTCGAACACCATCTATAAATTTGCTGATGACACATCTGACGCTGGCAGAATTTCAATGGTATTGAGGTGTACAGGAAAGAGATACATCAGCTGGTTGAGTGGTGTCACAGCAACAACCTTGCATTCAATGTCAACAAGACCAAGAGTTGATTGCAGACTTCAGGAAGGCAAAGTTGATGAAACACACCAGTCTTCATCGAGGGGTCAGCAGTGGAAAGGGTGAGCAGTTCCAAGTTCCAATATCTTTGAAGATCCATCCTGGGCCAACATACAGAAGCAGTTATAAAAACATAAGGTATAGGAGCAGAATTAAGTTATTTAGCCCATGAATTTGTCCCACCATTTGATCTTGGCTGAAATTAATTTTCTCTCAGCCCCAATCTCCTGCCTTCTTTCCATATCACTTCATCCCTTGACCAGTCAAGAATCTATCAACTTCTGCCTTAAATATACATAAAGACTTGGCCTCCATAGCTGCCTGTGGCAAAGAATCCCACAGATTCACCATTCTATGGCTAAAGAAATTCCTCATCATCTCCATTCTAAAAGGATGTCCTTCTATTCTGAGGCTGTGTCCTTTGGTCTTAGACTCTTCCACCACAGGAAATATCCTCTCCATATCCACTCTATCAAGGCCTTTCACCATTCGATAAGTTCCAATTAGGTCACCCCTCATTTTTCTGGATTCTAGTGAATGTAGCTCAGAGCCATCAAAAGCTTTTCATCTGACAAGCCATTCAATCCTAATATCTGAAAAGGTGATACCTTAAAAATGTGTCATCCATCATTAAGGACCCCCATCACCCAGGACATGCTCTCTACCTATCACTATTACCCTCTGTATTAGTATACAGCATTGAAGAGTGGAGACCGCTTTGGGAATTTGTCTATTCTGCTGTTTAGTGTAGCCAGTTGACTATATGGAAGTAGCTAGATTGGAGGCTCTTTGGATGGGGTAACACAAAGGGCAGGGCAAAGGCACACTTGTTAGTGTTACAGCCTTACAGCTCCAGCAACAGGGTTTGAACCTGACCTCCTTGTTGTCTATGTGGAGTAGGCACATTGAACAGCCAAAAGAGGGGAAATCAGGTAACATTCCCACTATCTGTAGCTTACCCGCCATCTCACAAAAACTTCACTCCCAAAGGCTTTTCTAGCTTAAGTACAAAAACTCATAGACACACATATTTCCTGTTTCTCTTAAAGCTGAGGATGAGGAAAAGCATTTGGATCCTAGTTTGGGTGCAGACACTATTGTGAACCAGCTATCAAATATTACACTTTTATACTGTATTTTTTAACTATCCTGTGGTGCCATACAGGAGTAATAAATAAAATAAGAAGTACAGAAGCTATAAAAGAAAACAGTTGAGCAGATGATCAAAAGTTTGGGCACAAAATTTCACAGCAGCAGCATCATAAAGGAGTCGGGGGCAGAGAAGAATGGATGGAATACCAGAGCTGGCTGCACAGCATGGATAAAAACAGGAAGGTGCAAGAGGCTGGAACTGAAGGAGATCTAAGACACCCATGCTGCTGGATGAACTTTCGGAGATAAAGGTGCATGTGGAGTTAGAAAGAAGTTTGAAAACAGGGAAGGTAATTTTGAAGTTGGACTGCAAGACTTTGAGCAAACATACAGGTAGTGAGTGAACTGAATGGTTAATGTTCGGGCATAGCAATTTGAGTTTTATGGAAAAGGGAGGCCAACCAGGAGAGTTCAGATTATCTGAGGTCAGAGATTGCAAATGTTTCAGAGCAGATAGAATTAGGGGAGATTCACAGCCTACTGTCATTTCCCTGTCCTTGTCCCATCCCCTTCCCTCGTTCTTTCCTTCTCAATATTCATTTAATTTCAGTTGGTTTGAAATGTGGTGAAGTATTGCAACCTTGAAACGCCCTTGTGTGAAGAGAAATCATTTACCTTTCCCTTTGTTAATTTAACATCCTTTGGTTACTTAGCTACCACTATCTCCTCTGCATTTTAATGAATTTGACATTGTTACAGCTTTACTTGCTTAAGTCAACAGCAAGCAAATCCAAGTCAAAAGAGGAGTCAGAAACATTACAAAAAGATTCATCTCATCCAGGTGAAAATAAAGCAATTTTATTCCACCAAATACAACACAGATACCCACCCTTTCAGCCCACCTCACCCTTGCTAGCTCTGATCTGTATCTACAATTATTCTATTTGCCTTCATTAGGCTCTTTTCCCTCTATCTTTCCTTTCTTACAAACTGTCAAAGCTCCTTTTAAGCACTAATATATCTGACTTTAGCCATTCTATGGCTTTTCATTTCAGATAACCCTGCTTGAATTACCCCATAGATCTCTTTTGAATTTTTCCCTCAATCTTAAGCCTGTGCCCTCTAATTCCCCTTCTCTGAAAATAAAACAAAAGGTTTTGATCTATCCTATCTGTGCCATTATTGTTATCTGTAAACTCACTCCTCAGCTTCCTATGTTCCATTGAGAATAAACACAGCCTATCCAAACTCTCCTTGAAATTACAGGCCCCTATTCCAGGTAACATTCTGGCGAATCTCATCCACACTGTTAATACTGAATCTGTCCTGTAATGTGATGACCAGGCCTGCACACAATAATCCAGGTATTTCCAAAATATAGGTTTTGTTTCATTGTCTTTATGGCATCAGGTAGTACAACCTTGAGCAGTAGAAGACTGAGATAGACATCTTAATGGCAAAGTCATAAAGCTTCTTCATATAGGACACTGAAACTGAATAAACAGAGAGCTTTGAAAATGAGTTGGAACAAAATAACAGGATGTCAGTGCATTTACATCGCACTGTGTGAAATCACAATAAATATCACCAAATCACCTTGTAACTGCACTTGTAAGCCTGTCCACCAACCTATTCACTCCTCCAAACTTTTGCACATATACCTGCTTGATTCAAGGTGAAAGTGAAAAAGGGGCAGATGCCACCAATCTTAACCCTACTATCTGGGCATTTTGCAGTCTTCTGGGCTCAGGGTTGAAGTCTAGATCTTCATCTAATTTGATTTCCATTTCCGTGTGTCATAATCTATAATATCAGATTAACTTGTTTTTCTTTCCCTTTTTGATTTTACCTTCAGGAAGCAGAGGTTGGACTCAATATCAGTAAAACTGAGGAATTGATTGTAGACTTCAGGAAAGGGAAGTCAAGGGAACACACACCAGAATATATCAAAAAGTCAACACTGCAAAGGGTGAGCAGTTTCAAGTTCCTGGTGTCAACTTCTCTGAAGTTCTTTCCTGGACCCAATGTTTTGATTCAATTATGAATAAGGCACATCAGCGGCTCTCTTCCATTAGCAGTTTGAGGAGAGTTGGTATGTCACCAAAGACTCTAGCAAATTTCTACGGATGTACTATGGAGAGCATTCTGATGCATCACCATTTGGTATGGAGGGTCCACTGTACAGGATCAGAAAGGGCTGCAGAGGGTTGAAAACTCAGCCAACTGAGGACAACTAACTTCCCCTGCATCGAGGGGATCTGCAAAGGGTGAAGCCTCTGAAAGACAATATTCACCACCCAGAACCTGTCCTCTTCTTATTACCACCATTAGAGAGCAGGTGCTGGAGCCTGAAGATAAACACTCAATAGCTTCTTTTCCTCTGCCATCAGATTCAGGTTTCTGAACAGACAATGAACCAATCCATCAACATTACCTCACTATGTTTGCATACCTTTTCCACTACTTGTTTAAGTTCTCTTCTTCAGCTGTCCATCGATTTTCGATGATGACTGAGGTCTGAGCAAGTTTGTACGAAAGACTTGCAGTTGCCCATGCTGCAAGTCTCCCCTCTCCACGCCACAGATGTTGTCCAAGGAAAGGGCATTAGGACCCATACAACTTGACACAGGTGTCGTCGGAGAGCCATGTGTGGTTAAGTGCCTCGCTCAAGGACACAACGTGCTGCCTCCACCAAGGCTTGAACTAGCGACCTTCAGATCACCTTACCCACTTGGCCACACACCACACTAGTTTAATTTAATATTTTATAAAACAGTATTAACTGCATTGTATGGCCCAGTCCATCATGGATGAAGCCCTTCTCACCACTGAACACATCTTCACGGAGCGCTGTCACTGGAAAGCAGCATCAATCATCAAGGACCCACACCACTAGGTTCAGGAACAGTTATTACTCCTGAATCATAATGCTCTTGAACCAGTGGGGAGAACTTCACTCAACTTCCCTTGCCTCATTCCTGAACTACTCCCTTCCAGCTAGACTCCTTCCCATCCCCATACCTTTTTATTCTGACATCTTCCCACTTCCTTTTCTGGCAATGCTAATGTTTATCATCCATCCCACTACGAATAGAATCTCACTGCAAAAACCAAATTCAGCTCCCAATATGTTCACTTCTCAGTATGAAAGAAAAGGTTACTGAAAAGGTGAAGGTTGACACTGATCTCGGAATGGACAGACAGAATGTAACATGAGTTTCTCAAAAGTCATTGAAGGGTGGACAGTGTAATAGGATAATTGTGCAGAAACACCCAGAGAAACTGTTGGATTGTGAATAGAATCACCGGAGAGACGTAACGGGTAGATATAAAGTAGTCTTTTGTTTGACAAAATGTGACATTCACTGAAAGAAGTCTGTTCAATCCAAGATTACATGACATTTATATGCTAAAGATTAAAGGACAATTCTATATTTACAATAGATCTACAATGCTTCCTTTGAATTAAATGTAACTTTCATACTTCCTCCTTCACACTCACATTTCAGACACCAAAAATGAATGTTAATCAACAATGATGAGGATATCTGCAGATGCTGGAAATTCAAGCAACACACACAAAATGCTGGTGGAATGCAGCAGGCCAGGCAGCATCTATAGGAAGAAGCACTGTTGACGTTTTGGGCCAAGACCCTTCATCAGGACCTGACAAAGGGTCTTGGCCCAAAACGTTGACAGTGCTTCTTCCTATAGATGCTGCCTGGCCTGCTGTGTTCCACCAGCATTTTGTGTATGTTGCGTTAATCAGCATTGTCTAGTTTTTTAATTAAACTCTGTTCACAGCTCCAGAAACCTATTGTCCAGGGATACACCTTAAGTTTAATTTACAGTCCACATTCAGGTCTAAAGATTGGTTGCTGAAGTTAATATTTTGTAATATACCCTACATTCAGAGTATGCCCCAAGACAAACCATGGCTTTTTATGTTAAATATATTCATAGTTAATTTCTGGAGACGTGCCCTCCTGCATTCACTATGTTCTAACCAGGGCTTACTTCAGTGAAAACAACGTCCTCACTGCATTGCCAATTCTTTCTGCTTTTCTGAGTGAAAGAGTCAATTTATTCCAAATTATACCCATTTTTTCACTGTTGGTTTGTGCTCAGCAGGAATGGAGGTGAACTTCACATAACCTTTACAGCTGACAGACAGAAAGCAGCCTTTTGCCTCATCACACAGGACTATATTGGTAGTCAAATCTCAGAGGACTGCTCTAATGTAACATGTCTCTGCCCCTCGCTGGGTCTGTATAATTTAATAAAATCACATTGCTTTCTAGGAGCGTGAATGAACTTTGAAAAGAGGATTTTTATTATAATTTGACATTTGAGATTCAGATGGGATCAATCAAAAAATAACATCAACAATAGATTCCTAAAATAAAATGCTTCATTATCTCTGCTGATTGTACACAGCCCTAAACCATATGGAGTAGGGAAAATTAAGGGCATGTTCCCAATTGTATTTCCAAAATAGTAAAGGCCATAATTGTTCACACTCCCAATGCAGTCATAAAGTTAATAAACTGAGCTATGCAAAGTGACAAATTAATCAATAATCCCCACTGCAATTGTTGATATAGATACTGTCCTGATTATTTGTTCTTGCAGAGTTTCTGACAATGGTTACATTACTTGACCAAGAATCTGGATTAACACTCTAGAGAATGTGAATTCAAATCTCATACTGTAAAACTTCTGGGGCGGGAATGAAGAATAACTGATAAACAGATCATACATGAATGCTCAAATGGCATGGAATCCTAGAACTTGTACCCTACATTCACCTCTGGTTTTCTAGAATTTTGGATCCACAGGACATTACATCAGAAACAAGGCTAATTTATTCATGGCAACCAAGTTGTCTATCTGACTAAATCCCATTTGCCCAAGTTTGGCTTTTCCACCTGTGTGTAATTCTTTGGTTAAGAACATGTTCTATTGTATATCTATTGCAATGCTGTTAGGTATTTGAGCAGTTTTTTTTTTGCAAATGCAGTGTGTTCTGTAAGTTAAGATTTGTAGACTAGTGTTTTGGCTTCAGCTAAGATAAGGTGCCATTTGCTCAACTTCGGAATGTTGTATTGACCAAACAGGTTTGTCTTGGTAAAATTCTGTCCAGCGGAATGCCATGGAATATTCGAGAGAGCTGGGTGGGATCTGATTTCTGATGTACTGTGGTCTGGGTTTGGCTCTTTTGTTGGGAAGTGCTGGAAGAGAAGGAGGAGCAGAGGAGAGCACAAGGTAAGACACTTGGAGGATCCCACCAAAAGGGATATCCTATTGCAAGGAATGCTTTGTACAGATGAATAGTTCCAAGGACAAAGTGCCAATGCTTCTGAGTTTGTTCATATGTTCTTCAAGGGAAGTTTGAACTCTGGCTGGTGATGTGGGTTCAGTGCCATGAGTAAAGCAATACACCCAACTGCTTCATAAATGAGCTCCAACGTATGTGTGCACATTTAGACTAGTTTAACTGTAATGGGCCTCTTTTCATTTTTTTCTATTAACTGTTTCTTAAAGTTGAAATATCTGTAAATATACCTTTTCCACTTTAAATTTATGCCAGTGTAAGGTCTGTTATTTCCAGGTAAATAAAAACTTTGCATGGGGCAGCATTTACACAGTATTCACCACAATTTTCATTCCCTTATTGGAAAATTCCAACTTTCCTCTTTGGTTGAACCCGAATCACACCAACCCTAGACATGCATCGGTTATTGAAGGAGGCCTTCTCACCATTACCCCTGCAATACTGAGTCACGTGGCCATTAATAGGTCAAATGGTTCTGTTTATTGTCAGAGAATGTATACAGTATACAACCTGAAATATGTCTTCACAGACATCCACAAAAAACAGAATTCCAAATGAATGAGCAACAGAAAAATGTTTTAAAAAAAACGTACCCTCTCCCCCCCATCTTCACAATTGCCACAAGCATCAATGCATCAACCTCTCCCCTCCCATCCTGCTTGTTTCAGCAAAAAAAGCCTCAGCGCCCACCACCCACTAAGCCTCAAGCCACAACTAAACACCCAAAGAAAGACCATGATCTGCCCAATAGGCTCTCTCACTCACCAACAAAGGACAGGGAGATTTTGCCCATTTTTCACAGTGGAAGAGGTCCAACAGTCACTGTCTCAGTCATTACAGCCTGGCATGTTGCTTTTTACTCCAAGATTCCTGACCCGAGAATAGGCAGCAAACTTTCCCCCCACTGAGAGTAAGTGAGAGAGAGTGTGCGACTGCTCTATCACAGGGATCTCCATCCATACATCCGCTGCAGCAAAATCCTAATGTTCCTTCTCCCACAACAGCTCAGGCTCCAACACTGGCCAGGAATTGCTCAACTGCAGGACCACACCCAGGTGGCGCCATCTTTCAAACCGCCTCTGGAGAATGTCAGAAAATGGTGGGCCGATAAGCTCCTGCAATGAGAACTGATCCAGCATTAAAAAAACCTGCCGTTCAAGTGCCACTTGCAGATCAGGACCTCAGCAGAACCCCAACCACTTCGAAAATGAAAAGAAGAGACATTAAAGAGAGGAATTTAAACTGTTTTCAAAGAGGCAGCAGTTGGCGCCATCTTAATTCCGCCAGATTTAGCTTATGAATCTGGTTTATTACGAACCACAGTTTCATATTTAGTTGTCAAAATGTCTTTTGTAGGTCGTAGTGTTATGGGTTGGCAACATCTGCACAATCACCATTGGCACAGGTGCTCCACAAGGTTGCACGCTTAGACAACTGCCCTACTTACTGTATACCTACGACTGTGTGGCTAAGCACAGATCCAATGCCATCTTTCGATTTGCTGAGGACACCACTGTTGCCCGAGTTAAAGACAGTGATGAATTGGCATATAGGAGGGAGATTGAAAATCTGGTTGAAAGGTGTCAGAAGGACAACCAAAATCAAACAAGAGAGAAGAACTGATCATTGACTACAGGAGGAAGAACGTGGAGGTCCTTAAGCTGGTCCTCATTGGGGGGGGGGGGGGGGAGGGGAAATCAGAGATGGAGCAGGTCAGTAACTTTAAATTTCATGGGGTTACTATATCAGAGGATCTGCCCTCAGACCAGCACATAAGTGCCATCACAAAGAAAGAATGACTTTGTAGAAGTTTGCACAGATTCAGCATGTCACCTAACACTATAACAAACTTCCATAGATGCAGTGAAGAACATCCTGACTGGTTGCATCACATTGTGGTATGGAAACACCAATGCCCAGGAACACAAAAGTCTGCAAAAAATTATGGTTACGAGCTGTCCACCACAGGCAAAGCCTTCCCCATTATTGTGCAGATTTACAAATAGTGCTGCTACAGGAAATCAGCATCCATCACCAAGAACCACCATCATCATGCTCCCTTCTCAGCATTGAGCAGGAGGTGCAGGAACTGCAGGTCTGACACCACTAGGTTCAGGAACAGTTAGTGCCCTACAACCATCAGGCCCCTGAACCAGTGTGGATAACTTCTGTCACCTCAATGCCAAACTCATTCCACAAACTACAAACCCACTTTCAAGGACTCTCAGCTCATGTTTGCAGTACTATTAATTACCTTTTTATTATTAGCATAATTTCCTTCTTTTGCAGATTGCTCGTGCAACATGCTGTAAGGTTTCACTAATAATGTAATGGTTTCGCTGTAGCAGTAATATTTGGGTTATGACTAGAGATAGTGGGTTTGGAATGCTGTTGTTCTTTCTTGTGAGTCTGGAAGAGAGATTTTTGCGGTCTTTTGCTGGGGAGAGATGAGGAAAGAAGACGTGAATGAGAGAGTTGGTAGATCGCTGGACAGAGTGGACTTAGAGCGAGGGTCTGAAGGGCAGCGACAATCGGAAGAGGTCGATGGTGGACGAATGGCTTATCAATGAGCTCCAACTTTGTGCAATAGACTGTTTCATAAGAATGGGCCCTTTCTCTTTTCTTCACTAACCACATAGTTAAAGTAAGAATTATAAAGCTTAATCATTTAATCACATATTGTGTACTGTTTGTTATTTCAGGGTACTGATTTGTAACAGGACACATATCCACCCAAACGAGATTTCCTAAGTTTGGCCAGGCGGGGGGTTATCACCCCCTAAATTAAGCCACTAGCTGAAGTGAGAGTCAATATTGTGGGGGCTCATCTGGGATTGATTCCACTGGACGGTGTGTGATTACCCTGAGCAATGAACCAGTGGGGCAGGTATTTGTACTCCATGTGAATTGTAAATTCACCTGTTAAGTTCTGTTAAAGTTGTGATTTTGGGTGGAGGTTTGATAAAATGGCAGGTGCAGCTCTCTTTCTAATGCGGACCAGCACTGAGGTAGTGGTATCAGGGGGCAGAGATTTCAAAGACAGGGTTCTCTCATTTCTGAGGAGTGAGCAGAAAGAGTGGTTGAATTTAGAGTGTCTAATTAGTCCACGTCCCATTCTGAGTTAGTATCCACCCTTATTTTTCTGGCAAATAAATGAAAAATCAGATTCAAAGTCCCAGCTGTGGTAGGCTCCACCTATTCTCTGGAATAATGCCCACCCCTAAAGGGGAGGAGGAGAATGAGACTTGGACGGAACAGACCTCTCAGTTGTTGGATGAGCGGCAAAGCTCTGATGATGAAAAGCCACAGAGATTAGGTAAATGTTTGAATAGATGAGCACCTACAATTCTCACTCTTGCTTCGGCTAGCATCTTAATTTTGGGGGTGTTGGCCCCTGGCCCGGCCTAACTTAAGAAATCTCGTTTGGGTGGATGTGTCTCCTGTTACAAATCAGTATGCTGAAATAACAAACGGTACACAATATGCAATTAAATGATTAAACTTTATAACTCTTACTTTGACTACATGGTTAGCAAAGAAAACAATAAAAACAAAAAGTGCCCATTCTTATGAAAGTCTATTATGCAAAGTTGGAGTTCACTGATAAGCCGTTTGTAGCTGCCCTTTGAACCCTCGCTCCAAGTTCACTCCGTCCGGTGGTCTACCAACTCTCTCTATTTGTGTCTTCTCTCCTCATCTCTCCATGAGGAAAGACCATAAAAATTTCTCTTCCAGACTCACAAGAACAGCATTCAAAACCCCGTTATCTCTAGTCATAACCCAAACATTGCTGCTACAGAGAAACCATTACATTATCAGAGAAACCCTACAGCTTGTTACAATTGTTTGTCAGTCTTTGTTTATGCAAGGTTGTTTTTAAAATAAATTCTATTGTATTTCTTTATTTTCCAGGAAATATCTGCAAAGAAATGAATCTTAAGGCAGTTTATTGTGAATATACATACTATGAAAATAAATTAATTTTGGACTTCGAACTTTATACTCATTTCTACCTCTGGTAGCTCATTCCACTTTTTCACCACCTTTTCTGTGAAAAAGCTGACCCTCAGGTCACTTTTCCCTCCCACTTTAAAACTGTGCTCTCTAGTTTTGGACATCTCTATTCTTGGGAAAATATATTGGCCTTTCACTTCAGTGGTAGCCCTCATTAATTTATGAACTTAAGTAAGGTCACCTACACTCCAGGAGACAGAGTCCATCCAGACTCTCCTTATTACTGAAGCCCTTCAGTCCAGGTAATTTCCATATAAATCATTTTAAAATAAATGGCTAAAGACAGTGATCTTTCAGAGTTCCACAGAATTTAGAAGCATCCCCTACTTCTGTAAGACAGAAATATTTGTTGCTCTGCAGTAATCTTGATATGAGAGATAGAGAACATAATGCAATCTATTATTGTGTATATGGTAATAGGGCTCCCTGAAGGTCATAAAATCGACAAATTAATGTTGTGAGGTAGGGACAAAGATCTGTTAAGCCAGTGCAGTAAGACATCAGGAAAACATCATCATAAAATTTCCTTCTAGTCTAGATATGATCTGGGAGCCTGTTTATTCATTTTTCACATAATTTGCCCATTTGGGTGAAAATTGGTGCTAAAGTAAAGGCAGATTGTTTTACAACACATGTACCTTGTGTGATTTAATTCCCAACCATGTTTTTATTGGAGATGATCTGAAGGCAATGTTCAAAATTCTGAAAAGCTTTTTCTTAATTAGGAGATAGCACCACCAATTAGTATACTAGCTGTGAATTGGAGGGTGTAACAAAGTGTCAGTGCGCATTTCTGGAAAAGAAATTGTATTTCATGAGTCCTTAAATTTCATGAGGTTTTGAAACTAACAGGGCAAACAAGAAGGAACCAGTGGATGTCCTGTCTTTGGAGATTTCAAAAGCATTTGAAGAGATTCATGGACTTCGTATCAGGTGTTAGTGTAGTTTCAAGAGTAGTCATTGGACTCAAAACAGTGAAAACAGTAAAAGGGGCTTTATGGAAACATAGCAGCAGCAGGTCACTGAACTCTTTGAACCTGATTCACCATTCTGCACAATCCTCCTCTATTCTTTCATTATCACACTCCCTCTAGATGAGCTAGGGCGATTGAGGTCAGTGACTCATACCATCTACTCCTGGACAAATGGGAACAATGAGAACTAAGATCACAGAAGGCACATGTCTTGTGAATAAATCTGCCCTTAATTTAGCACCAATTTTCACTGTATTCATCCATTTTTCACACCATTCTCTCATTAGATATACCCTGCTAGTTGCAACCTCATGAAAGTTTAAGGACTCATGAAATGGAATTTCTCTTCCAGAAATGCACGTTGATACGTTGTTACACTCTCCAATTCACAGCTTACTAATTGGTGGTGGTATCTCCTAATTAAAAAAAAAACACACATTTTAGAATTTTAAACATTGCCTTCAGATAATTCCCAATAAAATATGGAAATATGGTTTGAGAACTAAAATCACAGAAGCTACATGTGTTGTGAATAAATCTGCCATGAATTTTGCACTGACTTTCACCCTAATGACCGAATGATGTGAAAAATGGATGAACTGGCTCCCAGCCCATATCTACACGAGGGGGGTCATTTGTGAGTTTGTTTTCCTCAAGGCTTACTGCATCAGCTTAACAATTTCTTGTCCCTACCACACAACATAAACTGAACTTTCCAGTGATGTCCACATTCTGGAAAATTAATGAAGTTCCAGAACCTTGTCTCAGGTAAGGAGATCCCTTTCAAAATGTACAAGTGCGTTAAAAATACAAAGCAAAGCGATAAAGACCAGTTAGCTGACATGGAAACACAGAGCAGATGGAATGTTATGCAGAAATATTTAGCTTCTGGATTAGCAGGAGATGAAGAGAAACAGATTTGCATAAACGGCAGAGGAGTGGAATGTGTTTACTTCAGAATCAGTTTTATTATTGCTGACCTGCATCATGAGATTTCTTGCTTTGTTTATGGGACAGTACATGATATAAAAAATACTATGTTACAATAGAGGAATAGAATACAATAGAAAGGGGAATAGGGCTTTTGTGTTCATGACTGCTCAGAAATCTGGTGGCGGAGGGAAAGAAGCTGTTCATTGCAAGTGCACCCTCACGCCCCAATAGCTCCTCCATCATGGTAATTATGAGAAGTGGGCATATCCCAGATGGTGGGGGTCCTTAACGATGGATGCCGCTTTCTTGAGGCATCACCATTTGAAGATATCCTTGATAGTGAGGAGGCTTGTGCCCATGTTGGAGACGACTGACTCTACAACACTCTTTCGATCCTGTGCGTTGAAACCTCCACACCAGTCGGTGATATTTAGTTAGTATTGGATGCTCTGGTACATGAATCATAAATACAACATAAAGATATCATTAACCTTTATTAGAAAAAACACATTTTATATTTTCTTACAACGTAGTAGACTACTTTGGCTCATTGACTCTATCCTGACTCATTGAACAATGCTATTCTCCGCTAATTTTCCCTGTAACCTGCTCTCCCCCCTAAGTTCTACCTCTCACTTGCACACTTCACTGTGATCATTTATAGGGACAATTTACAGTGACAATTAAGCTGCACATTTTTAGGATGTGGGTAGAAAGGATTCACTTGGAGGAAAGCAACATGGTCACAGGGAGAATGTGCAAACACGGAGAGCACCTAAGGTCAGGATTGAACATGGGTATTTGAAGCTGTGGGGTAGCCACTCCAATAGCTGCGCTATTACGCCACCTGCTGGAGTGTGAGTGGATAAATCTTGTTTCAATTATAAAGTGGCTTGTTGAGACTGTAATTGGAATTATGTGTGCATATTTGTTCTCCGTGCCACATAGATGGAGAGCAGTGAAGGTTCCCAATGAGAAAGGATGCCATATCAAGAGAGATTTGTTAAATTTTGCCTGACCTCCTTGGATTATAGAAAATTGGGAAGTGAAACATAAAATCTGCTCAGCAACTTCTGAAAAGATATTTCACCAGCACACAGAAATTGAGAGCCGGTCTCAGAATTACCTATTTAAGGGTGAGAGACACACTTTTTAATTAAGACTAGTAGTTCTACCTTGTAGGTAGATCTGCTCATCAATCTGTTAGCCATTCTATTCCTTTTAATTGAAATGTTTTTAATATCATCCTGGAGGGAAAAGGAAAATAGATTAATTGGCTCCCAGATAATATGTATACTAGGTGTAGTGGCTAATTCTAACAAACGAATTGTTGCTGTTAGCAACCTAGCATGACTGTTATCCTTGTATGGTGCACCTTCCAATGATGTTCTACAAAGTCAAAGAAAAGTACTCGATCCTTTATTACCAGCTAACAAAACATACAACCTTGAAGCAATCCAATTAAGGGTAGTTAAGCATAAATTACGTGTAAGTAAGCAGTCAACAAAAGATATGACACCTGGCAGTCCCCAGAACAAAGCACAAATATGTAACTTATTCCCTTTCCTTTTAACATGCCTCCACCCACATGACTAACTACCATATTAAACATTTTAACTGTGCAACCCGGAATATAATGCAGATAGAGAACAGATTCATGGCTCCTACACTTGGGACATCATTTATGAGTATGTTTTCCTGATGCCCTGCTGCACTGATAGAACAATTCCTTGCACAACATGCTGCAGCATATGCCGAGCTTGAATAAATAAACTGAAAATAAATAATTGAAAATGAATCAAGTTTCAGAATCTCATCTCAGATATGGAGATCTCTTTCAAAATGCAAAGCAAAAAAGGAATTATTTTCCCCTTTTCTCCTGAAACCTCAGCTGCCTTTTGATTGTACAGTTTTGAACAAAGATCATTCTGATTTCTGCTAGAGCCAGCACAGATCTGAATGGGCTGATTGGATTCTTTCCATCCCTTGGAGAAATATGGAGCTTGAGACAGAAGGTATGTGGTTTCACTTCAGATAGTAACTTGTAATAAAATTTATTCTGGATAAAATAAGTGAATGGCAAAGCACTATACAAAGGCTAATTCTATCTTCCAGATGAATTTCTATTAGCTTGAGGGAAAATCACTGAGGAAAGCAGGTTGCAGTATCAAACTCCATTTAGACAGTCAACGCCATTTCCTCCCACTGCTATGTGGGTGAGAGTGAACAAATAATCACTGCTTTTGTCAGGATTGCACCTTGGAAGGATCTAACAAGGATAATAGGTAGCTTTCTTTATCTCTTCTTAAGATTTTGGACCAATTAGATGGCATTGCATCATCCAGTTGCTAATGGTGATATTTAATTACTGTCACCTGCTATAGAGAAGATGCTAATTACACACTCCCACAAAATCTCTGATGAGATCTAAATTGAATTTGTCATAACTTTACAGAAACACATTGTGGGATTTAATACAGATTTGAAAACTAGAGATGCTTAGAAATTCTATCATTTACAGTTTATCATAATTAAGATCCTTCAGCAGATTCAGGAAAAATAAAGTTTTTGAGAAGCAGTGGAAACAAATGTGACTGGAAATGAGGCATCTTACTGCACTAAAATGGCAGCAGAATGGTTAAACTATAGCAGTTCTACTATAAAATTTCAGCTCTTAATCTATGCTAGCTGGAAAATTTAAATACAGTTAATAATTTCAGTTGGAATTTAAAGAAATTGTGGTACCAGTAATGTGACTGATTTATGGAAGCAAAACTGGTATCCTTATCTGGCAAAGGATCTCTGTGATAGTTCACTCTTGACTCGTCTGAAGCAGCTTAGCAAGCAAAGCCTTGTGGCAGATAAAACACGATTACAACCTGGCAGCACCACAGCTGTTGAAGACAGCAAAGACACATTCAATCCAAAATACTTAGCAGAGGACTTAACTATTGGAGATTGGGTCCTAAGTTGGGACAGACCAATTAAACAACAGGCTTTCATGCTCTTTCTCATTCCATCGTAGATTTTAGCACATTTGGGAAATTGCTGTTCTGCCAATGGTTTAAGAATGATATGTAGCAGGGACCACATTATGCATTATGGCATCAAAATAAACACAAGTATGAACGTCTTACCACAGTGGGACAAGGACCCTGTTCCTGTGCTGTATTCTTCTATATTTTGTGCACAAATAAAACAGCAGTGAGGTCATGGACCATATATGGATTACAGAGATGCGGGACCTTGCTTTCTTCAGGCAAATTACAGTGGAGAAATACCCAAGGCCTAACAAAGTGTTCCCTTGCACATTGTGGAAGGATCATGCAGAAACTGAATGGCCCCATTTACCCAGGAGACGGTGGATTTGTCAATGCCCGTTCTTTGTAACTTCTTGCTCAGAGGAAGTGGCTGATTGTACTGAAAGCACAAGAGCAGGGGTGTCAAACTCATCTCGTGGGCCGGATATAATTGTACGCCGGGCCGGATATGGCCCGCGGGCCTTGAGTTTGACACCTATGCACTAGAGGAATCACAATTGCACCAGCATCATCCCAGTGGGAGTGAGCTCACTACAACAGGTAGATGATGGTATCATCCACTCTGTTATGAGGTTGGTAGGCAAACTGTAGAGGGTCCAATGAAGATCTCCCTTGTGGTCCAAGGCAAGTCAGGACCAGCCTCTCCAGCACTTTCATCGCATGAGCTGTGAGGGCAATTGGTCTGTAGTAATTAAGCTCAGATGGAGTCACCTTCTTGGGCACAGGAATCAAGCAGGAAGTCTTCCATAGCACCGGTATCTATTCCTGACTCAGACTCAATTGTAAAGGAGCTGCAAAACACCAGACAGGCTTTCGGTACCCAGGGGCTGATATCATCTTGATTCCTCTTGTAGGAGTCTTTGCACTCCCTCAGCCTTACCCTCAGTTCATTCTGTACTCACCTCACTATTTGTCTGCCTCCAGACCTGAAGGCTTCCTTTGTCATTCTCAAAAGTTCTTTCCAGTCACTGCTGATCCAGGGCTTGTTGCTGGGGACACAGTGTACAATCCTGGCTGGCAAGATAGTGTGCTCACAGAATTTTTATATAGTCTGCAATACAATCAGCCATTTTGCTGATGTCCTTCCTATGTAACTCACATAACACATACCAGTCCGTCCTCTCAAAGCATTTCTGCAGTTACTCATTAACACTTTGAGACCACTTCCCTACAATCCTTGTTGACACAGGCTGCCGCTGGACAAGAGGCCTGTACCAGTATATTTAAGTATTTGGATAGACAGGGACTGATCAGGAATAGGCAGCATGGTTTTGTGTGTGGTAGGTTGTGTCTAACCAAACATTATTTGGCCTGTACTCACTAGAATTTAGAAGAATGAGGGGTAATCTTATTGAAACCTTTGAATATTGAAAGGCCTAGATAGCGTGAATGTGGAGGGTATGTTTCCTATAGAGAGGGAGCCTAGGACCAGCGAGCACAGCATCAAAAATAGCGAGACATTCTGTTGTGTATTTAATATTTCAGTAGTATTTGAATGATGCTGTAACTACACTACACACACACAAAATGCTGGTGGAACGCAGCAGGCCAGGCAGCATCTATAGGGAGAAGCACTGTCGAAGTTTCAGGCCGAGACCCTTCGTCAGGACTAACTGAAAGGAAAAATAGTAAGAGATTTGAAAGTAGTGGGGAGAGGGGGAAATGCAAAATGGTAGGGGAAGACCGGAGGGGGTGGGATGAAGCTAAGAGCTGGAAGAAAGGGGATTGACGAAAGTGATACTGAGCTGGAGAAGGGAAAGGATCATGGGACGGGAGGCCTCGGGAGAAAGAAAGGAGGGGGGGGAAGCACCAGAGGGAGATGGAGAACAGGCAAACAACTAAATATGTCAGGGATGGGGTAAGAAGGGGAGGAGGGGCATTAATGGAAGTTAGAGAAGTCAATGTTCATGCCATCAGGTTGGAGGCTACCTAGCTGGTATATAAGGTGTTGTTCCTCCAACCTGAGTGTGGCTTCATCTTGACAGTAGAGGAGGCCATGGATAGACATATCAGAATGGGAATGGGACGTGGAATTAAAATGTGTGGCCACTGGGAGATCCTGCTTTCTCTGGTGTACCAAGCATAGGTGTTCATTGAACTGGTCTCCAAGTCTGCGTTGGGTCTCACCAATATATAAAAGGCCACACCGGGAGCACTGGATGCAGTATACCACACCCGCTGACTCACAGGGAGAGATGCATTTGAGAGCAGAGTTGATGGTGGAAGAAGGGATGAGGCCTTTCATTCTAAGTCAAAGGAGATGTCTTCCTTTTTAAAAAAAAAGGGGCTTCCCTTCGTCCACTATCAATTCTGCTCTCTATCGCATCTCCATATTTCACACACCTCTGCCCTCACCCCATCCCCCGCCAGCCCACCAGGGATAGAGTCCCCCTGGTCCTCACTTATCACCCTACCAGCTTACAGATCCAATGTATAATCCTTAGTAACTTCGGCCACCTCCTACGTGATCCCACCACCAGCCTCATCTTCCCCTCCCCCCCACTCTCGGCTTTCCACAGCGATCGCTCCCTACGCGACTCCCTTGTCCATTCATACCCCCCATCCCTCCCCACCGACCTCCCTCCGGGCACTTATTCCTGCAAAAAGAAGTGCTACACCTGCCCCCACACTTCTTCCCTCACCACCATCCCAGGCCCCAGACAGTCCTTTTAGGTGAGGCACCACTTCACCTGCGAGTCAACTGGGGTAATATACTGTATCCGGTGCTCCTGATGTGGCCATTTATACATTGGGGAGACCCGCCGCAGACGGGGTGACCGTTTCACCAAACACTGGCGCTCGGTCCTCCAGCAGTGGTGGGATCTCCCTGTGGCCACACACTTCAATTCCACAGACCACTCCCACTCCGACATGTCTGTCCATGGCCTCCTCTACCGTCAAGATGAAGCCACACGCAGGTCGATGGAGCAATACCTTATCTCCCACCTAGGTAGCTTCCTACCTGCCGGCATGAACATCCAACTCACAGACTTCTTTTGATACCCCTGCCCCCCCCCCTTACCCCATCCCTATCTATAATTTTAGTCTGGTTCTCTTTCTCTCTCTTTCCCCCCTCACCATAATCTCCCCCCCAGCCCTACCTTTCTTTCTCTTTTATTTCCCATAATTCTCCACCTTCCCCTAGCCCATTTCCCCATCAGCCTATCACCTCCCAGCTTTCTACTTCATCCCTCCCCCCACTTCTTATCCCCCCTTGACCATCCCATGTTACTTCACACCTGATGAAGGTTTTTGGCCTGAAATGTCGTCACTGCCTCTTCCCATAGATTCTGTCTGGCCTGATGAGTTCTGCCAGCATTGTGTGTTCACCGAGAGATTATTTAGTTTGAGGGAGCTTTGAAGAAAGCATTCTAAGATGGCTCCTAACTGAAACACAACTGAAAGAACAGTTGAAATAGCTGCATCAATGGAAACAGCAGATAGATGAAACTGAGTCGTAGTCAGAAATTAAAGTGAGCATGAGCAATATCAAAACATCTAAACAGAAATCTGCCTGGCTGAACAAATTGTGTTACCATTGTAGCTGGAGCTCACGTACACCAGACCAGTGCAGGCTTAGACACAAAAGAATACAGAAATTACAACAAAGTAGGACAAATGCAAAGAGCATGTTGGGTAGAAAAAAAATGAAACGGATTGCACAGGGAAGAGAGAAGGATTTAAAAAGTCAGGATACCATTTCAAACAGAGCACTAATCTACATGCTGTTGATGAAAAATCTGATAATGATGAGAATGGCACCGGATTGGGTAGCCTTGAGATTTACATGTGAAAACTAACACCAGGGAAGCAATATGACTTGCACCAGAAGTGAACAGCAAATTAATTAAAATGAAATTGGACACTAACTCAGCTGTTTCAGTTATTCCACGAAATGAGTTTAAATAGCATTTAGAGATACTGAAGCCTACAGATATCCAACTACAAACATCCAAAAATAAACCTGTGGAAATAGCATTTGTAACAGTGAAATACAGCAATCTACTAGCCGCATTGAGGCTTTCATGTGCTAAAATCAGGCCAGCATCATGGCATTGTGATTGGCTGAGACAATTTGATTGGAGATACAGCCACCATTTGCAAACCGCATCCACTGCTTTAGATGCAACTGAAAGCAAGTTAAGAAAGGTACTGTATAATGCAACAGTAGTGTTCAAGGATGAGATTGGAGAACTCAAATATAACAAGTGTAAAATAGTGTTAAATGAAAATGCCACACCAACTTTCACAAAGGCTGCTTGGTTCCTTGAACCATCTATGATAAAGTAACCAGTGAGCTAGATTGCTTAGAAGCTGAAAGAATTTTTTACTAGGTTGAGTGGAGCCCATTGGGCAATGCCAGTGGTCCCAATAGCCAAGAAGAATAAGTCTTTCAGGATCTGTGGTGACTTTAAAGTCACTATCAACCCAAGTACTGAAAGTAGATCAACAGAGCTGAACAAAAATAATAATAACTGCCATTGCTATCAAAGCAAAAAGAAGCTGTAGTGAAAGAAACAGCAAAGGGCAACAGAGGGAAAGCACACCGATGATTGGAGTCATCCCACCCACGAAGAACAGTGGCCATGGTTGCTAGAGGTGAATCATCCTTGCTCAGGATCTTCTTGTAAAAGTTGCAGGTCTATTGATCCATAGTTGTTTGTTTTTATTGGCCTTCTCACTATTGTAATGTAAGAAATTGAGATATTCACCAATATTTATCTGGCTCGGCGACGACTATTATGTCCAAGTCAAAGAGATTTAGACAAAGCTCAGTTCTTCATGAAAAGTAGCCTCCCCTCCATGGACTCTATATATCTCACGGCACAGGAGAAACGGCCAGCATAATTAAAGACCCCCCCACCCCCACCACAGGCATTCTCTCATTCCTTTCTTCCATCTGAGAGTAGATATAAAAACTTGAAAACATACACCTCCAGGCTCAAGGACAGCCTCTAACTTACTATTAGAAGTCTCTTAAATGGACCTCATACAATAAAGATGAGTTCTTGACCTCACAATCTACATTGTGGAGTTATAGATCATGATAGAACAGAAACAGCCGCTTTGGCTCACCTAGTCCATGCTGTACTATTATTCTGCCCAGACCCACTGTCTGGCACCTGAGTAATATCTTTCCATATCCCTCCCATCCATGTACCTATCCAAACTCCTGAAATGTTGCTATCAAAGCTGCAAACACCAATGCTGCTGGCAGCTCAGCCCACAATCACACCACTCACTGAGTGAAGATCTACCTCAGGTTCCCCCTGAATAACACAATCATTGGTTGCATGCCGTCACCCTTAAGTATGCTCTGGAGTCAATCCAAGATGTCCCTGGCACTTAAAAAACAATATCCAGGAATCTCATTCTCATCCACAGAACCTCATGCCTTGTCTCCTAACCAATGAAGCCCCATCACTACAGCTCTTCTCTACTCTAACTCTCCGTTCTGAATCACAGAGCCTGATTCACTGCCAGAATCCTGACTGCTGGGCCTTTCCTCGGCTGGGTAGTTATCACCCCCCCCCCCAACAGTATCCAAAGCAGCATACTTGTTATTGAGGGGTATGTTGCACTATTTGCCTTTTCCTTTTCCCTCTCAGTCACCTACCTACCTGCTTTTTGCAAGTTAAGTGTGACTGCTTCCTGTAGTCCTTATCTATCACCTTCTATGAGCTACTAGAGTATTGTGTGCAGTTTTGTTCCCCTAATCTGAGGAAAGACATTCTTGCCATAGAGGGAGTACAGAGAAGGTTCACCAGATTGATTCCTGGGATGGCAGGGCTTTCATATGAAGAAAGACTGGATCGACTAGGCTTCTACTCACAGGAATTTAGAAGACTGAGGGGGGATCTTATTGAAAAGTATAAAATTCTAAAGGGATTGGACAGGCTAGATGCAGGAAGATTGTTTCCAATGATGGGGAAGTCCAGAACGAGGGGTCAGTGTTTAAGGATAAAGGGGAAGCCTTTTAGGACCGAGATGAGGAAAAACTTCTTCACACAGAGAGTGGTGAATCTGTGGAATTCTCTGCCACAGGAAACAGTTGAGGCTGGTTCATTGGCTATATTTAAGAGGAAGTTAGATATGGCCCTTGTGGCTAAAGGGATCAGGGGTATGGAGAGAAAGCAGGTTCAGGGTTCTGAGTTGGATGATCAGCCATGATCATACTAATGGCAGTGCAGGCTCAAAGGGCTGAATGGCCTACTCCGGCACCTATTTTCTATGTTTCTATGTAGGTCGTACAAACGCAGCTCTGCTTCCCCAAGTCTGTAAGGGGCAACACTTCTCACAGATGTAGCAATCTCAGAATGGAGGTCTCCCAGATCTCCCACATATTGAATAAAGAACACAAAACTAACCTGGGAGCTATTCTCACTACTCTAGATAGGCACTAATAAAGCAAAAAGGAGAAATTTGACAAGTTCAAGTTTAATTGTCATTTAACCGTACACGAATACAGCTAAATGAAACAACGTTCCTCCAGGGGAAGGGTGCAAAACTCAACACCAACAGCACACAGCGTGTACCTCAATACTCAGCAGTGTGTTGTGATTGTAAAATAGTTGTAAAGGATGAACAGTTACACCATTAGTTGGACCCAGATAGCCACTGCAACCCCTCTTCTCTTCTCTCTTCAGCTTCCATGGGGGCCTGCCTCCTTCCCTTCCTCCCATGGTCCACTCACTTCCATGGTCCCACCAGATTCCTTCTTCTTCAGCTCTTTACCTTGTCCACCTATTATCTCCCAGCGCCTCACTTCATAAACTCCAGCACTGGCATGCTCCCATAATAGCTGCTCCGCTTAAACCTTATTTCTCTTTATTGGCCTCTGCCAATTAATCTGTGCAATCTCATGCTCTGTGTAAAGTCCTGATAGGCCCTGCTTGCTTTTCAAATCTGTCACTAAATTCCACAAGCAATAGCTTTCCCGATCTCAGGGCCAGATTAAGCTAGGGCAGGGCCTGTAGCATATGTTATAAAGGGGCCCCAAGTTAAAAAAATGAACATAAGTATTAAAACACAAATTATTTACTTGCATAGTAAAGTAATTCAATTTTTTCATTTGCTATACAGCCAGATAATACAACAAATGTCTGACATCTCAGCAATAGTATTACTTACATGTAGGTATCAATTTCAAATGTCAAAAGTGACAAAACTACCATTTAAAAGTTACATTTTCTAGATCTAGAATGAACAAATTTGTTGATGATACTGGAAATGTCTATTTCTGTTAGGAGGGGCCAGTTGCAGTAAGACTCAAGTGCAGGCCAATGAACGTTCTTTTACCAGGATTTTATTAGTGGCCACAGGGGCAACAGTCTTTCAACATCAGGAGGCAGGCAAAAAGCCAGAATGGCAGGCGGGGGTCTTACCCAGGAAAGGCTGTCCGGCGAGGGCAGACGATTACGGGTGCTTCAGGCAAGAATCAGGTTCCAAACAGGCAGAATCCGGAAACACAGAGTTGAACAATTTCCATTGGCAGTAGTCACTATAGCAGGCTGGAACAACTCAGTTCAGGACTGGGACGAACAGGCAGAGAGTGTGAGTCGAGGCAGGGTTCAAATGGACCGGGTAATGAGCGAGAACAGAAACAGGTGGGTGCTATTGAGGAGATAGCTTGTGCTTGAGCCAACCAGGAACGAGGCTATTTTGGACTTGGTGATGTGTAATGAACAGGAATTGATAAGTGATCTTGAAGTAAAGGAGCCATTAGGAAGTAGTGATCATAACATGATAAGTTTTTATCTACAATTTGAGAGGGATAGGGGCAGATCAGAGGTGTCAGTGTTGCAATTAAATAAAGGAGACTACGGAGCCATGAGGGATGAGCTGGCCAAAGTTAAATGGGCGGATGCCCTGGCAGGAAAGACAGTGGATCAGCAGTGGCAGATATTCTTGGGCATAATACAAAAGATGCAAATGCAGTTCATTCCAATGTGAAGGAAGGATTCAAAGAGGGGGAAGGGGCCACAGTGACAAAGGAAGTCAGAGATTGTATAGCATTAAAGAAAAAGAAGTATGACAGGGCTAAGATGAGTGGGAATACAGATGATTGGGAAAGTTTTAAGGAACAGCAGATCTTAACTAAAAAAGCAATACGGAGAGAAAAAATCAGGTATGAGCTCAGTCTAGCCAGGAATATAAAAGGGGATAGCAAAAGCTTTTTTAGCTATGTGAAGAGAAAGAAGATAGTTAAGAACAATGTTGGCCCCTTGAAGAATGAATTGGGAGAAATTGTTATGGGAAACAGGGAAATGGCAACAGAATTTAATGCATACTTTAGATCTGTCTTCACCAGGGAGGACACAAGCAATCTCCCAGATGTATGGATGGGCCAGGGTCATAAGATATCAGAGGAATTGAGACAGATTGACATTAGGAAAGAAACTGTGATGAGTAGACTGGTAGGACTGAAGGCTAATAAATCCCCGAGTCCAGATGGTCTGCATCCGAGGGTTCTAAAAGAGGTGGCTCAGGAAATTGCGGATGCATTGGTAATCATTTTCCAATGTTCCTTAGATTCAGGATCAGTTCCTGAAGATTGGAGAGTGGCTAATGTTGTCCCACTTTTCAAGAAGGGAGGGAAGGAGAAAACAGAGAACTATCGCCCTGTTAGCCTAACGTCAGTCGTGGGGAAGATGCTTGAGTCCATTATTAAGGACGAAATAGTGGCACATCTAGATGGCAGAAATAGGATTAGGCCGAGCCAGCATGGATTTACCAAGGGCAAATCATGCTTGACTAATCTGTTGGAGTTTTTTGAGGGTGTAACAAGAATGTTAGATGAGGGTAAGCCAGTAGATGTTGTGTACCTAGATTTTCAGAAGGCATTTGATAAGGTGCCACATAGGAGATTGGTGAGTAAAATCAGAGCTCATGGCATTGGGGGCAGCGTTTTAACATGGATAGAAAACTGGTTGGCAGATAGAAAGCAAAGGGTAGCAGTGAATGGGTGTTTCTTAGACTGGCTGGAGGTGACTAGTGGGGTACCACAGGGCTCTGTATTGGGACCACAGCTCTTTACGATTTATGTCAATGATTTAGATGAGGGCATTGAAAACTATATCAGCAAGTTTGCTGACGATACTAAACTGGGTGGCAGTGTGACATGCGAAGAGGACGTTAGGAGAATACAGGGAGACTTGGATAGGCTGAGTGAGTGGGCAGATACTTGGCAGATGTCATTCAATGCGAATAAATGTGAAGTTATCCACTTTGGAAGCAGGAACAAGAGGGCAGAGTATTGTCTGAACGGTGTCGAGTTAGGTAAGGGAGAAATGCAAAGAGACCTAGGAGTCCTAGTTCACCAGTCAATGAAGGTGAATGAGCAAGTGCAACAGGCAGTGAAGAGGGCAAATGGAATATTGGCCTTTGTTACAAGGGGAATTGAATACAAGAGCAAGGATGTTCTTTTGCATTTGTACAGGGCCCTGGTGAGACCACACCTGGAATATTGTGTACAGTTTTGGTCTCCAGATTTAAGGAAGGACATTCTGGCAATTGAGGAAGTGCAGCGTAGATTCACTAGGTTGATTCCTGGGATGGCAGGGCTGTCTTACGCAGAGAGATTGGAGAGATTGGGCTTGTACACGCTGGAATTGAGGAGATTGAGAGGGGATCTGATTGAAACGTTTAAGATAATTAAAGGATTTGATAGGATTGAGGCAGGAAATATGTTCCAGATGTTGGGAGAGTCCAGTACCAGAGGGCATGGATTGAGAATAAGAGGTCAGTTATTTAAAACAGAGTTGAGGAAGAGCTTCTTCTCCCAGAGAGTTGTGGAGGTGTGGAATGCACTGCCTCGGAAGACGGTGGAGGCCAATTCTGTGGATGCTTTCAAGAAGGAGCTAGATAGATATCTGATGGATAGGGGAATCAAGGGATATGGGGACAAGGCAGGGACTGGGTATTGATAGTGAATGATCAGCCATGATCTCAGAATGGCGGTGCAGACTCGAGGGGCCGAATGGTCTACTTCTGCACCTATTGTCTATTGACCTATCTATAAGTGGGTAATTGGCGAGAGTCCAATTAGGGAATGGGCTGGTTCAAAGCCCACATGGCCAAGTGAAAGAACATAGAATTTAAGGGCTGTCGTGGTCCAGAGCTATCAGCAGAGCCCCTTTGACCCAGTGTTCAGGCCGGATCCTTAACAATTTCACACAGAAATTCGTATTCAAAACTCATTAGAGTGAGATCGTTCAATCTGTTTTGACCCATGGTTCTCCTTAGTTCATTTTTAATCTTTTTCAGTTTTGAAAATGAGCATTCTCCACTGCAGTTGGTAACCACGAGTGACAAATAGATGTGCAAGACATTTTCTACATTTGGAAAACATGACTCCAAAGAATTGTCAGTTATCAAACAGTACAACTGTAACTCTACAAGGTCTTGTTTGGTGCCAATATGAGAAGCAAGATCAGTTTTCAACAGTTCAGTAAACTGCACAAATTCTTCATCAAGACTTTCTTCCAGATCTTCTGGATATGATTTAATAAGATTTAATGACCTCCTTATGATCTCTTCAGCTGTAAATGACTGTAACTAATGAAGGAATCCAAAAACACCATTCACCTTTAGATAAGCTTTCTGCCTTTTTGTCAGGGCAGAAAGCAAGCTGTCAATAATGGCAAGAAAGGTTTGGCTTTTAAACTTCTGTGAAGGCGTTTGAGATTCAACAATTGGATCAAGAGTGCTGGAACCACCGAAATCATCATACGGGCGATTTTGCTTGTGTTTTCTTTGAGTTTGCTGTTGATAATCTCTACACTTAGTCAGATCCTTGTCTGAAAAAGTAGACTGCATAGCTTGAGTATATCCATGGAAGGATTCATAGAGCACAGGCTGTGTTCAGGTCTTGGCCAGAAGATTGCAAAGAAGCACTTGTCATCTGAAAATGCTGTAATACTTGATCCCACAATATGACCATTATTCCTGTTTCCAACTTCATCATGGTTGACAGTAGTCCACGAGCCTGTTGTTGACACTCTGCCTTCCGATCATTGTTATTTGAAATGTCATCCAAGACATGTTTTATTGCAGAAAAGCTTTGTAAAAGTCCTTTTGTTGCATGTGCACGAGCTGACCACCTGGTATCTGACATTCTTTTCACAATGGGCAAATGAGCACCACCATCAGATAGTGCAGCAGAATGGAGATCCCGCCGATAAGTAGAAGCAGAAAAAACTGTGTACAGGCTTTCTACAAATTGAAAGAAAATTAATGCTTCTTGGCAACATTCAGCAGCACATTTTCCAACCAAATTTAGTGAATGTGCAAAATATGGAACGTAATCCGCAAACTCATTCAGCTCTTTAATTCGTGCTCGTAAGCCACTATACTTTGCCACTCATGTTGCTGGCATTGTCATAACTTTGACCACAGCAGTCTTTGATATCAATGTTATTTTCCTTTAAAAAGTCAAGTAAACTTTGAGCGAGCTGTTCAGCACTAGGACCTTCCATATCCAAAAACTTCGGAAATCCTTCAACTGATCCAGACGGCAAAACAAAGCGCGCAATCAAAGTCAGCTGGTCCACATTAGATATATATGGAGTAGAATCCAATGAAACAGAATTACCAACTAGGAACAGTGTTCTGAAAATTATCTATTTAGTTGCTTATTGAAACTCATTTCAATTGGGAAATACAGGTTGAAACTCACAGTCTAATCTGATCTTGTATGTTCAGACTACCTAAAATCAGGAAAAAAATGAGGAATCATGAACTGGGTCACATAAAACTGTTGAGCGGCACGTCCCTTGTCGCAGGCTTACCGCGGCGGCACATCCTCCAGCGGCATAATAGCGCGCGCTGCAGCGGCTTGGGAGTGTGGGAGATGGCACAAAGGTCACCACGACGCAGCAAGGAGCCAACACAGGCCTGCACACATGTACCCTGCATCATGCAGTTCCCCCGACATAAAAACAACAGCGTTGCCGGATCGTCGTGAGAATACGGTGAGATGCAAGCTTGCAAGCATCCCGTAACATATGTTACTTTTGCTACTAGGTCAATCTGGCACTGCCCAATCTCAAACTCCACTGAAAGAACCTACAGCTCCCACTCACATTTTAAACCTAACGCTGAACTCCACAAGTACTGACTTCTCAAACTTTGTTGAAAATCGTAACAGGCTCAGCTTGCTTTTTAAATCTCATTGTGACCCTTGCACCAAGTTGCTTACCTGTACTGTATCTTTGCTGTAAGTGTAACCACAGCAGGAGTTGCGTTCACATTGTACTACCTCAATGTACTGAATTTTTGAAATGATCTGTTAGGATGGCTTGCTAAATTGAATTTTTCACTGTACCTTAGTACAGGTGACAATAATAGATGAAGGAATACCAATACCAATACAATGTTCTGTTCTGATCAGTATACAGCCCCATGCAGCAAGATGTAGACACTGTCTGATTCGTACCTTTTAATCAAGTAAGATCATCACCTACCCATAATGTTTAACAACACTACCAGTGCTAAATTACCCTCCGCCTCCAGTGGTCACCATGGATCACATGCATGGAAAACCGAGAGCATATCAGAAGTTGTGCATCCTCTGGCATGTGACTGACATCATGACACTCCCAAGATTTTCCATCATTCACAAAATATGTTGGGGTTGGTGGGGTAGGGCTCCAGGATGGAATATCCTCCATTAGACTGGATAAATGTGGCTACTAAACTGGCATCTCACAAACAACATACAGTTCATCACTATTGCGAAGGTTACAATGGAGCACCACTCATAATATAAACAGCAAACACCTGTAGTAATCTTGGCTTCTCTACCAGCTACTCTCATACCTACAATGGAGGATTAAATCAGAAGGTACACTGAAACATACAGTATTTGCTTACGTCAGTGGTCCCCAACTACCAGGCCGCAAAGCAAGGAAGCGATATGAGTCAGCTGCACCTTTCCTCATTCCCTGTCACATCCACTGTTGAACTTGAACGCACGCGAGGTCATTACCCATGTGAGGTCATCAGTCACGTAAACGCAGTGTCCCCCTCGTACCAGGGATTACTGGTTGGCGTCGGGTAACCGGCCGCCTCACGCGCCCACGAGAAGTGCCGTTGCTGCAGGCCAGAAGCATGGACTGCTCCTTTCAACGGATGCTGCCCGACCTGCTGAGTTCATCCAGCTTGTTCGTACGTGCTTACTGGAGCATGGACAGATGGACGCTGCCTCTGAACCTGTTTAGCACACCGAATGTTTGTGGGGAACCCGGTGCTAAAATATTTGCAGCCGACCTAATTGGGGTTCAAGGTTTTGTAAGTAGCAGAGCAGCTACCTCGCTGTGATCTACTGAAAGTCATCCCTTGAGATAAACTTTTGTCAGCCGATAGCTCCTATCTACCTACAAGGGGGGCACCCTGTCATAGTCCTCGCTTGGTCGGTTGCTCTCTCCGGACTGCGACCGTCGCAGCCCCGGTATGGGGACCTCTGGCCCTTACCTTGCTCTCTCACTGCTGTGTCGCAATGATTTTATATGTTCATGAGAGGAAAATACGCGCTGTGTGTTTCATATCCAAGCGTTACTTAAAATGTTATGATGCTATTGATTTATAAGTGAGTTATAATTGACTTAGCACTATATTCATGCAAGGAAAATATGTGCAGTGTGTTTAATATTAAATTCATTAGATAAACCCTTTTAGAAACAAAATTGAGTGTATTAGCCACTTATAAGCGACTCATAGTTGACATCACCTATATTCCGGTCGTGATCAGCACCTACCCCCCGCCTTCAGCTGGTCCACAAGAATATTGTCAATATTAAACTGGTCCACAGTGCAAAAAAGGTTGGTGACCCTGGGCTTACGTTACCTTCCTAGTCCCACATTATCTTAAGAGAAATTTCTTGCTGTTTCTGTATCATCACTGGATCAAAACTCTGCAACTGCCCATCTGATGGCATTGTAAAAGTGCTTTCTTCAGAAGGAGAGCCACTGTTTAAGAAGATGTCTCACCTTCATGATCTCAAGGTAATTAGGGATCCAATAAATGCTATGCTTACTGAGACTGCCACATTCTACAAAGAATAATTGGAAAGAAATTAGACAGATTTATAGATCAGCTTGACAACTTGGTGGTGGTATCTGAACTCTGGTTTGTTAGTTCTGTATCATAATCAATGCTCCCTTATATCCATTGCATAGAACTTAATCACTTTCAATAGGTTCTCCATTGAGGAAGCAGTTTATGATTGACATTCCTTAGTTTACTTTCATCACCTGGAAATCTGAATGATGGCAATTATTTATTTCCTCTTCTAATCACATAGGTATGAAGCTGGAGCCAACAATTGTTTTGTAAATTTTATAAGTTTTATGTGCCTGGTTTGGTATAGTTCCAGAATGAGCAACTAAACTGTTTATTAATTTTCAGCTACTTAAGCTGGAACTTAATCCTTGGTACAATTGTCAGCTTTAAACTCTAAATTTCTATCTTCTTTGCTTGGATCTTAAGGACAAACTCCCAGGGAGTTATGTTCATGGCCTAAGTTCTGAGGTTCGATTTTCTGCTGATCAAACCTCATCAGAAACATTGAAAACTAATTTTTGAACATAAGAAATAGGAGAGTGGCTGATTATCTGCACCTTTGAGAATGCTCTGCCATTCAACAATGTCATGACTGATATTTTACCTCAGCATTGTTTTCTAGTACTGTCCATAACTCTTCTCTCTCAATCTGTCCCTTGAAAGAGCATAGCTTTGTGATTAAGTCGTCCAGAATTGCAAATCTTCACCAACATCTCAATAATGGAATTTTTCTTCATGTCAGAGCCCTGGCTCCAGCTTCCCTAGGCAGGGGAAAGAACATCCCTGGATTGCTCCAGTTAAGCCTGTAACGATTTCGGAAATTTTAATAAGACCTACTCTCACAATCCCAATCTACACAAACTCCACTCTATCCCTGGAACCAATCCAGTGAATCTTTGCTCACTCACTCTATAGTAAATAATCCTTTATAAGATCAAGAGACCAATACAACATACGATCATTCAGGTGCAGTATCATCAACATCCTGTACAACAAGATTTCCTTCCTAGGAGCTTTTCCTGCATCTTCTGTTTTTATTTTGTTTGATTTTCAAAACTTCTTTACTCCTGATTTATACAGTAATTCTGTAATAAAGCTCACCTAAAGTCTGTCACACAAATTGTTTGTTTTATCTGCATGTTGGCCTTCAGTGACTTGTGTGCAAAGATCTTGGTCACATTGTTGGCATCGGTATTCCCCAATCTTGCATTATTTAACAATATTCTGTTTTTTCCTGCTATTTGCATCAAAGTTAATGCATTTATATCTTTTCACATTAAATTCTTTTTGGTACCTATTCACTTAACTTGTCTATATCACATTGAAGTCTCTTCACATCCTCCTCCACATTCACAATCCCACCTAGTTTAATATCATCAGCAAGCTTGCAAATATGTGAAATTGTTGATACAAATCATGAACAGCTGGAGCCCAGGCATTGATCACTTTAGTCACAACTTGACAACCTGACAATGATTATATTATTCCCTACTCTTTTCTCTCTGTCTTTCAACTAATTATCAGTGCATGCCAGTTTATTTTCCTTAATCCCATGTGTTCTAATCTAGTCCTTTGGGAATTTTATTAAACCTACTGCCCTTTATGCTGCTGGGTCCTCCATCTCAGCCGGTGTTCAGGGCTTCCTTCATCGTGTTCGTAGCTCCGTCTTGCTTTTCACTACTGTCAGTCATGCAAGTCCCAGCTGGAGACTCAGGACTCAGGATTATTGTCACACTTAGGGGTAGAAGGAGTCTTTCTTGCAGTTTTGTTTGATCAGTCAGAGTTGTTAGTCCTGAGCTGAACCCCAGAACCTTAGTCTGGCTTCTACCCTTTGACCTGTTTGACATGGGTAACCCTACCGAGAGCCAAGGCACAAAGTTCTGACTCCAGCCAGCATAGATCTCTGGGTCATTGAGGCATACAAGCCTCCAAACCATGACAATGTTGTAGTTCTCTTGGAGGGATTTTATTAAAGCTGTACCTGAAAGCCAAATACTTCACAGCTACGTGCCCATAGTGCTGCTGCGGACAGGTCTTTGATTGTATCTGTTCTTCACTCTATTTGGGCATGTAGCAAAAAACTTGATTTGACTTGACACTGGTTCTTCCCTGTTGGTCTGCTAGTCAAATCCCTGAAAAACAACAGCAGTTTTATCAAGTATGACTTCTCTTCAGAAATCCTTGTTGAAACTGGATTCCAGTAGTTTCCCAACCAGTACTACTAGTTTCTTCTTTTATGTTACTACTAAGGCTAATAAAATGGCTTCTTTGTTATGTTAAGATTAAAAATGCTTCTTTGTTATGGTAACTGCTGAGAAAGTGCTTCTCTCTGGCAGCTTGTTTGGGTTATAAATACTGATAACGAGAATTGTATTCATTTGCTAACCAATTGGGATAGATGTTATTCTTTCTTGTGTGTCTGTAAGCGATTGTTTCGCGGGCTTTGTGGAGAAGGCACGATGGGGACAGAGCGAGGAGATGTGGTGCTGTAAGCTAGGTGACGGAACGGACCTCGACCAGGAGTCCGAGGCCCAGGGTCTTCAGCAAGGAGAGGAGACAAGGACAGACTCAAGTAGACCATTTGGTCAATCACCAAGGGTGGTCCCCTTCGTGTGTTGGCGGTGTTCGGAAAACATCGACTGGTGGAAAGAAAACTCTGTTAATTGAGCTCCAACTGTCGTGCATGAAGAGGTTGAACTTTGATAAATTTAGCGCCTTTTATTTTTTCCTTTTATATTGTATCTCTATTAAGTACATCGTTCCAGTAAGATCTATAAAGTGTAATCATATAATCGCATATGGTGTACTGTCTGTTATTTGGCGTGGTGGGGACATCACACAGCATCTACACAAGCTGATTACCCAGTTTGGCGGGGCCGAAGGCTGCTCCCCCAGATGGAAGTGAGCTGAGTGAGCCTGAGGCTTACTGGGGGGGTTACACTAGGCTTATGTACCTTAAAATAGTTCCCTATTTTCTTTCTACTTTCTTTTATAAATAACAAGGTCCTATTCTCAGCATTGAAATCTAAGCTAAGGTATAGCGGTTGCATAGCGGTTAGTGTAATGCTATCATAGCACCAGCAACCTGGGTTCAGTTTTGCCAATCTCTGTAAGGAATTTGTACGTTCTCTCTATGATCATGTTGAGTTTCCTCTGACTGCTCCAGTTTTCTCCAACATTCCAAAGATTTGTATATTAATTGATCACGTGGGAGTAATTGGGTGAAGCAGGCTCTTTAGAATGGAAGGACCTTTAACCACGCTGTGTCTAAATCACATTTCACCATGGTAACATAGCTGTAAGTTTGATGCTATTACAGCTTGTGGCACTGGAGTTCAGAGTTCAATCCCGCTGTCCTCTGTAAGGAATTTGTATATCCTTCACACGGAATGTGTGGGTTTCCTCTAGGGGCACTTACACTCCCCCCCCCCACTGTCCAAAGACATACAAGTTAACAGGTTGATTGGTCATTGTAAATTGTCCTGTGGTAATTCTAGGGTTAACCACGGAGTGTTGGTAGTGTACTTCAGAGGCCAGAAGGGCCTAAACTGCACTTTATCTCTAAGTGAATATTCTGAAATGCCCTGAGTATTGCATCATGTTCTAGAAAGTTTTCTCTTATATGATTTTCATGCAAACAAAAATGCATAAACATTAGTGTTATGTGAATGATCTGTTCACCCTGGAGAATGAGAAGTGACCGCATTCCAACATATAAGAATTTAAGAGTAGATGTCGAGCTGTCCCCAATAGTGGGAGAGTCTTGAACAATGGAGCACAGCTGGAAAATGACTAGGTGATCATTTAATACTTCACTGGTTAGAAATTTTTTTCTCTCAGGGTCCAGTGAATTACTGGAATTCTCTGCCCCTGAGGCTGGTGAAAGCTGGATCATTAGATATATTTAAGGTGGAGAAGGAAAAATATTTAAATGATTGAGGAACTGAGGTCCGTGGGGGTCTAGTACTGATGATGAGTTTGTGTGTGTGTGTGTGTACTTGATCCTACCAGACAGTGCCTGATCTGTACATCCGCATAATGTAATATTGTGATGCAGCCTGTAGCATTCAGTTTGGAACAATTGATTAAAGTCTGTACTTGTAAGCAGTGTAAGTGTGCCATTTAACAAAAGTAAATATTATCCTTTGGAAATATTTGTGCAACTGCATATTAATGTTCTCGTTAGAAAATTTTAAGAAATCTTTCCTTTACTAGCTTATATTTTAAGGACTGATGGAAGCAATATCCTTATCTGAAACCACTAAGCTAAGATTCTCATCAAATTTATCTTGTCAACTGTTTAATGAGGCACGTTATTAAATGACTTTCCCGTGACATCCTATGTCACTAATAAATTTATTCTTAATATTATCTTAATTTTGAAGGTAAAAAGAATGCTTGGGTTTGATTCCAACAATCAAAAGACACTTAATAATCTTCTGTGTGTGGGTTAAGATTATCTGGCTTTGAGCAGTAATGAACTGAATTGAGAGAAAGTGAACCTTTACAACTCCGTTTTCTGTTTATTTTTTTCACTTGCAGTGTGTAGGCGAACACAGCAAGACCGCTATTCGTTCTCTCTTCTTCGTTGTCCTTGAGGACACAGTGATGAAGATTGCCAAAGATTCCCTGGTTTAGGATTGTAAGCAAGGACAGCAACACTTTCACATATCTTCCCACCAACCATGCACCAGGCCACTCCAACTTCACAGCTCAGCTGATGATAAATGTATAGTCACAGAGGTCTATTAGTCCAAAATGATTCTCCCTTCTGTATTGAGATGGAGTTATCTTGTTTGAGATAGCAAATCATTCCAAACCCACTCACAAATTTCACTGGGCTTCCCTTGCCATGAGGACACCGGTGGTTCTGCAAAAAAATTGCATGGAGGATTGAAAATGTGGCTGAATGGTGCCTCAACAATAATCGCTCTCACAATGTCAGCGAAACTGAACAGCTGATTATTGATTGCAGGAGGAAGAAACCAGAGGTCCATGAGCCAGCCCTCATTGGGGGATTGGAGGTGGAGAGGGGCAGTGACTTGAAATTCCTTGGCATTAACATATGAAAGGATCTCAGTGAGTTCCACAGCCACCATAACACTGAACGTTTCTTCCACTGCCTCTGTCTCCAGGGGGTGCTGCAGTAGTCTGGTGGACTGGTCCCTACCTTGCTGACAACGGACAGACACCTCCTCTTACTTACGCTTCAAACAGGACCCCACTAAGGAGCACCAGGCCACTGTCTCCCACACCATCAGCAGCCTGGGGTTCTCCTATCCACTGCCACCAACCTCATAGTTCCCTCACACCACACCTCTGTTTCTACCTCCTACTCAAGATCCACAAACCTGCCTGTCCATGTAGACTCATTGTTTCTGCTTGTTCATGCCCCACCAAAATTATATCTGCTTACATCGACTCAGTTTTATCCCCCTGGTTCAGTCCTTTCCAACCTACATCCATGACACTTCACACGCTCTTGATCTTTTCAATGATTCCAAGTTCCCCAGCTGCAATCATCTAATTTTCATTATGGATGGCCAGTCCATATACAACTTCATCCCCCACCAGGAAGGCCTCAAAGCTCTCTGCTTCTTTCTGGGCACCAGACCTAACCAATTATCCTCCACCACCACTCTCCTTTGACTGGCAGAACTTGTTCTGACTCTCAATAATTTCTCCTTTGGCTCCTCCCACTTCCCACTTCCATGGTATAGCCATGGGCACTCGCACGGATCCCAGCTATGTCTGACTTTTTGTCGGATATGTTGCAAGCCTGCACAGGTAACACTCCCCAACTTTTCCTACACTACATTGACGATTGCGTTGGTGCTTCTTCCTGCACCCATACTGAGCTCATCGGTTTCATCAGCTTTTCCTCCTACTTCCACCCTGCCCTCAAATTTACCTGGTCTACTTTCAACACTTCCCATTCTCGATCTCTCTGTCTCTTTCTCTGGAGACAGCTTACCTACTGATGGCTGTTACAAATCCACAGACTCTCACAGCTGCTATTCCGGACCTGTTACTTGTAAAAATGACATCCCCTTCTCTCAATTACTCTGTCTCCGCCGCATCTGCTCTCAGGATGAGGATTTTCATTCCAGAACTAAGGAGGTGTGTTGCTTCCTCAAAGAAAGGACCTTCCTTTCTTTCACCATCACTGCTTCCCTCAACTGCATCTCTTCCATTTTGCACATGTCTACCCTCATCCCATCTTCCTGAAACGCCACCAAAGACAGGGTTCCTCTTGTCCTCATTTACCACCCCACCAGCCTTCACATCCAGCACATAATTCCCCATAACTTCTGCCATCTCCAGCGGGGTCCTACCACAAAGCACATTTTCCCTCCCCCCACTTACTGCTTTCCACAGGGATCACTCCATATGTGACTCCCTTGTCCAGTCATCCCTCCCCACTGATCTCCCTCCTGGCACTTACCTTTGCAAGTGGAGCAAGTGCTACACTTGCCCCTACATCTCCTCCCTCACTAACATTCAGGGCCTCAAACTGTCTTTCCAGGTGAGGCAGCAGTTCACCTCTGGGTCTGTTGGGATGACCTACTGTGTCCAGTGTTCCTGGTGTGGCCTCCCGTATGTCAGTGAGACAGCTGGGAGACTGTTCTGCTGAGCACCTAGGCTCTGTCCATCAGAAAAAGCAGGATCTCCCTATTTTAATTCCACTTCCCATAACCATTCCAATATATAGTATCAGTCCATGACCTCCTCTACTGTCGCAATGAAGCCACACTCAGGTTGGAGGAGCAACATCTTATATTCTATCTGGGCAGGCTCCATCCTGATGGCATGAACATCAATTTCTCAAACTTCTAGTAAAGCCACCTCCCTCTCCTTCCCCATTTCCCATTCCATTTCCTTCTCCCGCCTTATCTCCATACCTGCCCATCCTCTCCCTCTGGTGCTCTTTCCCTTTTCTTTTTATCATGGCCTTTTGTCCTATCCTGTCAGACTCCCCCCTTCTCCAGCCCTTTACCTCTTTCACCAATCAACTTCCCAGCTCCTTACTTCACGTTTCCCCCCCCCCCACCTGTTTCACCTATTCCTCCCTTCCCCTACCTTCTTACTCTGACTCCTCAGCATTTTTTTCACCAGTCCTGATGAAGTGTCATGGCCCAAAAACACTGACTGTACTCTTTTCCATAGATGCTGCATGGCCTGTTGAATTCCTCCAGCATTTTGTGTGTGTTGCTGGAATTTCTAGCATCTACAGATATTCTCTTGTTTCTGAGAGGATCTGTCTGAGACCAGCACGTAAGTGCCATTACAAAGAGGCACAACGGCACCTCTACTCTCTTAGAAGTCTGTGCAGATTCAATATGTCATCTAAAATCTTGACAAGCTTCTATAGATGCATGGCAGAGAGAATCCTGACTAGATGCATCACAGGAATACTGACTTAGAGATCGACTACTGCCTGAGGAGTTCTAGTGCAGCCTGTGCAAGATTAGTTCAGTGTTAGAATGGTCAGGCTTTGGCTCAATAGCCTTCTACAAGGACAGGCGGAGGTTTGAAGAATCTCTTGCAGGGATTTTGACAAAAATTGTACACTTTATTCCAAAGCAAACAAACGACAACACCTTGTAGATGTGTGTGTGTGTGTGTGAGATAAAGCCCTGCCCCCAATGCATAATATTGTACAACGTCTCACATAACATACATGGCGAACTTAACCCTTAACTGCCTGGGTGAATTCTGCCTAATGAAATGAAGGAGTCCCTATACTATGAAGATTTTTCTTTCTTTTAGTACAAAGCTAGTGCACTGAGAATGGCTCCAGAATTTGTGGTGTACTGCTTGTGTGAGATGTGGGAACTTTGGGAGATCTGCAGTCTCGCTGATAACTACAACTGCACAAAATGCACCGAGCTGTAGCTCCTCAGAGACTGTGTTAAGGAACTGGAGCAGCAGCTAGATAACCATTGGTCCATACAAGAAAATGAGGAATTGTTTGATAGGAGCTACCAGGAGATAGACACCCCTAAGTTGCAAGAGGCACTGTAAGAAGAGGGAAAGGGAATAGACTGCAAATGGAGACTATCCCTGTGGCCATTCCCTTCAATAATAAAAATACTGTACCACTTTGGATACTGGTGAGGGGGTGGCAACCTACCTGATCTCTAGCACTGAGTGTTTCTGTGGCTCAGAAGGGAAGGGGAGAGAAGAGGAGTGCAGTAGTGATAGGGGACCCTATAATTAAACGAGCAAGGAGTAGATTCTGTGAACATGAAGGAGACACTCGATGGTATGTTGTCTCCTCAGTGCCAGGGTCAAGAATGACTTGCATCAGGTGCACAGCATTCTATAGGGGGATGGTGAACAGCCAGAAGTCATAGTACATATGGGTACCAGCATCACTAGTAGAAAAAGGGAAGAGGTCTTCAAGAGAGAACATAGGGAGGTAGGTAGAAAGCAGGACTTTAAGGGTGACAATCTGTGGTTTGCTGCCTGTTCCATGTGCCAGTAAGAGTAGAATAGGATAATTTTGCAGATGAATAAGTGGCTGAGGAACTGGTGCAGGGGGTAGGAATTCAGTTTTCTGGATTATTCAGATCTCTCCTGGAGGAGGTATGACCTGTACAAAAAGGATGGGCTGTGCTTCAACTCAAGGGGCACCAACATCCTTGCAGGCAAATTTGCTAAAGCTGTTGGAAAAGATTTAAACTAATTTGGCAGGGAGAGTAATGAGGCAAGAGATATACAAGTAGATGCTGTGTGCAATGATACTGTGAGGAAGGACAGGCTGATGATAGGATAACTTTACAGTCAGTGGGATGAATGTCTAAATTGGGCTAATGTCAAAAAGGGTGATGAATGCAGGACTGTAGGTCTTATTTCTGAATGTAGGAAGTATACAAAATGAGGTCGATAAACTTGTAGTGCAGTTAGAGACTGCCAGGTATGATGTTGTGGGCTTCGCTGAAAGAAGATCATGACCGGGAGCTATGATCTTCCAATCTAAGCTGATTGGAAGGGGACACTAGCAGGGGTGATGGCAGAATAGCAATAGCTGGAGTTTCTGGGAGCAATTGTAAAGCACAGGAAAGATACACCCCAAAGATGAAGAAGTATTCTAAGGGGAGGATGTGCAAATGTGGCTGACAAGGGAAGTCAGTCACAGCAAAAAAGCAACAGAGAAAGTATGTAATATAGTAAAAATCAGTGGGAATGTTGATGATTGGGAAGCTTTTAAAACCCAGCAGAAGGCTACTAAAAAATCATAAAGAGAGGAAAGATAAAATATGAAGGTAAGCTAGCTAATAATATAAAAAAGAGTAAAAAAAAAGTTTTTTCCAGATATAGAAAGAGTGAAAGAGTGGAATGGGACCACAGGAAAATGAGACTGAAGAGTTAGCCCAATCACAAACAAGAGAAAATCTGCAGATGCTGGAAATCCGAGCCACGCACACAAAATGCTGGTGGAACTCATCAGGCCAGTCAGCAACAATGGAAAAGAGTAAACAGCTGATGTTTCAGGCCAAGACCCTTCATTAGAACTTGGGAAAAAAGATGAGTAGATAGAGTTAGAAGGTAGGGGGAAGAGGAGGAAGAAATACAAGGTAGTAGGTAATACATGAAACCTGGGGGGGGGGTGGGAAGAGGTGAAGTAAAGAGCTGGGAAGTTAACTGGTGAAAGAGATAAAAGGCTGGAGAAGGGGGATCTGATAGGAGAGGACAGAAAGCTGTGGAAGAAAGGGAAAGGGGAGCAACTAGAGGGAGATGATGGGCAGTTAAAGAGGTAGGTATGGGAAGTTGAATTAAAATGTGTGGCCACTGGGAGATCCTGCTTTTTGTTGCAGATGATGCATAGGTGCCTCGGTGTCAAGTAAATAATAGACAATGGACAATAGACAATAGGTGCTGAAGTAGACCATTCGGCCCCTCGAGTCTGCACTGCCATTCTGAGATCGTGGCTGATCATTCACTATCAATACCCAATCCCTGCCTTGTCCCCATATCCCTTGATTCCCCTATCCATCAGATATCTATCTAGCTCCTTCTTGAAAGCATCCAGAGAATTGGCCTCCACCGTCTTCCGAGGCAGTGCACTCCACACCTCCACAACTCTCTGGGAGAAGAAGCTCTTCCTCAACTCTGTTTTAAATAACTGACCTCTTATTCTCAATCCATGCCCTCTGGTACTGGACTCTCCCAACATCTGGAACATATTTCCTGTTTCAATCCTATCAAATCCTTTAATTATCTTAAACGTTTCAATCAGATCCCCTCTCAATCTCCTCAATTCCAGCGTGTACAAGCCCAATCTCTCCAATCTCTCTGCGTAAGACAGCCCTGCCATCCCAGGAATCAACCTAGTGAATCTACGCTGCACTTCCTCAATTGCCAGAATGTCCTTCCTTAAACCTGGAGACCAAAACTGTACACAATATTCCAGGTGTGGTCTCACCAGGGCCCTGTACAAATGCAAAAGGACATTCTTGCTCTTGTACTCAATTCCCCTTGTAACAAAGGCCAACATTCCATTTGCCCTCTTCACTGCCTGCACTTGCTCATTCACCTTCATTGACTGATGAACTAGGACTCCTAGGTCTCTTTGCATTTCTCCCTTACCTAATTCTACGCTGTTCAGACAATACTCTGCCGTCTTGTTCCTGCTTCCAAAGTGGACAACTTAACATTTATTCACATTGAATGACATCTGCCAAGTATCTGCCCACTCACCCAGCCTATCAAAGTCTCCCTGTATTCTCCTAACGTCCTCTTCGCATGTCACACTGCCACCCAGTTTAGTATCGTCAGCAAACTTGCTGATATAGTTTTCAATGCCCTCATCTAAATCATTGACATAAATCGTAAAGAGCTGTGGTCCCAATACAGAGCCCTGTGGTACCCCACTAGTCACCTCCAGCCAGTCCGAGAAACACCCATTCATTGCTACCCTTTGCTTTCTATCTGCCAACCAGTTTTCTATCCATGTTGAAACCCTGCCCCCAATGCCATGAGCTCTGATTTTACTCACCAATCTCCTATGTGGCACCTTATCAAATGCCTTCTGAAAATCCTCTGTAACTTTCGACATCTCCAATAGGATCCCACCACCACACACATCTTTCCCTCCCTTTCACTTGTTGCTTTCCACAGGGATCACTCCCTATGCGATGCCTTTCTCCATTTGACCCTCCCCACTGATCTCCCTCCTGGCCCTTATCCTTACAAACGGGACAAGTGTTACATCTCCTCCCTCACTACCATTCAGGGCCCTAAACAGTCCTTCCAGTGAGGCGACACTTCACCAGCGAGTCTGTTGGCTCGCTTTCTGTATGGAGTGCTCCCAGTGTGACGTCCTGTATATCAGGGAGATCCAATGTACAAATGTTTGTAGACAGGGAGACCGCTTCATCGAGCACCTATGTGCTGTCCACTGAAGAAAGCAGGATCTCCCAGTGGCCACGCGTTTTAATTCCACTTCCCATTCCCCTCCAACATGTCAGTACATAGACTCCTCTACTCTTGCGATGAAGCCACACTCAGTTTGGAGGAGCATCATCTTATATTCCATCTGGGTAGCCTCTGACCTGATGGTATGAACATTGATTTCTTGAATATCCAGTAATCCCTCCCCCTCACCAATCCCATTTCCATTTTCCTCTCTGACCTTTTCTCCTTACCAGTCCATCTCCCCCCTGTGGTTCTCCTCCCCCTTCCCTTTCTTCCACAGCCTTCTGTCCTCTCCTATCAGATTCCACTTTCTCCAGCCATTTATCTCTTTCACCAATTGACTTCCCAGCTCTTTACTTCACCTCTCCCCACCCCCCCCCAGGTTTCATGTATCACTTACTACCTTGTATTTCTTCCTCCTCTTCCCCCTACCTTCTAACTCTATTTACTCATCTTTTTTTTCTAGTTCTAATGAAGGGTCTTGGCCCGAAACATCAGCTGTTTACTCTTTTCCATTGTTGCTGACTGGCCTGATGAGTTCCTCCTGCATTTTGTGTGTGTTGCTGAAGAGTTAGTAATGGGGAACAAAGAAATGGCAGACGAACTTAATAAGCATTTAGCACAGTCTTCACCATGGATGATACTAGCAATGTGCTGGGAATGTGAGAGTGTTAGGAGGCAGAAGTGAGTGTTGTTGCTATTACTAAGGAGAAAGTGCTTGCAAAGCTGAAGGCAGGTAAGTCAGCTGGATCAGATGGAATATACCCCAGGGTTCTGAAAGAGACAGCCGAAGAGATTGTGGAGGCATTAGTAATGACTTTTCTAGAATCACTAGATTCACCAGATTCCGGAGGCGGAGCAAAGTTAAGATGACGCTAAAAGGTGACTCCTGTGCTTGCATCTTTGGAAACAGCTTTATTTCCATCTTTAATATCTTTATTTTTCCCTTTCGGGGTTCTTTTTAAGACCCTGACCTGGAGTTACACGCTGACTTCAGGAATGGGGCCCATTGTCGGGGTTTTAGGACTGGCTGTTTCTCGGCACGCCAAGGTTTCGGCCTGAGAGTCCGGCTCGAATTCGGAAGCCTAGGGTCTTGGGGCTCTGGAGACGGGCGGATCGAGGGTCGGTGTCTCGCAGAAGACCCGTGAGTCATCGGGGCAGTCAGGATAGCAACTCTGAATCTTTGCGATCTTCAGGCACAGAGCTCGAAAAAAGCGATGTAATGGACTTTTAACATCGTAAAGCAGTGAGCTGTTTGTTCTGTTTCTCCGCTTTCTGGGGAAATAATGGAGACACCACCTTCTCCCTTATTAAGGAGAGAGAGAATCTGTGGTATGTCAAATGCTGGATGAAACGCAGTCTTTGGAGAAACTGCAAGTCTTTACTTGTCTTCAGCTTTAGGTCTTTATTCTTCGGAGCGTTGAAGGTTGAGGGGGGACTTGATAGAGGTATTTAAAATTATGAGGGGATAGATAGAGTTGACGTGGATAGGCTTTTTCCATTGAGAATAGGGGAGATTCAAACAACAGGACATGAATTGAGAGTTAAGGGGCAAAAGTTTAGGGATAACACGAGGGGAAACTTCTTTTCTCAGAGAGTGGTAGCTGTGTGGAATGAGCTTCCAGTAGAAGTGGTAGAGGCAGGTTCGATTTTGTCATTTAAAACAAAATTGGATAGGTATATGGACAGGAAAGGAATGGAGGGTTATGGGCTGAGTGCAGGTCGGTGGGACTAGCTGTGAGTAAGCGTTGGGCACGGACTAGAAGGGCCGAGATGGCCTGTTTCCGTGCTGTAATTGTTATATGGTTATAAGTCTGTGTCCTTGCCAGTGCTTTGCTCATGCTATAGCTTGCTATTTTTTGCCGGTGGGAGAGGAAGGATTGTTGCTCGCTGCCTCCTACGGGAAGGAAGGGAGCTGCGGGTGACTTTGGGGTTCTTATGGTTATCTGTCGTTCATTCTTTGGGGCACTTCTCTGTTCTTGTGAATGTTTGTGAAGAAGAAGCGCTTCAGGATGTATATTGTCTACATTTCTCTGATATTAAATTGGACCTTTGAACCTTTGAATCTGAAATGATTCTAGAGGACTGGAAAATTGCAAATTTAAGAAGGGAGGGAGGTGAAAGAAGTCATAGGCCATTGAGCCTAACTTCAGTGGTATGCATTAGAGTCCATTATTAAGGATGAGTTAAGGAGGCACTTGACAAAATTGGCCAAAGTCAGTAAGGTTTTCTTAATTAAGTGGCAAATAGAATATAGTGTAGGGAAGTGCAATGTCATACACTTCAGTAGAAGGAATAAAGGTGTGGACTATTTTCTAAGTTGGGAGAAAATTCAGAAATCCGAGATGCAAATGGACTTGGAGAACTCATTCAGGGTTCCCTAAAGGTTAACAAGCAGGTTGTGGCAGTGGGAAGGAAGGTGAAGCACCATCAATAACTCTCGGAGAAGTGAGGCGAGATATAGGCTTTTATCGGCTGGAAGAAAGAACAAGCAGCAATTGACCACCACACTACATCCTGGAGACTGAGAGACAGGGCTCAGGCCTCAATCACCTCTGTACCGGGGTCCGTGGGAGGAGCCACAGGAGCAGTCAGTGGGGGAGGGGGGTGTCCAGCCAGGTATATGTAGTTCACCACATTCCCCCCTTTGTTTTAAAAGAGAGTCCCCATGGGGCGAAGTTTCTTACAAGTATAGTTACAGGTTAAGTCTATCAGGTGGTCGAATCTGTTGCTGCGATCTACGTAGCACCGGCTGTGATTGCACAGGTGTCGGTGGTGATTGCACCGGAGATGGAGGTTGTGCTGGTTCCGGCCTAACTGGAGGTGTCAGCCCACTAGGCATCAGTGATCCCTCATGCGTGTGCGAGGCGCCTGGTATAGGAGTGTCATGAGGAGTCTGTGTAGGGCTTGGTGTGCACGGTGTCACCTCGGGTACAGGGTTCATAGTTACCATGGAGTGTTCGGGGTAGTGGTCTGCTGCTCCTGCGGGCGCCAGGTCGCGAACAGAGATTGTGTCCTCCCGCCCATCAGGTAAGACCATGTAGGCATACTGGGGGGTTCGCATGTAGTAGGTGAACCCTCTCGACCAGCGGGGAGTATTTATTGCTCCTCGCATGTTTCCGGAGCAGCACTGGCCCTGAGGATGTCAGCCAAGCTGATAGGGTGGTCCCAGTGGCAGACTTCCTGGGAAAAGAGAATAGTTGTTCGTGAGGGGTGGCATTGGTGGACGTACATAACAGGGAGCGGATAGAGTGCAGTGCCTCAGGGAGGACCTCCTGCTATCGAGAGACCGGGAACCCTTTTGATTTAAGGGCTAAAAGTGTGGCCTTCCACACTGTGGCATTCTCCCTCTCCACCTGTCCATTTCCCCGGGGATTATAGCTCGTGGTCCTATTAGTAGCAATGCCCCTAGCCAGCAGGTACTGGCTCAGCTCGTCACTCATAAAGGAGGACCCTCTATCACTGTGGATATAGCAGGGATATCCGAACAGTGTGAAGAGCTGGCGCAGGGCTTTTATGACGGATGTGGCAGTGGTGTCGGGGCAGGGGATGGCAAAGGGGAACCGCAAGTACGCATCGATAATGTTGAGAAAGTAGACATTGCGGTCAGTGGAGGGAAGGGGGCCCTTAAAGTCAACATTCAGTCGCTCAAAGGGGTGGGTGGCCTTGATAAGTTGCACCTTTTCAGGACGGTAGAAGTGCGGTTTGCACTCAGCACAAACTTGGCAGTCCCTGGTCATCGTCCTGATGTCCTCAAGGGAGTAAGGCAGGTTCCGGGCTTTCACAAAACGGTAAAATCGGATGACCCCCGGGTGGCAAAATTCTGCATGAAGGGCATATAGCTGCTCGAGCTGTGCGCTGGCACATGCTCCCCGGGATAGGGCATCAGGGGGCTCATTGAGCCTTCCAGGCCGGTACAGGATATCATAGTTGTAAGTGGAGAGTTCTATTCTCCACTGCAAAATTTTATCATTTTTGATCTGTTGGTTGCTGAACATGAACGCAACTGAGTGCTGGTCGGTCAGCAAGCTGAACCTTTTGCCGGCGAGATAGTGCCTCCAGTGCCTAATAGCTTCCACTATGGCCTGGGCTTCTTTCTCCACCGTGGAGTGCCGAATTTCAGGGCCTTGAAGGGCACGAGAAAAGAATGCTACTGGTCTGCCTGCCTGATTGAGGGTAGCAGCCAGCGCGAAATCGGAGGCGTCACTCTCTACTTGGAAGGGAATGGTCTCGTCCACCGCATGCATTGTTGCTTTGGCAATGTCCCCTTTAATGCAGCTGAAGGCCGCGCGGGCCTCGGCAGAGAGGGGAAATGTGGTAGACTTGACCGGGGAAGGGGCCTTGTCTGTGTAATGGGGGACCCATTGGGCATAATATGAAAAGAAGCCCGGGCACCGTCTGAGGGCTCTGAGGGTGGTGGGAAGAGGGAGTTCTAACAGGGGGCACATACGGTCGGGATCAGGGCCAATGACCCCGTTCTCCACGACATACCCAAGGATAGCGAGCCGGGTGGTTCCGAACACACATTTGTCCCTGTTATAAGTAAGGTTCAGGGCTTTGGCCACTTGGAAAAGTCATTGGAGGTTGGCGTTGTGATCCGGCCAGTCGTGGCCACAGATGGTGATGTTATCCAGATAGGGAAATGTGGCTTCAGTTAGCACTGGTCCACCATCCGGTCCATTTCCCTCTGGAAGACAGAGACACCATTCGTGACACCGAAGGGGGCGTGCAGGAAGTGATAGAGCCTGCCGCCCGCCTCGAAGCCGGTGTAGGGGCGGTACTCTGGGCGGATGGGGAGCTGATGGTAAGCGGATTTCAGATCTATTGTTGAGTACACCTTGTACTGAGCTATCTGATTAACCATATCCGCAATGCGGGTTAGGGGGTACGCATCAAGCTGCGTGAACCTATTGATGGTCTGGCTATAATCCACGACCATCCTATTTTTCTACCCGGTCCGAACAACAACCACCTGGGCCCTCCAAGGACTTGTGCTTGGCTCAATGATCCTCTCCCTGAGCAGCCGCTGCACCTCTGACTGAATGAAGGCCCTGTCCCCCACGCTGTACCTCCTGCTTTTAGTTGCCACAGGTTTACAGTCGGGGGTCAGGTTGGCGAACAGCGGTGGGGGAGGGATCTTGAGGATGGAGAGGCTGCAAGTGGTGTCAGTAGCGCAGCTGTTGGCATGGTGCTGGGTGGGATGTGTGGGTCGGTGTGTGTGTGTGTTCAGTAGCGGGGTATATTGCGAAGTTCCACAAAACTGAGGATTCCTGATAGTGAGTGGTGGGAGGGGCCCGTCATATGCCATAGTCACACTTTTGAAGTGGCTCTGGAAGTCCAGCCCCAATAGCACAGGCGCACACATTTGAGGCATGACGTGAGTTATTGATGGTGCATCAATTTTATTGGCTGGAAGAAAGAACAAGCAGCAATTGACCACCACACTACATCCTGGAGACTGTGGCCAGGGCTGTGTCTCCAATTGCCTTTATACCGGGGTCTGTGGGAGGAGCCACAGGAGCAGTCAGCGGGGGGGGGGGGGGGGGGGGGGTGTCCAGACAGGTATATGTAGTTCACCACAGAAGGCAAATGTAATGTCAGTGTTCATTTTGAGATGACTAGAATACCAAAACAAGTATGTAATGCTGAGGCTTTATAAGGCATTGGGCAGACCACACTTGAAGTACTGTGATTAATTTTGGGCCCCTTATCTAAGAAAATATGTTGAAAAGAGTCCAGAGCAGCATCACGAGAATGATTCCAGGAATGGAAGATTTAACATATGCGGAGCATTTGATGGCTTTGGGCCTGTACTTGCAGGAGTTTAGAAGATGAGGGGATCTCATTGAATCTTACAAATATTGAAAAGCCTCGATAGAGTGGGTATGGAAATGATGTTTCTTATAATGTGGGAGTCTCGGACCAGAGGGTACAGCCTCAGGATAGATGGACATCCATTTAGAGCAGAGATGAGGGAAAATTTCTTTAGCCAGAGGGCAGTGAATGTGTGGAATTGATCACCACAAACGGCTGTGCAGGCGAAGGCATTCAGTATAGGTCAACAAATGTTGCAGGGAGAAAGCAGAAGAATGTATTTGAGAGGAATAATAAATCAGCCATAATGGAATGGCAGAGCAGACTCAATGGACTGAAAGGCCTAATTCTGGTGCTATGCCTCATAGTCTTATGAAGGAACGGAGTCCTTGAATACTGTGACCTACAGGTCCAAACACAACTTTTGCACTATAGAACAGTTGTCCTTCCTATATTACTGTGTGGAGGTGAATCGTGGACCACCTACAGCAGACACATGGAAACCCTGGAGCAATAACACCAAAGAATCTTGAGTTTTAGGATTAGCTGGAATGACAAATGCATGAATTCCAGTGTACTGGACGAGGCCAGCATGAACAGCATTTCTACCGTGATAAAGCAACATGAATTCTGATGGATAGCTCATTTCATTTGGATGCTTAATTCATGTCTCCTCAAACAGATCCCTTACTGAGTTGAAGCCCCTGCTGGGCAGAGGAAACACTTCAAAGATAGCATTACAGTCAGCCTGAAGAAATTCAACGTTACATCTAAAACTTGGGAAGACATTGCACTCAATAGATGCTTCAGGAGGGAGATATGCAGAGAGCAAATGGCATCTAGGAAAGGAAAGAATGACCAAAAGAGCTAACGACCAGTCACCACTACCACTTACTCACGTTCACACCACACCAGAATATGTGGACCCTAGATCGGCCTCTACAATCACCTGAGGACCCACCAGTAGACAACATTGTACTTCACTCGAGTGATGACACACTACTATGGAAACACCAATGCCCAAGAATGAAAAAGGCTGCGTAAAGCGATGGGCACAGCCCACTCCGTCATAGGCAAAGCCCACCCCACCATTTTGCACATCTACATGGAGCGTTGCCGCAAGAAAGCAGCATCCATCACCAATGAACACATTTGAAAGGAAAAGAAGATGCAAAAGAATTGAAGGAAGTAGTTTCATAAACTATCTGAAAAATCCTGTGGCCTTTGTAAAAGCAGTCAGTGATGAGCTCAGAGCTGATCTCCTGCTGAGAATTGTCAGATTAAAGAGAAACAGTTTCTTCAATTTGCCCCAAAAGGACTCACAAACGGTATACATACGGAAGCAAAAATATTCAGAATCACCATGTTATAAATAAGGACACAGCTTTGATCATAATTACTTCGTTGGTAAGGGATGCATTACTCAAATCCATGCCCAGGGAATACAGCTTCATTGCTATAAGTGGTATTAGTGTGCAGATTATAGGTACTGTGGCCACAGGGTTTGCTTGATGTTGGTCTGTGTGTTTCAGTACACTCTAGCCAGGTATGGGGCACTGTCTGCTCTCAGATGAGTGTTCCTCTGAACCCCTAACAAACAAATCTCGGGCCATGCTGATGAGGGGTATTCCTCTTCTCTGCTTCCTGAAGCAAGTGAAAGAGTTGAGGTGAAGAGGGATTGAAAGATGGCACAGAGAGACGGATCTACCACAAGTAGAGTAGTGAGGACAAGGTCGAGTTAATTTTTCCCTCACGTGTTGTGTTGTTCCTCCAACCAAATCCTGCTGCTGTGCCTTTCCGAATGTGGCCAGCTGATGCTGCGATTCATCCTAGGATGTGCTGGGATACGTAATCAGTGATGTAACCTGGGGTCACCGGGTGTTTCTGGTCTTTCAACATCGAACACTCTCACCCAGGACCCAGCCAAGGCTGATCTGGCCCTGGTGTGTGTCCCAGCAGCACTGGTCCATGGGTCACACCTCTTGATCCATGGCCATCTGGAGGCTCACTCAGCAGCCTTTTCTTTGTAGCTTTTTGATGCCAAGGAAAGAGAAGGTTCTGCAGACAGTAAAACCACTATAGGCTCACATCGTGCCTTCCTCCCTCACCTCTGGCACAACTCTACCTGCTCCTGGTATTCGGCTTTTATACATACAAACCAGTCTTCCCAAGGAGCTGTCAGTTCTACCATGACTACCTGCTTCAGTTGATCATAGTCCTGTGAAACTATTTCTTGTACCAGAGATTGAAATCTTCCATCATGAGCACATGCGCTCTGCCTAGCTACTGTCAATGCCTTTTCCAAATCCCATTGAACCAGGAGTATAGAGAAGCAATATCACCCAGAAAGCACAATTTAAAAAATTGTGTTTACTGGCATGTTGCAGGCCACAAGCATAAGACTGTCTGTATCTGCATCAGCACCTCTTCACAGACTTCATTCATGCTGAAGATTATCCTTGAGACTGGCTGCAGGGTGAGAGCATGAAATGATGGATGGAGAACAAGTGGACAGAGGCACAAGCACTGTGTCATGCCATTAGGTGACACTGGTCCATGATTGAAAGGTTGGAAAACCTGTCTTTGGCTGAGGAGAAACGCCTTGCAAAATTTCAGGAGTCCATCTTAAACAAAAGCTTAGCTTAGCTCCTGGTAGGGTAACCCAAGGAGGAGGCTCCAGCCAAAGAGTGATCTCAACAGTGGTGCTGGCTGAAGATGACGTCACATCACAATAGTGGTGAAGGTGGAGATAGGCTGCAGCCGTCAGAGATCCCCAGTAATTTTCCAAGCATGCTGCTGGACTCCAACCCAATCTCAAGAACCATGCTTCAACTGACTGTGCATCAGCCTCCCCACATTAAACAAAGTCACGCACAGGCGTTATTCATTAAGGGAATAACTACCACTACCATGAGATGCAGCAGGTTATAGGAAGAAGTATAGTTGAACTTGACCACAGCTAGAGAGCTCATTGCCCCAGTGCAATCTCAGTTTCTTTCCTTCTAATCCACACTGACGGAGACACCTTGGCATTTGTTCCATAGCTATGGCAATGCCAGGGTCTGAACTATGCCTGTATTTTCACGCAATATACACAAAACCTTTTATTTCCTTTCTTCCCAGGACCATTCCCTCTTCTGTTATTCCAGTACGTCGATGGTCTGCATTGCTGCTGCCTATTGAACTCATGCAGAACTCAACAGCTTTGTTACTTTTGCTGCTAATGTCCACCTTCCTTCACCTTTGCAGAGCCAATCTTCTAATCTTTTCTAGACCTTTCTGTCTCCAATGGTATGAGGCAGGCTAGCCACTAACACACATAACAACTTTAATAACTCACTCGGCTATCTCATCTACTCTTCATCCCTCCCTGACTCCTGTAAGGATACCATTCCATCCTTCCAAATCTCCACACTTTCTGTATGGTGCCTTTAAAATGACTTTTCTATACAGTTCCTGTGACTGCATGTTAGACCTGTGAGTCAGCTTGACCTGAAGAGCTCCTTGCTGTGCCCACGCCATGACGTTCTGTGGGCTTTGAATCATGCCTGGGTCTTAGAGGGTGATACTCACTGCCAACAAGAGAAAATCTGCAGATGCTGGGAAACCGAGCAACACACACAAAATGCTGGAGGAACTCAGCAGGCCAGGCAGCATCTATGGAAAAGAGTACTCACTGCAATTGGTCTTTTGACAAAGCTAAGGTTTTTGAATAGTTTTTCCATTCAAGTGGATTTAAATTTTGAAAAGCTTAAAAACGACTAGAAATTAGTTCAAAATGCTAAAGATTAAGTTTTTTAAAAAAACAAAGAAAAATGTCTGTTCTTAATTTTGCAGTCAAGTGATTGCGTTGAAATGAATGCTCCCATGCCACATACACAGCTCTCCCTGGTGTCTAGCTGAGGGACCACCAGATGTGAAGAACATTTCACTCCTACAGTTCAGAATGTTTGTGGACCATCCCTGCTCACTACTGAGTGAGATGGCATTCAGCAGCTTAGATGCAGCAGCAACTGACATCCAAATGGAAGCCAACTTATATTCTTCTGATAGTAAGTGATTCTTTACAGAAATGGTGGTTTTGGAGAAATGTGGATTGATCCCATTACCACACGTCACTCAGATCACCCGTCATATTTTGTAGCCAAAATAAGTACATACAAAGTTTAACTAACCTGTCTGTTAACTTCAAACCAGATGGCAAACAGGAGCAAGGAATGCCATCCAGGGCAAGTATGATAAGCCAATGGAAGGCAGTGTCCGAGTATTATGAAGAACTGTGGTGAGAGAAGATAATGTGAAATTCTGCTTATACCTGCCTTTGGAAGAAAGAACGAAGCAACAGCCTCCGCACTAGTGAAAAAATAAGGAAAAAATTAGGTTAAGGGAATACAAACAAAATCAGAATCCTACACTAGAAATAAAGATAAAAATCAGTACAGTGACTGGAAGCAGTCTCATGGTTGTTTTTGAAACCAAACCCTAACCATTTATTGTGCTCATGGAAGACATATAGTGTGTCAAGCTTTACAATTTAATCAGGTGCTGGTAATGATATTGATATATAATTACAGCACTGATTGGACTTTATTGAGATTTATAAAGGAGAGTGATACAAGAAGCAGAGAGCCTGAGGCAAGCAGCAGTAATAAAAATTGTCATTAGAAATTATGTTGAATTCCCTGTTGGAAGCAAAAGTACTGATTAGTGTTGCTGTGGATTTAGCATGACTGTTCTCTCCTGTCTCTGCAGTGTGGCAAATGGAAACACTAATTAAGCACACAGAGGAGATTTTAATAACTTGCTGTGCGGTGTTGGTCTGTACTCAAGATTGGTCATTGCCCTTTTAATCCCTATTGTATCTCATTTTATAATAGCTGTGATCAATTCTCGCAAAATGAATGTGCTTTTAATTAGTGCTGCTGGTGCTGGTTTAAGTCTGCACAGGCCCGTTACTTGCATAAGATTTCTTCAGTGGATGAGATGGCTCACAGGCTGTGTCTATGTCTATTCTGTTGCTTCCTATATTTTGTGGTATAAATGCGTTCTATCTTCAATTTGTGTGGAAGTTATTGTTCCTCATTGCACACACTCGGTGTCAACATCAAAGGAAAAGGACGGCACAGTAACATTGTGTTATCACAATACTTTACAGTGCAACCAACCCGGGTTCAATTTCCACCACTGCCTGAAAGGTGTTCTCTCCGTGATTGCATGGGTTTCCTCCGGGTACTCTGGTTTCCTCCCACAAGCCAAAGATGTACCGGTTGGTAGGTTAATTGGTCATTGTAAATTGTCTGTGATTGGGCTTGGATTAAAATCAGGGATTGCTGAGTGGCACAGCTTAAAGTGCCAGAGGGTCTATTCCGTGCTGAATCTCACTCAAAAACAGTATATCTGTTCTGCAATACTTCAGATGATCCAAAGCTGGGTGATAGTGTATTGTAGGATCATGTAGAAAGCACAGCAGCACCTCTACTTCCTTAGGAGTTTGCAAGGAATTGGCTTGACATCTAAAACTTCGACAAACTTTTATAGATATGTGCTGGAGAGCATATTGATAGGCTGCATCACAGCTTGGAATGGAAACCCTAATGAGCTTGAATGGAAAATCCTACATAAAATAGTGGAATCGGCCCAATCCATCACAGGTAAAGCCCTCCCCACCATTGAGCACATCTACACAGTAGCAGGATCCATCAACAGGGACCCTCACCACCTAGGTCATGCTCTCTTCTCACTGGTGCCATCAGGAAGAAAGTACAGGAGTCTCTGGGCTCAAACCACCAAGTTCAGGAACAGTTATCAGATCAGGACTCAAGCCTGATCATGACATGAGTCCTAGTCACCAATTTTTTGTTCCTCCCAACCCTGCTCCTGTTGTCTGGCTTCTTATTCACACCCTCTGCCCTCTGCATTTTCCATTATGGTGTATTGCAATTCCTTTGAATATGGTCCCTGACGCTGACTATTACTGTTAGCCATCTAACCACAGAGAAATCAGACACAGTCTTCATTGTTGGCAGTAAATAAATATCTGACAAGGGCTTTTCACTTGAAACGTTAACTCTGTTTCTTTTTCCACATACATTGCCTAAGCTGTAGAATGCTTCTGTCATTTCCTCATTTTATTTCAATATCATCGATGCTTAACTGCAGGTTTTCTATAGAAATTGTGCACGATAGAACCATATGACACATCCTCCAGACCCAGGTGACACTTTGCCTTAGCACTTAACAGACACCAAATTACAGTAAAACTCCAAATAATTCCCCATTTGACCATATGCAATAATTTGACATCTGCCTCAGCAGGTAACGTCTGCTGAGCCGTCTTCCAGTCACCGGGACTCTGCGCTTCCTTCCAGCTTGCTTGAGGCTCTGGTTTCTGCATTGCCTAACCACTGAAGTTAAAATGAAAGAACGCAGACGGAGAATGGCATGGGAAAGACGATTTACTAATTATTGACATATACAGTATTTATGAGTTCAGAGTTGTATTACACATAGGCTATAAGTTACCTTGAGGACATAGAAGAAGGGTTGTCCCATTCAACTCTCCAGGGCTCCAGGGACTGGAGCTTCCCATTCCGTCAAGGCACCTCCACTTCCTGAATAGTTTCCCAGATTCCCTTTAAATTTACCTGGCTTGTGGGGAAAATATATTATCTAATTTGTAATATTTTACAATAATGTGACTCAGGACTAAAGACCTTTTGGGACTTCTGCTGGTGTTTGCATGGTTAGGGGGTGGGTGAGGGGTGTTACTGCTTCTGCTGTTGCTTGTGCAAAGGGAAGGGGAAAGGGGCTTTGGAATTTTGATGTTTCTATGATTCATTCTATGGGGTTTCTTGTTTCATAGATGTCTGTGAAGAGGAAAATTTTCAGGTTATACACTGCATATATATTTTGAACGTTGAACCTTTGAGATACTAATATGAATAACATCCAATAGTCTGGTAAATTTGCTAATCGACACTACAAGGTTTTGATCATTTCTGGGTTATCAGACTTTTATAAAGAAAGCAAATAGTATTGCACAAACACAAAAATCCAGTCACACTGGAGGCTTCTAATACAAACAAAGTAACATGAGTAACATACATATTTAACTCACCAAACTAATATACAAGATAACAACATATTAAAGATTGAACCAAATTCTATTTAACATATGCATTGTTTTCAAGCTATCTGCTAATTTGAACTTCAAAGAATTTGCTTCACTTCATTGAAGATTTCCATAATCATCAGGAGTCTACTGGACAAAAGGTACTTCTATTGAGTGTATCCATCCTTGAGATCGCCTGTATTATTGTACTCTCTGAACAATTGTCTTTCAGGATGAGACCTGCACCAAAGTTGGTTCTGCTGTCCTTAAGCTCTTATGTGTGGGTTATATGGGGCCAGGTCTGTCATTGACCTGATTGTTAATGAAAATGCTCAGTCTTGGGTTTGCTGATTGCTCCTTCCTTGGACCAGATATGCTCAGTCTGGAATTTCCTAAATAACATGGCAAATATTCTAATGATTTGAGTCACCACTCATGCCCCCGTTAAAAAAGTAACATATTGGAAACACTCAGCATGTCAGGCAGCACCTTAGAGAGATAAACAGAGTAATGTTTCAAGTCAAAGTCCTTTTGTTGGACCTGTATCATTAACTCAGTTTCTCTTCCATCAGTTGCTGCCTGACCTGCTGAATGTTTCTGTCATTTTTGGTTTTTATTCCAAAGAGAAAGAGAGAGAGAGACGAAGTGATTTGGACCAACACCTCTACCAATTTGGTTTGGGATAGGAGCAAGTTGATACCTTGAAGCAGGAATTACAATGAATCCAGGCAGCACGGAAATGCAATATCGAGAGAGAACTGCTCAAGAAGGTTACTCATTATTTCATTGCTCTTATTTCTGTCATGTTCTATTTGTGATTATTTTCTTTCTCTGCTCCCAAGTATAGACATATGTCTGAACTGAAGTATTTGCCACACTTTACAGCACTCTCTCCATTCCTGTAGCCTGTGTGGCTTTATTTCAGATTGCCAGCATTTGCAATTTTTGATTTTGATTTTGATTTTCATTGTCTATCTCTTGCTTCATGGGCTGATTTCTCCAACATTAATGAAGAATCAATCACTCACCCCATAAAACCTTTAACTCCATCTCATGAATAATTGAGTTTACTTAAGCCCGTAACCTGGTGAAAACTTTGCTTTTTCCAAAGACACTCACTGTTGCTCTCACTGTTTGCAGCTTTCTTAAATGCATCTTTCCATGATAACAGTCTAGATATACTCCCCAACAAGGTTCCAGTCTTTTTATTTGCTCAGTTTACTTAATTTCACTCACAGCTGCTTCACTGCGTAAAAACAAGACTGACAGTGCAACCACAGCAGCCTGTTTTTCAATGATTAGATGTTTAAAGTTTGACACTAGTGCTTCTTGTTATTTGAGACAATTCACATCATTTGGTAATTGAGGTGACTGCTCAGACATGTATCCTTGTACCTCATTTACTGCAACATTTTTCAGATTTGCTTGATTCTCCGAATCATTTAGTTTCCTGTCAGACAGCCCTTTCACAGAGTTTCGTATACCAAGATCTGACTACAGCTGAAATGCTCCAATACGCAACCTGCTGTCTTTATTATTTCATCTACTTCTGAAATGGCCTGATTTTGAAGACAATTATTTCGGTTTTCAGACATGGTATAACATCAACAGCTCCTTCTGTTTTGGATCTGCCTTCTCCTTATTTGACTATTTTCTTCTGCTGTGGCTCAACTCAATTGCTGAGATAATCTCTGCCTGTGCATTGTCAGACGTAGTGTTAGGGACTTTGTATTACTGACAATGTTACAGAGATTCACAGCATCATACAGCATAGAAACAGGCCCTTCAGCCCATGGAGTCCACCCTCTCCATCACAAACTATCCTAATCCATGCACTAATCTCCATCTATTTTTCACACAATTCTCTTAAATTTGTCCCTCCCCCAGATTATGCCACTCATCTATAGCTAGTGCCAATTTACCTTTTAACCTACTAGTTTCTGCAACGTGGGGAGATAATTGGAGTAAATTGTGGAGACCCATGAATAGAACATGCAAACTCCATTAGAGGCCAGGATTAAACCCAGGTCTCTGGAGATATGACACAGCAGATCCATTCGCTGCACCATAAATTATCTGCAGTATGCCCTCCTGTAGGCAGGCTTCAATTTTTTAAGAAATATCTCTATTTAACATAACAACTTTTCTATGTGAACTGTTGATCTCCTGGCAAGCTGAACCTTTTTCCCTCATCCGGATGAAGACAATGGCCATGCTGATACTACACCTACCTGATGTGCATTGGAAAAACTTTTGTCAAAGTGGCTAGTTTCAGTTGGTTTATCACAACGATTCTTAGTTACCGCAAAGGCACAAGAGATTGTGGATGCTGGAAAACGGACCAAAATTTAAATAGCTGTAGGAATACAATGGGTCAAGCAGCTCAATCAAGGTTAACAGATGGTCATTGAGAGGATAGAGAGAAGAGAGACAGTTTAAAGAGCTGAGGGGAAAGGGTCACCCTCACTCTTCCCTCTGACTGCCACCTATCATCTGCCAACATTTGTCACTATCTCTGCCCCTCATTTTTCCACCTGACTACATCTAGCAGACAGTCACTCCACATCAAAATCCTTTGCCTGTGGATTCCAGATTTCAATCTAATCTTCTCGCACCAGAACATGCATAAAACTTTGTCCCACGGGGAACTGGTATTCAGACCACCCTGAACAGAAGCTCATTCACAATCAGTGACTTCGTATCCAGACTTGGATTTCAACATGTGTCAGAATTGTTGGCAGAAGTACCAGGAGGTGCACTCATCTCTGGTGACTAAGTTTGGCATATTGGTCACCTCAAAGGAGAAAGGTTATGGGAAATAAGTGCAGGTAGGCTTATATAGTCTCAGTTTCTATATAAAGGATGTGGGAGAACGTAGCTGGGACAAGCCCAGTAGACAGCTGTTATCATCTGTACTATCTGATGGCTGCTCCAATTATGGCTGTGTTCTTCCCTCCAGAAGACGGGAATGTTGTACCTGGACTTCAACTCTATTTTTTTTAAATTGCTGTTCATGATGTAGCATCTTATCATTCCAGCAAATGGAAGCATGAATCTGAATTCCTTGCAATGCATCTAGGTGAAGTTATGCCTTGGATGAAGAGCCAGCAATGAGTGCAAGATTTTCAACATGAATCAAAGGCCTGAGGCAGTATTCAGTTTATGTGTGTACAAGTAGAGCAGAGGGATTGAGTCAGAGAGACAGAGAACAGAAACAGGTTTTTCAGTCACTGGCTGCACATCAACCACTTGCTTTTACATAAATTCAGCCCATTTTATCTTCCGAGATTCCCAACAATTCTCCCTCTAGATTTCATCTACCCTCTAGGGACAATTAGTGGTCAACTAATCTTCCAACTAATCTTCCATCCTGCATGACTTTGGGATGTGGAGGGAAACCAGAGCACCTGGAGGAATTGCATGGTCATAGATAGAACATACATGCAGACAGTGCAGAAGTTCAGACTGAACCCAGCTCCAAGAGTTGTGAGGCAATGGCTCTTCCAGCCATTGTACCATGTGATCCTGAACATTAGATACAAATCCAGATGTTTTCCGGTGAGTGACAGGCATGCAGTTGTGAACCTGGAGGTACATCTGGTAGGAGGCAGGATCTGTAGAAGCCTTTGTATTTGTGAAGTTTTGTTCACACCACTTTGATGTTTTAGGGCTGGAATCCTCTATACAAGGACTCCTACCCATTTGTTTGCATCTGCCTGGAAAAATATCTGAAATCTTGCTGCAGTCTTCCAGAAATTCCAGTACAGAGTTCCAGCACTAGGTCCAAAATAGCAGCTTCTTTAAGAGTGGTAGATTGCCTTTATTCGATGCATGGCAGGTTGAACTGCTGGAAGCCTCTTTAGAGTTTGGGTCCTGGATAATTTTCCCATAGCAAATGAGAAAGCATTTGTACGGACTAGTGAGGAAATCATCGTAAGTAAGAGTTGTCAAGAACCATGAGAGCTAACTGCATCAGATCATGTCTTCATTCATCTTGTATTTATCCATTTTAGCTCCCATTGACTCCAGGTTTTGACTGGTGACTGAATTTAATTTGCTTGACGTTATAACAAGAGGAATTGAGTATAGGAGTAAAGAGGTCCTTCTGCAGCTGTACAGGGCCCTGGTGAGACCACACCTGGAGTATTGTGTGCAGTTTTGGTCTCCAAATTTGAGGAAGGACATTCTTGCTATTGAGGGAGTGCAGCGTAGGTTCACAAGGTTAATTCCTGGAATGGCGGGACTGTCATATGTTGAAAGATTGGAGTGACTGGGCTTGTATACACTGGAATTTAGAAGGATGAGAGGGGATCTGATTGAAACATATAAGATTATTAAGGGATTGGACACACTGGAGGCAGGAAGCAGGTTCCCGCTGATGGGTGAGTCCAGAACTAGAGGCCACAGTTTAAGAATAAGGGGTAGGCCATTTAGAACAGAGATGCGGAAAAACTTTTTCACCCAGAGAGTGGTGGATATGTGGAATGCTCTGCCCCAGAAGGCAGTGGAGGCCAAGTCTCTGGATGCATTCAAGAGTGAGTTAGATAGAGCTCTTATAGGTAGCGGGGTCAAGGGATATGGGGAGAGGGCAGGAACGGGGTACTGATTGTGTATGGTCAGCCATGATCACAGTGAATGGTGGTGCTGGCTAGAAGGGCTGAATGGCCTACTCCTGCACCTACTGTCTATTGTCTATTGACGTGTAGATAATTTCTCCCACAGCTCTTCTCTAAATTCAGCCTGATTCTGGGGAGGGAAAACTCAGTGAAGAGTTACAAAGCAGCAAATCTCAGAGCTTTTTTAATTACATTAAAGTTCTTGAAGTCTGACCAAACACCATGCATAAGGTGATATAAATACAAATGCTACAAATAACATGGCAGGTGCTGTTACATCACTAAAGTCATAGTGTAAAATATTGCTATCTATTGTATTCTAATTTGAACTCTGTATTCTGTACGTTACCTACAACCCCTACCTAACTCTCTCGCCCATTTTTTATATACAAAGATTAATTCAAATTCTTACAGTAATATACTATTATACAATATTCAAAAACTTACTAGTTATAGTTTCAAGTTACAATGCAGTTATTGCTGTCCACTATAAAGTTAAGCCTGTGTGGAGCCCTTTGTTCCTAGAAAACCACCATTTTGTGCTCCCTTTCCGGGGACACCCAGGCCCGAAAGACGGGAAGACAGAAGGCTTTAAAAAAGTTCAATTAAACAAGTGGTGTAAGAAGAGAAAAAAAAGTAGTGAATAGTAGTTCATGGGTTCAATGTCCATTCAGATAACTGACAGGAGAGAGGAAGAAGCTGTGCCTGAATCATTAGGTGTGTGCCTTTAGGCTCCTGTGCCTCCTGGCTGATTGTAGCAAAGAGACGAGGGCATGGGTGATAGTTATCCTTAATGATGGATACCATATTTTTGAAGCATCACTCCTTAAAGATGTCCTTGATGCTAGGGAGGCTCATGTCCAAGATGGAGGTGACTGTGTTTACACTTAGTTTTTCCGCTAAAGACTATAAGTCTTTACTTTACCAGAGGCTCCATGCATGGAGCAAGCAGCAGTGCCAGTCCGTGATAGCTAACACTCAATGCTAGGGTGACACAGCAGCACAGCTGCTGCCCCACTGTTCCAGCAAACTGGTTTTGATCCTGATCTTAGGTGTCGTTGGTGCGGAATTTGGATGTTTTCTGTGTACCTCATTCTGGATTTCCTCACTCCCCCAAGGGGGTGCTGCTAGATCAAGTTGCTGCTATAAATGATCCACTGGAGAAGGTAGATAGAATGATAGGAGGGAGGGAGAGTTGATGGCCATGTCCGTCAAGACAGATTTCAGTAAAACAAGTTAAGGAACGGAACTGAGAACATAGACTTGATGGGCTAAACAAATTTCCGTGTCCTGAGCAATTATACACTTCATCCCATGCTAAAGCTACAACTGAGACAGAGTGCAAAGTTTTGCAGTCAACAGACTCCATCCTCACAATCTCTGAGGTTCACTCTGCTGCCCATTCATCTTACATTGCAAGGCTGATAAGTACTTCTGTGAATTGTTCCTTCAGAATAAATCTGTTTCCTATTGTCACGCTCTCCTCTGATTGGATTTAAAGCTTTTTTGAAGGTTACAGTGAAGGACAAAACAAAGCAGGATCTTTTGTCACCGACAGAAAAGTCACCAATTTCCTGAGGGCCACTCAGTGAAGAACAATTGCCAAATTCTTGATTTCTTAACACATGACAAAGAGCTGGCTTGTCAATTATACATGTATCCCACTAGACAAATTTGCTTTTTCAACTGGTCTTACATCCGGTCCCTTAGCAGGGAAAACACACTGTGTTTCCAGCTTTGAACTGCATTCCTTCTGTCATTTTGTCATCCGGCCCAGGATAATTCCACAGCTGAGACTCTCTTCAGCCTGTTAGTTCCTATTTGGCTGCAGATTTCGCACTGAGCCAGAATGGGCTTGGAGTGTGTATTAACATAGTAACTACTACATTTGTAAGCATCTGTCAGGTTGCTGCAGTCTGTATTGTGCTGCAGAGCTACAATAAGTACCCGAAGGGATAATGTTTCTATTCACATGAAGATAACATTTCTTTTAATTACAAAAACAAATTATGCACATACAGGAAATGTGCAATGCAGTCAGTGGAGATTAAGTCCAAATGAAGGATCTCAATCTGAAATGTTGACTGTTCGATTCCCTCTATCTATAGATGTTGCCTGAACTGCTGAAATCTTCCAGCACTTTGTGTGTTGCAATACAATCAGTACGTCTTTCTTTAAATTCATTTGTGCCACTGAAACAGTACATGTCATTCAAATTTCCTCTTTCAACAATATGCTCATGAAATGTTAACATAAGACCCAGTGCCTCAGTGTCCAGTGGCAGCAAGGTCTTTAAACTGTGGCACTTCCATGCAGAGCTCTTGTGTTGTTTGCACCATGCTCCAGTGCTTCTCTCAGCGCACACTCCTGCACTTGGGAATGCGGCAGTAGGCTGCGTTCAATTACAGACATTGTGTTACACGAAAACACCAGCAAGGTTTTGGTATACCAAAGGGCACCGTTCATCTTCTCATCAAAATCGATGTTTGTAGTCCTCAACTGGGGCTCGTAAATGACTTACGCATTCCTTGTTCCTACTGCTGTTCCTATCCACCTGAGTTCCCAATTACCTCCACTGATATCAAAGTACAAATGTACCATTGGCGCTTCAATCAAAGGTCCATTCTGCCGGCGGTTCTACAATAATCCCATTTCATAGAACGTGTTGTACAGTAGGACGTAGGGCATTGGTTGTACTGTTGAAGGAAAGGTTGAGTGAACGAGTGGTTTTCTCTTTGGGGTGAAGGAGGATGAGAGGTGACATGATAGAGGTGCATAAGGTGATAAGAAGCATAGATAGAGTGGACAGCTAGCACCTTTATCCCAGGGTGACAATAGCCAATTCACTTTGAAGGTAAGTTCAGAGGAGATGTCAGAGGTAGGTTTTTTACACAGACTGCAGGTCTGTGTCTTTATTGATGCTTTGCTGCACACTTGAGTGCTTGGTGAGGGGTGCTGATGCTTTTTTGATGGTGGGGGGGAGTTGTTGCTTTGCTGCTGCTTATGCAAGGGATGGGATTGGGGAGGCTTTGGGATTCTAACATTTTATTCATTCTTTGGGACACTCCCCTGTTTTCGTGGATGTTTGTGAAGAAGAAGAAGAATTTCAGGTTGTATATTGTATACATTTCTCTGACGTTAAATGTACCTATTGAAACACACTACCAGGGGCAGTGGTAGAGGCTGTTGCATTTAAGACACTCTTAGGTAGGTATATGGATGAAACAGAAATGGAAGGCTATGGGCTGTGTAGGCAGGAAAGGCTAGATTGGGCTTGGGCGGGTAAGTTAAAATATTACCAGAACATTGTGAGCTTAAGGGCCTGTATAGTGCTGTACTGTTCTATGGTTTAGCACAGGGATAGGCCAAATTAAATCAGCAAATAAATGCCTAACTAAACAAATCCTTTCTCCTGGGCAGGCAAGTGTGTTTTCTAGCAGCTGTTAGCTTGCATGGGAAGCAGAAGGTTCAGGTGAAACAAAATCCTCTGACTCTACTATGGTGAGGCTGAAAATAGGATTTCTGCAGAGCACAGGGAAGTTATGGCATGCAGCTAGCAACCATACCGCAGTCAGACTGAGATCAGACCACTGTGCCTTTTCAGAGACACTTATCATTCTTATTTTATACAATAACAATGTAAAAAGGTGGATTTGATTTTGGTTCAGAGGCAAACAAATGCACCCAGTGAATAGAACGAGTGATCCCAAGGTAATTTCTTTGTTCGACAAGAAATGTGTTTGTTTGCCTGAAGCTAATTTTTGGAGGCTGCTGACATCTGTATTTGTTGTGGATGATTTGTAATGCAAAGTCTTTGTGCCTTTCTAATGTATTAACAGTTTGAGAATAAAACTGTTGAAACCTACTTCAGGGGAAAAGGCCCTTAAATTGCAAACTCAAAGTTCAAGTTTATTGTTATCGTCATGCATACACAGGGTATAAGTGCCATGAAAATTAGCTTTATGCAGCAGCAACACAGTACATTACAAACATAACCAATATAAATTAAATGCATGTGAATTAACATAAATTAAACATAAGTTACAAAACAAAACAAAAATAACCATAATGTCATTACTGCTAGTTGAAGGGAGTATACTCTGAGTTAGAATTAGGGTTTTGCAGGTCTGTTCGAGAACCTGATGGCAGTGCAGAAGAAGGTGTTGCTGAACGTTGAGGTGAGCATCTTCCGGTTCCTGCACCTCCTGCCTGATGGCAGCAAAGAGAAGAAGGTATGGCCCAAGTGGTGGGTCTCTCAATGATAGATGTTGCCTTCCTGACGTATCACCTTTTCTGATGTTCGCAATGGTGGGAAAAGCTGTTCCTGTGATGGAATTAGAGCACAGAACACAATACAGGCCCTTCAGCCCATGATGTTGTGCCAACCAATTTAAATCAATATGACTAACATTAATGTAATACACAATCAACCTTGCTATTCCATCCTACAGCACCCATAACCCTCCATTATGTGCCTACCTAAGAGTCTATTAAATGTCCCTATTGTACCATCACACTCAGCAGTATGTTTCAGATTCCTACCACTCTCTGTGTAAAAAAACTACCTCTGATATCTCCCCTAAACCTTCCTCCACTCTCCTTAAAAAGATACCCTCTGGTATTGGCTCCATGAGTAAGGTGTTGTTTTTGCCTTGTCTTTACCACTCATAATCTTATGCACTACTATCAGACATCTCCCATCCTCTGTTGCTCCAAAGAATAAAAACATACTCACTTGCTCAGGCTTTCCTCATTACACATGCTCTCTAATCCAGGCTGCATCCAGGTAAATCTCCTCTGCGTCCTTTCTAAAGCTTCCACATCTTTCTTTTATATAATGAGGAAACCAGAACTGAACACAACACTCTATGTACAGTCTAACCAAAATTTTATAGAGATGCTACATTACTTTGCATCTCTTGAACTCAATCCCTCAACTGATGAAGTCCAATACATCATACACCTTCTTAACCACCCAATCAAGTTGTATTCATCTTAGAGGCCTCTCTATTCCTCTACAGTGCTAAGAATCCTGCCATTAGCCTTGTACTTCTCCTTCAGGTTCACTCATCCAAAGTGTATCATTTCACGCTTTTCCAGATTGAACTCCATCTGCAAATTTTCAGACCAATTCTGCATCCTGTTTATATTCTGTTGTAACATAGAATAGCTTCTACACTATCTATAACTTCTCCAACTTCCAAACCCTTAAGTTGTCCTACCTTCACTCTAGTCCTCTTCAGGTATGTGTAAAACACCTTGGTGTTTTTCTTAATCATACACACCAAGGTCTTCTCATTTCCCCTTCTAGTTGTCCTAAGTCTCTGCTTACGCTCTTTACTGGTTACCTTACAAGAGCCCTGCTACCTTCTTCCAATTGACCAAATGTTCCACCTCCTCTGTCAATTATGGTTCCTATACCTTACCTTTGACAAGGATTCTCCATCTCATGTTGATCTCCAACCGTCTTCCTCTTCTTGGAAGTCCCATTCTGACACTTCGCTTGTTCTGGATGTTTTAATTTTTAATTGCTGTCTAAGTATCAATTAGCCTAACTTCAGCACTCTTCTCTCCTTCTCCTTCCTCACCCCTTCTGAATGCACTGCCATCTACTCTCTCCGCACCAATCCCAATCTTAGCATCAGACCACATAGACAAAGGGGGTGCTGCCTCAGTGTAGCAGACTGACACTTACTCTGCAGAACCCCTTGAAAAGGACAGCACTCCAGATCATCAAAAAATTGTCTCCATCACCATCAATAGCCTCATTAACTCTGGAAACTCCCATCCACTGTCGCCAAGCATATTGTTCCACTATCCCACACTGCTCATTTGTACCCTTACACAAGATCCAAAAACCTGACTGTCTGTGTAGGCCAATTGTCTCTGTCTGCTCTTCACCCACTCTACTCGTGTTCTCATACCTCGACTCTATTCTATCCCTCCGGTTCAGTCCCTTCCCACCGGCATCCATGACACTTCACATGTTCTCTATCTTCTAAACGCCTCTCAATTCTCTGGCCATGATTGCCTCATTTTCACCATGGACGTCCAGTTCCTGTACACTTCTATCCCCCACCAAGAAGCCCTTGAAGTTCTCTACTTCATTCTCAGTAGTTCCCCTCTACCACCACTATCCACCATCCAGCAGAACTAGCATTTTCTTTCAGCTCTTCTCACTTATGTCAGACTCAAGGGGTTGTCATGGATGCCCACATGGGGCCCAGCTACTGTAAACCTGCATTTTTGCTGGCTATGCAGGACAGTCTATGTTCAAAGTCTTCCTAATTAATGCTCCCTAACTCCTCCTGCACTACGTTTATGACTACACTGGGGCTGCTTCATGCACCCATGTTGAGCACATCAATTTCATCAATTTTGCTCCAACTTCTGTCCTGCCCTTAAATCGCTTGGTTCATTTCTGACTCCTCTCTTCCCTGTCTCAATTTCTCCATCTCTGTCTCTGAGACAAACGCAAACTGACTAATGATGTCTTTTATAAGCCTACTATTTCCTGGTTATCTTGACTATACCTCTTCTCGTTTCTTATTTCCTTCATCTCTACCACATCTGTTCCTAGCATGATGCTTTCCTTTCACGGACATCAGAGATGTCCTCTTTCTTCAAAGAACGGGGATTTTCCTTCCTCCACCATCATCTGTACCTTACCAATTTCCTGGACATCTGTCCTCACCCCATCTTCCCTCTGCCTTAACAGGGATAGAGTCCCTCCTGTCCTCACCCACCACCCACCACCCCAGAGCCTCTACATCCAACACATCATTGTCAGCAACTTCCACCATCTTCAGAAGAATCTGCAGCCAAACACATCTTTACTTTCTGCTTTCTGAAGGGATTTCTCCCTCTGTGATACCCTTGTCCATTCATCCCTCCTCACTAATCTCCCTCCCAGCACAAATCCTTGCAAGCAACAGAAATTCTACACTTACCCATTCACCTCCTCCCTTACCTCCATTCAGGGCTCCAAACAGTCCTTCCAGGAGAGGCACTTACTCTGTGAACCTGTTGGGATCAGCTATTGTATCCAATGCTCCTAATGTGGCCTCTTCTGCACTGGTAAGACCCAAAGTAAGTTGGGGGATCACTTTGTAAAAGCATATCCACTCCTTCCATCAAAAGTAGAATTCCCTGGAGGCTAAACATATTAAATTGTATTCCTATTCCCATTCCGACATGTCAGTTCATAGCCTCCACTTTTGCCATGATCAGGCCATTCTCAGGGTGGAAGAGCAACACCTTATATTCCATCTTGGTAGCCTCCAGCCTGATGGAATAAACATCAAATTTTCCTTTCCATATTGTTTTCCTTCCATCTTTCCTCTTCTTCTATTCCCCAGTCTGACTTCTTACCTCTTCACCTACTCATCACTTCCCCTTGTTCTTCACTTTCACCCATGGTCCTCTCTTCTGTCCTATCAAATTCATTCTTCTTCAGCCCTTTAGCTTATCCACCCACCTATCTTCACCTATCACCTTCCAGTTAGTCCTCCTTCATCTCCCCCCACCTTTCTATTCTGACATTTCCTCCTTCCTTTTCATTCCTGAAGAAGTGGCTTGGCCTGAAACATTGACTGCTTATCCATTTTCACAGATGTTGCCTGACCCATTGAGTTCCTCCAGCATTTTGTGTGTGTTGCCCTATCATTCTTTCCCTGTCTCTACGGGACAAACATATCTAGAATCTTGTGCCATTGTCCCTAATAACCTCCACATTTCTCCTGTGCTTTGCTTTGAGAACATCTGTTCACAATTTATGCTCCCAACTTCTTGCCTAATACTATTGAAATTTGCCTTCGCCTAGTTAAATATTGTCTGATCAACTGGCTAAGTCCACTGCTCTCTCCAGCCTCTTGCATTCCTGTACATTGGAGTTTCTGCATCAATCCATGCCACAACCAGTCAGAACGTTCTCCACTGTTCACTGTTCACCGTTCATTGCCCACTGAGTCAGCACTGTTCATCAGCAACATTAAATACACGTAGAAAATGAAAAATGGCTAATGAACTCAGAAATTTTTGTAAAATAGAAATATAAGATGCTGGATATGTTCAGTAGGTCATCCAGCATGTGCAGAAAGTGAAACAGTTTTAACGCTTCAGGTCACCGGCTGTAGAAAGAAGTTATTCATCCCATCAAATCTATGCTAGCACAATCCCATCTTTGCTATTCCACCGTTTTTTTCCCCCTGTGACCTCTCTTTCTCACTTGCCTGGTAAATCCACCTGCGTTTTCCTGCCACTCATTCACACTGAGAGTATTCACAATGGCCAATTAGCCCATTCCTCGATCTGGCAGGAAACCAGAGAACCCAGATGAACTCCACACATTCAAAGGACGTCCTCTACACGGCAGGACACCTGAAGTCAGATCTGAACCCAGATTGCTGGTGTTGTACGTTTACAGCACAAACTGTTGCACCACCCTGAAGTTATATATTGGAGAATTTTGTGACCATCAATAAAGTTAACTGTTGTTAGGAAATATCAGGTTTTCCAAATGCCTTCCTGGAGTTGCTAACTCCATTACTCTCTGCACTCCTACTTTTCCTTGTAAGAATTTCATGCAATCACATGCTTTTGAATGAGCTGAAACAACTCCGTCCTTCGCATGTAAGTGATGTCAACAGTAGAGACATTCCACATTCAAACACCCCCTAGGGAAAGATACTGCTGTCCAGTGTCCACCAATCACAGCGGGACAAATATCTGTTCCCATACTTGTTCTCCTTCAGCTACACTTCAGTGAGAAGTAATGATTTCATGAAAAAATACCTGACAACCTCATCTGGATAGTGACGCTCTCTCACTTCCAAACCAGTAGGTTATTGGGTCAAGACCCATTGCAGCAAATCAACTCCATCACCTTGGCCAAACATTCCAGGTTCCATGATTGGGTAAACACAGCACTGTGAGGTTACCATCACTCAGGTGAATTATTCAAAAAATGGCACCACAGCCCTTAATTTGAAAATAAAAATGTCGGCCTTTTCGACCAATATTTATCTGTCAGCTGTTTGCAGTTATTTGGCTGCAGTCCCAGGAGACTACAGATGCTGGAACCTGGAATTCAAAGAAAAGGTGCTGGAGGAACTCAATGGGTCAGACAGTGTCTGTTTTGGGAAGAACCTGATGGTCTGAGCCAAAATCCTTCAGGGTTATTACGTCTCTATTGTACTACTCCACTGTGGAGCCTCTTCATGGTATGCCCACTTTAAAGAAGCTTTCCCCCTCTCCTCAACAGGAGTTCTGTGAGCTCCACTTCTGTGGTTCTGCTGCTCTCCCACACAATTATTTGGCTGTCTGTGGCAGTTCAAAATGTAAATATTTCCTACATTGTAACAGTAATCTTGAATTCAATATTTTTCCTTGCTTTGGAACATTTTGAGGTTGTGAATGGTGCCATATGAAAGCAAGATTATTTTTACTTTCTTCAGCCTCTCATCACGAGGTGATTTGCACAAAGTGAGGTTCTGTCTTTTAAATGAGATGTTAAAATATGCTCTTTCTGGTCATTCACGTGTGTACTTAACTTCCCAGTGCAAGTTTCAAAAGAGGAAACCAATACTTAACTCTCACTAATCATTGCAACAGATTATCCATCCATTTATACTATTAACGTTCGTATGATATTGTACGATAATGACTGCAGTTTGTCCCTAATATTGCAACAGTCGTCCTCTTTGGTCATGAAGGGCTTTGGGACCTCACCAACAGCCTCAGTCATGGTGTTGGCATAGACTTCAGATTTCCATTGTGCCCTGTGGTAAAGCAGAACTCATTCATCTTTTCAATCCCCAGTAAATAAAGCAAAAGATTGAGCACATGTACATAAAGTATTAGGAGTATGAATATGCCTTTGAGCTTTGCTAGCCATTCATCAGCAGCAGGGCTGATCTTTTAACCGCGGCTCCTGCACTCTCTCCATATCCCTTGATTTGCTTAGTATGCTGCTGATCTTAGATTTTAATGAATTAATATGTCATATTGATTGGCAAAGCAGGTCTGAAGGGCCTTGTGGCCTACGCCTGCTCCTCTTTTTCCTATTTTTATTTCTGAGAAGAACAGCACAGAAATTCATTTACCTTTCCATTTACCTTCACCTGACTTTCAACCACCCACTGTTCCAGCTGAGCTGCTTAATAGAGACGAGTTGAACAGCCAGCTTCCATGCTGCAACCATTCTGTCACCCTGAGGGTCTGTGAGACAACCACTGTGACTGCACAAAACAATAGCTGCAGCTTACCCACAGCAATAAACAGATTAGAACACACAAGCGCAAGAACATCACGTTTTGTACAAATAACAGAAGATGAATTTCTACGCATTATTGCCCTCAGAACTGCTCCAGTAAGTTCCTCAATAACAAAATTTCTTGCCATGAGAAGACTGAATATTGTGCTAAGTTTAGGTTAAGTAGGCATTAAATGCCTATCAACACATACAAAATGGTGGAGGAACTCAGCAGGCCAGGTAGCATCTATGGAAAAGAGTAAGCAGTTGGTGTTTCGGGCCAAGACCCTCCCTCCATCAGTCCAGTATTTTGTGTGTCTTGTTTAGATTTCCAGCATCTGCTGATTTTCTTCTGTGTAATTGAATGCATTATGACCAAAGGTTAAGTACAACAAAGTTGGAAATGGAGCAGATTTGATAAATACTTTCAATATGAAACGCACCGAGTTATACAGAATGAAAATAGATCTTCAGTCCACCTCTTGAATGCAATCCACGATGCCTGTACCTAGAGGTAAGTGGTCAGGCTCGCCTCAGGCTATGGGAGGAAACTCCGAGATGCTAACAACAAAGAGCAAAATAAGGAAAGGTTATAAGATCAGCAGTTGGTCAGCTCACATGTGAAGATGAACTCTATGAACTGTGCCATTATAGATTATTCCACAAAAAAAGAGATACCTGGAGAGAAAGACAAATAAATGAAAATATTTTGTGTATAGACATTCTGTAGATGAAGTGAGTCTTCTGATTGGTTGGAAGAAATATGCATGAACATTTAAATAGCTCAGGTGCTAATAAAGAATAACTTGTACTAACCTTGGCTCAGAGTCTATTATTTGACATGTCAGTAGATATGTTGAGAAATGTCATTAAGAAGATAGTGCCAGTGAACAACATGACCAATGGTGACATCCTTCAGTCAGTTCATGTAACTGCTTCTTTCACTTTCTACTTTTTCTTTTTCTTTGAATAATGATTCTGCTACTATTGAAGCATGTGATCTACATTTTGATGGCGAGTTTTTGACCCAGTTGAACTATCTGCCATTTGCTGACTCTGGGGAAGTTTGGTGAGGTTTAGAGCAGAGTGTGCGGCCTGGAGACTGCATGATCGATTCCATTTCTCACCGCACTCACTGGTTAAAGCACAAGGAAGATTGAAATCAACAAGGGCGAGAGCGAGTGGACGTTCGGTGCCATCTGCATACGTGTGACCAGTCACTCTCTTGCTGCTCCTGGAGGAATCTGTCTCTGTTCGATCACTCTTTCTCTCTCTCTCTCTCTCTCTCTCTCTCTCTCTCTCTCTCTCTCTCTCTCTCTCTCTCTCTCTCTCTCACTCAAAGCTGCCAAAGGATGATGCCGAGTCCTGGGTCTTGGCTTGTGGCTGTGACTCTGTAGTTCACATTATGATGTGTTTCTGGTTTCTGGCCTCTCCTTTCTTGTTGCTATTTTGTGCATTTTTTTGAATGGGGCGGACTAGCTCTGCAGGCTAAAGTCAACGAATGATGCAGTGCTAGATTGAACTGAACTGAAAGTGCCTGGACTGTTTCAATGACTTTCTGGTTTGATATTTTACATTTTGTGTTTCTCGCTTTTTTTTTTGCTGTTTGCGTGATTTGTTCCTTTTTTTTGCATGTTGGAGGTTTGATGTTTTCTTTTTAAACGAGTTCCATAGTTTTCTTTGTTTTATGGCTGCCTGTGGAAAGAAGAACATCAGGGTTGTGTACTGCATATATACTTCATTAGTAAATATACGTAGAATTGCAAAATCTTGAATCTTGAGAGATAATATTGTTAACATGTCTATTTCAGCTCATTTATTAGGTCTGAACCATATGCCTCTAGGCCTTTTCTAAATATGTACCGGTCCAAATGCCTTTTAAAAATTATAGTTGTACCAGCTGTTACTTTTTCTGGTAGTTCATTGTCTTTCTCTTGCTTGCCAATGCTAAACACTTGCAAGAATTACACTTTCACTCACAACTGCATCTTCAGTTCAATTATTGTGACAAAAGTTTTAGTATTGGTAACTGACTTATCATTGTCATCTCCATCTGCGAGAAAAAACCGGCCTGTCAAAACCATGTTAAAAATTCCCTTCCCATCTTAAGTTAATGCCTTCTAGTTTTAGACTCTTCAGTGCTGGGAAAAAAACAGTGATCCTTCACCTTTACTTCCCCCATTTTTGTTCTGGCGTAGCTAGCCTCTCATTATAACTCAAGTCCTCTGGTCCTCATGTCATCATTGTGTATCTTTTCTGCATCTGTTGCAGCTTTCCATCTTATTGGCATCCATTCTACATGTGGGTGACCTGACCTACACACAATACGCTAAGTGTGACCTCATCAACAAATTATGCAGAATCTGAAAATCACTTTAATTAGGCTCTACTTTCAACAGACTTTAACTACTTTCGTTACATCTGCCTGAGCTGGAATTTCAATCCCAAGGCATAGGGTGAATTGTTCATGTGTATTCAGTTTCCAATTAAGCCAAACATTATTTTGCTTTCTTGTTTGGGAGTAGACTGCTTCCAGTGGCTTGGAGATCATCGATGGGGTGTCAAGCTATCATCAATTTAAAAAGTCACCCAAGCAGTGAGCAGAAAGGTTAGGATAATCGTTCTTTCAGCAGTAGGGTTTTGGAGTATCTGCAGGAGTAATTGAGTCAGAGGCCATGATACCTTTATAGGGTAAATTAGATAAATATTTAAAGCAGTGGAAGAAATGGCCCTGGGGACAGACAAGGGCAATGTGATTAGCAAGAACTGGTACAGATTTCATGAGCTGAAATGCTCTCTTTTGTGCTATAAGTGTCCATAGTTCAATAATTATCTATTAAGAAGTCACAGTCTCTTCATACTCAATATATTTTTAGAATATGGCATACATTTACAGCAATAGCCACTGCAGCTTAGTTAGCTGTCATGCTTAAAAGAAGATGCATTGAAGAATATTAGGAAAAAGCTCAGAAATCAAATAAGAATCTATCGAGTAAGAAATTTTTATTTGATTGTCAATGCAAGAATGACGCTTTCATTCATATCTGTGTCTTCACTTTCATTGCTGTGAGGAAAATTTTCAGTATTGTCAATAATATAGAGTGAAAAGCTTTATTTGAATGCCATCCAGGCAAATCATAAGTATATTACACATAAGTACATCAAGGTAGAACAAAAAAAATGCAGAATATAGTGTTGTAGTTGCAATAAAGTGCAGTGCAACTAGACAAAGAGCATTGACAAGGTGGACAGAGAGTCAAATTTGAAAATTTTTAAAGGGAGAGAAAATTCAAAACTTTAAGGTGTAAAGGGACTTGGGAGTCTTTGTGCAGGATTCACTAAAGGTTAATTTGCAGGTTGAGTTGGTGGTGAGGAAGGCAAATGCAATGTTAGCATTCATTTCAAGAGGACAAGAATATGAAAACAAGATGATGTTGAGACTTTAGAAAGCACTGGTGAGACCTTACTTGGAGTACTGTGAGCCGTCTTGGGCCCTTATCTAAGGAAGGATGTGCTGATGTTGGAGGTTTATTAATTTGATTCCAGGATTGAAAGGCCTGTCATATGAAGAGTGTTTGATACCCCTGGGCCTCAACTCACTGAAATTCAGAAGAATGAAGGGTGACCTTTTAGATCTTATAGAAACATATAAAATTATGAAGGGGATAGATAAGATCGAGGCAGGAAAGTTGTTTTCACTAGTAGGTGAAACTAGAACTAGGGGATTCGGGGGAGTAGATTTGGGACGGAGATGAGGAGGAAGTGCTTTTCCCAGAGGGTGGTGAACCTGTAGAACTCTCTGCCCACTGAAGCAGAGGAGGCTACCTCAGTAAATGTATTTAAGACAAGTTTGGATAGATTTTTACATAGTAGGGGAATTAAGGGTTAAGGGGAAAAGGCAGGTAGGTGGAGATGAGTCCATGGGGTGCATCTGTAAAATATAGTGATTTCAAACATAAGTCTTTATTCAGAAAACAAATATTTCCAGGATACATAATCAGTACATATATATTTTTTATTTATTGTTTCACCATTCCAATACAGTCTCTTATAGTCAGTATGTCAATATCACTCATGTTTTCTCTTTAAACAAAACCACATACAGGAACCGTCCCCTCAGAATCCAGTGGTAGCTAGATCCTAGACTATGGTTCATCTTCACAATGGCCCCCTCACTACATAATCCTGCAGCCTGGAATGTGCCAACTGCTAGTGTCCGCTGATAGATATTTCATTACAATGGAAGACCAACAAGTCTCCAGTAGACAAAATGTGTCTTTCCCAGAGTTACTGATCTTCTAGCATACCTTTGACAACACCCACTAATCCTTTATCCATTCGGCGATCTTCTCCTCTGACAGAGCTCAGAACAGAGTGTCTGTTTCAGGAGTCTGGTGTCAGCACCATTGATTAGCTGTCTAATGCCTGTCAGCATGAGCTGTGATACACCTGCTCAGGACTGGATAGCTTCCCTTGATGTAAGCCATATAGGTTTGATATTGAAACTTCAGTTCCTGAGAAATGTGCTGATAAAGGAAGTCATTAAGAGTTTTGGCTCAGAATGCAAGCTAAAAGATTCTGTGTGCAGTTTCAGAAGTGGCAAGGTGTTCAGAAGGAGGGTTTTTGACTTCACCAACTGCACCCCTCCACTGTAGGGAACTCCAGCCAACCCCAAAAGCCCCAATTCATGCTGCAGCTTACCTATCTAAAATAGAAACAGAGTTTATATTTTCTTTTGTGTAATGGCATTTGCCAATAAAGTAACATTTACACGTTCACAATTCAAATACAAGCAAAAAGTGCTGAGAAATCATAACTGCAGCACTTCAAGTCCAAGGAGCAAAATCTTACCATGGCTTTTCTTTGTGCCTGTCTGCTGAACCTCAGGCAGTACCTCAGAAACAAGGATGAATTGCCTCAGCGGCTATGTAATGAGTTCCGCGGGGACCTATGTGGGCACCACAGACTCTTCCACATTTGGGCATGAGGTAGCTGGTATTATGTGAGGGCGTGCCCGTGCTTACACCACAGTCTTAGCGCTGTGAGGTTGCCCGTGAAGTTCTCAGTACTCCACCTCCACTTTGTCAGTTTTGAGACAGCGGGCTTTGTACTCATACAAGGAGGCTTCAAGCACGTCCGTGAATCCTTTATCCCTGTCCACCTGGTGATCTCCTCTGACAGAGCTCAGAATGGAGAGCCTGTTTCAGGACGCTGGTGTCAGCAGCATTGATTAGCTGTCCAGTGTTTGCAATCATCAGCTGTGAAACCGGATCTCTCTGCTGAGGACAGGACAGCATCCCTTGACAATAGCCATGGAGTTCATTATGGATAATGTACAGGTTTGATTTCGGAATGTGTTTTGATGACAGATGGCCTTTATCACAGACTCTCAGCAACCAAATAAACATTCACTGTGACTTTTACAAAGAAGGATTTTAAAGGCACAGTCTTTGGTACTCCTGACTTCCTGAATTTAATCCTCATTTTGGTGAGATGTATTGAGTCACACATCATAACCCACAGAAGTAATAAAGGCAAAGTCAGGTGCGGACAAGAACGAAGATTGTGCTGAATATCATGTTCTGAGAGAAATTAAAGTAGTTGACCTTCAAATCTCTGGCAAAAAGCAGTGACTATGTTGACTTAACTGACATTTTCAAGTCGGTTTTTATTCTGGCGAGTTTTGGGGTGGAGCAATGGCATAACTCTTCTTCACAGCTCCTGAGACCAGGTTCACCCCTGCCCTATGATGCTGTCTGTAAGATATTTGTATGTTCTTCCTGTGACTGTGTGGGTTTCATAGAACATAGAGCAGTAACGCACCAGACAGGCCATTCACCCCATGATGTGGTGCCGATAACTTATACTAAATTTAATGCATTATCCATATTCACATGTCAATCTAGAAACCTCTTAAACTCCACCAAACTGCCTTCTTCCACTACCATGCCTGATAACCTATCCCAGACACCTACCACTTTTTGTGCCCCTCATGTTGCCTTTAAACATCCCCCATTAACCTTAAAAGCATGTCCTCTGGTATTTGGCACTTCTATCCTGGGGAAAAGATTTTAACTGTCTTCTCTGTCTATTCCCCTTCATAATTTTATAAACCTCTATCCAGTCTCCCCTTCACCTCTAACGTTCTGGGGAGAACAACCTGGCCTTATAGTCCAGACCCTCGAATCTAGACAGCATCCTGATGAACCTGTACTGCACCTCTTCCACAGTTCCATATCCCACCTATAATGAGGTGATCAGAACTGCACACAATATTCCAAGTGCAGTTTGACTGAAGGTTTATATATCTGCAGCATGACTTCCTTACTTTTACTCTCAACCCCTCTACCAATGAAACCAAGCAGGACCCACACCTTACTTATCACCTAAAACACTTACACAGCCCCCCACTTTTAGTGAACTAGATCCTTCTGCAATTCATGTTATTAAGGGCTTACTATTGACTGTATAGTTTCTCATTTCATTTAACCTCCCAAATTTCAAACTCTTCACACTTGCCCAGATTAAACTCCATCTGCAACTTGTTGGCCCATACCATGACTGTAATTGATCTATATCCCTCTATTCTTCGGTAGTCCTTTAACAGTCCACGGCTCCATCACTCTTGGTGTTGTTCACAAACTTGCTAACTTGCTAAACCACACATCCCTAGTTTCTGCTGGGGGATCTACTTCCCTTCCATATTTCACCGAAGTGCAGGTTAATGGGTCAATTGGCCTTTGTAAATGTTATCTAGTAAGTTCAGAAGCGTAGACTTTGAAAAGAGTTGATGGGAACGTGAAGAAAATAAAATGGGATTGTGTTAGATTTGTTTAAAGTAGCTGCTTGATGGAAAGCATTCTCTTAGTGGGCCAAAGGGCATTGTATGTCTCTGTGACCATGTCATGTATTGTGACATTTGTGGAGATTAAGGTCATTCATTTAAATTAGATTGATCAAGGATCATTTTGCCCATCCAACAATTATTTCAATTACCGTCATTGTCCAGTCCTAAAAGCCAAGGCCTCTTCCTGCCATTTCCCCCCAACCTCATGATATCCAAACAACTCTGATGATTACCTCTGCATCTCACCTAAAGACTTTTTGCTCTCCTGGGGAGGGGAGAAAAGTTAACATTCTTGGTCAATTAGTCAATAAAAACTCACTTACGGAGTTACTTTGGCCATGAGCAATGCTATGCACTATCTAACTTCTGCTTGTTAGCTTCAAGCGGTACAAGTTTATCTCCCATTTGATGGAACACAGCAAATCAGTATTCAGCGCACCTCCTAGCTCTGGTTTAAATAACAGTCCTTTCTCTTCACTAAGCTATTTAGTTGACAAAACTATCTGTACAAACATATCTGTAAATTCATCCCAAATTGATAGCACCAAATATGAGGTAGAATAAAATGAGTATGTTGTACTTTCATTTGAAATTAATTTCATTGACTTCAAATAAATGAATTCCAGAGATTGAATACTAGGTGTTGATGCTGCTGTGTGCCATGCTTAACATCACTGACCAAGGACGAATTTGTGTGCATTATCTGCAAAAATCACCAATGTGGTATTCACAGCCAACATTTTATGGGTTCATCATCGTAATCACTCTGTATTTAACGAAAGAGCAAATACTAAGATGATTACAATCAGAAAATAATTGTCTATATAGAGTCACAGTACAAAGTGCTGGAGATATGATTAATTATAAAGGTACATGGATATTAGACTAATCCTTTCTTTTTACCTTTATAACTCACCAAAGTTATTAAGGGATTATAAAGTTTGCCACACTCACGGAATAAATTCCATATATAATGATCCTCTGATGCATATTATCTATATATTCCATCATTCTATGCAGTAATTTAAAATCAGTCAAATATGTTCCAAAATTATATGAATAATTCTCTTTCTGTGACAACTGTCTATGCCCCATTTACATCTTATAATATTGCCAAATTACTAAAAGGGATGAACTGTCTTCAGCGGCATGATGAATTACAGTATGAATCTGTCTAGTTGTAGAATTAATGCTATCGGTGGTAGCTTCTTTATATCTGCAGGAGCTAAACTCAAATTAACAGCTTGGATTATAGTTGAGTTTTACCTGGAATTTTACAGATGACTTCGATATGCTTTTGCTTTTGAACAAATTACAAAATGATGGGGTTCATCACAGGGATGAAACGAGGAAATATTTAACATGCTCTGATTGAGCCTGTTTGCTATTTCAGTAGGAATGTTAACCCATATCCGGTAATATAAAGTCATAGGTGGAATAAATGCCCTGTGATGAACCTTTTCCCTCTTGCATCATGAACTTCAACCATTGTTAATGATCAGGTCTGAGGTAGTGTGGGTAGACCACAGCGTGACGAAAGACCTAGGCAAGGATGGTCAGGACTCAAGTTCTGGAGTATCTGAGACTAGAGTAAATTCACAATGCAAGACTGCAATGAAGACTGGGTTCTAAGCTAGATGAGTATCCGAAGGTGAGCTGGCGATTGAGCGCCAAACCTCAGTTCAGGTTCTCTTTAAATATTAAAATCCTGATGCTGAAGTGTAGCTGCCAATGATCAGACTCAGCCTGAACTCTTTAGAGGGATCTTGCCAGATATCCACGTTCTTTAGAGTCAGAGCCTCTAAAGCCTGGAAGCTGGCACTGTTGGGCGCATGTTGTAATGCCACAGTAAGTGCAGGGATATGGTTGCCAGTTAGGAATCAGGCAGAAGCGAACTGCTAAATCGTCCATCTGGGGCATTGGATAGTAGGAACCTTGTGGCATGGAGGGATAAAGATCCTAGAAGAAACAGTTGCTGAGGCATCAGCAATGTGATGGGTCTACATTCCATCAAAGGGCAGTATTACAGTCTTGAATGATCATGACATTACAGGGCCAGAGTATCATGTTCCAATACTTCAGTTCATTACCAGAGAACATACGCAGTACACAGCCTGAAATACTTGTCTTCACAGACATTTACAGAAAATGGAAGAACCCCAAAAGAAAGAAAGAGGAAAGTTGAACCACAAAGTCCCCTTCACCCTCCCCCCACCTGTTTCATCAAAACTGCGTCAGTGTCAAACACCCACCCGGAAACAGCAAAGCACTCAGAGAGAGACCATGATCTGCAGTCAACAAAGCAACTATTGTTTACCCGAGAGTTCAGCATGCCACAGGCTCTCTCCCTCACAAACAAGACAGAGAGATATGACAGGCTATCAGAGTGCTGCATGATCAGGTGGTCAGGGCCACAGCTGGTCAGGTTGTCAGTAAGTTGTAGAATCAACCACTAAAAAACAGATGTTGAGGGGGTTGAAATGGAAGCAAACGTTCAGCAGGGACTTATCTTAGTGGGGTCCTAGCCTGCAAAGAAAATACATTTGTCTGTCAGGGTGATAACAGAAAATCATAATTAGGATTATGGATAAGATAAACATTGAAAAAAAAGTAAAGCAGATAGCATAATCAAGGTCTCCTCCAACCCCTGTTGTTTGCTCTTCTCCTCGTTCCTGTTGGGAAGAATATTCAACAGCTTGAGAACATGTATTACCAAGTTCAAGGACAGCTTCTATCCTGCTGTTTCCAGATTCTTGAATGGGCCTTAATCATGAACTCTTGATCTCCCAAATCTATCTTGTTGTAACCCCTGCACTTAATTTGTCAACCTGCACTGCATTCTCGCTGTAACTCTGATATTTTACTCTGCATTCTGTTTTCTTTTCTGCATACTTTGGTTTGGCATGGCCTGTCTGGGTGGCATGCACTCAAAAGCTTTGTACAGCATTTCAATAAACATGACAATAATAAACCAATACCATTATTATTATAAAGGCTGGCCTGCAATGAACATAGATAAATCACATTGTCCAGATGGGTGAATGAGGGATGTCATGGAGGAAATATCAGAGGCTACAGCATGATCATATGATTGAATTCACCCTGCAGTTTAAGAGGGAGAAGATAAACTCAGATGCATCAGTACTACAGCGAAGTAAAGGGAACTGCAGATGTTTGAGAGAGGAGATGACCAATGGTGATTGGAAGGGGATACTACCAGGGTGACAGCAAAACTGCAATGGTTGGAGTTTCTGGGGGCAATTCGGAAACCAAGAAAGAAGAAATATTCCAAAGGGAGGATGAGGCAAACATGCCGAGAAAGGAAGGCAAAGACAGAACAAAAACAAAAGGGAGGGCAGACAATGCAGTGAAAGTTAGTGAGAAGCTAGAGGATTGGGAAGCTTCAAAAATAGAAGGAAACTAAAAAAGCATTAAGGAAAGAAAAGAAGGAAGGCAAGCTAGTCAAGTTTTTTTTCAGATATATTAAGGGCAAGAAAATGAAAAATAAGGTTGGGGTTGAAAATTGTGGTTGAATTTGGAAAACGAAATTGAATTTTGAATTTGGAGAGGTAGTGAAGGGGAACAAAGAAATGATCGGTGAATTTAAGAAGTACTTTGTGTTGGTTTTCACTGTAGAAGAGACTAGTAATATATCAGAAATTTGAGAGTATCAGGTAACAGAAGTGAGTGCAGTTGCCATTTCTAAAGGGAAGGTGCTGGGGAAACTGAAAGGACTGAGTCATCTAGACTAGGTGGACTACACTCCAGCATTCTGACAGTGATAGCTGAAGAGACTTCAAAGGTATTAGTAGTGATCTTTCAAGAATCACTAGGTTCTGAAATGGTTCCGGAGGACTGGAAAATTGCAAATATCACTGTGTTCTTTAAGAAGGCAAGAAAGATGAAGAAGGAAAATTATAGGCCAGTTAGGCTGATTTTAGTAGTTTGTAAGATTTTGGAATCCATTATTAATGATGAGTTTCAGGGTACATGGTTGCATATAGTGAAATAGCCAAAGTAAGTGTTGTTTCCTTATAGGAAATCTTACAGGATAAATCTGCTGGAATTCAAGAGAAAATAACAGACAGAACAGACAAAGGAGAGTAGATGGATGTTGTTTACTTGGATTTTCAGAGGCCTTTGACAAGGTGCCGCACACGAAGCTGTTAAGCATGATAAGAACCCATGGTATTATGCTATATGTCAATGATATTGATGACAGAATTGATGGCTTTATGGTCAAGTTTGTGGCTGATACAAAGAGAAGTTGAGGAGCAGGTAATGTTGAGAAAGAAGGCAGTGTGCAGAAGGACTTAGACAGATTAGGAGAATAAGCATGAAGTGGAAGATGGGATACATAGCAGAGAAGTATATGGTCATGCACTCAAGTGGAAGGAATAAAGGAAAAGACTATTTTCTAAATGGGAGAAAATTCAGAAATCAAAGCAGAAAAGGGATTTTTTTTGAGTTCTTGTACATGATTCCCTAAAAGTTAATTTGCAGATTGAGTTGGTGCTAAGGAAGTCAAATGAAGTTTTAGCATTCATATTGAGAGGACTAAAATATAAAAGCAAGAAAGTAATGTTCAGGCTTTATGAGCCATTGGCCAATTAACACTTCCTGTATTGTGAGCAGTTTTGGCCTCTTTATCTGAGAAAAGTTGTGTTGGCATTGGAGAGGGTCCAGAAGAAGTTCACTGGGTTAACATATGAGTAGTGTTTGATGGCTCAGGACCTGTACTTGCTGGAGTCTAGAAGAATGAGGGGGATGTTACTGAAACCTATGGAATATGGAAAAGCCTAGACAGAATGGAGGTGGAGAGGATGTTTCCTGTAATGGGATAGTCTAGTGTAATGCCCCAATTAAAGACAGTCTGTTCTGCCTTCAGCCTGTTTGGGTTTGAACTAGGATAAGGGCTTTGTTGTTCAATTTAGGAATGTTATGTCAGCTGATCTATAGAATGCTCTGCCTCAGAAGGTAGTGCAGGCCAATTCTCTGGATGCTTTCAAGAAAGAGCTAGATAGAGCTCTTAAAGATTGCGGAATCAAGGGATATGGGGAGAGGGCAGGAACAGGGTACTGATTGTAGATGATCAGCCATGGTCACATTGAATGGTGGTACTGGCTCGAAGGGCCGAATGGCCTACTCCTGTACCTATTATCTATTGTCTGTTGTCAATCAGGATGGTGGAATTGGGAGAAGGTTCTAGAGAATGCTGGGCAGAGGTTTTGGGACAGACATTGGTGTGGGTCTAGATCTTTTTGGGAGGAGCTAGGGGGAAACAGGGAGGAAGATGGCTGAGGATGCTGTCCCTGTTTCTCAAGGTGCTTTGTGCAGATGAATGGCTTCAAAGAGGAAGGACCAGTATGCCTGTGGGGGAGCCTGTTTGTTCTACATGGATTTTGAGCGACATTCAGTGTGTGGTGTGTGCTTTCACACAAACTGTGGGTCCAACATGTGAGTTAAAGACAACTGCAAGATGAGCTTCAAATTGTGCTCACTTGGTCTGGATTAACTGTGTAACGCGCTGTAAGGTTCCACTGCTAATGTAAATGGTTTCTCTGTGGCAGCCATGTTTGGATTATGACTACAGATAGCGGAGATTTGGAATGTGGGGCTATCCAATGAGAGGGATGTTGTTCTTCCTTGTGTGTCTGGGAGTAGGGAGCTTGTAGTCTTTTACCAGGGAGAGCTAAGGAGAGAAGACGCAAATGGAGAGAGTTGGTAGACCGCTGGACGGCGTGGACTTGGAGCGAGGGTCTGAGGGTCAGCAATGATTGGAGGGCGTTGATGGTGGATGAGCGGCCTTATCAGTGAGCTCAGTGTCGCACATTGGACTGATTCATGAGAATGGGCCCTTTTCTTTTTTTAGTTTCTATTCTAATTATATAGTCAAATTAAGAATTCTAAAGCTCAATCATTTAATTGCATATTGTCTACTGTTTGTTATTTCAGGGTACTGATTTGTAACAGGGGACGCATCACACAGCATCCACCCAAACACGATTTCTTAAGTTTGGCCGGGCCAAGTGCTGCCTTCCTCTGGATTAAGCCGCTAGCCCGAAACAAGAGTTACAACTGTAATGGGCCCTTTTTCTTTCTTTCTTTCTTTCTTTCTTTCTTTCTTTCTTTCTTTCTTTCTTTCTTTCTTTCTTTCTTTCTTTCTTTCTTTCTTTCTTTCTTTCTTACTAACTGTTTGGTAAAGCTGAGATTCCTAAATACACTGTCTTCATAATTGTATGCAGTGGAAAGTCTGTTATTGCTGGCAGGAGGCTAATTGCCAACAATATTTACACAGTATTCACACAGATTGGGGTTCAGGGGTGGGGGTGTGAGACACCCCAAATTCCTGGTTTTGGTGGGACTTGAGTCATACAGAGCCTGAGAAAGGTGGTTTCTCACTGTTGAATCTGATGGCTGTTAGCGAGGGACTATCGAGCCACATCTATAGAGATGCCAAGTAAAAAGGGGTTTCACTAGGACCAGAGGACACGGTCTCACAATACAAAGACACTTCTTTAGTACAGTAATGAAAAGGAATTACTTGAGTCCAAGGGAGGTAAATCTGTGGAATTCAGTGACACAGACAGCTGTGTTGACCAGTCTTTGGGTATATTTAAAGCTCGCGCTGATAGGTTCTTGTTTAGGCAGGGTGTCAAAAGTCACAGGGAGAAGACAGGAGAACGGGGTTGAGAGGGATAATAAGTCAGCCATGCTGAAACAATAAAGCAAGCTCAATATGCAACATGGGCAAATTATGCTCTTTTGTTTAACTGTTTCTGTAGTTTCAGAGCTAGTGCCTAAAAAATGAAAACTTGCATATGTTAAATTTTTGTTTAAGAGTGTGTGTATATATAAGTCAGTAACTGCAGACCATTCAGTTTATTCTCGGTAGTGAGAACTGCTTGAGAAATACTAATCAGCAACAGAGTTAGCAACTACAGAGACAAGTGTGGATTGATTGGAAAAAGCCGTGATAGATTGTTGATGTAAAGTCATGTTGAACTGAATTGATTAGGCTTTTTTAAGAAGTAACAAAAATAGTTGATGAAGTAAGTGCTGCTGGTGAGGTATGTACGAAATTACAAAAAAAATCTTTTGCACATAATAGATCATCAAATTTAAATGGAAGATAATAACACTGGAAACGGCAGTAGTGGAGCTTGTTCACCAGATTGAATGTTGCGCTGTGAATGTTGCTGCTAGAACCATTGCTTTTCTTCATATGTAGCAAAGCCTTAAACCTGAGTGTAGGGGAATAATTTCTAAATACGGAGAGAGTATAAATCTTAGAGTTTATACAGTGAAAATAGTTATAAACACTAAGGAGATACAGAGGATGCTGAAATTGTTGGAAAAATGGCTGATGAAATATATTGCTGAGAAACTTAAATTCCTATATTTTAGTTGGAAGAATGAGATGCAGAAATATAAAACCAGAGGGCACCAGTCTAATGAGGGTACAGCAACAGAGAGGCCCAGGGTACTTACGTGCACAGTTCAATAAAAGTGTAGAGCAGGCCGAGAAAGTGATGAAAAAGGTATTTGAAGCCTGATCCATTCACTTAATAAAATATTGGTTCAACTGCAAAGCTTCAAATATGTGTCATCCATCAGGGACCATTACCATCCAGGACATGTTCTCTTCTCATTATTACCATCAGGGATTAGGTGCAGGAGCCTGAATACAAACACTCAATCTGCAATCAGATTTCATAAACCCATGCACACTACCTCACTATTTTGCTCTCTTTTTGCATTAATTTTTATATATATTTCTTATTGTAACATGGAGTATTTTTTAAGTATTGCACTGCACTACTACCACAAAACAACAGATTTTACAACATATTTCAGTGACGATAAACCTGATTCTGTTTCTGTTTCTGGATGCAGAACAAGTTTAGTGAGATGATTCAGAAGTGAGATACTTTGAGGGTAGATTGGACTAACTGCAATTTAGCTCCTTGGAAGCAAAACAAAAAGTTACAAGGAGATCCTCAAATTCTGGAGGAATTATTATAATGAATAAAGAGAAATAGCTCAGTGGCAGGTGGCCCAACAATTAGAGGACATAGAATGAAGGTGATAGGAAACCTGATGAAAATTTATCAGAGGTAAAACATTTTTACAAAGTGATTGATTAGAGTCCTGAATTTGCTTCCAAGGTATCTGTGGAGGCATGTCGGAATGCATTGCCTAATGGGGTTGTTGGGCCATGGGGAAAGACTGTGTGGATTCCTTTAACATGGAGCCAACCAATGTCCAACTGGCCAAATTGTTTCATTCTTTGCATTAATTACTTTTTCAGGGAATCTATCTAAAATCTCCTTCAAATTAGCCCTTCCGAGGCACCACAAAGATATGTTCATATTATTAAGTCCTTGTGTTCTTATGCAGGAGTTAAGTCTGTAATCTCAATATTAAGTTAACATTCCAGTAGAGGGGGTGAATTTTCTTTGTCTTCCAGCCTCTTTATGGAATGGCTTTGGCTTATTGAAGAGTCCTTCAAATTGATTGAGATCTGAAATTGCTATTGATCCCATTCTTTCCATCTCTGTGGAAGATGGAGTTTATTTCTGTAATATGCATCCAACAATAAAAAAACAATACATTTTTTATGAGTTCTACCATCCCTTTGATATTTTGAAATTATATTTTCCCAAGGAGGATGAGCAATTTTAACATGTGTTTCTTTCATCTGTAAGAAACCACAGAGATTAATGGATTAAATCCGATACATCAGAGACATATCTCCAACATCAGTAGTATCTACAGGAGGCACTGCCTTAAGAAGGTAACAACTATCTTCAAAAATACCAGTCATCTGGGCCATGCCATCTTCTTACAGCTACCATCGGGCAGGATGTACAGAAGAAGCCTGAAGTCCACACCACCAGGTTCAAGAACAACTACTTCTTTCAGTTGGTTCTTGAACCAACCAGCACAACTTCACTCACTAACAACACAATGACCCCTTTGGACTGAAATGAACTGTTATGTTTTTCTTGTTCTAACCATGTTCTTTCTTGTATAACTTTGTGTAAGCTATGTATAACTTGTGCTTTCCTTGCAAATGCTGCTTGTATGATGTTATGTGCCTATGCAAGCTTTCATTGCATACTCATACTTGTACATATGTCATCAAACTCGACATTTCAACTTCATAAATCACCCCATTTTAAAGCTGTGGATCATTCAATATAGTCTGCACAAACAGAGGAGGCACATAGGAGAGGAAGTACAAATATCAGTAACTTGCCACTGTTGATTATTATCCTTCAGTGAAGAAAGTGTACTGAAGGCATTTGGAAAGGACTTGAGTTTCACTGTGAAACTCCATGTAGACACGTTGCCTACTAGAACTTAAAAATAAGTACACAGAGGGGAAAGGTTACCCATAGGAGAAACTAGAGCAATCGACGTTAGCTAATTCATATGCAACATAATGACCTTCTTTATGAGAGCAGTTTTAAAATCTTATTAGTATGATTTTCATGTTATTATTTAGAATTCAGCTGCTAGCACCTTTTTGGTGAAGCTACTCAGTAGAAAAAAAGATCCATAGACTCCACCATCATTATTTTTCACATCATTGCCTATATTTCATCAACTGCATATTAAATCTCTTAGATTTGACAGCACAAATGATCTAAAATTTCACTTTCTGGAAGAAAAGCCCCATACTAATCGGCAGCTTTTCGTTCTCTAAGGTTTTAAATGTCCATCAAATTCCCTCAAACTTGCCGCAGAGTCAGCTACAAGTCACAGGAACTTGGCAAATTTGATCAAGAACTGTCAGATTAGTTTGGAGTCCCACAACATGACACACAGAATATAGTATCTGTAAGTTAGAAGTAGACAGATTTATTAATTACCATCAGCACATGGAAAGCAGAAAAGGTGAAAAATCAAGATTAGATGAGAGAACCATTAACAAAGACTTTCCAAAACCACTTTTTTACTAGCTTTCCTTTCTCATTCTTTGTCCCACACAATCACACAATTTCTCCATTTTCCATTTGCAATAATTCTTTTGTTCCTTATCCAACTATTTTTGGACAGCGAACTTTTAATTATATTCATATCACTGCATGCATTTGATCAAGTCTGTTAAATATTTTAGATTTAACAGGACAAATCAAGAACTTCATTTACTGCAAAGCCCTGAATTAATGGGCATATTTTTGATTTCTAAGGCTTTAAATGTTCATCAAATTTCTCCAAACTTGCTGTAGTATCAACTACAAAGCCATAGGAACTTGGCAAATCTGATCAAGAACTGGGGAAGACATACGTTGCAGACTCAGCCAACTCCATCAAGGACAGAAACCTCCCCACCACTGAGGACATGTCGAAAAGGTGATAGCCATCATTAAAGACATCACTGCTACCATCAGGAAGTGCAGGAAACTGGAGACACATACTCAACATTTAACAAACAGCTTTCTCCCCTCAGCCATCAAAATTCTGATCGGTCCATGATCCTATTAATACTACCTCACTATTTTCATTCTCAATTTGCTCTACTTAATTAGTTTCTTAACATATATATATTTCTTATTGTAATTTATGGTAATTATTTTATGCATTGAAGAGTACTGCTGCTGAAAAACAGCAAATTTCACAACATATATCAGTGGTAATATATCTGATTCTAATTCCTTTCCATCAATGGAAGTCCTCAGTTTCACTAATCCCATTTCTTTCTCCTCAGACCCCTCCAGATTCTACCACTCTCCTACATACCAGAGGGAACTTGCAGCAACCAAATAACCTACCAACTCCATGTCTTTGTCATGTGGGTGGAGGGAAACAGAACCCCTAGAGCAAAGCCCCAAGGTTGCATGTGGAATGAGAAAACTTCACACAGACTGCACTGGAGGATAGGATTAAACCCAGGTCACAGGAGATGTGTGGCAGCTGCTGTGTTGGCTCCTCCCCTGTGCCACAAACTGGGAAGCTCCCCTGGGCCTTCTTTTAGATTCTACAGCCATCAGCTTCAGTGTTGCAAGTAGTCCATTAATATCACTTTCTGATTATCTCATTGATACTGTCTTTGTCTTAGGGGTAGATTTGCAGCTACATACCTAGACCCTTATGAGAAACCATGTCCCCTTCAAAGTTAAAAGTTCAAAGGAAAGTTATTACCAAAGAACATTTAGTTTATGCCACCATATACAACCCTGAATCCATGGGTTGTGGGAACAATTCAGTGAACTTTGGTGAATTTATCCTTTCTGGTTCAAATGTCTGATAGTTGAACGACAATATTTGTTCCTGAACTTGATGGTATGAGTCCTGAGGCTCCTGTACCATCTTCTTGTTGGCATCAGAAAGAAAGGAGCATGGCCTAGATGGTGGATGTCCTTGATAATGGATGCTGCCTTTCTGTGACAACACGCCGTTTAGATGTGCTCAGTGGTGGGGAGGGCTTCACCCATGGTAGACTGGGCTGTGCCCATTACTTTTGTAGGATCTTCCATACAATGGCATTTGTATTTCCATACCAGACCGTAATGCAACTAGTTAATAAATTCTCTATCACATATCTATAGATGTTTGGCAAAGTATTAGATGACATGCTAAATCGACACAAACTTCTAAGAAAGTAGAAATACTGCTGTGCTTTCTTTATAATGGTACTTACGTGCTGGACCCGGGACAGACCTTCTGAAGGAAGTTGAAGTTGCTGACCCTCTCCACTTCTGAGCCCCTGATGGTAACTGGCTCATGTACCTCTGCTTTCCAAAGTTCAAAGTAAATTTACTTTGAAGGAGGAAGTTTTCTCCTCCTGAAGTCAATAATCATCTCCTTGGTTTTGTTGATATTGAGTGAGAGGTTGTTGCTGTGACACCACTCAACCAAATTTACAGTTCTTCTTTCTATATGCTGATTCATCATCATCTTTGATTTGATCAGCAACAGTGGTATCATTGGCAAACTTAAATATTGCATTGGAGCTCTGCTCTGTCTCAACATCATAAGTATAAAGCTAGTTGAGGAGGGGGCTAAGCACAGACATTTGTGGTGCACCTGTGCTGATTGTGATTCTGGAGGAGATGTTGCTGCTAATCAAACTGACTGGGGTCTGCAAACAAGGAAATTAAGGGAGGTATTAAAGCCTAGGTCTTGGAGCTTATTAATTAGGTTTAAGGGAATAGGAGTATTGAATGCTGAGCTGTAGTAAATGCTGATGTATACTTCTTTGTCGTCAAGATGTTCCACTATTGAGTGAAAAGCCGACGAAAAGGTATTTGTTGTTGACCTGTTGTGATGCAAATTCAAGCTGTTTCTTAGAAAGGACTTGATATGTATCATCACCAACTTCTCAAAGCACTTTATCACAGTGGATACAAGTGCTACTGGACGATAGTCATGACTTATTCATGACTCACCCATTAGAAAATATTAGCCCAATTGTTTCAATCTGATCATTTCATTGTTTTTCTGGGGTGATCTTTACTTTTAATTGTCCATCATAATAAATCAAAGAGATTAACCAAGGAATGATTGTAATTGATATAGACAATGTTAAATGGTGTTTAAGTTTCCTGTACCCTTACTTTGACAGGTGGTTAATCTACACAATAAAAACAAAATCTGCAGTACACTGGACATTCAAGAGTGTCAGAGAAATGAAGTATGTGCAGTCAAAATTATGACTGAGAAGGTGCTCAGGAAGCTAATGGTCTGAGTGTGGGTAAATCTCCTGGACCTGATGGAATGCACCCTCAGGTTCTGAAAAACGTAGCTGGACAGATTGCGGAGGCATTAAAAATGATCTTTCAAGAATCGATAGGTTCTGGCATTGTACCAGATGACTGAAAAATCACAAATGTTACTCTGCTATTTAAGAAGGGTGGGAGGCAGCAGAAAGGAAACTATAGACCTGTTATCCTGACATCAGTGGTTAGGAAGTTGTTGGAATCGATTGTTAGGGATGACATTATGGAGTACCTGGAAGCACATGACAAGATAGGCCGAAGCCAGCATGGTTTCCTGAAAGGAAGATCCTGCCTGAGAAACCTACTGCAATCCTTTGAGGAAGCTACAAAGGAGATGCAGTAGACATGGTGTACTTGGATTTTCAGAAGGCCTTTGACAAGGTACCACACATAAAGCTGCTTAGCAAGATAAGATCCCATGGAATTACAGGAGAGTTATTAGCATGGGTGGAGCATTGGCTGATCGGCAGAAAACAGAGAGTGGGAATAAAGGGATCCTATACTGGCTGGCTGCTGGTTACCAATGGAGTTCCACAGGGTTCGGTTTTGGGACAACTGCTTTTTATGATGTATGTCAATGATTTGGACTATGGGATTAATAGATTTGTGGCTAAATTTGCTAATAATACAAAGATAAGTGGAGGAGCGGGTAGTGTTGAGGAAACACAGAGCCTGCAGAGAGACTTAAATCGTTTAAGGAAATGGGCAAAGTGGCAAATGAAATACAATGTTGGAAAGTGTATGGTCATGTACTTTGGTGGAAGAAATAAACGGACAGACTATTATTTAGATGGGGAGAGAATTCAAAATGCAGAGATGTAAAGGGACTTGGGAGTCCTTGTGTAGGATACCCTAAAGGGTAACTTCCAGGTTGAGTCGGTGGTGAAGCCGAATGCAATGTTGGCATTCATTTCTAGAGGTACAGAATATAAGAGCAGGGATGTGATGTTGAAGCTCTATAAGGCACTTGTGAAACCACACAGAGTACTGCGTGCAGTTTTGGGCTCCTTATTTTAGAAAGGATATACTGACATTGGAGAGGGTTCAGAGAAGATTCATGAGAATGATTCCAAGAATGAAAGGGTTACTGTGTGAGGAACGTCTGGCAGCTCTTGGGCTATATTCCCTGGAGTTCAGGAGAATGAAGGGGGATCTCATAGAAACATTCCAAATGTTAAAAGCCTTAACAGAGTAGATAGGGCAAAGTTATTTCCCATGGTAAGGGAGTCTAGGACAAAAGGGTATGACTTCAGGATTGAAGGGCATCCATTTAGAATGGAGTTGCGGAGAAATTACTTTAGTCAGAGGGTGGTAAATCTGTGGAATTTATTGCCATGTGAAGCTGTGGAAGCCAAGTCATTGGGTGCATTTAAGGCAGAGATAGATAGTTCTTGATTAGCCAGGGCATTGAAGGGGTATGGGGAGAAGGCAGGGAAGTGGAGATGACTGGAAGAATCGGATCAGCCCATGATTGAAAGGTGGAGCAGACTCAAGGTGCTGAATGGCCTATTTCTGCTCCTATATCTTATGGTCTTCTTAAATCTCTACCTTAAAATACCAGCCAGTGATGAACTATAATTTTGCATCTTGCAACATCATCTCTATTCTTAAAATTCTTCTGCGGGCCACCTCTCCGAGCTTTTCATTTCTCTTCCAATCTGTGTTTTCCATGGAGAGCTTCAGGACACATTCTATAGTAAAGTTAGTTAAAAAAATGGAAATTGCACCCTCTCTGATGCTATGAGCAGTGATTTTGAGACTGAATATTTTCCAGCTAGTGGTGTCAGTGTGCATTTTTTTCAGTAAAGTTAGCAAAAAGTGGCCACTTTAAGTTAAGTTTAAGTAATGAGCTTTTCTCAATACAGACAGTTGTTATCAAATTTTTAGCTGGTTAACAATATTGTAAGCAATCAGCACAAAACTGAGAAGAGAGGATTCAAAATGTATTTTTATATCTCAAACAGCAAAGTGGCAGATCATAGGTAGGGGTACCAAATATGGGATATACTCTGGTCTTGTCAGGAAGAGTAAAGTCTTTGCAATGCATTTTTGTAATACTGAGTGTACAATGATTTAAATTCAGTGATTGACAAATGATGTGAAAATTGCCAACAAAGAAAAATTCACACACCATAGCGTGTTCTACCTCATCTCATTCACCAACTCTTTGGCTACAGGCACATCATCAGACATAAAACCACAAAGCAGCACAAGGTGACTGATGTGGTGAGAAGACCATCTGTCATTTGAGAAGCGGTGCCCGGAATGCCTAATTGTTCCCTTGGTTATTGAAAGTTTTGAAGAGGAGGAATTGTGGAAGAATTTTCTTTCCTAGTTACATAGTGCCATTCCTACCACTGTCATGGTAACAGCTCTCTTGGATTAATGATGTCACCTCTCCTGGTGTCATGGAAACACCTTTTCTGAAATCACTGCTTCTTTCCTTCTGCTGTCACAAGATCACGGAAGGTGCAACAGTGATAGTCTTGCCGGTGGTACAATTAAATACCTAGGGATGATATGACAACTGATATCATGGTAATGTCCCTCTTGATGTCATGTTAATGTCATTGCAACATTCCTGCTGGTGTCTTGTTAATATTGCTTCCAGTGTCATTGAAACACTGACCCACCGATGCACCATCAATAACTCTCGGAGAGGGGAGGCAAACGATAGGCTTTTATTAGCTGCAAGAAACCACCACACAACATCCTGGAGACTGAGGGGGAGAGCAGTGCCTCCAATCGCCTTTATACAGGCGTCTGTGGGAGGAGCCACAGGAGCAGTCAGTAGAGGGAAGTGTCCAGACAGGTATATGTAGTTCACCACACCCACAGGGACAACAATCTTAGTGTCACTGGTGCCCTAGTTAGTGGGAGGTAGAACCAATGTGCTTGTGAGTGAGCTCATATTAAGAGCATAACAAACTAGGAGCAGACCACTCATGCCTGTCCTTGCCACTTCAATATGATCATGGTCACCTTCCCTCAGCTCTCACCTTTTCTGTGCCACTTTCCCACTTACCCACAGCCCTCAGTTCACAGATCTTCCCAAAAAAAATGTGATCTCTTCTTTAAATACTCCAAATTATGCAACCTCCACAATGATCCAGGATGGAGAATTACAGAAAATCCACGAGAAAAGTTTCCAACATACCCTATATTCTGTTGCAGGGTCCAAATATCTGTGTATTCATCACATAATGACCTCATAGCTATTTTCAATTCATCAGCAAATAGACTCAGCTTCTCTGACCAAATTGTTGTTTTTAATTATAAGTAATCAATGTCAGAAATGCCAGAAATTGTGGATCTGACAATCTGGACAAATTGTCGAGATTTGTTGTGAATTTTGACCTTGCCTCTCATTGCAGAATTCTGAAAGGACTGTACTTCCACCTCCACTAGTGCCTCCAAGCACCTCTCCATGCTAACATACCACGGATGCCATTTTAACTTCAGACCCTCCCAATTATCCCAGAACATACGTAAAACATAGCACAGGAACAGGCCATTCGGGTCATGCGCTTGGTGGTATGTGCTTTCAGGATTTTATAACTCTGCCCAGTGGGAGGAAGGAGAAGAGAGAATGTCCAGGATGGGTGGAGTCTTTGATCATATTGGCTGTTTTACTAAGGCAGTGAGAAGTGAAGACAGAGTGGAAGCTGGTTTCCCTGATGTGTATAAAACTCTCAGAGCAGAGCAGCTGCTGCACCAGGCTGTGATGCATCCAGATGGAAACTTTCTGTGATGCAATGATAAAAATTGGCAAGGGTCAAAGAGGCGTAGAAGTTCCTTAGCCTCCTGAGGAAGTAGAAATGCTCATGCATTTTCTTGGCCATCGTATCTGTGTGGTTGGTCCAAGACAGGCTGCTAGTGGAGTATTTCTGTACCAGAACATCAGCTCGAACAACACTGATATTGAGTGTTCAAGGTTTCTGTCATCAGAAATTTTAATATATTATTCAAACACCTGCTTTTGTTTTTGTTCTTGTGAGTGTCTAGAATCTGATATATTTCGAGTGCAGTAAGATTCACCCAGCACATTATTCCAACAAATCTCCTCCTAAATCTCTGCAAATGCTGAATAAAAAAACTTATACATTTACAGTCTGTTGTTGGCAGTGGAAAGGACAAACTGCTTCAAATTCCTGAGCATCAGCATCTCAGATAATCTATCCTGGGCCCAGCAGACTGATGCAAATGTGAAGAAGGCACACCAGGGGATATACTTGGTCAGAAGTCTGACTGGATTTGGCATGTCACCAAAGGCTCTAGCAAATTTCTACAAACATGCAGTGGAAATAAACCTGACCGGTTACATCACCACCTAGTGTGGAGGCTCCATTACACAGAATCACAAGAAGGTACACTCAGCCATCTCCACCACAGGTAATACCCTCCCTGCTATTGAGTAAATCTACAAAAAGCAGTGCCTTGAGACGGTGACACCTCACCACACAGGACATGCGACCATCATGCTCTCTTCTCATTGCTACCATCAGAGAGGAGGTACAGGAACCTGAACGTTTTAGGAACAGCTTCTTTCCCGCCACCATTCATTTCTCAACAGTCCATGAACACATGAACACTACTGCACGTTTGCTCTTTTGCAATTTACTTTTGATGTTATTCATCTTAACTTTCTATGTCTTGTCTGGTATTGCTGACACAAAACAACAAATTTTATAATCTCTGTCACTGATAATAAACCTGTTCTGATCCTGATTCTGATAACTCTGGCCTCTGTATTCCTCACTCACAGTCACAACAGTACACTTCTTCCCTCATTTGTGCTGGCTTTCTCCGAGTTCCCAGCACCAAGTCTTGGTGTTTTTGCTGTCCTTGCTAACAATCCTTCTTCACTTCAAGTCATCATGATGCAGGAATTCCCAGCAGCTGGTGGATGTGTTGCATTTTGCTCAAGGAAGGTACGTACTTATGAACGAATAAATTCCTCTGTCTTCCTGGTAATCTATTTCTTTGCTAGAGCTCAGAGTAAAGCACTTGTTTCAGAAATCTAGTAACTGGTATGTAATCAACATGTCATGCTGCTGAGCTTAAATATGACCTTAAAGCTAGAAATGTTAGCTAGGGAAAGGACTGTAACTTTGGGTCACTTACCTTGTCAATAGATTTTCAGTATCTAGCAAACATAGTGACGTATCTCTAGTCCTTTGAAATGCCTATTCTTGATGGACCAAATCTCAGAAGAATGTGAGAGAACAGGGATCATTGTTGACTAATAAACCAATGGGCCAGTGCTACAGTTGATGTACTGATCTGCAAATACCCCATTCCTCAGGTGGTCAAAATCTGTGCAGGCAATGATGAATTTCCATCTTCCCTGAGATGTAGCTCCTGAGGTAAGGAAAGCTATCCATATATTTCAGAGCCTCTTTCTGGGCCTTTATTGTCGAGGATGGTATTGCCTATTGAGACAGATTGGTACATTGAATTTGCAGGCATTGTGTGATTATCCCATTGTGCAGTACAGTGAACAAGTTGAAGGTGAATTGAAGTGCAGATTCTAAATATACCATATATGTACTCAAACATCCTCAGTATATTGCAGCTGAGGTTGGGTCTGTAGGAGCTCATCAAGGAAGAGACATAAGATAGAAGGGAATTACTGTGGGTAACCAAAGTTGAAGAGGCTGCTCCAGAATTTGACTAGAATGATCAAGTGAGCATTGTAAGTAAAGTTGAAAACAACTATCTGTTGTAGTTGGTGCTTGTTAACTATTCATCAATGGATCTAGATCAGGCTACTCACTACACAGGTCTTAATTAATCAAAGTTCATACTTCATTGTCTGCACAAACAGCCACATAACTATGTTGACCCCAAACCAAAAACTTAAAATATGAATTCTACTGTTTCCTCTGTACCAATACTCACCCAGACCACTTCCTCAATTTATAACATCAAAAGAGAGAACTCCCATTGGCCAGAAGTATGATCCTTTTTTCTCCCAGTCCTTAGCATGGGGATTCTTCATTGTGATGGTTAGTCTCCAGAATTTTCATCTCTTTGTATTTGAAGCTCCTCATTCTTACAGTTTTCCTCATCATTTCAGATGGTATGCTTCCAATCTTGTTGGCACAAGGTCATTTGACTGACCTACAACGGATGTAGTCCAAGGGCGAAACAACTTCATGCCTTAGGTGACTTCTTCTGTTCTCTTCGACTCTGGCTCAAACCAGGCACACCCAGTCACCCCAACTTTGGAAGATAATGAGTTTACTTCAGCAAACCTGCCATTGCACACAATACACAGGCTAACTAAGAATGATCTCCTATTTAGCAGATAAAAAGCAGAAGCTCCCTGTGTCCACATTCAATTCCTTTGATAAAGTCATCCCAGATCAAAAATTAATCCATCATAGTTCACAAAATGGAGGACGCAGAGCAGGTTCACAAAATGGCAACCGCAATCCTTCAAGAGCATGGCAAGAACAAAGACAATTGGTCTGGCTATTTCCACTATCCCTGACCTATTCAAGTTAGATGCTCTCTTCCAATTTTTAATTCTTTCATGGCCAGCAGTGTTGTTCCCTGCATTTAACTTGGAGCTGTGGTGTAGCAAAAGGCAGATCTAATCTGCCCTTAGATGGATTCAGTCTAACCTGCAATTTGGCCTCACCCATCAACCATAAGGAGTCCTCCTTTGAGTATGATCCTGGCTATGCTTTCCCTGTGAGAGATAGTAAAGAACCCTCTCTGTAATTATCTTCAGACTTGTCTTCATTTGGAAAGCTGGTCACAATTATTGGACTTTTGAACTCTCTCAGTGTATCCTTCTCTCTACAGTGTAGGCAATAAAGTTGAGAATTTGCAAATGAAGTTCCTCATCATCAGATCTTAGAACTTCAGCAGGAATGCATCTCCTTCCAGACTTTGCTGTTCTTTAGTTGGCATATAGTGGATTCAACTTCTTGTTGGTCAGAAATGGTAAAGAGGCTGGATGGATAGGTTGCTGTTGGATGGAGTCATGGGCCTTCACATCAAGGACAGAGCTGCAAGTGAGATGATCATCAAATTGTTCCTTTCCATGTATGTGGCTGCCTCTTAATTCTTGATCAGTTTGCCTCTAAGATTTGGCTTTCAATAAGATGAGGCCTTGGATGTTTGGGCATTGGATTGTTTTAACTACATTATCCAAATTGATTCTTTTTCACACATACATAGTTGGTGCTGGACCTCTAGTCTTCTTTCAACCCATCATTCGAGTTCATACTCTTCCAGCTTTGCTACATACAGGCTTGACAAACATTCCCTACAATGAGTTTTCATAAAGAAATATTATATTTTTCTAGTTTTATCTGAGGTTAGGATTTCCATATAATCATATATTTCAGCTTCTGTAAGTCATATGACCAGTATTCATTGTTTATTTTCCCTCAGTATTTTTCCTAGTAATTTCACATATTTATTTATCTTCTATTTACAACTCCTTCAGAGTTATTTACACCCACATTGGATGGTTGTGCACTTCCTTCAGATCTATCTTTTGTTGGTAACTTTTGTCTTTTCCACTTTCTTTCCTCCACCTCCTTCATCGATGCTGTCATTCCTTCCACCATCCACCCATCTCCTCTGTTCTCTCCACACCCCTCATCCTGTCCCCATCTCTCTCATCTTAAAACTTTCCAACCATCAGATGAAAGTCCATTAACCTTGTTCTAATGCACAAAATCCCTCCAGCACTGAATGTGTTGCTCCTGGTTCCAGTATCTACAGTCTTTGTGCCTCCTCTAATGTTGTTCTTCCCTCCAAGAACTGACTTTATCTGTAAAGACCATTGTATGTTTTTTTTAAATTTCTAGTCATGTTGTGATTCGGAGATGGTTTCTATTTCCTAAAGAATCGTCTAGATTCCTGACAAGTGATACAAAGTTAAATTGTCTGTCGCTTAAATTCTTTCACACTCTTAAGTCAAGTCAAGTCACCTTTATTGTAATTTTGATCATAACTGCTGGTACAGTACATAGTAAAAATGAGATAACGCTTTTTCAGGCCTGTGGTGTTACACGATACAGTACAAAAACTAGACTGAACTATGTAAAAAACAACACAGAAAAAAAAAACTACACTAGACTACAGACCTACCCAGGACCACATAAAGTGCACAAAACAGTGCAGCATTACAATAAATAATAAACAAGACAACAGGGCAGTCAGGTGTCAGTCCAGGCTCTGGGTATTGAGGAGTCTGATAGCTTGGGGGAAAAACTGTTACATAGTCTGGCCATGAGAGCCTGAATGATTCGGTGTCTTTTCCCAAATGGCAGGAGGGAGAAGAGTTTGTATGAGGGGTGCATGGGATCCTTCATAATGCTGTTTGCTTTGCAGATGCAGTGTGTAGTGTAAATGTCCATAATGGCAGGAAGAGAGACCCCGATGATCTCAGCTGACTTCACTATCTGCTGCAGGGTCTTGCGATCCGAGTTAACAGTTATATTTGCAACCTCTAGACAACTGGATTAATTGCAGAACCTTAGGAGTTCAGTAAAGTATCTATAGCCTCTAAAGTTGCAAACACAGGGTATAACATAGTAGAACCGTTGCCTTACAGCTCCAGTGACCCAGGTACCATCCTGAAATTCCAGTACTATCTGTGTGGAGTCTGCATGTTCTCCCTGTTTCGTGGGTGCCCTAATTTCCACCAATATCTCAAAGGCACGGAGACTGTTAAGTTAATTGTCCACTGTAATGACCCCTGATTTCTAGGTGAGTAGTAGTATTGGGGGGGGCAGTGGATGAGAATGGAGGGAGATTAATAATGAGATCAGTGTAAACAATTGCTCGATGAACTCGGTGATGAAGAGCCTTATATTACACTGCATGACTCTATGAGCCTTTTTGCAACATAAGAGTGCCTATGGGAACAAATTTGATAAAGTATGTGCATGGCTCTCAGCAGCAGAAGATAATTCATTGTGAAGGTTGGTGTCACATATTGGTGTCAGGAGAATAAGTGATAATCTTCTTGAATAGTATGGGAGGAAGTATAACATTATGGAATGCATTATGGATAGAGATGCATCTGTTTGTGAAGGGCTTCCTACTGTAAATCAAAGACACATACCTTCAAGAGCCCATGGAGTCACAACAAAAATATGGATAGCTAACATTCATAGAGTGATGCTAATAAGTTTTAAAAGTTGGTGTCAGGCATTGAAGATCTTCTTGAAACAGACAGCATCTTGTAAGGGTATTGTCAAGATGGGTGCTGAGAAGATGTTTTCTCCAATATCTAGAACTAAGGGACATGGTTTCAGAAGAATGGAACACCTACTTAAGATGAGTAATCCTTGAAATTCTCTACCTCACGGCACTATGGAGATGGACAGCATCTGAGCTACAAAGGTGTCAAGGATATGAGAAAGGAGTGGGTTAAAGACAAGATTAGCAGAGCAGTCTTAAAGGCACTATTTACCTCCTCTTTCTTATGTTCTGTTCTTCCTTCCTTTGCATTGCATATTCTTAGTCAGGCTTTGCCTTGGTCACAAATGCAAGAGCCAGGGAAACTTCTCTCTAGATTAAATGACACTAGGCTTGACATTCAGTCACGGTTGGGCTGAGGTTTTGGTGGCTGCTGATGTCCCACAGTCCAGTTGAGTATTGGGGGAATATGGAAGTTCTGCACCCTTGCACCATTGCAGAATAAGCATAATTGTCTTGGAGATCGTTGGGAAATGCAGCAGGATTAAAATAAGCAACACACACAAAACTGTACTCTTTTCCACAGGTGCTGCCTGGCCTGCTGAGTTCCTTCAGCAATTTGTGTCTGTTGCTTGGATTTCCAGCATCTGCAGATTTTCTCTTGTTTAGGATTAAGATGATCCAGATACAGTCACAACCAGGATGAAAAGGCAATGGCTTTGAAGTGAAGAGAATGTGGAAAAGTTAGATAGGAAGTAGAATGGTAATTATCAACCTGGTAAACTATAGGTAAATATTCATGTGAAACAAAAGCAAAGAAAACACTGGGAAAAACTCAGCAGGTCAGGCAGCATCTCTGGTAAGAGAATTAGTAACCATTTTAGATTCTGAGAAGGGATTATTGGTCTAAACAATGTATGTTCCTCTTTCCACAGATGCTGACTGACCTGCTGAGATTTTCCAACATTTTCTAATTTTCCTTCAGAATTCCAGCATGTACAGATATTTTGTGCCAGTTTTTATCTTTCTATTTGTAATGCTCCTTCAAAATTTGGAAGGTTTCTATATATAAAACACTTCTTACTATCTCAGGTAGTAAAAACACTCAGTAAAAATACTTCTTACTATCAAGGTAGCCGTCAGCCAGCGAAATACTTTAGACTCATATCAGCTGTTGTACAGTCCAGTCCAGTCCAGTCCAGTCCAGCATTCCAATAACTTTTTAGTGGACAGGCATTACATGAAGAATGGTTTAGATGAAGTACTAGCGGGGCAACTTGAAGTTATCATAATGTACCCATGTATCCTGAGCAATATAGCATCAATAATCTGGAGAAAACAAACATACAGTACTTGTCCAATCTCTCCTTAAAGCTCATACACCTAATCCAGGCAGCATCCTGGTAACCCTCTTCAGCACCCTTTAGAAAGCCATCACATTTCTTCATGTATTGGGGCGACAAGAATGGCACACAGTACTCCAAGCGTGGCCTAACCAAAGCTTAGTCATTCCTGTTCAATTTCAAATTGACTCACTATCTGCTGCAAGTAGCAGGACTTGAAGATAGCAACACTCCCTGGTCTATGCACTGTAGCAATGAAGTGGTGTCAGAAAGAAAAATAATTACCTGGATGTTGCCAAGACTCCAGATATCCAAAAGCAAGGATCAGTTTTCTAGGTTGTTCCTCATACAACATTGATCAAAGGAGAGAGTACCTCGCTACTTTTTTATTTCCATTTTTTGCACTGCTAATTTAACTTACCTAGTACTTCCTGTAATTCATGTCTTTTTTCTATTATTATGTTTTGGATTGTACTGCTGCTGCAAAGCCAACTGATTTCATGACATATGCCGGTGATATTAAATTTGATTCCGATTATTTGTTAGACCACCACACCACGTAAACATTGGTCTTTGAGTTTCCTTTCAGAGCTCTCTGGTTATCTGAGTGCTATGCTGACAGTCACTCTCAATCTCATCTCTGTGGTCACCGCTGGCTCCTATTAGATCTGGAGCAGTTTTCCCATCTCTTGAGATGAACATAGCTGAACGCATCTTCTTCCAAAAGAGTCCCAACTCATCCATGTTAAAGACTTGTTCAGGAGAGAAGCCACCCTTCTCATGGAGTCATTTCAGTTTTGGTTTCAGCAAGAACTCTGCCAGTGGGGTGATGGGGACACACAAGGGTTACAAGGGCAGCTGTAAGCTGAAAATGATGATCCAGATTCTGGATCTTATCGATCCTGGGCCGCAACTCTTGGGCCAATGAGAAGAATCAGAAAGATAGAGTTATCCTAAACATTGACAAGTCTCTATAATAGGCTCTTGAATCCATTACTATTGAAGTGAACCAGCGTCAATATCATTAAATGGCAGTGATTTCCATCGTATCAATGATGTGCAGTAGGTAGGTTTTCCTCTGGTGGATTCCCCAATTTTTTTTGTATGAAGCTACATTCTACCAGGTCCGTTTCCCTCTTTCCGATCTCAATGTTCAACAGATCAAAGCAGTCCATCCTTTAGAGGATATTGTAACCAAAGAGGGAACATAGGCCTGAAGGAAACATCTTGCCACTTTCTTATATCTGTGCTCTGTGGTCGTTAACAACTGACTGATCAATAATTTTTAATCCTTTGTTTTATTTAATTTATATGTTTTATATGATTGCCAGCAATTTAAGTATATACAGTATGTATGTGTGTGTGTATATATATATATATATCTACTGTTCACACGAACAGTCTTCTCCCACACTGCTAAACAGCAGAAGAGACAGGAGCGATTGCAAAATAAAATGAGGAATGGGTGAAAGAGAGCTTTATTCTTCTAATTGGAGTGAACTGTACTGATCTATTTTTCACTGGGGCTCACAAAGAAAGAGTAAACAGCACAGTGCATTTCAGAGTGGTTTAAAGTCACCTATGTGTTTGGCAAAGCTTGATATAAGTGCAGAATCAACTTTGTGTGTGTCATTGTCACAGCATGGCTTAATAGTCTTTGTGTGCTCATGAAGGAGTCCTCGATGGAAAACTCAGTGGCAAGTTAAGAGACTAAGGAAGCTTACAAGCATTCTGAACGTGACTAGCATATGAGAATTCAAGAATGGAAGCTTAAGGCAGCGGGACTGGTAATAACAGAGAGAGTGCAGAGGGACAATGGGATATAGGTGTAGGAGTATTTATGAAAAAAGGGAGACCATTGCAAAAATGAGAGGAACCAGAGAGGATAAGACATTGAACAGAAAATGAATAAATTAAGCTGGGCAGATATCTAAATACCTTTGCCCTGAATGAACTTCCTTGCGGTTAATAAAAAGGAATATAGCTAAAAGTGGTGGCTTTTAATCCATCTCCATCTCCACCTCATGTCCTTAAGACTTTAACTTGAAAAGAACAGCCTTCAAGACAGTGAAGGGTGAGCAGTGTATTAAAATAACTCGATAATTCAAAAGAATCTGTCAATCAAAAGTATATTCTAACAAATTATAAATGATGTTTGCTTTTAAATGAAGTGGCTCATCTCTTCCCTTGGGCAACTGCACAGATAAAATATAAATGACACTCCCTAAGAGTTCCCTACAATAATATCATTTCTTCCAACATCTAATTTAATGTGATTTTTTCAGTTACATTCAGTTCAATTTCTATTAATTGTACTCTACAATTTAATTTATTTTACACTCATTTCTCTTAACTAATGTTCCCTGCACTCTGAATGTCATTATGAATGAATAATTCACTGCTATTGTAGTGCACCTTCTGACTTACTGTGGGCAGTAGCATTGGAGGTTTGCTGCAAGGTTTTAATATCTGTTCTGATATCTGAAGTGTGCCAGTCTGTTAAAATGAATTGTTCAAGTGACAGTGAACCTTGATTGGTTCAGGTGGGACAACATGTTTCTGAACATGTGCAAATGATGCTCAACAAGTTGCTCCCTACTCATAATAGTGAAAATCAGATTCAGAATCAAGTTTAATATCACCAGAAGATGTTGTGAGATTTGTCGACTTTGCAGCAGCAATACAATAATAATAGAGAAAAAACTGTGAATTATAGTAAGTAGATATATTAAATAGTTAAATTAAATGAGTAGTATAAAAGACAGTAATAAAGAAAGTAGTGAGGTAGTGTTCATGGGTTCAATGTCCATTCAGAAATCGCTGGCAGAGAGGAAGATTGTGTTCCTGAGTTGTTGAGTGTGTGCCTTCAGGTTCCTGTACCTCCCTCCTGATGGTAGCAATGAAAACAAGGCATGGCCTGAGTTTTAGTGGTCCTTAAAGATGGACACCGCCTTTTTCAGGGATCTCTCCTTGAAGATGACCTTGATATCAGATACTTCATGTTCCTCTAACTAACGGCCCCATCTCCCTACAAAGGCACATCCTCCAAAAAAGAGTCGTTAATATGCTATGAAATATTCCTGTCTATGCTCCTCAAACAACAGTAACACAAAATAAATCACATTAACTAAGCAGCTTAAAGAGCTCACAGGTTAGATTCTGAGCATCTGTTCCTTCTGACAGGGTGTCAGATAAAAAAGCATTATTTTACATTAGTTGCTAAGCTACTCGCATGAGATTTCAGAAGGACTTCTTTACAATTATGGGCCATCAAAGTCTACATTGTTTTTGCCCCCAAAACTCTGCTGAGACAAAGAATCAGTTGAAAATTTCATATCAGCTGAGTAAGAGTGCTAATGGATGTGAAGGCAATAATACACAACATGTGGGTAGGTGTCCAAAATCGAATAGCAGAACTGCCTCAAGAGTAATCTTTCCTTTGACAGCATAAAATATGTTACTGCAACTAAGCACTTAGCAATAATGTAAAGGCATCCAGTTTGCAGGACTGGAAGTGAGAAATAGCCTTGGGTAACAATAGTTTCCATTTCTTGAACTAAGCTTCAAAGAAATATCTTTCCAGTCTATGATCTAACTGAATGATAAAGGGGTCTCAAAAGGATGACAGGCCACATGACTTTCTTTGTGTCCCACTTTGCTCTGATCCCATTTATCCATAAGCCCATTTATGCCTTGCTGATTGTGCTGCCAATTTGTTTCTTTCTATGTTAATCTTCGCTTTGTTTAAAATGCAGTTTAATCTAAAGTGAGTCACATAGTATTGGGTGTCAATCTTTTTTTCTCTGGTAAAATGAGTTCTAACATTTCCTCTCTGAAAGTTGTCTTCATTTTATTCTTAATACAAAATCTGAGCATTAACTAGTTCAATGACATCTTTCCCTGTAGATCCTTGAATCATTTACGTATTGGATATCAGATCTGAATCTGATGATCTCCACAATACTAGATGCCACAGTCAAATAAACTGAAATCTTTATTCAGAATGCATGTGATGCCCTCTTTCCATTGTTAAATCTGGGAGGAGGTACAGCAGCATGAAGACCCACTCTCAATGATTTAGGACCAGCTACTTCCCCATTGCCATCAGATTTTTGAATGGTTCATAAACCTATGAACATGACCTTATTATTCCATTTTCCCTGTTTGCACATTTTACTTACACAGTTTAATGTCTTCACAAAGTACTACTGGAATAAACTTTCCATCATGTAAGTCAGTGCTAACAAAAATGGATTCTGATTCTGACCTCTGGAACTAGCAAACGTAATCAGTGCCAAGTAGGTTTAACTCCAGAAACATGCAGTTCAGGAGCTGGAAAGTTGAACTGCGTGCTTTCTCCATAGGACTGGGATGACTACAGGCTAAAAATGATTGCTACTTTCAGCACTCCCAGGTATAGTGGTTCAACTTGGTCAGCCCTATCCATGTGAGAAGATGGTGATTTCAGATGGGATCCAGGAACACCCCAATACACAGCATGTTTGATATTGGATAGATCAGGCAGGAGTGAGGATGATCCCAGGGAATGCCTAGCTTGCAGGTCCCCTTTGATATCAGCTCACATTGTTGCATCTGGTACAAGAACACCAGCTTAAGCATTAATGGAATTTCCTGGCAGTCTTGTGGGGTCGATTACTGGACTTTAGCTTGTTGGAGTCATACAACAATCTCAAGCAGCAGAGGTCTATGGATGTTCTGAACTTTGTGGTGATGGAGACAACTTTGCATCCTAGAAGTATAGGGCATTTGCCATGGTCCTACTGGGCATCCACACAAACAGATGAATGGGAGTATATCCCCACCCCTGTCAAAAGAAGAGGATTGGGTTCTCACCAGACAAGTTTATCACTTGAGCTTTTCAGAAGCAATCCTCTGACCTTCAAATGAACAAGGAGAAATGAATCGAATGGCGATGGCTTTTGGGATTAGTGGGAACAAATGTATGGACATGGCTGCCCACCAGGGTTAAGCTCACAATCTTACCCTATCAATCATTTTTGGAGTCAGTGTTTTTGATATCACAGTTGCAGTTCACTGCTGCCTATAGGATTCTATGCAGTTCTCTACTCAGTCTGCACATCTACCCAGACTATGAGCATCCGGATGAATTAAGCAGTGTGGCTGAGGCCCAAAGATGTTCACATATTGAGCTGGAACCTTTGATGTCATCTAAAGACTGGCATACCCCGAGCATCCTAAATGAGAGCAACATCAGTACAGATTCTAACATCTAGTGCCATGTGCGTGGGAAGCTTAGACTTAGCATCTATGAGACTGTGCAATGTTTCTGCCATGTTTGAACCTCCATGTGAGATGGAAGGTTGGTTCTGCGGGGATGAGGCTCACCCTCTCCACCCTTGGATTCTGTCCTATTTCCAAAGTGGTTTCCTCCCACATGCCAAAGACCTGCTCATTTGTAGATTAATTGGCCCCAGTGTAGGCAGGTGATGGAATCTGGAAGGAGAAGTTGGAAATGTGAGGAGAATAGGTTACAGTGAAAATTAGAGGAGGGATGGAGCAAAATCAAGCTGCTGGAGGAACTGCAGATCCTTTTGCTCCAGATCCCAGCATCTGCAGTCACTTTGTCTCCAGTGAAGGAATAGGATTGTTCTGTTAACTAACATGGACTCAAAGGGTCAAACTTCTATGTCATAAGAAATATGGAAATGAAGTAATTGTATTGTTAATTGAAGGACTGAGGCAATTAAGAATGCTGAAGAAGTTCATGCTGTATACTGAGATATATATTTATAATTTATATTGAGATCCTCATCTTAACAATTAATTCTTTATTCATGCAAATGAATGACTAAAGGGAATTGATAACAATTTCCCACCTATTATTTTATGATTAAATCATTATCTCTGTGTTCATAGCTATTGGAGCCAAGACAAAAAATGAAATTAGCTATAGGGCAGGACTTAAGCTAATTCACAAGTGGAATTAAAAAGTTGAATATTAAGGACTGGCTGATACTCATTGATCTGTTAACATTATGATATGGGTGTTCATCAAATTTTGGCTGATATTATCAAACCTCAGAACACCTTGACTATATACATTTTGACTACATGAGCTGGCCTTTACCTCCATCATCTCTTGGCATTGAAGAGCAATGGCAATTTGAAACTTGGCATTGGATTAATGAGCCATATTTCAGTAAACTCAGATGGGGCTGGATACATTTGTGAGGAAAGAAATATTCTTAAAGTGCTATGATCATCAACCTATCCGATACCCAAAAAATTCCCTCTCATCACTGTTAGTGGACCACAGTTGTCCTGGCTGATCCAATAGCACTTCCTACACTCACAACTTTGACCTCCAAGAAAGCTGAAGGACAGGTTACCAGATTCTCACTGTTACCAGATTCTTGAACATATCTTTAACATATGGAGTTAAAGAGTCAGGAAGTTATGTTTGATAACATTGTGGTAGGAGACATTTGGAGTGTTGTATACATTTTTGACTTACCCATTATAGGGAGGATGTGGAAGCTTTGAAGTGAGTGCAGAAGAGGTTTGCCAGGACCTCTTGGATTGGAGGTCATGTGCATTAGAGAGGTTGGGAGGTTGTTTTCTCTGGAGTGGTGGAAACAGAGGGGAGACCTGATAAGATTAGGAGAGGCGAAGTTAGGGTAGGCTGCTGGTACATTTTTCCAAGGGTCAAAATATCTAATACTAGAGGGTATGCATTTAAGGTAACAGGGAAAATTCAAAGGAGCTGTGTAAGGCAAGTTATTAACAGAGTTGTATTGGGTGTCTGGAATGTGCTAGCAGTGGTGGTAGTGAAGGCAACTACAACAGAATTGTTAAAGAGGCTTTTAGATAGGCATATTAAACTAGAGGAAATGGAGGGATATGAACTTGTGTAGACAAAAAGGACTAGTTTAGTTAGGCATCTAATTACTATTTTATTATTTACTTTGGCACAACATCATGGTCTGAATGGATTATTCCTGTGATGTACTATTTGATGTTCCTGCTCTAAGTTTTGTACAATAAAGATGAGCTCCTAATCTCTCATTCTTATTTGTCTTCTTGCACTGCAATTTCCCTGATACTGTAACACTATTATCTTGCATTGTTATTGTTTTTTTCCATCTATACTGCTTTGATGTACTTATGTATGTAGTAATCTGCCTGGATGGCATGTAAACAAGAACAAGTATCTCAGTACAAATGATAATAATAAACCAATTACAAATGGCAGTAGATGCATCAGGCCACCATCACCTGAAGGTTCAAGAAGATAACTAGGGAGAAGGTAGAACCATTCAAGGATAAAGGTTGGGACATTTGCTTGGATGTGGAGGATGTGAGTGAGGTCCTTAAAGAGTACTTTATATAGGATCCATAGTGAATTGGTCATTCGGACTCAGAACTGACTTGGCCATAGAAGACAGAGGTTAGTGGCCAAAGGGATATTCTAGCTGGAGGTTTGTGATTAGTTGTGTTCCAAATGGATCTGTGTTGGGACCTCTGCTGTTTCTGATGTATATAAATGACCTGGATGAAAATGTAGATGGGTGAGCTGGAAAGTTTGCAGATGATATGAAGGCTGGTAGACTTGTGGATAGTGTAAAAGACAGGCAAAGAGAACAGCAGGATATGGATCAGTTGCGGAAATGGGCAGAGAAATAGCAGTTAAAGTTTAACACAGCCAAATGTGGAATATTGCACCTTGGTAGGTCAAATGTAAGAGATGTACTCTGTTATGGGCAAGATCCTTAACAGTGGATAAGCAGAGGGATCTTGAAGTCCAAATTCCTAGCTACCTGAAAGTGACTATACTGGTTGATAGAGTGTTTAAGAAGGCCTGCGGAATGCTTGCCTTTATTGATCGAGGCATTCAGTTCAAAAGGAAATAAATCATTTTTTGCAGTCACATCTAATTTGGCCACATCTGAAGAATTGCATGCAGTACTGGTAGCCCCAACATAAGAAGGGTGATGAGGCTTTGGAGAGGGTGCAGATGAGTTTATCGGGATGCTTTCTGGATTAGAGTGCTTTGTTTACTCTGGAGCAGTGGAGGCTGAGGGGAGATCTGATAGCAGTTTATAAGATTATGAGAGGCATAGATAGAGTAGGCAGATAGTATCTTTTCCCTAGGTTTGTCTCAAAGGAGTTATTAGGGGCAAGACAGTGGTAGGTGCCTGGAAAGCACTGCCTAAGCTCATGGTAGAGGCAAATACATCAAGGGCTTTTAAGAGATGTTTAGGAAGGCACATGAATGTGAAGAAAATGAAAGGATATGGACATTCAGTGGCCAGGAGAGATTAGTTGCCATTTGATTATTAATTTAATTTGGTTAGAGCCACAAGGCCAGCACAATGTTTGATATGCTATGTTCTAAGATTCTATTTGGAGGTAGACATCAGAATCAGAATCAAATTTTCATATTGTCACTGTCTTATATGATGAGAAAAATGTTGTTTTGAAGCAGTAGTACAATGCTAAGACATAATATTACTATAAATTACAAAATAAATAAATAGTGTGAAAAGGGAATAACTAGGTCTCATTCTGACTCAGAAAGATGTTGCTGAATGTAAATCCTGTAACTGTCTGAGGTGTGGCTTCACTAGAAGAACTCTAGCTGTTCTAGAGGTAGTGCACTATCACCTTCTGAAGGAAGAAGTGATCTATCACCATCTAGTCTGTGCCAAACCATTTAAACTACCTACTCTCATCGACCTGCACTTGGACGATAGCCCTTCATATCCCTACCATCCATGTACCTGTCTAAACTTCTCTTAAATGTTGAAATCAAGCTCACATGCAACACCTTCACTGGCAGCTCAATCCACACCTTTCACAAGCCTCTAAGTGAAGAAGTTCCCCTCATGGTACTGAGGGTACCCATGACTTTAACCCGTGACTTCTAGTCCCATACAAAACTCAGAGAAAAAAGCCTGCTTGCATCTACCCAAACTATAGCCCTCATAATTTTGTATACCTTTATCAAATCTCCCCTCATTGCTTTACGGTGTAGGGAATAAAGTCCTAATCTATTCAATCTTTCCTTATAACTCAAGTCCTCCAGTCCCAGCAACATCCTTGTAAATTTTCACTGTAGCCATTCAATCCTATTTACATTTTTCCTGTAGTTAGGTGACCAAAGCTGCACACAATACTCTAAAATAGGCCTCACTAATGTCTTATACAACTTCAACGTAACATCCCAATGCCTGTATTCAATACATTGATTTATGAAGGCCAATGTGCACAAAGCTTCCTTTATGACCCCATCAATCTGTGACACCACTACCAATGAACTAAGAACTTGTATTCCCAGATCCCCTTGTTCTATCACACTCATCAGTGTCCGACCATTCACAGTCTAAGACCGGCTCTGGTTGGTCCAACTAAAGTGCATTACCTCGCACTTGTCTGCATTAAATTCTATCTGCTATTTCTCAACCCCTTTTCCCACCAGTCCAGATCCTTTTTTCCAGTCTTTGTCACTGTCCGCTAGACCCCCAGTCTTGGTATCATCTGCAAATTTGCTAATTCAGTTAACCACATTACCATCCAGATCAAAGGTATATCTGACAAACAGCAATGGACCCAGCTCCAATTCCTATGGCATTCCACTCGTCACAGACATCCAGTCAGAGAGGCAACAACCTACTGCCAGTCTCTGCCTTCTCCCACAAAGCAAATGCCTAATCCAATTTACCACCTCATATTGAATGTGGAACGACTGACCCTTCTTGACCAACCTCCCATGCAGGACCTTATCAAAAGCCCAGCAAAAGTCCATGTAGACAACATCCACTGCCTAGCCTTCATCACCTTTACTGGTAAATTCCTCAAAAGTTCTATAAAATTGTTTAGGCATGCCTTATCATGTACAAAGCCACATTGACTATCCTAATCAGTCTTTGTCTATCCAAATACTCAAATAAACAGTCCCTTAGAATACCTTCCAATAATTTTCCTCCTATTGATGTCAGGCTCCCTGGCCTATAATTCCCTGCTTTATTTTTAGAGCCTTTTTAAAACAGCAGACAACATCACTTATCCTTTAATCCTTCTGTATCTCACCTGTTGTTAAGGATGATTGAAATATCTCTGCTGGAGTCCCTGCACTTTCTACACTAGCTTCCCAGAGGATCAGAGGCAACACCTTGTCAGACCCTTGGAGATTATCCACCCTACTTTGCCTCAAGGCAGCAAACACCTCTTCCTGTGGGATCTGTATAGGGTCCATGACTTCACTGCCGCTTGGCCTCACCTCTATAGAATCTGTGTCTGTACACTAAGTAAATACAGATGTAAAAATATCTATTTAAGATTTCCTCTAAGTATCTTGGCTCCACATATAGATTACCATTCTGATCTTCCAGAAAACCAGTTTTGTTTCCATATAATCATATGACAATTACAGCACAGAAACAGGCCATCTCGGCCCTTCTAGTCCATGCCGAACACTTACTCTCACCTAGACCCACCGACCTGCACTCAGCCCATAACTCTCCATTCCCTTCCTGTCCGTATACCTATCCAATTTTTTTTAATGACAAAATCGAACCTGCCTCTACCACTTCTACTGGAAACTCGTTCCATACAGCTACCACTCTCTGAGTAAAGAATTCCCCCTCGTGTTACCCCTAAACTTTTGCCCCTTAACTCTCAACTCATCTTTCCTACTCTCAATGGAAAATGCCTATCCACGTCAACTCCATCTATCCTCCTCATAATTTTAAATACCTCTATCAAGTCCCCCTTTAACCTTCTACATTCCAAAGAATAAAGACCTAACTTGTTCAACCATTCTCTGTAACTTAGGTGCTGAAACCCAGGTAACATTCTAGTAAATCTTCTCTGTACTCTCTCTATTTTGTTGACATCTTTCCTATAATTCGGTGACCAGAACTGTAAACAATACTCCAAATTTGGCCTCACCAATGCTTTGTACAATTTTAACATTACATCCCAACTCCTATACTCAATGCTCTGATTTATAAAGGCCAACATACCAAAAGCTTTCTTCACCACCCTATCCACATGAGATTCCACCTTCAGGGAATTATGCACCATTATTCCTAGATCACTCTGTTCTACTGCATTCCTCAATGCCCTACCATTTACCATGTGTGTCCTATTTTGATTATTCCTACCAAAATGTAGCACCTCACACTTATCAGCATTAAACTCCATCTGCCATCTTTCAGCCCACTCTTCTAACTGGCCTAAATCTCTCTGCAAGCTTTGAAAATCTACTTCATTATCCACAACGCCACCTACCTTAGTATCATCTTCATACTTACTAATCCAACTTACCACCACATCATCCAGATCATTAATGTATATAACAAACAACATTGGACCCAGTACAGATCCCTGAGGCACATCACTAGTCACTGGCCTCTAACCTGACAAACAGTTAACCACCACTACTCTCTGGCATCTCCCATCCAGCCACTGTTGAATCTATTTCACTACTTCAATATTAATACCTAACGATTGAACCTTCCTAACTAACCTTCCGTGCGGAACCTTGTCAAAGGCCTTACTGAAGTCCACATAGACAACATCCACTGCTTTACCCTTGTCAACTTTACTAGTAACCCCTTTAAAAATTCAATAAGATTTGTCAAACATGATCTTCCGTGCTAAAATCCATGTTGACTGCTCCTAATCAGACCCTGTCTATCCAGATAATTATATATACCATCTCTAAGAACACTTTCCATTAACTTACCCACCACTGACATCAAACTTACAGGCCGATAATTGCTAGGTTTACTCTTAGAATCCTTTTTAAACAATGGAACCAAATGAGCAATACGCCAATCCTCCGGCACCATCCCCATTTCTAATGACACTTGAAATATTCCTGTCAGAGCCCCTGCTATTTCTACACTAACTGCCCTCAAGGTCCTAGGGAATATCCTGTCAGGATCCGAAGACTTATCCACTTTTATATTCTTTAAAAGCTCCAATACTTCCCCTTCTTTAATCATCATAGTTTCCATAACTACCCTACTTGTTTCTCTTACCTTACACAATTCAATATCCTTCTCTTTAGTGAATACTGAAGAAAATAAATTGTTCAAAATCTCCCTCACCTCTTTTGGCTCCACGCATAGCTGTCCATTCTGATTCTCTAAGGGACCAATTTTATCCCTCACTATCCTTTCGCTATTAATATAACTGTAGAAATCCTTTGAATTTATTTTCACCTTACTTGCCAAAGCAACCTCACATCTTTTTTTAGCTTTTCTAATTTCTTCCTTAAGATTCATTTTACATTCTTTATATTCCTGGAACACCTCATTTACTCCATACTGCCTATATTTATTGTAGATCTCTCTCTTTTTCCGAACCAAGTTTCCAATATCCCTTGAAAACCATGGCTCTCTCAAACTTTTAACCTTTTCCTTCCGATCTTTTTGCTCTTAATGTATCTGTAGATTACCTTAGGATTCTCCTACACCTTTTCTGCAAGAGCAACCTCATGCCTTCTTTTAGTCCACCTGATTTCTTTCCTATGTGTTCTATTTCATTTCATACTCCACAAGTACCTCATATGTTACTACCTTACTATACCTGCTATAGACCTTTTTTTCTTAACCAGGGTCTCAGTATTTTTTGAAAACCAAGCTTCCCTGAACCTGTTATCTTTACCTTTTATTCAGACAGTCACATACAAGCTTTGTTCTCTCAAAATTTCACTCTTAATTACCTTCAACTTACCGAGTACACCTTTGCAAGAAAACAGCCTGTCCCAATCCACACTTGCCAGATCCTTTCTGATAGCACAAGACCATGAGACATAGGGGCAAAATTAGGCCATCTGTCCCATTGAGTCTGCTCCTCCATTCAATCATGACTGATCATTTTTTTCTATCTGCTCCTCAACCCCATTTCCCGGCCTTCTTCCCCATAACCTTTGATGCCATGCCCAATCAAGAACTTATCAATCTCTGTCTTAAGTATGCCCAACAACCTAACCTCCACAGCTGCATGTGGCAGCAAATTCTACAAATTCACTACCCTTTGGCTAAAGAAATTTCTCTGCATCTCTGTTTTCAAAGGGTGTCCCTCTATCCTGAAGCAATCCCCTCTTCTCCTAGACTCTCCCACCATGGGAAACTTCCTTTCCACATCTACACTGTCTCGGCCTTTGAAAGGTTTCAATGGGATCCATCCTCATCCTTTTGAATCCCAGTGAGTACAGACCCAGAATCATCAAACGTACCCTGTGTGATAACTCTTTCATTCCTTGAATTATCTTTGTGAACTTCCTCTGGACCCTCTCCAACGTCAGCTCATCTTTTCTAAGATGAGGGGCCAAAAACTATTCATGATACTCAAGGTGAGGCCTCACCAGTGTCTTATAAAGCCTCAGCATCATATCCTTGCTTTGTATTCTAGACCTCTTGAAATAAATGCTAACATGGCATTTTCCTTCCTCACCACCGACTCAACCTGCAAGTTAACCTTCAGGGTGTTCTGCACAAGGATTCCCAAGTCTCCCGCATCTCAGATTCCTGGATTTTCTCCCCATATAGAAAATGTCTGCACATTTATTTCTACTACCAAAGTGCATGACCATGCATTTTCCAAAACTGTATTTCATTTGCACTTTCTTGCCAATTATCCTGCCTGTTTCCTAAACACTACCTGCCCCTCCACCAATCTTTGTATCATCTGCAAACTTAGCAAAAAAGCCATCTATTCCATCATCTAAATCATGTATATGCAGCATGTAAAGAAGTGGTCCCAACACCGCCCCCTGCGGAACACCACTAGTAAATGACAGCCAACCAGAAAATGAGTCTTTTATTTCCACTCGCTGTCGTTGTCACTCGCTGTCAACATGATTCAGCCAATGCTCTAACCATGTTAGTAACTTTCCTGTAGTACCATCTGCTTTTAACTTAGTAAGCAGCCTCATGTGTGGCACCTTGTCAAAGGCCTTCTGAAAGTCCAAATATACAACACCCGCTGCTTCCCCTTTATCCCTCCTACATATAATCTCCTCAAAGAATACCAACAGGATCATCAAGCAAGATTTTCCATTAAGAAAACCATGCTGACTTTGTAGTATCTTGTCCTGTGTCACCGAATACTCCATCAGCTCATCCTTAACAATTGACTCCAACATCTTTCCAACCACTGAGGTCAGGCTAACTGGTCAACAATTTCCCTTCTGCTGCCTTCCTCCTTTCTTAAAGAGTGGAGTAACATTTGCAATTTTCTGTGCCTGAGTCCAATGAGTTTGAAAGATCATTTCTCATGCCAGCACAATCTCTAATGCTACCTCTTTCACAACCCTAGGGTGCAGTTCCTCTGGTCCGGGTGACTTATGTACCTTTAGGTCTTTCAACTTCTTGAGCACCTTCTCTTTTGTAACAGTAACTGCACCCACTTCTCTTCCTTCACACACTACAACATTAGGCATACTGCTAGTGCCTTTCACAGTAAAGACTGATGCAAAATACTCATTTAGTTCATCAGCCATCTCCTTGTCCCCTGTTACTATTTCTCCTGCACCATTTTCTAAAGGTCATTTCACTTTTATTTTTAACATACTTGAAAAAACTTTTACTATTCACTTTGATATTATTTGCTAGCTTGATTTTATATTTGATCTTTTCCCTCCTAATGATTTTTTTAGTTGCTCTCTGTAGGTTTTTAAAAACTTCCCATCCTCTATTTTCCCCACACATTTTTGCTTTGTTGTATGCCCTTTCTTTTCCTTTTACAATAGCTTTGACTTCCCTTGTCAGCCACAGTTGTACTATTTTACCATTTGAGTATTTCTTAATTTTCAGAATGCACATGTCCAGCACCTTCCTCATTTTTCCCAGAAACACATGCCACTGCTTCTCTGCTGTCATCCCTGCCAGCAGCTCCTTCCAATTTACTTTGGCCAACTCCTCTCTCATACCACTGTAATTCCCCTAACTCCACTGCTGCATCAGACTTTACTTCCTCCTTCTCAAACTTCAACTTGAACACAATCATATTGTGATCAATGGTTTCTAAGGGTTCTTTTACCTTAAGCTCCCTAATCGCCTCTGGTTGATTACATAACACCCAATCCAGTATAGCAGATCCCCAGTAGGCTCAATGACAAACTGCTCTAAAAAGCCATTCAACAAACTCACTCTCTTGAGATCCATTACCAACCTGATTTTCCCAATTGACCTGCATGTTATAATCTCCCATGACTACCATAACATTGCACTTTTGACTCGCCTTTTTTATTTCTTGTTGTAACCTCTGGTCCACCTCCCAGCCACTGTCGAGAGCCCTGTATATAACTGCCATCAACGTCCTTTTACCCTTGAAGTTTCTTAACTCAGCTCAGAAAGATTCAACAGCTTCTGTTCCTATGTCACATCACTCTACTGATTTGCTGCCATTCTTTACCAGTAGGGCCACACCACCCCCTCTGTCTATCTTCGTATCCCTCTAATATAACGTGTAACCTTGGACATTCAGCTCCCAACTACAACCATCATTCAGCCACGATTTAGTGATGGCCACAACATCATACCTGGCAATCTGTAATATTACAGCAAGATCATCCACCTTATTTCTTACACTATGTATATTTAGATACAACACCTTGAGTATGTACTTGCTATCCTTTCTGATCCAGTATCCCTAATGATTTGATGCTCAGCCTTTAGGCTGCAACTAAGTCCCATCACCTGCCTGCCCGTCCTGACGGTCTGACTGCATGCTGTCTTTACTTTTTTACCATCCGTCCTACCCTGGGTCCCTTCATTCCGGCCACCCCACCTCCCACCTTGCCTAGTTAGTTTAAACTCTCCCCAACAGCTCTAATAAACCTGCCCGTGAGAATATCGGTCCCCCTCAGGTTCAGGTGCAAACCGTCACTTTTGAACAGGTCATACCTCCCCCAGAAGAGATCCCAATTTTCCAAGAACCTGAAGCCCTGCTCCCTGCACCAACTTCTCAGCCATGAATTTATCTGCCAAATCATCCTGTTTCTGCCCTCACTGGCGCATGGCACAGGCAACAATCCAGAAATTATCACCCGGAAGGTCCTATTTCTCAGCTTTCTACCTAGGTCTCTAAATTCTCTTTTCAGGACCTCATTGTTTTTTCTTCCTATGTCACTCATACCAAAATGTACCAAGACATCTGGCTACTCCCCCTCTGTCTCCAAAATGTTGTGAACACAATCTGAGACGTCCCTGACCCTGGGAGGCAACACACCATCTGGGTGTCCTGTTCACATCCACAGAATCTCCTGTCTGTTCCCCTCATTATCGAGTCCCCTATCAATACCGCTCACTTCTGCACCATGGACCCATGGTCAGTGCCTGTAATCCGGTCTCCATGGCATTCTCCCAGGAGGTCATCCCCCACAAAAGTATCCAAAACAGTGAACTTGTTTTTGAGAGGAATGGCCACAGGGGTTCTCTGCTCTAACTGCCTATGTCCATTTCCCCTGACAGTCACCCAGTTACTCACCTCCTGCGATTTCGGGGTGACTACTTCCCTGTAACTTAGATCAGTTATATCCTCGCTCTCCCACACAAGCCGAAGGTGTTCCAGTTGCTGCTCCAAATCCCTAACACGGTCTTCAAGGAGCTGCAGCCATACACACTTCATGCTGATGTAGTACCCGGGAGACTCTGGGTCTCCCACTTCTCCAACATCCGGCACAAAGAGCGCAGCACAGCCATTGAAATAGTACAGTAATAGAGGAAAAGGAACAAAAACCAAAAAGAAAACCTTAACAGAGGCTTTACACAGAGCCGACATCTCTTCCGAGCCAAAGCCTGTCGCTTCTACACGTGCCACTAGCCTACCCCTGTACAATGGCCACGCTGCTTATCCCTTCCGTACTTAGTCCGTATTTAGTCAGTAGAGCTCTGTTGATGCTGCTGATAGGCCGTGTACAATGAACAAACGCTCTCGAAGCTCCCTTCTTAATTAAGTGCCGCTGACCTGCGGAGAGATCCCTCTTTGTAAAGCTCCGTTAATGTCGTTGATAGGCCACGTACAATACCATCAGAACTGGCCTCTCTCTGAATGCGAATCTCAATCTGCAGACCAGACATAACTTGTTCCATATTTTCTTTGATATTAATGGCACTTTAATCACAGGCTGTAACGTGTTTCCCTACACAAACTTTGTTCACCTCCCCTGTCTCATTCCCAAACAGCAGATCAAGTATTGCGTACTCTCTCTCGGGACTTTTATGAACTGATTAAGAAAATCTCCATGGACACATTTGACAAGATCTATCCCATCTAACCTTTTTACAGTATGGGAGTCCCAGTCAATATGTGGAACGCTAAAATCACCTAATGTACATACTATAAAAACCTCTACAAATTTGTTCCTCTAAATCCTGGAGACTGTTGGATGGTCTGTAACGTAGCCCCATTAACATGGTCATACATTTTTTTATTTCTCAGCTCCATCCATAAAGCCTCATTAAATGAGTTCTCCAGTCTGTCCTGACTGAGCACCGCTGTAACATTTTCTCTGACCAGTGTCACTATCCTCTCCCTTTAATCCCTCCTGCTGCTGCAACTAAGACAGTGGAACTGCAGAATATTGAGCTGCAAGTCCTGTCCCTCCTGAAACCAGGTCTCAGTGGGTAGCATGGGTAGCAATTCCGATATCACAACTCTGGAGGCACTTAGCACCTAACATCCTGAATTCACTTCGCGGTATGTGTCAATTTTCCTTCCTGTGTCATTGGGACCGACCTGGATCACGACTGGCTGATCTCTGGCTGCTCACCCTTCCACTGAGGACTCAATCCGAGATGTCCTGGATTCCGGCACCTGGGAGCTGGGAGGCAACATACCATCTGGGAATCTCGCTCTCATCCACAGAACCTCCTCTCGGTTCCTCGAACAAATGAACCCCCCCTCACCAGAGCTCAACTTTTTACCACCTCCCCCTCCACTTTCCCTTCTGAGTCACAGAGCCGGAGACCTGACCACTGTGGTTTTCTAGATCCTTGTTGTTGAGAGGGATGACCACAGGGGTACTCCACATTGTCTACTTTCCCCAGTGATGACAACATCCCAAATAAGAAATGCAAAAAAATCAATATCAAGCAGATGATCTTTTTCAATTATGCCAACTGAAAGGTAAATAACTGAATAATTCCCTTTCAGAATATTGTCCTCAGATCTCTTACATCCTACTGAGAGAGGAGAGAAGGAGAGTTTAAAGTTACACTTTAAAGACAGTACCTTTGGCAGTGCAGCACTCCCTCAATACTGTGACAGAGAGCCGGGGTTTATGTTCATACTTTTGAAGTGGGACTTCAACAGAGAACTAGAATCATTACTGGGAGTACTGCCAGCTGAACCAAGGGATGAAACAAATTGTTCCACGCTGATTAATGTAACCTCCAGTTGATTAGGTGAGTATGACTGGAACCAGGGTGATGACCTTCAGTCGGCTAGGCTGATGACAGGTGAAATCAGACATGTTCCTGACCCCTCACACCATAAACCCAGAGGTTTTATTGGTTACATGGGTACTACTGTCATTCACACCCCATCTCACCAGCCCTATCAAAGCTCCAGCCAATCATCGGAGAAAAGGAGAGAAACAAAACAGAGCGGACTTAGTAAAGGACAAAGATCAGCGTGCAAGCCAATGGCTTTGAATGTGGTGGAGGGAACAATCTCCTGAAACAAGCTGTTAAGTCAACTTCTCACCTTACCTTTTAGCTCAGAACTGTTCTTCCCTTTAAATACACGAGCCACAACTGGATAGAGGGAAATCTGAGGATTTAAGGTGTGAGAGATGAGAAAGAATGAGTTAGTTCCAAAGTAATGGCAGAAAAAGAAAGGCCAGATTGAATAAAAAAGCTGTGAAAAACAGCGATACAATCTACACGCTCAGCATACTGTTTTCCAAAGGAGATGCCATGGAGCCTATTGTTCTGCTCCTGAGCCTCAACGACTTGGTTTGATGTAACATAAAGATGGCCATTTGAAAGGGAGGGTCATTGACTTTAACTCTTTCCACAGCTGTCTGCTCTGCTGAGTACTTCAAGCACTGATTTTGTCTTGGATTGCAAATTTCTGCAGTATTGTGTTTTGTATTAAGCCTTGACTATTTGTGAATACACTGGGCTTAACAGAAAACTAACGAGATAGTGCAGCATTGCGTAAGTTAAAATGAGGATGAAGTGGAGCAGATATCCGAGATGAGCCAAAGAACAAACTGCCAAGAAGGCAGATCAATTCTCAAAACCAAGGGTTCGCACCTGGGGTCCACAGACCCTTCGGTTAATGGTAGAGGTCCATGACATAGAAAAGGTTGGAACTCCAGCACTAAGCAAAGTTTACTCATTCTGCACTCAAAGTTCCTCAAGTATTTGCATGGTAATAATAATGAAAGTGATTAACCCAGTTGTTATTTCAGCAGCGTATTCAAGGTAAAAAAAGTTTTTACCAGAGGGGAATTATTTAAAAGAAGAATGATTTGAATAATTAAGAACCTTTCATTTTATCAGAAAGGACGTGGAGAATGCCTCTCTCCATGGTGTCCCTGCAAATCATTCCATTCTTCACACACGTTTCACTACAGACCTTGATATTTAAATGCACAGACTTAGCCAGGCATCTGAATAGGGAAGAATGCTGAGCCTCCGCTGCCAAGACATGACTTGCCGCTAGGAGACTTTTTGTTTAGAGTAAGACATTTCATATAAAACCCTTTTGAAGTGACAGGAGGCGCATTTAAATACACAAGAGAGAATGCTCAGTGACAATCCCAGCAGGACCCAACATCGCACAACCACTCCAAGCTCACTGAAGCTGTTCAAAAGCAGACGAGTGTCTCATCATATGCCTTTCATTACAATTTTGATCCTTTAAAATTTCGAATCACATTGTACACTTTTTAGCATTAGCCATCAAAATAGATTTCTGTGTCAGAGAGAAGTTTGGTGTCCCATATCAATGAGGCCCACTTCATAAGGGATGGCAACAGCCAGTAATTAGAAAGAAATTAATTTCATTCATTAATGTGACAGGAATTGCACACTTACTTTTGAGGTAAAAGACCAGCCTGCCACCTCATGATGCTGTTAATGTTAATCTCTTATGAAACAACTAAATACAAAATGGACCAGGTAACCAGGCTGGCTGGAATAGAGTTTTTTTTACTGCATGATCTTCAGTTAGCTGGGTAATATGTCTCATAGATATTTTTCATGTAAGCTTTTAGTTAACTCTCTAAGGGACCCCTACAGTCACAGTAGCACAGAGGAAAGCAACAGAGCACTGTCCAACAGTTCCAGTGATTTAAGTTCATACTAACCTCTGGTCCTGTTTATGTGGAATGAGTGTGCTTTTCTTGTGATCATGCATATTTCTTGTGGGTGCTCTAGTTTCTTCATGCATATCTCTCTTGTCTCTCTCTCTCTCTCTCTCTCTCTCTCTCTCTCTCTCTCTCTCTCTCTCCTCTCTCTCTCTCTCTCTCTCTCTCTCTCTGTCTCTCTCCCTCCCCTCTCCCTCCATCTCCCTCCCTCTTTCTTCTTCCTCCTCACCCCTCTCCCCTTTCCTCTCTGCCTCTCTCCATTTCTCTCTCCCCCTCTCCTTCCCGCTCTCTTGAATTTGGTTAATCTGACTCTTTTAATGAAGTAACTGAAGAGGTTAGTGAATGAAATGCAGTGGATGTTGTTCATACAGAGTATAAGAAAGCATATTTACACAGCACCAGAGGCAAGACTGCTTAACAAAATTGACATAGAAACATTCAATATCTCCTGCGCAAAATCTCAAAAAGCATCTAAAACAAGCAGCTTAATCTAAACTGTATTTCAACTTCATCAAAATTTGTCAAAATATTATTCATCTTCGTTAAATCTCCCCTCAACACAGGCTGCTCCAAAGAAGAACATCTCTAGCGTTTCCAACCTAACTCCTGAGTTGAGATCTGTCATCCCTGGATGCCTTCTGGTAAAATTCCTCTCTTGAGAAACTTTGCATCCTTTCTGAAGTGTAATGGCTGTTGCAGAACCAGAAACTAATCAAGGTTCAACAGAACTTCTCCGTTCATTGCTGTTTACGCTGTCCAAAATCCCACATGCATTGCATCTTCAAGTGTCCATAAATGCATAGGTTTATATTGTTGAGTTGATATCTGTGCTCAGAAATGATCCAAAAGTATATACTTTACAGGTGCTTGCTGTAACCCAGAGCAACTGTTTATTGATCTGGGGAAATCAATCCTGTAATCCTTTGACCTAAAATTCAACCTGTACATTTCCAGAAAAAGCTAAGTGTGAGACATCATATCATTCCATACTCTGTTTCATGAATTTCTTTCCCTTGAGGAACTACACACCATTGAAGCCAATTTGTTTGAATTGCTCACAAACATTCTTGTCACCCAGAAGAGCACACAATGCCCAGGGTGATGCTCCTGTGGAAGCAGTTATTCAGACAAGATATGGAGACCTTTTTCCAGTGAATTGGGTGGAGATAAGTTATGTGGTAACAAAACCAGAAGGTAAGTACATGGGTCCTCCTGGTATGCTGGCACACATTCCATTCTGAACCACTGGTACCTGATGGTTCATCTCAGAGCACAGGTGAGTCTTTGTCATTAGTTTTCATTGATTGTTAAATGGTTTGGCAACTGCCTTTCCCTTATGATCCTTGGATGTGGATAGGATATTTTCTATAGTTGGCGAGTCTAGGACCAGAGGGCACAGCCTCAGAGTACAAGGGCATCCTTTTAGGACAGAGATGAGGAGGAATTTCTTTAACCAAAGGGTGGTAAATCTGTGGATTTCATTGTCACAGATGGTAGTGGAGGCCAAGTCATTGGTTATATTTACAATGGAGGTTGAGAGGTTCTTAGGCCTTAAGACCATAAGACATAGGAGCAAATTAGGCCGTTCAGCCAAATGAGTTTGCTCCACCATTCCATCATGACTGATTTATTAACACTCTTAACCTTATTTCCCTGCTTTCTTCCTGTAACCTTGGACGCCCAATTAATCAAGAACCTATTAACCTCCACCTTAAATATGCCCAGTGATTTGGCCTGCACAGCAATCTGTGGCAATGAATTCCACAGATACACCACTTATAGAAATTTTTCCTCATCTGTGTTCTAAATGGACATCCTTCAATTCTGAGGCTGTGCCCTCTCATTCTAGACTCCCTCACTATGGGAAACACTTTCCACATCCAGTTTATTTAGGCCTTTCAATATTTGATAGGTTCCAGTGAGACCCCCACCTACCCCCATCCCGTATTCTTCAAAACTCCAGTGAGTACTGGGCCAGAGACATCAAAAGCTCCTCAAAATTAACCCTTTCATTCCTGGAAACATTCTCCTGACCCTCATCTGGATCTTTTCCAATGCCACCACTTTTTTTCTTCCATAAGGGGCCTAGAACTGCACACAATACTCCAAGTGCAGTCTGACCAATGCCTTATAAAGCCTCAGGATTACATCCTTGTTTTTGTATTCTAGTCCTCTCAAAATTAAGGCTAACATTGCATTTGCCTTCCTTACCACCAACTCAGCGTGCTTATTATCCTTTAGGGAATCTGGCAAGTGGTCTCCCAAGTCCTTTTACACCACTGATTTTTGAATTTTCTTCCCACTTAGAAAATAGTTAATAGCTTTATTCCTTCTGTCAAAATGTAAGAACATACACTTCCCTACACCATACTCCATCTGCCACTTCTTTGCCCATTCCCACAATTGGTCTAAGTCCTTCAGACTCTCTGATTCTTCAATGCTACTTGCCTCTCCACCTATCTTTGTATCAGCTGCTAACTGGGCCACAAAGCCATCAATTCCTTCATCCAGACCCTTGATATATGATGGGAAAAGAAGTGGTGCCAATACCTGACTAGTGGCACACTGCTAGTCACCAGCAGTGAACAAGAAAAGGCCCTCTTTACTCCCACTCTTTGCCTCCTGCCAGCCAGACAATATTCTACCCACACTTGTACCTTTCCCATCATACCATGGGCTTTTATCATGAAACACTTTGTTGAAGGCCTTCTGAAAATCCAAATAAACAACATTCACTGATTCTCCTTTGTCTATCCTGCCAGTTATTCCTCATTTATTCCAAGTATTCTGAAACCTCAGACTTGATCATTGACTCCTATATCTTTCCAACCACTGGTCAGACTAACTGCCTAAAATTTCGTTTCTTCTGCCTCCCTCCTTTCATAAAGAATAGAGTGACATTTTCAATTTCCAGTCTTCAGCAACTATTCCACAATCAAGTGATTCTCAAATGTTCAAAGGTTCATTTATTATCAAAGCACACAATTTTGAAGTTCTTCAGTTCTCCAGGCAGCCATGAGACCAAGAAAGAAAAGAAAGGCAGTATGATCATCAACCCCAAAGTCCCACCTCCCCATAAAAAACAAACAGAAATAGAACAGGAACCTCAACCCCCAAATCCTTCCTCCGGCACAGAAATCAAACAAAATGCATCAGACACATTGTCTTCCAAAATCCCTCCCCCCACTCAAAAAAAAAGAGCAAGACTGATCAGGCACATTGACCCCAAAACCCTCCTCCCACATAAAAAAAAACCAAAATAGATCAGGCACGTCAGGCCCCAATTCCCTCCTCCTGCACAAAAAATGAACAAAACTATTCAGGCACATCGACCTCCAAATCCCTCCTCCCACACAAAAAGGAACAAAATGGATCAGGCACATCGATGCCCAGTCCCGCTTCCCACACCAAAAATTCCTGAGACGATCGGGTGAGAAAACACAGAATTTAAAAAATATAAGACCGGAAAAAAAGATTTCATAGTCCAAGTCCACATTCAAAGCACTGAAAAACCTGGGACACTCTCCGATGCCAGTCACAGACCTTTTCCTCTCCAGTACAGAACAATCAAAACCAGGCAGCACTCGCTTTGACGCACCAGCTATCCTCGTCACTTTAGTCGGCAAACAATGGAAGCATTAATTGGCGAGATGGAGCCAAACATCAGCTTGCAGCCCATTCTGCATCTTACCCGCTATGAGGTTCACGTATGCTATCTCTGCCTCTTGGAATCCTCTCGGAGACTGCAGAGTGCTGGGAAACCCAAATGATCTCCAAACTTCTGCACTCACCTTGATGTTTCAGTTGCCCCCATTGCTTTAATCAGCGAGCAATGGAAGTTTTAATGAGCAACATTGGCTCGCGTGCCACCCTGCAGACTTCCTGCCATGAGATTCACTCACGCTGCCTCTCCCTCCCTTAATCTCGGAGACTCGGAGGTTATAAGAAGAAGACAGGAGAATGAGTTTGAGGGAGATAGTAAATCATCCATGATGGAATATCAGAGTACACACAATGGGCCAAATGGCCTTATCCTGCCCCTATGTCTTATTGTCTTATGGTCCTATGATGACTGATGGAATATGATCAGTCCCACCATTGGAAAGTACGCAACTGGGTTTCTAAGCTAGGCCAAAAATTGTGGCATGTGCGCTCACCTGATCTGCTAAGTCATAAATTTACCTCCTGTGGTTCTGCCATCTGGCCCCATCAACAACTGTTATCATTTCTCAATTTCTCTCACATTTGGGAACATTTTAAAATACACAAAGCCATAAATAATCAATTAAACAGTAGAAAGCAGAAGTAAAATAATAACATTTAGAAATAAATTTAGGAGTTAAAAACTTATTTAAGTATTATTAAAAAAAACCTACTCTGCTCCCTCACATCATTCCTCTGATCCGTGGCATATTCAATATTTCTGCAATATTTGAGCAATATTGTAAATCTATTATTTGATTAAATATTGTTTGTTTGGATAATTCATTATGGGTTATATAAGAAGTACGTGAATGGCATATGTTCTTACGTCACTAAGTTATATGTGTGCAACTCCCTGAAGAAAAACCAAGTGGACATGTTTTCCCGGCTCCTGTGTTTTCCTTTCAGTTAGTTTTTGGACTTTCAAACTGTAGCAGTACCCATTGAAATGAAGAGATTCACATGGTTAGCCTTTAGCAAACAGACTTCTCTGCTAAGGGAGCTTCAAGCAAAGCATGAGTCCTGAATGTGTTGTGTCTTCATGATAAGATTCTGTCCTCCGTTTTCTCTTGATGATAAGAGATACTGTGAACAAGATTAGTTCGAAAATTACTATTAAGTGATCTAATTCACGTGCCACTCATGGAGCTATAGAGTCAAACACTTCAGAAACAAGCTTCTGTTTCAATCTCTTGTGTTTTTATAGGACAGGCTTAAGCATTCTCTTATTTGGTGGCCGAGGGTTCTTGAACCCCAGGATGCACTGCACTTTCTCTGTAACAGTAACATCTGATTCTGCATTCTGGTATTGTTTTCTCTTGTACCACCTCAATGCACAGTTGTAATGAAATTATTTGTATAGATGGCATGCAAAACAGATTTTCCCTGTAGCTCAGTACATGTGACAATAATAAACCAATTTTTCAATTTACTTGCATTTTTCATTGTCCGCAGTTTGCAAACCAAAGCTGAAGAGTCTGAGATAAATAAAGAAGAGAAAGTCCGCATTTGCTGGAAATCCAAATCAACACGCACAACACAGAATGCTGGAGGAACTGAGCAGGTCAGGCAGCCGCTAAGGAAAAAAAAAAATAATCCATGTTTTGGGCTGAGACCCTTCATCGGGACCGAGAAGGAAGTGGGAAGATGCCAGAATAAAAACACTGGGGGAAGGGAAGGAGGCTAGTTGTACGGTGATAGGTGAATCCAGGTGGGTGGGAAAGGAAAGAATCTGATAGGAGAGGAGGGTGGACCATAGAACAAAGGAATGGAGGAGGATCCCAGGGGGAAGTAATAGGGAGGTGAGGAGAAGTAAAATGACAGAGTGGGGAAAAATGGAAGGGTCGGAAGGTCTGTGTGTGCTGGGGGGGTGGTGGGTTCTTTACCAGAAGTTTGAGAAATTGATATTCAGGCCATCAGGTTGAGGGGTACCCAGACAGAATATAAAATGCTGCTTCTTGAGGGTGGCTTCATCTTGACACAAGAGGAAGCCGTGGGTCGACATGTGGGAATGGAAATTGGAGTCAGAATCAAAACATTTGGACACTGGGACAGGTTTAAAGAGGCATGCAAGGTAAATTTTTTACTCAGTGAATGATGGGTGCCTGGAAAGTTCTGCCAGCGTGCTAGTGGAAACTGGTATGAAGAAGTGTTTAAGAGGGTTTTAGATCAGTGATGGGGTTGTGGCTGGTGGTAATGGGGTGCTTTATCTGGGGGCTTTGGTTATGGTGCGGTTGGGGAGCCTATTGGTGCTGACTGGGTTACAGGGTGGAGGGGGAGAGGGGAGTGGTGTGTTGGTACTGGGGATTTGGGAAGTGTTCAGGATTTAAGAATGGATGTTGTTGTTTTACGTCCGGAAAGATTGGATTTGGACCCCCAAGACCCTGAAGCAGCTCTTGCCTTTGAACTCTGGCTTGCATGCTTCCAATCATACTTGGAGGAGGTTAGTGCAACTGAAGCCGCCGTTATGCGCAGAATTCTCCTCTCGAGGGTCACCCCAAAAGTTTATTCACTTATCAGGGACCTGTCGACCTACGAAGGGGCACTGGACGCCCTCAAAAGACAGTACCTGCAGCTGGTGAACACCATCTACGCAGAACATCGCTTAGCAACGCGGCGACAGCGACCTGGAGAGTCAAGCACCGAGTTTCTCCGAGCCCTACAGACACTCGTCCGAACTTGTGAGCGGAACAGCATGCGGAGCTGCTAGTACGAGATGCCTTTGTGACAGGACTGAGGTCAGTGTATGTGCGCCAGCGGCTGCTGGAAAATGCCGATCTTACCTTACGCTTGGCAACCGAGATGGCCGACATGCTGGAGGCTGCTCTGCACAAGGCTGACGCTGTCCAGTCGCGCGATTCCCCACCCGTTCCCGCGAGCGAATTCGCCAATGCCGCTGCCAGTCGCGATTCCACGACCTCCCCGAATCCGACCACGGCAGCGGCCAGGCAGAAGCCTGAGCTGTGTTACTTCTGCGAACGAAAAGCATCCCCGAAAACGCTGCCTGGCCCGAGAAGCGACCTGCTCCAGCTGCCGGAAGAAGGGCCATTTTGCCAAGGTCTGTAAGTCTAAACTACGAGCGGGGTTGGGCTGCGCTGCGGGTGAGACATGGGGGCCACCATCTTGCATGCCCGGATGTGGGCAGCCATCTTTGTCGGCGTCAGCATGCTCCGCCCCCGACCCGCCGGTGTTTATCCGGCACCAAGATGGCGATTCAACTCTGGCCACCGTAACCCTCGACCAAAGATCCCCACACCAGCTTGCAAGGTCAGTGATGGACATCCTGGTGGAGGGGCACAGGACTAGATGCCTGTTTGACACGGGCAGCACTGGGAGTTTTATTAACCCGGACACGGTGCAACGCTGCGGGCTTGCAACGCGGCCGGTAAGTCAGAGGATCACTTTGGCTTCTGGGTCGCATTCCGCAGACATCTGGTGGGTTGTGTAGCAAAATTGGTGGTGCAGAGCACAAAATATCGGAACTTTGCGCTACTGGTCATGCCTCAACTGTGCGCGCCTGTGCTATTGGGGCTGGACTTCCAGAGCCACCTCGAAAGTGTGACTATGGCATATGACGGGCCTCTCCCACCACTCACTGTCAGGAATCCTCAGTTCTGTGGGATTTCATCACTACTGACCACACACACACACGGACACACACATCCCATCCAGCACCAGGCCGACAGCTGCGCTACCGACACCACTTGCAGCCTCTCCACTCTCAAGGTCCCTCCCCCACCGCTGTTCGCCAACCTGACCCCCGACTGTAAATCTGTGGCAACTAAAAGCAGGAGGTACAGCGTGGGGGACAGGGCCTTCATTCAGTCAGAGGTGCAGCGGCTGCTCAGGGAGGGGATCATTGAGCCAAGCGCAAGCCCTTGGAGGGCCCAGGTGGTTGTTGTTCAGACCGGGCAGAAAAATAGGATGGTCGTGCACTATAGCCAGACCATCAATAGGTTCACGCAGCTTGACGCGTACCCCCTACCCCGCATCGTGGATATGGTCAACCAGATAGCTCAGTACAAGGTGTACTCGACAATAGATCTGAAATCCGCTTATCACCAGCTCCCCATCCGCCCAGAGGACCGCCCCTACACCGCCTTCGAGGCAGGTGGCAGGCTCTATCACTTCCTGCGTGTCCCCTTCGGTGTCACGAATGGTGTCTCTGTCTTCCAGAGGGAAATGGACCGGATGGTGGACCAGCGCCAACTGAAGGCCACATTTCCCTATCTGGATAACATCACCATCTGTGGTCACGACAGGCCAGATCACGACGCCAACCTCCAACGATTTCTCCAAGTGGCCGAAGCTCTGAACCTTACTTATAACAGGGACAAGTGTGTGTTCGGAACCACCCGACTCACTATCCTTGGGTATGTCGTGGAAAACGGGGTCATTGGCCCTGATCCCGACCGTATATGCCCCCTGTTAGAACTCCCTCTTCCCACCACTCTCAAAGCCCTCAGACGGTGCCTGGGTTTTTTTTCTTATTACGCCCAATGGGTTCCCCATTACGCAGACAAGGCCCGCCCCCGGTCAAGTCTACCGCATTTCCCCTCTCTGCTGAGGCCTGCGCGGCCTTCAGCTGCATTAAAGGGGACATTGCCAAAGCAACGATGCATGCGGTGGACGAGACCATTCCCTTCCAAGTAGAGAGTGACGATTTCGCGCTTGCTGCTACCCTCAATCAGGCAGGCAGGCCAGTAGCATTATTTTCTCGTACCCTTCAAGGCTCTGAAATTCGGCACTCCACGGTGGAGAAAGAAGCCCAGGCCATAGTGGAAGCTATTAGGCACTGGAGGCACTATCTCGCCGGCAAAAGGTTCAACTTGCTGACTGACCAGTGCTCGGTTGCGTTCATGTTCAGCAACCAACAGCGGGGCAAAATCAAAAATGATAAGATTTTGCGGTGGAGAATAGAACTCTCCACCTACAACTATGATATCCTGTACCGGTCTGGCAGACTCAATGAGCCCCCTGATGCCCTATCCCGGGGAACGTGTGCTAGCGCACAGCTCGACCAGTTATACGCCCTTCATGCACATCTTTGCCATCCGGGGGTCACCCGATTTTACCATTTCGTGAAAGCCCGGAATCTGCCGTGCTCCCTGGAGGACATCAGGACGATGACCAGGGACTACCAAATCTGCACTGAGTGCAAACCGCACTTCTACCGTCCTGAAATGGCGCAACTTGTCAAGGCCACCCGCCCTTTTGAGCGACTGAGTGTTGACTTTAAGGGCCCCCTTCCCTCCACCGACCGCAATGTCTACTTTCTCAACATTACCGACAAGTACTCGCGGTTCCCCTTTGCCATCCCCTGCCCCGATACCACTGCCACATCCGTCATAAAAGCCCTGCGCCAGCTCTTCACTCTGTTCGGATATCCCTGCTATATCCACAGCGACAGAGGGTCCTTCTTTATGAGTGACGAGCTACGCTGGTACCTGCTGGCTAGTGGCATTGCTACTAGTCGGACCACGAGCTATAATCCCCGGGGAAATGGACAGGTAGAGGGAGAATGCCACTGTGTGGAAGGCCACACTCTTAGCCCTTACGTCAAAAGGGTTGCCGGTCTCTCGCTGGCAGGAGGTCTTCCCTGAGGCACTCCATTCCATCCACTCCCTGTTATGCACGTCCACCAATGCCACCCCTCATGAGCGACTCTTTTCTTTTCCCAGGAAGTCTGCCACTGGGACCACCCTACCAGCTTGGCTGACATCCCCAGGGCCAGTGCTGCTCCGGAAACATGTGAGGAGCAATAAATACTCCCCGCTGGTCGGGAGGGTTCACCTTCTACATGCGAACCCTCAGTATGCCTACGTGGTCTTACCTGATGGGTGGGAGGACACGGTCTCCGTCCGCGACCTGGTGCCCGCAGGTGCAGCAGACCACTACCCCGAACACTCCATGGTAACTATGAACCCTGTACCCGAGGTGACACCGCGCACACCAGGCCCTACACAGACTCCTCACGACACTCCTATACCGGGCGTTTCATACGCATATATACCGGGCGCCTCGCACACGCATGAGGGATCACTGACGCCTAGTGGGCTGACACCTCCAGTTAGGCCGGAACCAGCACAACCTCCATCTCCGGTGCAATCACCACCACGAAGGAGTGAGGGCTTCAGGATAGTTGCTTGGGGTATTGAGGGTGATATTGGCATTAAGGAGTTAGAGTTTTATCTTTGTGTGATCGGATTTCTGTCCTTGAGTGTGGCAAGTCTCCCAGGGTTCATTTCTCTGTTACTCATGCTTCAGCAGGAGACCACAAGATCATTTCTCTGCAAACATCGAGGTGTGATTTCCCTCATTTCCACCTCAGTTTGAATCATCCGGGGGGGGGGGGGGGTGGAGAGGGGGTCTGCCTGAAAATAGTTTTGAAGTGCTTTCCCTCTCCTACTGCCCTCTTTCCCACTGTGAACCTCATCCCCTGTTCCTGTGTCATTCTGTCTGCCCATTTCTGATGTGGCAGCGCCCTCTAGTGGCCCTTCCCTGTTAACTCACCTCATCATCCACATTCGTCTCAAATCCCCTCTTTACTGTTAATCTCTACACCCCTATGGTCCCTCACCTGCAGGGCTGAGGTCCTTATTTGTGAGAAAGTGTGGTTACTTGTGCATAAGGTCGTGTTATAGCCCCAAGACCCAACACTTATTTTCAAAAATGCAGGTGGTAGTCAGGTCCACGTGATTTTTCAAATACCCAACTTACTTGAATCAAAGTTGAATTTTTTTGTTTTATGCACAAATGCTTGCATGAACAGGTAAAATGAAAACTTACTTACAGCAGCATCACAGAGGCATAGCATCACATGAACAGTATTCACCAGGAAAACATAATTAAGTATAAATGATATACAGATTTTACAATTAGAACAAAAAGGCCAGTTTTGTGGAAAGTGTTCATAGTTGCTAAATAGTTTTGTCAGTTTGTTGAATGTCCAGATGGTAGAAAGGAACTGGCTGTTCTTGAACCTGGTTGTGTGACTTCAGGCTTCCGTACCCCAGCCTGAGGGTAGCTCCGAGGAGATGGATGGTCCAGATGTGGGGATCTTTGATGATGGATGTTCTCTTCTTGAAGCAGAACCTCATTATATGCTGGCAATGTTGGGGAGGGATATGCCCATGATGTACTGTGCTGAGTTCAATTCCCTGCAGCTTCTTGTGTTTCTGCGCCCAACTGAAGCAGACCATGATGCAACCAATCAGGATGTTTTGTTGGTTTTCAGAATCACAATGAAGCTCCTTAATCTGCTAAGCATTTGGGAGAGTAGCAGGACGTATGGGATGAATTAGTTGGCTGCTGCAGGGCTGCAGGCAAATTCTACCAGCTGGTACAGACCATTCCTTCATTCCTCCTCTCCCCACGCACTCTCTCAGCCTGCGCTGTAACAGTCGGGGGCTGGGTGAAACCGAGCAGAGCCAGAATTCACCCGCTCAGTGAGACCGGTTTGTGGGTACTCTTTCAGTGCTTGCTCTTCCTGTAATCTTCACCCACACACTTCCAACTTATGAAGAATTTGGTTTATGATCTGTTTGTGGTAACCTGGTGACTGTCTGGTTATCTTTTGCCTTTCCACCGCTATTATAGAGTCATAGAAAAGTATTGCACAGGAACAGGCCATTCAGCCCATCCAGTTCATGCTAAGCCATTGAAACTGCCTACTCCCATCAACCCGCAGGAGGACCATAGCCCTCGATACCCATACCATCCATGTATTTCTCTTAAAAGTTGAAATCAAGCTTGCATGCACCACTTGTACTGGCAGCTCGTTCCACACTCTCATGACCCTCAGAGGGAAAAAGTTTAGAACGGGGCCCTGCCTTGGTTTGGTTAGTTCAGTAGGTTTCTGCGCCAGACATTGAGAAGCGTTACCTCTAATGTTATGGTGATGTGCATGGGTTTAGACCTTGGCATTGGGTTTAGGATTCTGATGTTCAGGCAGAGGAACAACTGCTCCTCTTCACATCAAATTCGACAAGCTTGGGTTCAATAGTTTGCTGTGAACTGTCTTGTTTGGCTTGCACTTTTCCACCACCCTGGCCCTTGTCCTCATCCTGTCCAGGTATCACTCTGGGCTTTAATCCAAGGTCCATGATGTTATTGTTTAAGGAGAGCAAGTAGTGATGATGGTGAGCTTCACGTGCAGGAGGCTAGGAGTTTGTCCACCTGTGGTTGAGGAGTGCTGGGGTTGAGTGGGTGTCATAGATCAGAGGAATTGGAGTTGTGTGCGAGTTATAATTCAGGGGAAGTTCTGGTGCTGATGGTTCAGGTTAGATGTGCTGAGAGCAGTTTGGAGCACAGGGATAATGCCACTGACGTTACTGGAAGCACCTTTATTTGCCCTAAGTTTGCAAAGGTTCGGCATGACATCGAATACTTTGACAAACTTCTACAGATGTGTGGTGAAGAATTTGTTAACTGGTTGCATCACAGCCTGGTGTGGAAGCACCAATGCTCTTGAACAGGGAATCCTACAAAATGTAGTGGATATGGACCAGTCCATAAGGTATAAATCATTCCCCACCATTCAGCACATCTGAGATCCAAGATGGCGGCCACTCCGGAGCTGATTATCTGTTATTTGTGAAGTGGGATGCCGTGCGCAATCATAATCGATTGAAAATGGACGTGGAAGCATGAAGAAACATCGGAAAATTCCAGGAAGACCTTCTTCGTTGCTGCTGCTGCTGCTGTGAGGTCCGGGACTCTGCTGGGAAGAACAGACCCCCAGTCCTCAGGGTCGCGTTGCCCATGGCCGTTGGTGGGGCCGTCTTAATACGCTCGGCAGAGGATGGTGCCCGGAGGATCTGTGCCAGAGGGGATGGTCGTCAGCTCGGAGGTTCGACGGACTCGGAGTCTGCTGCGGTCAGGTCGCTTTCGGTGTGTGCTGTGTCTGCGAGGCTGGTTTCGACGGAGCTTTCATTGTTTGCTGCGTCTGCGAGGCTGAGTCGGGCGGCGCCGTGGAAGTCCATAGCGGGGGTATTCCCTTCTGCCGTCGGCGTGGGATGGCGAGTCTGTTGGGACCCTGGGGACTTGTGGAAACTGTGTGGTGGTTTCTTTTGAACTTATAGTCTTTTAACATCTTTGGACTATTTTTACTGTGCCCATGGTCTGTTTTTTATCAATTATGCTATTGTTTGCACTGTTGTAACTATATATTGTAATTATGTGGATTTGTGCAGGTCTTATAGCTTTAGTTTTTGGTCTTGTTTTTGTCTGGTGGGATTGGAGCTCCTTTCCGGGGAATGTGCTAGACGGTAGTGTGATATTAATACTCAGCAGCCTCTCCAGACTCTGGTTTGGGGATTGCCAAACGTTATGTGGATTTTCTGGTGTGGTTTGTTTTATCATATGCTTTTGTGATATCATTCTGGGGAACATTGTCTCATTTTTTAACTGCATTGCATTTGTGGTTTCTAAATGACAATAAACTGAATCTACATGGAGCACTGTCGCAGGAAAGCAGTATCTGCTACCACCAGAGCCTCAGGATCCACACCACCAGGTTCAGGAACAGTTACCATCCCTCAATCATCAGGCTCTTGAACCAGTGGGGATTACGTCCCTCAATTTCACTGGTCCCATCACTGAACTGTTCCCACAATCTGTGGACCCATTTTCAAGGACTCTTCATCTCATGTTCTCAATATTTATTGTTCGTTTATTTCCTCAGTTGTATTTGCACATTTCATTGCCTTTTGCACATTGGTTGTTTGCCCAGCCTCTTTCATGGATTCTCTTGTGGTTCTTGGAGTTATTGAGTATGCCCACAAGAAAACAAATCTCAGGGTTGTATATGGTGATGTATATGCACTTAGACAATAAAGCTGCTTTGAACTTTGAACTTTGTGAGTGTTACTGGGTGACAGTCACCCTGCTCTACGGGCTCTGGTATGATTGATATCTTTTTGAATCGTTATCCAAAATTAACCTGTTCTATCCCCCAACTATAGATCTATACCATACAGAATAACAGAATAAACAATCTTCTGAAGGAGTAAATTCCTAAAAATTCTCTGGAATTTTTCATTGGGTGTATTTAAGGAAGAGATTGATAGGTATCTGAGTTGTCAGGGCATCAAAGGTTATGGGGAGAAAGCAGGGGAATGGGTCTAAAGGGGAGATTGGATCAGCTCATGATGAAATGGTGGAGCAGACTCGATGGGCCAAATGGCCAACTTCTGCTCCTTTGTCTTAAGGTCTTACGGAATGAAATCTTCTGAAGGAGCAAATTTCCAAAAATTCTCTGGAATGAAATTTCTTCTTAACTCAATCCCAAATGGACAAGCCTTTGTCCTGTCACTGTGTCCCTGGTTCTAGCTTCAGTAGCTGGAAAAATATTATCCTCTGTTTGAGGTCATTGGCAATCCAATGATACTGGAAATCAAAGCAACACACACAAAATACTGGAGGATCTCCGCAGGCCAGGCATCATCTGTGGAAAAGAGTAAACGGTCAACATTTCAGGCCAAGACCCTTCATCAGGACTGGCAGTCCAAGTTATTGTTGAGTACTTTCTGTAGTGCTTTCTTCATAATTGCTTTTACATACTAGCCCCAGGACAGAACCTCTATAATGATAATACTTAGAAATTTAATGTTGCTGAACCTCTCCACCTTCGATCCTGTGGAGATGTACATTATGTGTAGTAACAAAAATGGCATTTTTGTCTATAACAAAATGGAGCTTGTATTGTACCAGAGTGCTTTGCTGCTACTGTTCGTGTAACATCATGCCGATGGACGTTGAGTATATGACAAACTGCAGAAAGACCAGCAGATGCATTACTGGAGGAATGCTGAGTACACTGATGAAGCAGGTGAATAGAATGCACCATGGCCTTGAACACAGTCCCAAATAAGGAGACACTAGAATGGTAAATGTTTAATATATCATAGAATATATAATATGGGAAGGGATCCGTGAAAGAATTACAAATGGAGAACCAAAGGGTGCATATCGACCTTGGATGGCAGGAGATATGGGCCATGGTAGAAGAACTGCCCAACCCGGAGATAGATTTGAAAAAAATAGAGGGCTATGGGTAATCCTAGGTAATTTCTAAATTAAGCACGTGTTCGGCACAGCATTGTGGGCTGAAGGGCCTGTATTGTGCTGTAGGTTTCCTATGTTTCTAAAAGCTATTCAGAAACATGAAGCTATTGTTTTACGTCAGAAACCTGGTATGATGGATTTGGAAACATTAATGTGGGGATGGTTAGCCCCGAATTTGAATTTTGTGATGTAAAATTTTAGTGCTTTCAGGAACATTATAACAATTCCAGGCCAGGATCTACCGCAATTGCAGATTTTTCTGAAAGTATCTCACGCATTTACCTTTTTTATTTGTCTGGAAGGGTGGGTTCTTGGAGAGTAAGGTTTTCACAGCAGCACTGAACAACAACAGAAGTGCGGGTAATTGTAGCTCACATTTTTCACAATAAATCTCTTCCAGGCACATCCAGAGAAAATAGAAAGGTCTGATATAAATCCTGGTCCCCTATGCTGACCTCCACCGGGTCTGATTTTGGGCCATTAGTGCTTGGGAAGGACTGAATGCAATTCAGGCTGAAGGCTATTTGCAAGAATACTAATTGTAAGCCCCATAGTCTGCTCCATCAGCAGTCCTGAATATGGTTCCATTTTCTCCATAATTTTAAACCAATTAGCCTTTTTAGGAAAGGCAGCGTGTATTTTTGCGCCTTCCAGCCAACTGAAATGGGAAAGATACTCACAGCTGAGCCACATAAAGTGAGCACCAAACCTGATACTCCACTGCCCCTCAGTAGTACCCTGGAGGCTGAAGGGAGGATTGATAGATCATATAAACCCCTAGTTCGTCTATAAATCAAGTTTGTGAACAGTGTATGATATGTATTTTACAAGATCGAAGCAAACTAGTGAAGGTGGAAGGACTTCATACGCTACCTTCTGATAGAACCTTCGTGCGTTTACTGTTAGGTTTTATAGAATTACCGCCGTGTGAAAGATATGAATATGTATTGCTCATTATTGATGTTTTTTCACAGTGAATTGAAGCTTTTTCTTGTAGAAAGAATGATGCAGCTGCAGTAGTGAATTGTTTATTGAAGGAAATCACCCTGACAATCAGGATCCCTTGGAAACTGTCTGACAACCGTGACACCCATTTACTGGGAACGTAATAAAAGAAGTATGTAAGGCCATACAGACGGACCAACATTTCCATTATAGCTACCATCCTCAGCCGGCAGGCTTAGCAGAAAGGATGAATGGAATGATTAAAAACAAGCTTAGTAAAACATGTGGGCGATTGAAAGTTAATGAAGTGAGTAAAGTCTTTTACTAATCGAAAGAAACGCCAAGCTTGTGATAAACTACAAAAACAGCGTGGTAGAGACAGTGACAAGTCTAAAGAGTAAATCTTTGTTTTAACATAATGAGCAAAAGTAACACAGTAGTTGAATCGATCTGCATTGTATGAAGTTTCAAAGAAAATATTAAAGCACAGCAATGGGTTCAAGTGGGCAGTCCTGCTATTGACACTGAGTGATGCAGCTAGCGACACCGCAACTGGCCCTCCGCACTGGGAAACACCTATTTCTGAATCTCTACCCATAAACAGCTTCTTTATACAGCGCCACCATCTGAACTCAGCAGAATTACAGGACTCCGTGAACAGCGACACCAACTGAACTCCGAGGAACTACAGGCTGGACATGATTTGGACTCTACCTTGCCCCCTAGAGGCCCATGTGAGAATGACAGTGATGTAACAAAAAGATTGAAAGTTCTGTTATATGAAACAATTGCTAATTAATGTATTGACAAGCTAGTGGCAGATTACTTGTCTATTGTTCAACAATCTGCTAAGGGGCAAGAAGTGCTCAGGCAACCCTGTAACTTATAATGAAGAACAACTCAAAATGTTTTAAACTTTAAAGGTGAGGTTGTGTACTGCACCTGTATTAAAAATCCCTGCTATAGCTGGACAATTCACCCTGTATGTCAACGAGAAGCACATGACAACAGTCTTAATTCAAGAACATGTAGACTGACAGCATCCTGTTGGTTAGTACTCTGCCAAAGATTTGATTCCATACATTGATGGCTCCTCAATGATTCAGGGAGAGGAGTTGTGGCCAGATAGATTGGTGATAATCATATTGAATGGAGGGATAAGGCTTGAGGGGCCTAGTGGATCCCTTCACTCCTATTTTCTTATGTTCTTGAGTTCAAATATATATTTAGGGCTAAGTTTGCAGTGTATTTTGGGTTAGTTTCCTGGAACTATGGAAAATCCATAGAATTAGATATTTTAGATTTGACCAAGTATAATGAGACAAAATAAATGAATGGTCTCAAAGCAACAGTTGGGGGAAGAGTGATCACAACATGACAAAATTCCATATTCACTCTGAGTGACAAACAGGTAAAAAAAAAGTATTGTGGTATGACTAAATGAAGGTAATAAAGAAATGAAGTCAGTTTTGGCTAAACTGGATGTGGGAAAAGGGCTCAAAATATAAGATATAAGATCAAATAGCAGCAGGAATTTAAGTGATTTCATAATTCTCAATAAATATATTTTAATAAGACTAACAGACTCTATGACAAAGTAAATCATTATCAAGTATATTATTACCGACTTAGGTGATGTGAAATTTGTAGCTTTGCAGCTAACTGTGGAGGTGGAGGGTGGTATCAGGCTAAAAGAAAATACATAAGATGGTGCATAGATTGGTGGGGGTCCAATGTGGAAGAACACTGGTACAACTAGGAGAGCTGCTGCTTCACAGCACCAATCACCTTGGTTCAATCATGATCTCCAGTGTCTGTGTCTGTGGAGTATGTACATTCTCCCTTTGACCACAATTAATTCCTCTCCAGTATTTCAGTTTCCTCCCACACCCCAAATGAACTCTCCAGAGTGTCGATGTGGATATGAGAGTAATAGGTTTGATAAAAATTTATAGGTAATAGGGTTTACTCTGAGTGTCAAGCAAGACTCAATGGGCTGAGTGTCTTCATATCGAAATGATAGCTGGAGAAAAGGTGTGTTACGTTCCGGCTGGACTGAGGCAGATTAAGTGACTGGACAAATTTGCAGGAAATGTTTTTCAGTGGTGAAGAGATTTGAGGTTTGGAAAACATCGTGTCCTGGAAGTTAAGAGATTAGGCAGTGCTCTCGAGCAAGCTGCTCCTGGGGAGGGTGTGTGTGTGTGTGTGTAAAATAGCAAAGGGATAAAGTTAGGATTCAATTGTACAGAAAAATAAATTGCATTTTCATGGACCTTTCAAGACAAGTGTACCATCTTCATCCTTGTATTCTGAGAATCCATCTGAGGTACTCTGGTAGATCCGTGGCAAGGATCCTCAAGCTATATAATTTGTCTGTGGGACAGATACAATCAGAAACATCCTGGCATACAGTATAATGTTCATGTTGGCTCCTCAAACAGCATTTCCTCCCATCCATTCCCTGACCATTACCCTTATCGCAATAGGATATACTTTTGAAGGCCCTGATTGATTCCATCTCCACCACTTGTACTGGTGGTGTAGATTATAATCACTCTATGCTAAAAGTTTTTCTTCATACCTCTCTTATACCTTTGCCTAGCTCTTTGAATTTGACTTTCACTTTCAATTTGAATGTGAATTTGATTTGCATCTACATTGCTTTCAGTATAAGGCAAAATTTGATTGTTTAGAACATCATTTGATGCGAGATATGGATTGAACCCATAGTATGAAGTAGCCCATTTTATTTGATGGGGTCCAAAGGAAACTATAATAATGATCTGCAATACTCACTCTCAACGTAAAAAGCAATTTTCATCAAGTGAATCAAATTGTTATACAGCACTGTTTCATCTGTTTCCTCTCTGGTAAATGCCAATGTTAAGAGAATGTGAGAAGTGGCTCTTTTAAGTTCATTGTAATTATTGTCTGAACCACTTCGTTATATTTGCTGTGGTCTAAAGGACTTGTTTGCTGGCCTCATAAATAACTCATTGCCAATGTATAATATAGTTTGCACAAGTGAAACAGTTTGTTATAAGAAGTATTCTAATCTACTTCAATTTAAGTAGTAACGCTATATTGGATAGAGCACTCATTGAAAGAAAATTAGAAGCACAAGAGATTCAGCAGATGCTGGAAATTTTGAGCATCATGCAGAAAATGCTGAAGGAATACAGAAAGTCAGACAGCATTATGGAGAGGAGTAGACAGTCAATGTTTCAGGCCAAGAACCTTCATCAGAACCCATTTGTTCCAAAATATCAGCTTTTCTCTTCCCTCCATAGTTCCTGTCTGACTTGCTGAGTTTTCCCAGAATTTTCTGTGTTCCTTAGCGAAAAATGTCTAAGCTTCCTCATTGCAGGTCTAGGATTAAGTGTTCCAGCTTATCTGATGGAATCTAGAGGAATCTCAATGTCTGAAGAATGTTCACGGAGTTTTATTAGGAGGCTTCTAGCAAAATTGTCTCCAAGAGCAATACTCCATTGTTTATGTCACTGTGTTGATACATATTTTGTGATTCCGTTGGTTTCACTGAGAGTTCAGTAGGAAGCTTTCTATCTTGTTTGGTCTGTTCCAAAAGTGACAAAGCCACCTTTGCCAAAGCTCATTCTCACAGTGTGCAGTGACTGATCAGTCTGTTAGATCATTTCTATCCCTCTAACAGGTTCCATCACTAGGTTTCTCCTTATGTGTCTGCTTGTGCTGAATAGAGACCTGTTACATCTACAACTCAATCAAAGTTCTAGCTGAGCAGACCTCGGCAATTTAGCTCAATCTCTAACATGATTCTGCTGATTAGTGGATTTGGTGTTGTCTAAAGGACTTCCATTACATGTTTGAATTTTCGACGATGGGGCAGCGAAGTGGTGCACCTGACAGAGTTCCAGTTTGATCCTGACTTTGGCTGCTGTCAGTGCAGTTTGCCTGTTCTCCCTGAGACTGTATGGGCTCCCTCTGAGCGTCCCACTTTCCTAACTACATCCTAAAAGTTGATCGGTTAAATGGCTGCTGCATATCTCTCCTGGGGCACAGGTCAGTGGAAAAATCAAGTGGAGCTGAGTTGATGGAAATCATTTGTATCAGCTTTGTGGCAAAGTAGGAGTGCAGAGTACTCCAATTTCCAGTTTGATGTGGAAAACACCGAACATCAGAACTAACTGCAGAAACTAATATTCCAGCGAGGCCTGGCTGCAATTTCAAATGAGACCATGGGGCTGAATGTATCTTAACCAAGTGAAGCAATGACCATTCACAACCGATACTCAAGAATCCCATTGAATCCGTATGAAATGAAACGCACTTCAAACCTCATTGGGTAGCCCTGGTTCTTCATATTGTTTTGATCCTAAATACATACCAGAATACTTGATACCTGCACCCTTAAGTGAGCATTTGAAGATCTTTAAGATTTATTCATGAGAAGAGCTTGTAAAAATGAAGAAATTTCAGCCCGTGAGGTTACTTTAAGGTGAGACAGTGTGAAACTTTAGAAGTGAAGGAATAACATTTCTATCTAAAGCAGTGGTTCCCAACGTGAGGCGTACTCACCACAGGGGGGTAATTTGATTTTTAAGGGGGGCAATTCGAGAATGAGTTATTAACAGTGAATTTTTTCTAGTAAGTCTGTGTGAGTATGAGTGTGTGTGTGCGAGTTAATACATATGTGTATATACAGTATGCATACATAAAAATACTTCTGTGTATGTACATGTGTAATTGCATATGTACTGTATATATAATGTATCACCATCATTACAACCATCAAATGGCTTTCATAATTAAATTAATGAATTGACTGATATAGGAAGGAACGAATGAACAAGTCCAAACGCGTAAGAAACTCGTACGAGGTCACGCCAATGCTGCTTTTTGCAGTAGCTTTCGGTTCTTGGTGGTGTGAAGGTGTGTACATTGCGTCATCTCTTTTAAACGGTGTACCTGTCTTTGTATGCTGTAGGAACGAATCGGCATTGTTTTATTTATTTATGATTATTATTATTTTAATATCACTTAATGTTCTTTTTTTAACAATTTCTTAGTAATTTCTTCCTCAGAACTTTAACAGTCCTTTGGTTCTCTTATTTTTCTCTTTCATGAATGCCATGTTCTTTGGAAGCTTGTTTAAACCAAGTTAATGGTCTTTTAGACTTCCTCCAGGTGAATAGGAGTTCACTTTTTGAATAATAAGAATTATATATCACCACAGGGGGCATCAGGATTTTAGAGGTGATTAGGTGGGGCATGGCCAAAAAAAGGTTTGGAACCACTGATCTAAAGCATTGGGGTAATGACAGCTCAATTTATTCAAAGTGATTTTTTAAAAATTTTTGGGCATATTTTTGTGGCATTGCCTTGCTGAACGTAGGAAATGCAGTTACTACCTACTGTTTATAGAAGTCTCAGGGAAGTGGGTATCTAGAAATCATTACTGGTTCCTGCATGCAAGGGAGTGAAACCGACCCAGCAATTGGTAAGCATAGGACTAGTTCCAGGGTCAGATACTGTACGAAGGGAAAGTGGTGATGGAGTGGACTGAATGGCTCCTTGCCCTCTTATAACTGCAGATTAAAACAGCATTTGAACAGGTCCTTCACCCCAGCTCATCTATGCTGCAAATGCTGTAGGTGTTAGGATCCGGTCCGGAGCCCGCCTTCCGGGTCTTGCTTCGGTCCGTGGACTCTAGACTCAGGGCCTTGCAGCCAGCTCTCCCGTAACCCGGAGCCATTGGATCATCTTGGCTTAAGGAGGTACACCTGTCGCCTATTAGGAAGGCAGATGAATCCTACTCCGTACCTGGTCCGCCGGCTCTGAATCCTGCTCTGTACCTGTTTCCGTATCCTGCTCTGCCCTGGTTGCCGGCCTGCACGGAATCCTGCTCTGCCCTGGTTGCTGCCCTACTCCGTATCCTGCTTTGCCCTGGTTGCCGGCCTGCGCGGAATCCTGTTTACCCGGTGTATCACGGTAGTCCTGCTGCTCACCCTGGACCCTGCTCCCTTCTGTTCCCTCGCCTCCATCGGGTAAGCCAGGCTGTCGCCATTACCTCTCGGGTGGTTTTGTCCCTTCCTGTCCCCTCGCCTCCATCGGGTAAGCCAGGCTGTCGCTGTTATCCCTTGGGTGGTTCTGTCTCTTCCTGTCATTTGCTCCCGGCGGGTAAGCCGGGCTGTTGCCATTACCCTACAGGTGGTTCTGTCCCTTCCTACCCCTCACCTTTGATGGGTTGTGCCCCACACCTGCCCAGGTGTCCGCATGTGGTGAACTACATATACCCGTCTGGACACGCCCCCCCCTGCTGACTGCTCCTGTGGCCCCTCCCACTGACTGTGGCTCCTCCCACGGACCCCGGTATAAAGGCGATTGGGGCCTGAGCCCTGCCCTCAGTCTCCAGGATGTAGTATGGTGGTCAACTACTACTTGTTCTTTCTTCCACTCAATAAAAGCCAGTATCTTGCCTCACATTTTGAAGAGTTCACCCCCCCCCCCTTTGTTTTAAAAGAGAGTCCCCATGGGGCGAAGTTTCTTCCAAGTATATTTACAGGTTAAGTCTATCAGGTGGTCGAATCTGTCGCTGCGATCTACGTAGCACCAGCTGTGATGGCACAGGTGCCGGTGGTGATTGCACTGGAGATGGTGGTTGTGCTGGTTCCGGCCTAACTGGAGGTGTCAGCCCACTAGGCATCAGTGATTCCCTCATGCGTGTGCAAGGCGCCTGGTATATGCGCATTGAAGACGCCCGGTATAGGAGTGTCGTGAGGAGTCTGTGTAGGGCTCGGTGTGCGCGGTGTCACCTCGGGTACAGGGTTCATTGTTACCAGGGAGTGTTCGGGGTAGTGGTCTGCTGCTCCTGCGGGTGCCAGGTCGCGGACAGAGACCGTGTCCTCCCGCCCATCAGGTAAGACCACATAGGCATACTGGGGGTTCGCATGTAGTAGGTGAACCCTCTTGACCAGCGGAGAGTATTTATTGCTCCTCACATGTTTCCGGAGCAGCACTGGCCCTGGGGATGTCAGCCAAGACGGTAGGGTGTTCCCAGCGGCAGACTTCCTGGGAAAAGAGAATAGGCGCTCGTGAGGGGTGGCATTGGTGGACATACATAACAGAGAGCGGATAGAGTGGAGTGCCTCAGGGAGGACCTCCTGCCATCGAGAGACCGGCAACCCTTTTGAGTTAAGGGCTAAACGTGTGGCCTTCCACACTGTGGCATTCTCCCTCTCCACCTGTCCATTTCCTCGGGGATTATAGCTCGTGGTCCGACTAGTAGCAATGCCCCTAGCCAGCAGGTACTGGCGCAGCTCGTCACTCATAAAGGAGGACCCTCTATCACTGTGGATATAGCAGGGATATCCAAACAGAGTGAAGAGCTGGTGCAGGGCTTTTATGACGGATGTGGCAGTGGTATCGGGGCAGGGGATGGCAAAGGGGAACCGCGAGTACTCGTTGATAATGTTTAGAAAGTAGACATTGCGGTCGATGGAGGGAAGGGGGCCCTTAAAGTCAATACTCAGTCGCTCAAAGGGGCAGGTGGCCTTGATAAGTTGCGCCTTTTCAGGTCGGTAGAAGTGCTGTTTGCACTCAGCGCAGACTTGGCAGTCCCTGGTCATCGTCCTGATTTCCTCAAGGGAGCACGGCAGGTTCCGGGCTTTCACGAAATGGTAAAATCGGGTGACCCCCGGGTGGCAAAGATGTGCATGGAGGGCGTATAGGTGGTCAAGCTGTGCGCTGGCACATGCTCCCTGGGATAGGGCATCAGGGGGCTCATTGAGCCTTCCAGGATATCATAGTTGTAGGTGGAGAATTCTATTCTCCACCGCAAAATTTTATCATTTTTCATTTTGTCCCGCTATTGGTTGCTGAACATGAACGCAACTGAGTGCTGGTCAGTCAGCAAGGTGAACCTTTTGCCAGCAAGATAGTGCCTCCAGTGCCTAATAGCTTCCACTATGGCCTGGGCTTCTTTCTCCACCGCGGAGTGCCGAATTTCAGAGCCTTGAAGGGTATGAGAAAAGAATGCTACTGGCCTGCCTGCCTGATTGAGGGTAGCAGCCAGCACGAAATCGGAGACGTCACTCTCTACTTGGAAGGGAATGGTCTCGTCCACCACATGCATCGTAGCTTTGGCAATGTCCCCTTTAATGCAGCTGAAGGCCGCGCGGGCCTTAGCTGAGAGGGGAAAAGTGGTAGACTTGACCGGGGGCGGGCCTTGTCTGTGTAATGGGGGACCCATTGGGCGTAATAGGAAAAAAAACCCAGGCACCGTCTGAGGGCTTTGAGGGTGGTGGGAAGAGGGAGTTCTAACAGGGGGCACATACGATCAGGATCAGGACCAATAACCCCGTTTTCCACGACATACCCAAGGATAGCGAGCCGGGTGGTTCCGAACACACACTTGTCTCTGTTATAGGTAAGGTTAAGAGCCTTGGCCGCTTGGAAAAATCATTGGTGGTTGGCGTTGTGATCCGGCCAGTCATGACCGCAGATGGTGATGTTATCCAGATAGGGAAATGTGGCCTTCAGTTGGCACTGGTCCACCATCCGGTCCATTTCCCTCTGGAAGACAGAGACACCATTCGTGACACCGAATTGATAGGAAGTGATAGAGCCTGCCGCCCGCCTCGAAGGCAGTGTAGGAGTGGTCCTCTGGGCGGATGGGGAGCTGGTGATAAGCGGTTTTCAGATCTATTGTCGAGTACACCTTGTACTGAGCTATCTGGTTGACCATATCCGCAATGCGGGGTAGGGTGTACACGTCAAGCTGCGTGAACCTATTGATGGTCTGGCTATAGTGCACGACCATCCTATTTTTCTGCCCGGTCCGAACAACAACCACCTGGGCCCTCCAAGGACTTGTGCTTGGCTCAATGATCCCCTCCCTGAGCAGCCGCTGCACCTCTGACTGAATGAAGGCCCTGTCCCCCGCGCTGTACCTCCTGCTTTTAGTTGCCACAGTTTTACAGTTGGGGATCAGGTTGGCGAACAGCGGTGGGGGAGGGATCTTGAGGGTGGAGAGGCTGCAAGTGGTGTCAGTAGCGCAGCTGTCGGCATGGTGCTGGGTGGGATGTATGGGTCGGTGTGTGTGTGTGTGTTCAGCGGGGTATATGTTGAAGTCCCACAAAACTGAGGATTCCTGACAGTGAGTGGTGGGAGGGGCCCGTCATATGCCATAGTCACACTTTCGAGATGGCTCTGGAAGTCCAGCCCCAATTGCACAGGTGCGCACAGTTGAGGCATGACCAGTAGCGCAAGTCCCGATATTCTGTGCCCTGCACCACCAATGTTGCTGCACAACCCACCCGGATGTCTGTGGAATGTGATCCAGAAGCCATGGTGACCCTCTGGCTTACCGGCCGTGTCACGAGTCCGCAGCGTTGCACCGTGTCCAGGTCAATAAAACTCTCAGTGCTGCCCGTGTCAAACAGGCAGCTAGTCCTGTGCCCCTCCACCCGGATGTCCATCATTGACCTTGCAAGCTGGTGTGGGGCACTTTGGTTGAGGGTTACGGAGGCCAGAGTTGAACTGCCGTCTTGGTGCACAGTAAGAACCGGTGGGTCGGGGGCGGGGCGAGGTGGCACCGACAAAGATGGCGGCCCCCATGCCTCACACGAGGCAGGCAGGCAAGATGGCGGCCCCTATACCTCACACGCAGCGCTGCCCGACCCCGCTCGTGGTTTAGACTTACAGACCTTGGCGAAACGGCCCTTCTTCCCGCAGCTGGAGCAGGTCGCTTCTCGGGCCGGGCAGCGTTTTTGGGGGTGCTTTTCGAGTCCGCAGAAGTAACCGTGCGCGGACTTGCGACTGGCGACAGCTGTGGTCGGGTTTGGGGAGTCCGTGGACTCGCGACTGGCAGCGGCGGTGGTGAATTCACTCGTGGGAACCGGCGGCGGTGGGGTCTGAGGTGTCCATGGAACCGGCGGGAGATTGCGCGGCTGGACAGCATCAGCATTGTGCAAAGCAGCCTCCAGCGTGTCGGCCGTCTTGATTGCCAAGCGTAAGGTAAGATCTGCATTTTCCAGCAGCTGCTGGCGCATGTACACTGACTTGATCCCTGTAACGAAGGCGTCTCTTACTAGCAGCTCCGAATGTTGTTCCGCTGTCAGTCCTTTGCAGTCTCAAGTTCGCACGAGTGTCTGTAGGGCTCGGAGAAACTCAGCGCTCGATTCGTCGGGTCGCTGTCGCCGCGTTGTTAAGCGATGTCTTGCGTAGACGGTGTTCATCGGCCGCAGGTACTATCTTTTGAGGGCGACCAGTGCCCCTTGGCAGGTCAGTAGGTCCCTGATAAGGGAGAATACTTTCGGACTTACTCTAGATAGTAATATTTTGTACTTCATGGCAGGCTCAGTCACTGGAATCTGTTCCAAGTATGATTGGAAGCATGCAAGCCAGAGTTCAAAGGCAAGAGCTGCTTCAGAGTCTTGCGGATCAAGGTCTAATTTTTCCGGACGTAAAATGCTGTCCATGTTTTGAACTTCCAGTCAATAAAAGCCAATATCTCGCCTCACGTCTCGGAGAGTCTTTGATGGTGCATCACCGCGCCTTGCCCAGGCCTCCATGTTTCCGTCTGGGAGGCGGCCCTGCCCGGGATCCATGCGGCCCACCCTGAAGACTCTTCTGTCTGCCACGAACTCTGGGATTCTCCTGCATTGCCTGAACTCTGGGATCCTGCCCTGCCTCGCCTGAATGGGATCCTGCCCTGCCTCGCCCGAAGTCTGGGATCCAGCCCTGCCTGCATTACCCCTTGCATGCCATGGCATCCCCATCCTGTCCTACCCCTAGTACTTCAATGGCTGCGCCCTGCACTTGGGTCCATTCCCGTCCCCATTCCCAACAGTAGGCTTCATTTGGCTGTGTTTGGACCATGTTCCTTTAAAATTGTGGTCGCCAACCTTTTTAAGCCCAAGATCCCCTACCTTGGCCTTAGTGAAAGGCAAGATCGACCCCAGATCAATTAATTACACACACACGCACCGGGGCAGAAAAGACCGGAAGTAAAACCCCGCACCCAGAAGTAGAAATAATGTATAAACACCAGGGGTACCCACCCTTTATTTGCACAGAGGACTGGCTAAATTGACAATTTTCTTGCGGACCGGCCGACCGGGGGGGGGGGGGGGGCAGTGTTAAACGTGATGGGAACACAGCGATATTCGAAGCAGGTTCCTTGTGTCCAGTCTATTCCACAATTTAGTTTTCATGGCTCTCAGCACTTAGCTGCTGTCCCGCACTGCTCATGTTTTTTCCTCTGAAAAACTCAGCGGGTTTGTCTTTAAGTGCGGGGTGCTTGGACTCAGGGTACTGAAGCAGTTTTGAGGGCTTCATTGCCTCATTAGACAGCCTCCAGGTCTGAGCTCCAGCTTCCCGCCTGCCCGCCGCCAGATGTCTTGGCCAGGTGCGGCTGGTCGTGGGTGGGGTGAGAGGACAAGGTCAGGGCCGGAGGTCCCCGTGCTGGGGCAATGGCGGTTGCAGTCCGGAGAGAGTGACCGACCGAGTGAGGAGTGTGACAGGGGGACCCCCCCCCCCACCATTGAATCTATCGGCCAACAAAAGTTTGTTTCAGTAGATCGCAGCGAGGTAGCTGCTCTGATACTTACGAAATGCTGAGCCCAAATATTTTAGCACTGGGTTCCCCACGAACATTCATTGTGTTAAACAAGTTCAGAGGCAGCGCTCCAGGCCAGTAGCGACGGCACTTCCCGCCGGCCGCCCGAGGCCAACCAGTGATCCCCGGCGTGAGGGTGTCACTGCGTTTAGGCGGCTGATGACCTCGCGTGTGTTCAAGTTCAACAGCGGGCATGACAGGGAATGAGGAAAGGTGCAGCTGACTCCTATCGTTTCCTCGCGGCCCGGTGGTTGGGGACCACTGAAGTACACTGTGTAGTACGGGGGAGTACAGTAATAGCATGGTTATGATTGCTTTTGTCTGCAGTATTGGGAACTATTGAGTAAGTAACCGTTTGAGACTGGGGAAGTTCATATCCCAAGATCCAAGCTTTAAGACAGTGTGGCCCCTATGAAGCTCTGATGGATTAAGAATGGATGTGTCATGGAAGCTGAAAGTATAGATGGAACTGATAATGAGGTGCCCTCTGATATGTTGACGTTGAGTGAGTGAGTGGGGTTCCACTTGTATTTGTGAGGTGGGGTGTTAGTGGTCACATGGTCAGGGTGTGGCTGCAGTTTTAGAGAAGCCTGCAATGACAGCGGTGCTCAGGATCCATCTGCCAACTATGAAGAGTCAGCTGAGGCAGCAAGCAATCCGCTGGATGAACCCAGCAGGCCGAGCAATACCTGCGGTGGTAAAGATGGAGTGCAATCTTGAGTTAAGGACTTTCCAACTATAATGGTCAATGACAAACTATGAGCGAGGACACTTATCAGCTGGAATATATACGGAGGTAGGAGGTTGAGAAAAAAGATGACCTTTCACTGAGAGCTCTGCATTAATCTGTCAGACTGATAACTAAACTTTTATGATGCCATTGATGTGCTTGAGGGCCACTTTCACAGTAATGTAATGCTCAGATTTATAATGCTCATGTGGAGTCTTTTAGTTCCTCTTGGAACAAAGACCACCTGTGAAGTTTTTTACACACCTAGATCATCCATGGAGAGGCGGATCATTTCGGCAGGCTGCAATCATCATAAGAGGTTGTCTTGTTGATGAAGCTCTGAGCCTTAAAAACAGCTCAGGGACTTTCAGAATGTTTTGGTGGGTTGCAATCATCTCTATCATTTAAGCTTTCAGCAGGGGCCATAACAAGAAGCGAGGCAGGTGTAAGTGGAGGGGCCATTGTAAAAGTGACCATTACATGAGTGGGCCAGTTTTAGAGTAGTCAGGCTTTGACAAAAACAGGCACAGGCTAGAACTGTGTTGGCAGGATGGTTATTCAGACAGTGCAATGCTCCTCCTGTGAGATGTGGGATTTCAGAGTACCTAACACTCTCCCTGATAACTACCTCTACAATAGACAGTAGGTGCAGGAGTAGGCCATTTGGCCCTTCTAGTCAGCACCGCCATTCACTGTGATCATGGCTGATCATACACAATCAGTACCCAGTTCCTACCCTCTCCCCATATCCCTTGACCCCGCTATCTATAAGAGCTCTATCTAACTCTCTCTTGAAAGCATCCAGAGATTTGGCCTCCACTGCCTTCTGGGGCAGAGCATTCCACATAGCCACCTCTCTGGGTGAAAAAGTTTTTCTGCATCTCTGTTCTAAATGGCCTTCCCCTTATTCTTAAACCATGGCCTCTAGTTCTGGACTCGCCCATCAGCGGGAACATGCTTCCTGCCTCCAGCGAGTCCAATCCCTTAATAATCTTATATGTTTCAATCAGATCCCCTCTCATCCTTCTAAATTCCAGTGTATACAAGCCCAGTTGCTCCAATCTTTCAACATATGACAGTCCCGCCATTCCGGGAATTAACCTTGTGAACCTACGCTACACTCCCTCAATAGCAAGGATGTCCTTCCTCAAATTTGGAGACCAAAACTGCACACAATACTCCAGGTCCGGTCTCACCAGGGCCCTGTACAGCTGCAAAAGGACCTCTTTACTCTATACTCAATTCCTCTTGTTATAAAAGCCAGCATGCCATTAGCTTTCTTCACTGCCTGCTGTACCTGCATGCTTGCTTTCATTGACTGATGTACAAGAACACCTAGATCTCGTTGTACTTCCCCTTTTCCTAACTTGACTCCATTTAGATAGTAATCTGCCTTCCTGTTCTTGCCAAAGGGGATAACCTCACATTTATCCACATTAAACTGCATACATTTGTCCACTCTCCCAACCTGTCCAAGTCACCCTGCATTCTCATAACATCCTCCTGACATTTCACACTGCCACCCAGCTTTGTGTCATCAGCAAATTTGCTAATGTTACTTTTAAACCCTTCATCTAAATCATTAATGTATATTGTAAACAGCTGCGGTCCCAGCTCCGAACCTTGCAGTACCCCACTGGTCACAGCCTGCCATTCCAAAAGGGACCTGTTAATCGCTACTGTTTGTTTCCTGTCAGCCAGAACAATTTTCAATCCATGTCAGTACTCTGCCCCCGATACCATGTGCCCTAAACTTGCCCACTAATCTCCTATGTGGGACTTTATCAAAGGCTTTCTGAAAGTCCAGGTACCCCACATCCACTGGCTCTCCCTTGTCCACTTTCATAGTTACATCCTCAAAAAATTCCAGAAGATTAGTCAAGCATGATTTTCCCTTCATAAATCCATGCTGACTTGGACTGATCCTTCTACTGCTATCCAAATATGTCATAGTTTCCTCTTTTATAATTGACTCCAGCATTTTTCCCACCACTGATGTCAGGCTAACCAGTCTATAATTCCCTGTTTTCTCTCTCCCTCCTTTCTTGAAAAGTGGGACAACATTAGCCACCCTCCAGTCAGCAGGAACTGTTCCTGAATCTATAGAACATTGGAAAATGATTACCAATGTGTCCACGATTGCTAGAGCCACCTCTTTAAGTACCCTGGGATACAGACCATCAGGTCCCAGGGACTTATCAGCCTTCAGACCCAACAGTCTATTCAACACCATTTCTTGCCTGATATAAATTTCCTTCAGTTCATCCATTACCTTAGTTCCTTCGGCCTCTATTACGCTGCAGGAAGTGCACCCAACTTCAGCTCCTGACTGACAAGGTCAAGGAAGTGGAGCTGGAGCTGGCTGGACTCAGGACTACTCGTGAGGCTAAAAACCTCAGATTTTAACTTCTACTGAGGTGATCACACCCAGAGAGCGGGCTTCAGTTAGCAGGTGGGTGAACATCAGGGGAAGAAAAGGGAGTAAACAGTCAGTACAGGGTTTCCCTCTGGGCATTCTCCATCTGAATACCACTGGAGGGGTGACCTATTAGGGCAGAGCAGCAGCCATCAGGCCACAGGCACCGTGGCTCAGCAGGGAAGAGTAAAGTCTGGTAGTGTAATAGTGATAGGAAACTCAGTAGCTAAGAACAGGAGATTCCGTGGCCTCAAAAGATAAGCCAGGGTGTTGTGTTACCGCCCAGCTGCTGAGGTCCAAGTTCTCTCGGAGTGACTGCAGAATATACACAAGAGGAAGGATGAGCAGCATACGGGCGTAGTGTACATTGACACCAATGATATAGACAGAAAGGGGGGAGAGGACCTGCGCAGTAAGTACAGAGAGTTGGAAGAGGTTGAAGAGCAGGTCATCTCTGATTTATTCCCCTACCACATGCTAGTCAGGGCAGGAATAAGATGACAGTACAGATGAATGAGTGCCAAAGCGAGTGATGCAGGGGGTAGGTTTCAGATTTCTGGATCATTACAATCTCTTCTGGGGAAGGTATGACCTGTACAAAGAAGGATGGGTAACCCCTAAATCTGAGGGTGACCAATACCCTTGTGGGCAGGTCTGATAGTGCAGTTGGGGAGGCTTTTAAACTAATTTGGTGGAGGGGGGGGAACCAAAGTGATAGGGGTGAGGATGGGACAATTGGTACACAAATGGATACGTGGTGTAGTGAGTTTTTGAGGAAGGATCGGGTAAAATTTCAGTCAGTTGGAGATTTTGAATTGTAACATGGGGCAAAATTGAAAAGGGTGATGAATACAGGACTGAGGGTGTTATATTTGAAAGCACGTAGTGTACAGAATAAGGTAGACAGAGTAGCACAGTCAGAGACCCTGTCAGGAGTTACAGTAGCCAAGGTGTGGGATATAAATTACAAGAGATAGAAAGGCATGTAATATGAGAGAGGCGACAGAGTCATGGGGAATTTCAAAATGCTGATAGATTGGGAAAATTAGGTGTGCTGGATCCCAAGGAAAGGAATTCATAGAATCCCTATGGCCTTTAGAGAAACTTGAGTCCACTAGAGGAAAGACAAATCTCAATTGGGTGTTGTGTAATGAACCAGATTTGATTACAGAGTTTAAGGTAAAGAAACCTTCAGGAGACAGTGATCATAATGTGATAGAATTCACTCTGTAGTTTGAGAGGGAGAGGATAAGGTCAGATGTATCAGTATTACTGTGGAGCAAAATGAATTACAGAAGCATGAGACAGGAGCTGGCCATAATTGATTGCAAGAAGACACTATCAGTGACAGCAGAACAGCAATGGCTGGAGTTTCTGGGAACAGTTTAAAAGTGCAGGATAAATGCATCCCCTAAATGAAGAAGCATAAAGGGAGGATAAAGCAATTATTGCCAACAGAATTCAACTGAAAAATACATGAGAACATAGATGAAATATGAAAGTAACCAATATCATAAAAACCAAAGGTTTTTACAGATATATAAAGTGCAAAAGAGAGATGAGAGTGTATATTGGACCATTGGAAAATTACCCTGGAGAGGTAGTAATGGGAAAACAGAAATGGTGGACAGATTTAATAAGTATTTTTTTGTCAGTCTTCACTGTGGAAAACACTAGCAGTATGCCAGAAATTTGAGAGTGTCAGGGGACAGAAGTGAGTGTAATTGCTATTACTAAGAAGATGCTTGGGAGGCTGAAAGCTGTAATGGTAAATAAGTCACCTAGACCAGATGGACTACGCCCCAGGGTTCTGAAAGAGACAGCTGAAGAGATTGTAGAGGCATTAGAAATGATCTTTCAAGAATCACTAGATTCTGGAACAGTTTCAGTGGAATGCAAAATTGCAAATATCACTCCACTCTTTAAGAAGGAAGGGAGGCAGAACAAAGGAAATTATTGGCTATGTTGGATACAACTCATTAATTCTTAGATTAGGCTGTTTAATTGTTATTTTATTTGCAGTTTAACAATTAATTATCTGCTTGCATTTAAGTAGCTCTTAAACAGTTTAATATGCCTTTAGTGCATGAGTTCCCAACCCGGGGTCCGTTAATTAATTGTATTCATCCATGGCATAAAAAAAGGTTGGAACTCTGCTCTAGTAAAGACACAAATTATAATCCTGGAAAGTTCTGGAAGCAACTTTGTTCTGCATTAAGTGAATAAATGCATTCTCATTGGTTAATTTGGTATTGCAGTATAGAATAAGTGATTTCTAATTGGTTGATTCTTATCTATAGATTTTTCCATCAGCTCTCCAAAGATCAATTGTGCTTCTTTCCTGACTTCTTAAGGAACCTTGGATTAAAACACCAGAATCCTACCCCCAGTTAGTCACACTTCAATGATTAGAAAGATGTATTATTAAGGATGAGGTTTTCACAGTATTTGGAGGCATAAGGTAAACTAAATTCAGCATCATTTTCTTAAGGGGAAATATTGCCTGACAGACTTGTTGGAAATTCTTTGAGGAAATAACAAGCAAGGTAGATAAATAGTCACTGAGTGTTGTTTACTTAGATTTACAGAGAGCCTTGGACAAGGTGCCATACATGAAGCAACTGAACAAGATAAAAACCTATGGAATTACAGGAAAGACACTAGCATAGACAGAAGAGTGATTGACTGGCAGGAGGCAAAGAGTAAAAGTAAAGGGGACTATCCTGATTGGTTGCCAGTGACTAATGGAGTTCAGCAAGTTGTCGGTACTGGGGCCTCTTCTTTTCACATTATATGTCAATGATTTGAATGATGGAATTGATGGCTTTGTGGCTTACTTTGCAGATGATACAGAGATAGATGGAGGGACAAATGGTGTTGAGGAAGCAGGAAGTTTGCAGAAAGGTTTAGACAGTTCAGGTGAATAGGCAAAGAAATAGTGTAGGGAAATGTATTGTCATGTACTTTGGAAGAAGGAATAAAGGCAGAGACTACTTTCTGAATAGGAAGAAAATTCAAAAATCATCAGTGCAAAGGGACTTGGGAGTCCTTGAGCAGGATTCCCTAAAGCTTAAATAACAGGTTGAGTCAGTGGTAAGGAAGGGAAATGCAAAATCATGGAGTATTTTTTAAAATGTAGGTTGGTAGGTTCTTGATTAGTCAGGGTGTTTAAAGGTTACAGGAGATAGCAAAAGAAAGGGATTGCAAGATACATCAGCCATGATGGAATGGCTGAGCAGACCCAATGCACTGAGTGGCCTAATTCTGCTCCTATGCCTTATGGTCTTATAGTCTTAACATAGGTAAGTTAGCTTTGATCACAGCAAGGAGAGGACAGCTGATATTGCACCATGATCCAAAACAAAGGATAATTTCATCCAACAAGATACTTTAAAAGGGAACAGAAGTTTGAAATATTGTTAACCCAGAGCTGCAGACAGAAACTGCACAAAATTCAACATAGATTCTGGTTAATAAAATTGTTTTCCCCTCAGACAGAGCCTTCACATAAATCATTAATGTTAAAAAGTTACCACACAACAGACAAAGCATTGATTTGTAGATGAACCATTGAAGACCAATATAACTGTGGTGTGCAGGAATTGACTTGAGGTGTCAACAGTAACTGATGGAGTTACTTCAGTGGAGCTGAAGGAGCCTCAGGAAAGTTTATCCCCATCATTTCTTTTGTGGGAGGTTTCAAGAACAGCTGCCAGTAAACAGATTTCTGAGAGCTTACTTGGCAAATGATCTTGGAATTTGAATCCATAATGCTGATGAAGGCTATAGGTTTTTCCTCCATAAAAAGACACACAAAAAAGGAATTACAAGTTATGTTTTAAAACAGTATCTAAAGGAGTGAGGCCTGTCATGGTGTTTTATATTGAAATATACTCTTACTGATGGCTGTGGTACCAACAGCTGAGATATTGGTTAACTTTGTATTAGAATGAAGAGGGTTACATATTGTAAATGTCCCAGGGAAACTGCTCAATCAGAACAAGTTTGTTTTCAGCATGAGTTCAGTAAACTCTTCCATGTTCACTGTACCATCACCTTTAGTGTCCACTCCTTTGATCATCTCCTGTAAATCTTCATTTGAGAAGTAAACACCCGCAGACTTGCAGGCATCTTTGAGATTGTCAAAAGTGATCTTCCCATCACTGTCTGCAAGTAATCATATTTAAGCACGTATTAAAAAGCCACTTAATTTTCCACAGACTGCTTATGCTCGAATCTGGAGCAAAAAGAAAACTGCTGGAAGATCTCAGTGGGTTGAGCAGCATCCGTGGGGAGATTCCTGATGCAGGGCTTCAGCCTGAGCCATCAGAAATTCCTTCGTGGCCTGGCCCACAGAGTTCCTCCAGCAGGTTCTTTGTCATACTTTTTGTTTTTGTTTTTTTAACATTTTTCTCACTGGAACAAAACTAAGCAGAACATTTGATACTCTTAAAACTGTTTAACTGCTAGAAGCTTGAAGCAACAAAATGGTAATTGTACCACAAAATCTGGTGTGGAGGTTCAAACAATATCGCCAAATTAATTCACCAACTTGTTGGTATTTCCCCAGAGTTAATGGGGAGCATGCTATGTCACAGCCACAGAGCGATACAGCGAGGACATGTGCCATTCAGCCCATTGAGTCCATGCTGACTATCAGGTAAAGTGCACTGGGCAGAACTGGCACCAGCTGTGACCTTATTCTCCAGGACACACAGTGAGCATAGCACCAAGGGTGAACCACTGCAGAAAGATGCTCCACAGCAACATCAATGCAAGCTCACAGCTTTAAAATTGAGAAAACTCTAAAATGATGGCATGTGAATTTTAATTCTTATTAACAATCATATTACCCTATTTTACAACAAATAATAAATGTATTAACAACAAGCTGTTCTTTTCATAAAATATTCATGTGTTAACAAGCAAGTTACATACAAAATCCAAAAGGAACTTAGCAGTTCAGACACCATCTATGGATAGGGAATAAACAGTTAACATTTTAAGCCAAGATCATTCATTGAGGATAAAGGAAAAGGTTGAAAATGATTGTGACAACTGTGATGTCTTTAGAAAATGGATCTAACACAGAGCATGTGTAATGTGAAAAATCAGAAATTTCATGCATTTGTTTCATGAACATTTTAATTGTGTGGTGTTCAATAATGAAAATAAATTAAAGTAGAGCAGAAGCAGGCTGTTATATAAGAATTCATGAAAAGCTTGGGAAGAAGAAGGGAAGCAAATCTCCAGTGCCTGAGTACAAAAACATGGATCTTTGAAGGTTGAATATTCAATTCAGTTATGCACGAAACCTGCTGGCTCTTACTCTCTACCTTGAGATATTGTTAAGGTCACTTAAAGAACAAAAGGATGTTTGACTTTTTTTAAAAAACAGAAACTGTCAGAAGATTTGCAATGAAAGAGGACTAGGTATTTGGAAGAATAAAAATTACCATGGAAAATGTACAGTTCTTTCAGAGAACTGACGCAGAGGGTATGTGAAAGGACTCTTTCAGTCCTGAGATCTATGACTCTGGGTACATCGTCTTGACTACAAATAATGCATCTGAGCAAAAGATGTCATTATATTTGTCAAAACCTATGCAATATTTTCATTGCTGCAGTTCTACCTCTCATCATTTTTGTGAACACATGATTCAGTTATCTAGTGATAAAATCTGTCTTGATGACTCACCACAATCAAAGAGATCAAATCCCTGTTTAATTTCCTCAAAGACGTCTCTGGCATCCCCCTGATATTCTATCACAATCTGAAGGAAATCATGGAAACTCACATTGCTGTGGGAAAACAGAAAGACAGCAAATTGAGAAGTGTAAGAGCAAGCCACCAGATGATAGAGCAGTGAAACAGGAAGATCCCATAAACTCTTCTCAGGCTTCCAGCGGGGTATAAGTATCCGTTATAACCAACGTTTTGATGATCAACACTGCCATCTTCATCCGGGTATTCATAAACCCGTAGTCCGGTCCACTGGTATTTATAACCCCATAGTCTGTCCCTTCTGATTGGTTTGGTCCTCATCCAATCAGGTTTCTGCTCTCCCACCTTGTTTATAATCAAATTCCAGTTCTCACGTAGAGTGAGACTTTTGCCTTTGTTAAAATTCTTTTCCTCTAGTTTTATTTCAATGGCTTCCTTTAGCAGGCAGTCCCAGAAGCCATTGGTGTGGCACAGTAGTTTTGTGCCATCTAAGTCAATCCTATGGCCACTGTAAATGCAATGTTCTGCTGCCACCAATTTCTCTGGGTAACACAAGCTGATACACCTCCTATTCTCCTTAATTCTGGTTACCACTGTGTGTCCTTTCTGGCCAATACACGCTACACAGCATTCACAGGGAATCCTGTTCACACCAGCTGGCCTGAGTCCCGGGTTATCTTTGAACCACATAAGCTGTGATTTATGATTTTGTGTTTGTGTTTGTGGATACAATATTTCTTCAGGATCCTGGCGTTCCTTCCAGAAACCGTGGAGATATAAAGAAGACAGGCGGTAGTAACGGGTTCTTCCTTGTTGTTAGGCTTCCTGGTTTTTACGTCAGCCCTTTTAAGGACCCAATCAAATCCTTTACACAAGTCCCTGACTAACATCAGTTTCTGGAACCTCCCATGATAATGTCACAGTGAGGTCAACTGTGCACTGATTCCACCTCCAGCAGACATCAGCATGTTCAGAAAAAGTATGGAGTCACTGAGATATAGCACAGAGTCAGGCTCTTCAGACCAATGAAAAACACCAACCACCAACCATCTGTTTACTGTAAATCTACATTATTCTCATTTTTTATGTTCTCCACCATTTGCATCAACTCTCCTCAGATTTTACCACTCATCCAGACATGAGGGGCAATTAATAGTGGCCGGTTAACCTACCAATCCACGTGCCTTTGGATGTGGGAGGAAATCAGAACGCCCGGAGGAAACCCACAAGGTTACAGGGGTAGCACAAGAGAAGCTGAGGAATTCTGGGAATTAGACTGCATCACCGGGGTAACGGACAATTGACGCTGATGTTTCAGGTTAAGGCACTTTATCTGAACTAAAAATAAAAGGGAGAGCTAATATAAAAAGGTGAAAGGAAGTGGTGAAGTAAGTGCTGGCTGACGATATATGGATGCAGCTGAGCAGCAGTGGCAGAGGTAATGAGGAAGAGAGTGTGGAAATAGTAACAGAGGCTGGGAGGTGCTAGGTCTGATTGGTAAGGTCACAGGGAGAACGTGGAAACTTCACACAGTTCTCCATGTGACTACCCTACTTCGATCTACCCTCCCCACTTCCCTCACTTGAGGTCAATATTAAAGCAGGGTTTCTGGAGCTGTGAGATATCTGCTCTACCAGCTATACCATCCGATGGATGGATTATATATCAAATAACATACAGCGTAGGCATTCAACAAAATAAAAAGTGCAGACAAACATGCTTAACTATTGCAGGAAAAATAGCCAATAATTGCTACACTTACTTTTCTTTTAAATGCCCCAAATTGCTCATCATTTTCCTCAATTCCTCCTGGTTAACACCAAAACCAAGGATCCGTAGAGCTGCAAGAACCTCAGCTGAGTTAAGATACCTAAGTTAAAATGACTGATTAAAATACATTTTTATTGTTAAATAAATTAACACCCACAAGTTCATGTATAGCCGTTGATCTGAAAACAAATTGTTGGTAATATGTAATTCTGATAAAATGTCATCAATTATATTCTTCTCTTTTTTGTAGATGCTGACTGACCATTGAATATTTCCTAAGATTTCTGCTTTTATTGCCAATTTCTGGCATTTGCAATCGTTTTCATTTTCTATAAATTTCCAACAATGTGTTGCTTGATTAGAATTTAACTGAAAAGTAAGTATTTTCTGGTGCATTGGAAACAAATGTGAAGCATCCATTAATTTACAAGAGACATCGTTTATATGAGTAAGGGCTCTCTGTGGCTTGGGATATAGCTTATCTTACATTGGAATGTAATCCCAACTAGTTATCCAGGTGCAGTGCACTCTGATATTCTTCCTCAGGACTTTGGTAGCAGCTAACTAGATAATCTTTGCCAAGCTCCTTTCTAAATCTCTGGGGCCCTGCTTCCAATTTTTCTTTTAACATGCTTTGCTGGTAACATTTTTCCATAAAGGGAATTGAAATTTGTTGGTACATTAATCTTGAATAACATCCAATAGTTCGTAAATTTGCGATTTTACACCTCAAAACTCCTGAGAATGCCAGATTATCAGAATTTTACTATTACAATAAATAACTGATTGTTGCTGGACCAAACTCAAACCCATACTTCTTTGATCCACTTAAGTGCTTTAAGCACATGCTGACTGACCCAGTTTATTAATTGGGACCTAGGAGTATTCCACAATGGAGCTGGAAGAACACAACAGCTCAGGCAGCATATGTGGAGAGAAATGGACAGTCAATGTTTCAGTTTGAGAGCCATCTGAATTCATGATATAGGAGACAGTGGCCTGATGATTGTCACAGAGGCTTGGTCCAGTGGAAGTTAAGAGTCCTGCTGTCTGATTCCGGCATCTGCCATCTTTTGTGCACCCAGAAGGATGATAACCAAGGGAAAACATTTCAGTTTGATGCTGTTGATGTTTCTGATTGGTGCATTTTCCTTCACCTGTTATTCCTCAAATGTTACCTCTCTGTTTATACATGTTAGTACACAACCTGGCTACCCAACACTGGCTGTAACATGGACATCGTAGTATTAGAAATTAAAACAGAGAATGCTGGGAACACTCAGCATCCACAGAAAGTGAAATAGTCAGTGTTTCAGATCTGGGATTGTTCATCATTGATTCTTATTCTTAGCTCGACTAAGATGTCGTTCAGCTTTGTGACAATCCTTTCTGGTTTTATTTTTATAAAGTCATGTAGCACTGAAAGAAATTCCCCATGGCCCTGCATGTCCATGCAGCTTATTATCTCTCCATCATATTCATCCGGTTGCCAAGCTTCACAACAGCACCCCCATGATCAGTTCAGCTGCAGCCAACCATTGAAATGACCTTGATCCAGTATACTAATTGTTTGCATGTCGTCCTGCAAGCACAAAGTTACACAGCACAGAAGTAGGCCATTCATACCAACCAGAAATCCTCTCCAAGTTCATTCCATCTGCCACTGTGTTCTAAGCCTTTTCAGTCCATGTGCTTGTCCAAATGTCCTTTAAAATTTGTCACTGTACCTGCCTTTACCAATTCCTATGGCAGCCTATTCCATTTACAGTACGTACCACTATGTGCAGAAAAAGGTGTCCTTCAAGTCCTTCTTGAAACTCTCCTCTCTTGTCTTAAACCTATGCCTTCTGGTGCTTGACTCTCCAGCCATGGGGAAAAACTGAGTGCATCTATCCAACTTATACCTCTCATGATTATTATATACTCTTCTGTAAGTCTGGCTGGTGGCATAGTGGCATCAGTGCCGGACTTCTGAGTGAAGTCTCCCAGGTTCGTATCCAGCCGGCTCCCTTGCACGCTTTCCATCCGTGCTGAGTTGAGTGTCGAGCTAGCAACTTGGCCTTGTGAAAATAAGAAAGCCTGCTAAAAAATGTCATGATGACGTCCCAACGACTCCACTCAGTGTTAGGGGCTTTCTTCACCACTCAGTCTGCTATGCCCCAAGCAAAAGAGTCTATCCTGTCCAACCTCATCTTATAATTCATCTCCTCAAGTCATATCAACATCCTTGTAACTTTTGTTCTGCACTCTTTTCTACTGTATACTAGAGTGACCAAAACTGAGTACGATACTCCAAGTGGAGCCTTGCCGGTGTCTTGTACAACCTATACATGACCTGCCAGCTTTCATAATCAATGCCCTAACTGACGAAGGCTAGTGTGCCAAAAGACGTCTTCACCATCATGTTTACCTGTCACCACACTTTCAGGGAACCATATACCCAAACTTATAGGTCCCTCTATTCTGCCACACTGATAAGACAATGCAGTGTCATCATTTATTCTAATGTGTATATTCAGTCTTGATTTCACCAGACATCCTGTGAATTCCAGCAAAAAGGGTCTGTGATACAAGACATAGGAGTAGAATTAGGCCATTCAGCTCATCAAGACTACTCTGCCATTCCATCACAGCTGACTTGTTATCCCTCTTACCTCCGTTCTCCTACCTTCTTCTCGTAACCTTTGACACCCTGATTAATCAAGAACCTATCAACCTCCACCTTAAGTACTCCCAATGACTTGCCCTACAGAGCGACACAGCTATCTGTGGCAATGAATTCCACAGATTCACCACCCACAGGCTAAATAAATGTTTCTTCATCTCTGATCCGTCTCATCAAAGATGTTCCTCTATTTTGAGGCTGTACCATCTGGTCCTAGAAACCCCCAGTATAGGGGACATATTCTTCACATCCACTCTATCTAGGCTTTTCAATATTGCTAGTTTTCAATGAGATCCCCATTCATCCTTCTAAATTCCAGTAAATACAGGCCCACAGCTATCAATCACTCCTCATATGTTAACATTTTCATTCTTGTTAACATCCTCCAATGCCAGCATTTCTTTTAGATAACAGGTCACAATACCCTAAGTGTGGTCTGACCAATGCCCTATAAAGCTTCAGCATTACATCCTTGCTTTTGTATTCTAGTTCTCTCAAACTAAGTGCTCACATTGCATTTGCCTTCCTTATCACCCTCTCAAACTGTAAGTTAATCTTTAGTGAACCCTGCTTAAGGACTCCCATGCCTCTTTGTACCTTAGATTTTTGAATTTTCTCACCATTTAGAAAATAGTCCAGGTCTTTATTCCTTCTAACAAAGTGCATGACAGGCACTTCCCTACACTATATTCCATCTGCCACTTCTTTGCCCATTCTTCCATTCTGTCTAAGTCCTTTTGCAGACACGTTGCTTCCTCAACACTACCCAACCTTCTATTAATCTTCTGCATCATTCACAAAGCCATTAATACCTTCATCTAAATCATTGACGTATAACTTGAAAGGAAGCAATCCCAACACTGACCCCTGCAGAACACCAGTACTCACCAGCAACCAACCAGAAAAGGACCACTTTATCCCCACTCTTTGCCTCCTGCAAGTCAGCCAGTCTTGTATCCATGCAAGTAACTTTCTGGTAATACTATGGGGTCTTATTGTGATAGGCAGCTTCATGTATGGCACCTTGTCAAAGGTCTTCTGAAAATCTAAATAAACAACAACGACTGATACTCCTTTGTCTACTTTACCTGTTACTTCCTCAATGAATTCCAACAGATTGGTCAGGCAGGATTTCCCCATACGGAAATCATTCTGACATTGGCCTCTTTTGTCATGTTACTCCAAGAACTCCAAAATCTCATCTTAATAAAGGACTCCAAGATCTTTCCAACCACTGAAATCAAGCTAACTGGCCTATCATTTCCTTTCTTCTGGTTCACTCCCTTCTTAAAAAATGGAGTGGAATTTGCAATTTTCAAAACCTCCAGAACCATTCCAGAGTCTAGTGATTCTTGAGAGGTCATTACTAATACCTTTACAATCTCTTTCAGAACCCTGGGGTGTAGTCCATCTGGTCCAGGTGATCTATTGACCTTCAGAATTTTCAACTTCCCAAGAAGCTGCTTCTTACTAATTGCAAATGTACTCACTTTTGCCCCCGACACCTTCCTTTTCTGACATTCTGCTAGTGCCTTCCACAGTGAAGACTGAAATAAAATACTTATTAAGGTCTTCCACCATTTCTTTGACCCCCATTAGTACATATGTCATTACATGTTTCATTTTACAGTGACCCAATATCTACTCTCATCTCTCTTTTACTCCATAAATATCTGAAAAACTTCTTGTATCGTTTTTTATATTTTGTCTAGCATACTTTCATATTTCATTTTTTCTCTCTTTATGTCTTTAGTTGCCTTGCATTGATTTTTAAAAGCTTCTTAATCCTTTACCTACCCATTAATTTTTGTTACATTATATGCCCTCTCTTTTGCTTTGATGCAGTCTTTGACTTCCCTTGTCAGCTACTGTTGCCTCATCCCTTTAAAATAATTTTTCATCTTTAGGATGTAATTTTCCTGCAGCTTCCAACTTTCTCCCAGAAACCCAGCATTGCTATTCTGATAGTATCCCCTTCCCTTCAACTTTAGCCAGCTCCTCTCTCGTGCTTCTGTAGTTTCCTTTACTCCATTGTAATACTGATACATCATTTTTAACTTCTCCTTCTCAAACTGCAGGATGAATTCTATCATAATATGATCACTGTCTTCGATGGGTTCCTTTACCTTAAGCTCCCTAACCAAATCTGTGTCATTACATAACACTAAATCCAGAATTTCCATTTCCCTTGTGAGCTTAACCACAAACTGTTCTAAAAAGCCATCTCCTAGCCATTCTACAAGTCTCCTCTCTTGGGGTCCAGCACCAACCTGATTTTTCCAATCTACCTGTGTGTTGAAATTCCCCATGACTATCAGAAATCTCCCTTTTGATATATCTTTTCTATTTCCCACTTTAATTTGTAGCTCACATCCTGGCTACTGTGCAGAGGCTTGTATATTTCTCCTATCAGGGTCTTTTTACACTTCCAGCTTCTTAACTCTGCCCACAAGGGTTCTTCTGATACTAGATCACCTCATTCTAAGGATTTGATTTCAATTTTTACCAACAGAGCCAAACACACCCTCTGTCTACCTGTCTATTCTTTTGATACAACTTGTATCCTTAGATGTTAAGCTCCCATCTGTCCTTTCAGTCAAAACTCAGCAATGCCCAGGGCTTCATTCCTGCCAATTTCTAACTGTGCTGAAAAATCACCTACCTTATTCTGCATACTGTGTACATGTAAATATAACACCTTCAGTCCTGTGTTCATCGCCCTTTTTGATATTAGCCCCCTGTTACCTTTTAACTCATCCTACTGACTGCAATTTCGCTCTGTCTTCTGTCTGTCCTTCCTCACAGTCTCACTACACACAGTTGTATACCAACTGCCCCATTTTCAGCCCTATCACTCTGGTTCCCTTCCCCCTGCCAAATTAGATGAAGCCCTCACTAACAGCTCCAGCAAACCTGCCTGCAAGGCTTTTAGTCCCCTTTGAGCTCAGGAGTAACCCATCCTTTTTGTACAGGCCATACCTCCCCCAGAAGAGATTCCAATGATTCAGGAATCTGAAACCCTGCCCCCTGCACCAGTTCTTCAGCCTCACATTGATCTGCCAAATCATCCTATTTTTACCCTCACTGGCGCATGCCACAGGCAGCAATCCAGAGGTTACTACCCTCAAGGTCCTGCTTTTCAGCTTTCTACCCAACTCCTTATTTTCTCTCATCAGGACCTCATCCCTTTTTGTAGCTATGTACTTAGTACCACAATGTACCATGACTTTCCACTGTTTACCCTCTACTTGAATGACGTGGATCTGATCAGAGACATCCCTTACCCTGGCACCTGAAAGGCAACGTACCATCTTTCATATCCTCAGAATCTGCTGTCTGCTCCTCTAATTATCTATCACTACTAAACTCCTCTTCTCCTGCACCCCCCCCCCTTCCTATCTGAGCCACAGCAACAGACTCTGTGCCAGAGGTCAGGTTACAGCGGCTACTTCCGGTGGGTGCCCCCCCTCCCCCAGAAGTACCCATATCGGTGTACTTATTATTGAGGGGAACTGTCACAGAGGTACTCTGCACTCACTGCCTATTCCCTTTCCCTCTCCTAACAGTCACTAAGGTACCTGCTTCCTGTCAACCTAGGGGTGGCTACCTCCCTGTAGCTCCTTACTATCACTTCCTCAGTCTCCTGTATGAGCCGAAGGTCACTGAACTGCAGGTGCAGCTACTGAGCATGGTCCTTCGGGAGCTGCAGTTCGGTGCACTTTGTGCAGATATACGTAGCTACTGGGGAGACTGGATATCGCCTAAAGTTCCCATATCTCACACAAGGAGCATACCATTAACTCTGGAACCATTCTCAGCACACTAGTTATGTACTAACAGAAAAAAAAAACTTACTAGAAACTTAATTAGTTTGCCTAAATGCAATGTTAGCATTAATTTCAAGAAGACTAGAATATAAAGGCAAGTATGTAATGCTGAGGCTTTATAAGGCATTGGTCAGAACACACTTGGAATATTGTGAGCTGTTTTGGGTCTCTTATTTAAAGAAGGACATGTTGGCATTGTAGAGGGTTCAGAGGAGGTTCAGGAGAATTATTCCAGAAATGAAAGGATTAACATGTGAGGAGTAAATGATGGCCCTGAGCCTGTACTCATTGGAGTTTAGAAGGATGAGGAAGATCTCATAGAAACCTGTCAAATATTTAAAGGCCTAATTAGAGTGAAGGTTGAAAGGATGTTTCCTATAGTTGAGGAGTCTCAGACAAGAGGATACAGGTTAGGACATCCTTTAGAACAGAGGTGAGGAGGAAATAATTTAGCTAGCAGTGGTGACTCTGTGGAATACACTGCCACTGATGTCTGTGGAGGTCAAGTCATCGGGTATATTTAAAGCAGAGGTTGATAGCAAAGGCATTAAAGGTTATAGGGAAAGGCAGAAGACTGGTGTTGAGAAGGGTAATAAATCAGTCCTGATGGGATATCAGAGCAGTCTCACTGGGCCGAATAGTCTAATTCTTACGGTCTTTTGTTCATTTTCCCCAGATAATAGATTTAATGTGACAGTGAAAATTAAATAGTGATTTACATATAATTTATATTCTGTATGTTATCTATGCCTGTGATGCTGTTGTGATTTTTTCGTTGTATCTCTACCTCACCATACTTGTGTACATGAAAATAAAATTATCTTTTATCTACATCTATTTTACTTATTTAGAGATGTGGCATGGAACAGCCCTTCCAGCCCAACGAACATCACCGCCCAGCAAACCACCTAATTAACACCACCCTAATCACAGGACAATTTACAGTGACCAATTAACCAACTAACTGATAAGATGTGAGAGAATAGGACCACTGAAGTGTAACAGTGGAAAAGTGTGTATGAAACCAGAGGAGATAGCAGAGATACTTAATGAATACTTTGCTTCAGTATTCATTACGGAAAGGATCTTGGTGATTGTAGGGGTGATTAACAGCAGACTGAAAAGCTTGAGTATATAGACATTAAGAAAGAGGATGTGCTGGAGCTTTTGGAAAGTATCAAGTTGGATAGGTCTCTGGGACTGGACGAGATGTACCCCAGGCAAGATATGGGAGGCAAGGGAGGAGATTGCTGAGCCTCTGGCGATGAACTTTGCATCATCAATGGGGACAGGAGAGGTTCCAGATGATTGGAGCATTGTAGATGTTCTTCCTTTATTCAAGAAAGGGATTAGAGATAGCCCAGGAAATTATAGACCAGTGAGCCTTACTTAGTTGGTAAGTTGATAGAAAAGATCTTGAGAGGCAGGATTTATGAACATTTGGAAAGGCATAATATGATTAGGAATAGTCATCAAGGCTTTGTCAAAGGCAGGTCGTGCCTTACAAGCCTGATTGAATTTTTTGAGGATGTGACTAAAAACATCAATGAAGATAGAGCAGTAGATGTAGTGTATATGGCTTTCAGTAAAGCATTTGATAAGGTATCCCATGCAAGGCTTATTGAAAAGGTAAAGAGGCATGGGATCCAAGGAGACCTTGCTTTGTGGATCCAGAACTGGCTTGCCCACAGAAGGTAAAGTGTGGTTGTAGACGGGTCATATTCTGCATGGAGGTCGGTAACCAGTGGTGTGCCTCAGGGATCTGTTCTGGGACCCCTACTCTTCGTGACTTTTATAAATGACCTGGATGAAGAGATGGAGGGATGGGTTAGTAAATTTGCTGATGACACAAAGATTAGGGGTGTTGTGGATAGTGTGGAGGGCTGTCAGAGGTTACAGCAGGACATTGATAGGGTACAAAACTGGGCTGCTGAGTGGCAGATGGAATTCAACCCAGATAAGTGTGAGGTGGTTCATTTTGGTAGGTCAAATATGATGGGAGAATATAGTATTATAGTATTCTGTTGGTAGTGTGGGGGATCAGAGGGATCTTGGGGTCCGAGTCCATAGGACACTCAAAGCTGCTGCGCAGGTTGACTCTGTGGTTAAGAAGGCATACAGTGTATTGACATTCATCAATCGTGGGATTGAGCTTAGGAGCCGAGAGGTAATGCTGCAGCTATATAGGACCCTGGTCAGACCCCACTTGGAGTACTGTGCTCAGTTCTGGTCACCTCACTACAGGAAGGATGTGGAAACCATAGTAAGGGTGTAGTGGAGATTTACAAGGATGTTGCCTGGATTGGAGAGCATGCCTTATGAGAATAGGTTGAGTGAACTCTTTCTCCTTGGAGTGACGGAGGATGAGAGGTGTCCTGATAGAGGTGTATAAGATGATGAGAGACATTGATCGTGTGGATAGTCAGAGGCTTTTTCCCAGGGCTGAAATGGCTAGCACAAGAGGACACAGTCAGGGGTAAGTTTTTTTACGCAGAGAGTGGTGAGTGCGTGGAATGGGCTGCCGGTGATGGTGGTGGAGAATGATATGATAGGGTCTTTTAAGAGACTCCTGGATCGGTACAGGGAGCTTAGAAAAATAGAGGGCTGTGGGTAACCCTAGGTAATTTCTAAACTAAGTTCATGTTCGGCACAGCATTGTGGGCCGAAGGGCCTGCATTGTGCTGTAGGTTTCCTATGTTTCTAACCAGTGCATCTTTGGACTGAGGGAGGAAACCAGAGCATACAGAAAAATCCCAGGGAATTGAACTCTGAACTCCGGAACACCTCGAGCTTCAAATAGTGTCACCCCAACTGCTGTGCCACTGTGGCACCCATTGAACTGAGCTAACTGTGTATACAAAGAGTCTTAGATGCCTGGAGATGTGAAAATGTTATAAAAATGGACAAAGATCTGATAACAATCGCTAAGACGCACTTAGATAGCAATTAATTTGGCATCAAGTTGGGACAGAAATCATGGGTCATAGAACCTGTTCCTATATTAAAAGTCTGTTACCACACTCACCCGACTTTATTTGTGTCAGACTTGTTGAACACTATCCTGAGATCTCTGATGTCCTGGGGTGTTAACTCCTGCTGGATTCTGCTAGGTAACCTTCCACAAACTATTTCTTGACTCTCTTCTTTCCACTCTTGAAGAAAAGCCAGCAGCTGCAGAAGGAATTTCAGAGGTTAGGAATCCCTAATACCTTGGGCTTCATAAAATAACCTACCTGTTCAGAAACTTGTATTTAGAAAGATAGAAGCATAGAAAACCCACAGCTATGCCAAACATGATGTCCTTTCCTTATAAATTAGCTAAGGTTACCCATAGCCCTCTATTTTACTAAGCTCCATGTACTTATCTAAAGACTCTTAAAAGACCCTATCGTATCTGCCTCCACCACCATTGCTGGCAGCCCATTCCACGCACTCACCACTCTCTGCATTAAAAAAAACTTACCCCTGACATCTCTTCTGTACCTACTTCCAAGCACCTTAAAACTGCGCCCACTCGTGCTAGCCTTTTCGGCCCTGGGACGAAGCCTCTGACTATTTAGACAATGTCTCTACTCTAGCAGACTATACCAAGATGCCTGAAAGTTGTAAGACACCTGATGTGGATCCCTTATCAAAGAAAAGCTGCATTGATCACTTAACCATCACAGGTAAAATCCTTCCCCTCTTGAGCACATCTACAAGTTAAGCTGTCGCAGGAAAGCAGCATCCATTGTCAAGGACCTCCACAATCTAGGCCATGCTCTTCTTATTGCTGCAATCAGGAAGGAGATACAGGAACATCAGGCTCCACACTACCAGGCTTAGGAACAGTTACTACCTCTCAACCATTAGGCTCTTGAACTGGGGTGTATTATTCCACAACCCATGAAGTCACTTTCAAGGGCTCTGCAACATAGGTTCTCAGTATTTATTATGCATTTTTTATGATATTATCTTGTCTTTCTTTCCCTTTTTTGCACAATTTGTTGTCATTTGCACATTGGTTGTTCATCAGTCTTTGTGTTTGCAGTTCGTCATTGATTCTCTTGTGTTTCTTTCTACTTACCGTGATTACCCAAAGGAAAATGAATCTCAATGTTGTACGTGGTGATATGTATGTACTTCGATAATCAACTTACTTAAATTTTCAGCTTTGCAATGAGACCCTCAGCATGTGAGCAGTTTGTGACATAATAGGATTTCATTTGGGGGTGAGAGTCTGGAGGGAGGGGTGAGAAGAAAGAATAATCCCCACCCTCAATAAAAACTGCAACTTGACTTTGCTAATCAGTGAAGTCTTAGCTAATCAAACGCACAATGCTTTGGATACACACTATTCATTTTAACTTATTTATTGGGCTCGAATGAATAGAATAGTCTATTCAGCCCCTTTGTACCTGATCTGTCTTTAGTATCTGACTGATCAGCCACTTTCTAGCAGTAATCTCATTTCTCGTTTCCCTTAATATCCAAAAACCTATTGACTGAAAATACTCAGTGACTGAGCTTCCACAGCCCTCTTGGGCAAAGAAATCCAAAAATTACTTATAGCCCCTGGAGCTATAAGATTGCAGAGAGGTGTGGGCACATCCTAGTCCATCGCACAAACCAGTCTCCTCCCCCCCCCGGCACCCCCCACTGATTCTGTCTGCATTCTCTGCTGGCTCGGGAAAGCAGCCAATATAATCAGGGAACCCTCCCCTCTCAGTCATCCTCTCTTATTCCCCTCCCATTGAGAAGATACAAATGCCTAAAAGTACATACCACCAGGTTCAGGGACAGCAGCTACCCCACTGGTAAAAGACCTTTGACCCTTATTTGATAAAGATGAACTCTTGATATCTTAACCAATCTCATCATGGACTTTGTTTGTCTGTCTGCACTACATTTTCTTTGTAAATATATTACTATATTCTGCACTCTGTTACTAATTTCCTTTTGCCTATATCAATGTCCTCCCACGGAATGATCTATCTAGATGGCAGACAAATATTTCTCACTGTATATTGGTATGTGCAACAATAATAAACCAGTTACTTGTTCTTGTTCTGAGTTATGTCACAACCATGGGATACAACATCCCCAGTAAGTATTTTCAGACCATGGCCAGAGCCCATGTCTGAAGAGTTTGACATAATAGGCCTAGTTTTCATGGAAACCCAAGTAGGACATGAGGAAAGAAACTATTAAGCAGCAAATAGTTAAGGTGGCTTCTGGGTTGGATTGTTATCTACAGCTGGAGAGACTGCAGGTGGACAATGACTAGGTTGTCTCAGTCCAAAGGCCTGGCTTCAGACTGCTCCTTCTCGCAACCAGCAGAGGTGGAACATCAGATGGTCATGAAGTCAGAGTTACGTAACATGGCTCTTTTCATCCACTAGGTACCCAGTTACCTGCACTGCATCCATAGCTTTTTGTGCCTTGGAGTTTCAAGTGCACATCTCAATTTTATAAGAATACCTCTCTCCAATATCACACCTTTAGTTCCAGATGTCAACTGCTGTCTGGGTGAATAAGTTCCTCCTCACACCTCTTAGCCTAAATCTACATCCTCTGCTTTCAGAATTCTCTGTTATGGGGACAAGTGAATCACCACTGACACCATCTACAGTATGCGCCGCATGATTTTGGATACCTCAGTTAGATCACTCCTCATCCTCCTCTACTCCAAGAAAAACAAACTCACTCTATCCTTGGTAGGATGGGTAAGAACAGATGTGCGTGAAAAGAAAGAGATATAGTTGAGGGAAGCATTGAAGTTGGAGAAAGGGAAGGACTTTTTCTTTGAAAAGGGAGGACATCTCCTTCTTTCTAGAATGAAAAGGCTCATCCTAAGAGCAGATGTGGTGGAGATAGAGGATTTGAGAGAAGGGGATGGCGTTTTTACAAGTAACAAGGTGGGAAGAGATATAGTTCAGGTAGCTGTGAGAGCTACCCCATGGGTTTATAATAGACATCAGTGGATAAGCTATCTCCAGAGATAGACAGTGAGATCGAGAAAGGGAAGGAAGGTGTTAGAAATGGACCAGGTAAATTTGAGGGCAGGGTGGAAGTTGGAAGCAAAGTGGATGAAGATGACGAGTTCAACATCGGTGCAGGAAGCAGCACCATTGCAGTTGTTGATGTTGCACAGGAAAAGTGTGGGATAGTCACCAGTGTAGGAGAAGTGCAGGACTGGTGCTCCTGCCCCCTTTTCTGTCTTTCCTGGCCTTCTATCTCTTTCACCAATTTACTTCCCAGCTTTTTACTTCATCTCTCACCCTCCTGGTTTCACCTATCACCTTGTCTTTCTCTTTCCCCTTCCCCCACCTTTCAAATCTACTCCTCAGCGTTTTCTCTCCAGTCCTGCTAAAGGGTCTCAACCCGAAATGTCAATTTTTTTCCCCATAGATGCTGCCTGGCCAGCTGAGATCCTTTGGCATTTTGTGTGTGTTCCTCAGATTTCGAGAGTCTGCAGATTTTCTCTTGATCAGCCCTATCCAATTTCTCCTCATTGAAATGCTCCATGCAAGGCAATATCCAAATGAACCCAGAGAGAACTTCAACAAACTCAAGTAACCTGTTTTGGAAACTTAGTAATCCATTTATGGGGAGATTTTCATATCTTTTTATAATCCCCCTTTATTTTCCCTATGACATGTTCTTCACGCACTCCTATCAACTCCCCCCAACCTACACAACACAGGCAATTTATGGTGACCAATTAGCCTACTAATTCATGTGCCTTTGGGATGTGGAAGGAAGACTGCACAGTATCTTCTGGACACTATCCCATCCAACTCCTATCCAGTGTGAAAATAAAAAAAAAGAACAGTAGAAGTTGCATTTCTAAAATAAAAGCAGAAAATGCTGGAAATACTAAACGGGTTAGACGGCTGCTGTGGGAAGTGAAGCAGAGATAATGTTTCAATCAGGGGCCCTTTGTCAGTGCTGAGAAGGTGATGCTAAGAAGCATGCAGCTTATCAAGTTCCTTTTGTTTCCTGCAACACCCACAACATGCTGGAGGAACTCAGCAGGTCAGGCAGTCTAGGCTCGAAATGTCAACTGTTTCTTTCACTCCACAGATACAGCCCGACCTACTGAGTGTTTACGGCATTTTCTGTTTTTACTTTTGAGGCCCTACATTTCACCCCCTTTCGTTTTCCTGGTTTAGGTGCAGAATCCATGAACGTGCCTCGGCAATTCAACCACGTTTGGCACAAGAAGCCAAAGACACATTGAGATCATTGAAGAAAATTAGAAAGCCAACAAACTAGCAGAAGCCACTGAGGAAACAAAAGAGGTGGACTACAGAAAGAAGACCTTCGTCTTTGCTTAATAATTATATTTCAGTATTGGTGCAACACTTTCAACAAATGAGATGGAAAGCAACAGTAAACACACAAAATTCTGGAAATTCAAAGCAACATACACAAAATGCTGGAGGAGCTCAGCAGGTGAAGCAGCGTCCACAGAAATGGGAAAAAAAGAAGTTGATGTTTCAGGCTGAGACCTTCTTCAGGACAGCAATAGACTAGTTAGGGAAATGACAGAGATTAAGTCAGCTCTGTGAACCAGAGGGGCAGAGATAGGGTTAATGCACACAGTCTTTTTATCAGGGAAAGGGAGTCAAAAAAACTCGAGTGTACGGATAGGTTTAAGACAGGAGAGGAGAATTTAAATGAGACCTTAAGGGCATCACCTTCATGCAGAAGGTGGTGAGAGATGAAATGAGCTGCCAGAAGAAGTGGTTGAGAGGAGTACGATAACAACATTTAAAGCATAATTGCCAGAGAGATTTGGGTCAAAAATGGAGCAAATGGGAGAAGCATAGCTGGGTGGCTTGGTCAGCATGAAGAAGTTGGGCCAAAGGACTTGTTTCTATTTTGTATTCCTCTCTGACTCTAACACAATGAGGATCATGAACAACCTTACCTTTTCCCCCAGGGGAACAGGACAAGGCACATCAGCTGGGTTAAAGGAGTCAAGAGGACATTTGTAACTTCCTGAAGCATTTTGAGGCTCATTTCTAGCAACTGATTTCTTTTTCTTCACAATCTTTCTTTTCTTTAAAGGCATTTCTCAGTTCCACATAAAATCATAAGACGCCTATTCAGGGCAACGTGTGATGCTTGGAGGAAACACTTTAAAACTTAGTTACTATTGGCAACCAAAGTCAACAAACTTGGCTGCTCCTGTAGACAGTGTGGTTTGTCGGCAGAGGGAGCTGCTTAAACTGGAACCAGCTCTCTGCTCGTTAGTATGGGAGGAAACTGCAAGAAACAGTCTCAATGCTCACTGAATTAAATAGGCAATTTTAGCTCTCTTAAACTTAGTTTAATTAATATAGTGCCATTGAAAGATCTGGACCTTGTTTATAAAGATCATATTACCTGTTGGGGTTTTTGTTTGATGTTTCCCTTCACTACATTTCCTCTGTAACTTTCACACATCATTCTACATTGTTATAGTTATACTTTATTCTACATCAATGTACTGTGTAATGACTTGATCTGTATGAACAATATGCAAGACAAGGTTAACATAGTATCTCAGTACATATGACAATTATACACCAATACTTACCCAGTTCCAAAGGAACAGAAGAGACTGCTGATGCTTGAATCTGGAACAAAAAAGAAACTGCTGGAAGAACCTAGTTGGTTAAGCCGCATCTGTGGAGACAAAAGTGTAAGTCAACATACCATAGCAAGGTCAGATCTTGACTCAGAGTGTTGACTTGCCCTTTTTGCCTCTGCGGATGCTGCTTAGCCTGCAGTTTGATAAATGGGGATTGGGTAATACCTTAGTGGACTGACTACTAAGGGAAGTGCCCAAAAATGCTTTAACATATAACCGGGAAATGAAGACTTTGATTTTAAAGGTTGTTTGTTCCATTATTTGCTACTTGACTCATGCTGTGGAAATTAAAGTCCCCAGCGAGATTTTATTTAATCAATAAAAAGTAAACCTTAGAAATTAAAGGTCAGAAGTGGCAGAATTGTGGAAATGTAGTAAGACCATAAGACGGTAAGATATAGGAGCAGTATCAGGGCATTTGGCCCATCGAGTCTGCTCCACAATTTCTGCTGAACCATTTTTCTCTCAGCCCCACTCTCCTGCCTTCCCCCCCATATCCGTTCCTGCCCTGACCAATCAAAAATCTATCAACCCCTGCCTTAAATATACATACAGACTTGGCATCCACAGCTTCTGTGGCAACGAATTCCACAGATTCACCACCCCCTGGTTGAAGAAATTCCTCCTCATCTCTACCTCAAAGGACATCCCTCTATTCGGAGGCTGTGTCCTCTGGTCTTAGACTCTCCCAGAAAAGGAAACATCCTCTCCACTTCCACTCCATCATCTATTTGTAAACTTGCTGGCTCATCCTCAGCTCTAGCATACTGGTTCCATCCCCTGTCATAATAGTTTAAACCACTCCCAACAGTTCTAGTAATCCTGCCTGCAAGAGTATTGGTCCCTCTCAGATTCAAGTGTAATCCACCCCTTTTGTATAGGTACCATCCATCCTAGAAGAGGTCCCAATTATCCAGAAATCTGAATCTCTCCCTCCTGCTTCAATTCTTCAGCCATCCATTTATCTGCCACCTCATTCTACTCCTATCCTCACTGTCGCGTGGCACAGGCAGCAATCCTGAGATTATTACCCCTGAGGTCCTGCTCTCAGCTTCCTTCCTAACTCCCTGTATTCTTTTTACTGGACTTCCTCCCTCTTACTACCTTAGCCGTTGGTATCAATAGTAGCACAACTTCCGGCTGCTCACCCTCCCTTTTCAGGATATTGTGGATGCATTCAGAAACATCACGGACTCTGGCAACTGGGAGGCAACATGTTTCTTTTTCGCATCCACAGAATCACCTATCTGTTCGCTGACTATAGAGTGCCCTATTACTGCTGCCATCCTCTTCAGCTCCCTACCCTTCTGAACTACAGGGCCAGATTCAATGCCAGAGGCTCAGCTGCTGTTGCTTCCCCCAGGTAGGTCAACCTCCCAACAGTACTCCAAACGTAGTACATATCGTTGAGGGGGATGGGCACAGGGGTGATGTCCATTATCTGCCATTCTCCCTTCTCTCTCCTGACAGTCACATGTTTATCTGTCTCCTGTAGCCTTGGAGTGACTACCTCCCTGTAGCTGTTGTCTATCACTGTTTTACTTTCCCTAACAAGATGAAGGCCATTGAGATGCAGCTCCAGTTCCCTAACATTGTCTCTAAGGAAATGTGTCTCAAAGCACCTGCAGATCTGGCCATTGGGGAGTCTGGAAGTCTCCCAGAAATCCCACATCTGACACCCAGAGCAGAATATTAGCTCGGTAGTCACACCCACTATTCGTTCAAGATTTAAATAAGAGATAAGGAATGAACTTACCTATTTACCTTACCTCCACCTGTTCTCACCAAAGCCCTGTTGAGCCAAAGCCTTCCTACTCTGCCTCAAAGTGCTCCGACGACAACTGCTCCCATGATGACCGCCCCACTAGGCAGTACCTCGATGTTACAAAGACTGGGTTTTAAAGTTCTTTGCTAGACCTGCACGGCAACACTTCCGTTGCGTCTGCACAGTATTCCAATCAACACCACTAGTCACCAGCAGCCAACCAGAAAAGGTTCTCTTTATTTCCACTCTCCTGCCAATCAGCCACTGCCTCATCCATGCTAGAATCTTTCCTATAATACCATGGGCACCTAGCTTGTTAAGCAGCCTCATGTGTGGCACCTCGTCAAAGGCCTTCTGAAACTCCAAGTACACAACATCAACCAATTGTCTATCTTGCTTGTTATTTCTTCAAATGATTCCAACAGATCTGTCAGACAAGATTTTCCCTTGAGGAAATTATGCTAACTACAGCCTATTTTATCATGTGACTCCAAGTGCCACAAAACCACATTCTTAGCAATCTTCCCAACCACTGTGGTGAAACTATCTGGCCTAAAATTTCCTTTTTCCTCCTCTCTTCCTTCTTGAAGAATTAAATGACATTTGCAATTTTCCAGTCTTCCGGAACCATTCCAGATCCAGTGATTCTTGGAAGATCATTACTAATGCCTTCACAATCTCATCAGCCACCTCTTTCAGGAGCTTGCGTGTACATCATCTGGTCCACGTTACTTAACTACTTTCAGACTTTTCAGTTTCCCAAGAACTTTGTGTCTAGTAATGGTAACTTCCCACACTCATGACACCTGGAACTTCCACCATACTGCTAGTGTCTTGCATAGTGAAGACTGATGCAAAGTGCTTATTCAAATCAACTGCCTTTTCCTTTGCCCCATTACTACCTCGCCAGCATCTTTTTCCAGTGCTCCACTATCCATTCTCACCTCTCTTTTACACTTTGTATCTGAAGAAACTTTTGGTGTCCTTTTTGATATTATTGGCTGGCTTACTTTTGTAATCCATCTTTACCTTCTTAATGACTTTTTTAGTTGCCTTCTGGTGCTTTTTAAAAGCTTCCCACTCATCTTTGCTCTATGATATACCCTCTCTTTGGCTTTGACTTCTCTTGCAAACATCAGAGGGCATATGTACAACATTAAGGGAGGGAAATTTAGGGGAGACATCAGGGGTAAGTTTTTTATACAGAGGATTGTGAGTGCCTGGAATGACTTGCCAGGGATGGTGGTGGAGGCTAAAACATTAGGGGTATTTAAGAGTCTCTTGGACAGGCACATGGATGAAAGAAAAATAGAGGGTTATGGGGTAGTGTGGGTTTAGTACTTATTTTTTTAAGGATTATATGGGTTGGCACAACACGGAGGGCTGAAGGAAAAACATGGAGGGCTGAAGGGCTGTACTGTTCTGTAGTGTTCTATGGTTGTTGTCAGCCATAGTTGTGTCAACTTCCTTTTAGAATACTTCTTTCTCTTTGGGATGTGTATATCCTCTGCCTTCCAAATAGCTTCCAGAAATTCCAGCTATTGCCACTCTGCTATCTCACGTCCAGTGATATTTTCCAATCAATTCTAGCCAGCCTCTCTTTCATGACCCTGTAATTCCCTATACTCCACGGTAATACAGATACATCTGGTTTTAGCTTTTCCTTCTCAGATTTTATGGTGAATGCAATCATATAATGATCCCTTGCCCTCAGGTTATTTTACCTTAAGCTCTTTAATCAATTCCAATTCATTGCACAATGCTCAATCCAGAATAGCTGATCTCATTGGCTCAACCACGAGCTGTCTAAAAAGCCACCTCAAAGACATTCAAGAAATTCCCTATCTTGGATTCCAGCATCAGCCTGATTTTCCCAATCTACCTGCACATTGAAATCCCCTGTAACAATTGTAACATTGCCCTTTTGGCAAACATTTTTTCTCCCAATGTAAGTTATAGACTACATCCTTACTAGTGTTTGGGGCTCTATATAGATAAGTTCCACCAGGTCTTTTTACCCTTCCTTAGCTTAGTTCCTTAGCTCTTATGATTCAACACCTTCCTACCCTATGTCACCTCTTTCTAATGATCCGATTTCAATTTTTACCCACAGAGCAATACCACACCCTCTGAATTCCTGCCTGTCCTTTCAATACAATGCATGTCCTTGGACATTAAGCTCCCAATTACAACCTTCTTTCAGTCATGATTCAGTGAGGTCGACAATATCATACTTGCCAATCTGTAACTGTACTACAAGTTTGTCTACCTTATTCTGCATTCAAATATAACACCTTCAATCCTGCATTCACCATTTTCAATTCAGTCTACCTTTTACATTGCAACCCATCTTGTTGACTGCAATTGTACTCTATCATCAGCCTCTCCTTGTTAGGAGTCTCACTGCACATTGCCTCTGTTTGTAAACCATTTACCTCATCTTCAGCACTATCACGCTGGTTCCCATCCACCTGCCAAATTAGTTAAAACACAACTAAACAACCCTAGTCAACCAGCCCACAAGGATATTGGACCCTGAGAAGAGATCTCAATGATCAATGATCAATAAATCTGAACTCCTGCACCCTGCACCAGGTCCTCAGACACACATTCACCTGCCAAAGCATCCTATTCTTACCCTCACTGGCACACAGCACAGGCAGCAATCCAGACAGTACTACCCTGGAGGTTCTGTTTCTCAGTTCCCTTGCTCTTTGGGACCTCTTTGGGACCTCCTATGTCATTGGTGCCAATATTTACCAAGAATTCTGGCTGCTCACCCTTGCCCTTCAGATTGCCATGGATCTGATCCAGGACATCCCTGATCCTGGCATCAGGGAGGCAACATACCATCCAGGAGTCTCTATCGCACCCACAGAACCTCGTTTCTGTTCGTCTGACTACAGAATCTCCTATGAACACTGCAGTCCTCCACACCTCTCTGCTCTTCTGAGCCACAGCACCAGAGTCAGTGCCAGAAACACAGACGCTGTGGCTCCCCCACCCCCTTCGGTAGGTCATCCCCCTCAATAGTATCTCAAGTTGTATACTTATTGAGGGGAACAGCCACAGGTGTACTCTGTATCAGCTGTGCATTTCCCCTCCATCTCCTGACAGTCAACCAGCTACCTGTCTTTTGCAACCTAGGGGAGACTACTTCCCTGTAGCTCCTGACTATCACCTCCTCATTCTCCTGTATGTCAAAGGTCATCGAGCTGCATCTCGGCACACCTGGTGCAGATGTGTTTGACTTGCCACATCCGACATTCAGTACAAAGCACTGCCCCGAAGCAATTCGCACTAAACTACTATGCCCCAACAGATGAGGAATCAACAAATAAGAACAGAGAGAGAGCAATTTACAAGACAGTTTACTTCACCCAAGCCTGATAAAACAAAGCCACTATAAAGTCTGCCACACTCAAAAGTATGGCTTCTCCAAGAATGGCCACTTTGCTTGCACTTTAATTATTTCTATTGGTCCTTTCTAATGAATCTCTCTTACTGATGGGTCGCTCCTTAAACTGCCATGATACTCTGCCTTTAAGATATCGATTGCCCTCCTGATTAAAGGTGGCTCATTTTACGCAGCCCTGACATGGATTGTTCAAGTCAGATGAGTGATGTGTAGACACAAAGAACAAATCAAACCATCAACCTTAAAACGCATGTGAAGGTATGAAAATTTCTTTCAGGGAATGCATTTTTAATTAACATATCTCTTATAAACATTTCACATAGAAGAAGTTGTCAGGGACACAGAGAAAGACTCGGCACAACAGGGGGTCCCTTCAGCTCGCTGAGTCCATGCCAACCATCAACAACCCATTTACACTAAGCCTACAATAATCCTGTTTATTATCCTTCCCACATTCGCTTCAACCTGCCCAAGGTTCACTTACAGCACAAGTGACAATTTAGCCTGCAACCCACATGTCTTTGGGAAGAGGAAGGAAACTGGAGCACTGGGAAGAAACACTGAGGTATTGCGAGCTGCAGTCCCCTCATGTAGAGCCATTTCCAAAACCTCAAAGAAATAAGTAATTTAAAAACCTATTCATTTACAGGATGCGAGCATTACTACTGGCACAAGCATTTATGATTTGAGTGTCCTTAAACCGAGGAAGAAAACAGGGTCAAAAACATCAGTGGGTTGAGAGTCAAGAATGGAGGATCTTCTTCCTTGAAGGACATTAATGAACCATACAGTTTCTTATACAATTTCATTGTCATGCTTAATTTCTTAAATAACTAGTAGTTAGTTGAATTCCTGATATAATTATTCACCCACGTGTAAGTTCTCCAGTTAATAACATGGGATTTGAACTCATTACTCAGGATGTTGGCCATTAACTTATCACATCTCATGTGATGCTACTGAGGAGGACATTTGCCATGGCAGTGAGAGGAATTGTGCTTCCTCTACACAATGCTAAAAGAACTTTAAAGGGACATAAACTCCAAGCAGAAACTAAATCTAACCTCTCATCAGACCATAAGACCATAGAACGTAGAAGAAGAATTAGGCCAACTGGCCCATTGAGTCTTTTGCCAGTCTATCATGGCTGATTTATTACCCCTTTCAACCCCATTCTCTTGCCCTCTCCTCATAAGCTTTAACACCCTAAGAACCCATCAACCTCTATTTTAACCATACCCTATGACTTGGCCTCCACAGACATCTGTGGCAATGAATTCCACAGATTCACCACCATCTGGTTAAAGAGATCCTTCCTCATCTCTGTTCTAAAGTGACATCTTTCCATTCTGAGACTGTGCACACTGGTCTTCGACAGTCCCACTATGGGAAACATCTGCTCCACAGCTACTCTATTTCGGACTTTCAACATGAGATAGGTTTCAATGAGGTCCCCCCACATTCTTCTAAATTCCAGCGAATACAGGACAAGAGCCATCAAACACTCCTCCGACATTAACCCTTTCATTCACAGGATCTTTCTCATGAACCTCTTTTGGACTCTCTTCAATGACAACACATCCTTTCTTGGATAAGGGGTCCAAAACTGCTCACAATACTCCAAGTGCAGTCTGATCAATGACTTATAAAGATACAGAATTACATGTTTGGTTTTAATTCTAGGCCTCTCAAAATGAGTGCCAAAATTGCACTTGTCTTCCTTAGACCGACTCAACCTGCAAGTTAAACTTTCGGAAATCCTGCACTAGGACTCCCAAGTCTCTTTGCACCTTTGACTTCTGCATTTTCTCCCCACTTAAAAAAAATCTACGCTTTTATTCGTTCTACCAAAGTGTATGACCATGCACTTTCCCTACACTATATTCCATCTGCCACCTCTTTGCCCATTCTCCTAATCTGTCTAAGTCCTTCTCCAGATTCCTTGCTTCCTCAACACTATCTAACCCTACAACTATCTTTGTATCACCCACAAACTTGGCTACAAAGCCATCAATTCCAAATCATTGACATATAACATGAAAATAAGCCACCCAAACACTGATCTCTGAGGACCACTACTGGTTAACAGCAGCCAACCAGAAAAATTCCCCTTTTTTCCCACTCCTTGTCTTCTGCCAGCCACCAGATCTTCTATCTATGCTAGTATCTTTGCTGTAATACCATGGGCTCTTATCTTGTTCAGTAGCCCTGTGTTGCACTTTGTCAAAGACCTTCTGAAAATCCAAGTGAACAACACCCACTAACTCTCATTTACCTATCCTGCTTGTTACTACATCAAAGAATTCCGACAGATTTGTCAGGCAAGATTTTCCCATAAGAAAACCATGATGACTTTGGTCTAGTTTGTCATGTGCCTCCAAGTACACCAAAACCACATGCTTAATAATGGACTCCAACATCTTCCCAAGGATGAAATCAGGCTAACTGGCCCATAATCTGAAAGGTTTCTACAGTTATATTAAAAGCAAGAGGATAGTGAGGGATAAAATTGGCCCCTTAGAGAATCAGAGTGGTCAGCTATGTGTGGAGCCAAGGGAGATGGGAGAGATTTTGAACGATTTCTTCTCTTCGGTATTCACTAAGGAGAAGGATATTGAATTGTGTAAGGTGTGGGAAACAAATAAGGAAGTTATGGAACCTATGACAATTAAAGAGGTGGAAGTACTGGCGCTTTTAAGAAATTTAAAAGTGGATAAATCTCCGGGTCCTGACAGGATATTCCCCAGGACCTTGAGGGAAGTTTGTGTAGAAATAGCAGGAGCTCTGACGGAGATCTTTAAGATGTCATTAGAAACGGGGATTGTGCCGGAGGATTGCCGTATTGCTCATGTGGTTCCATTGTTTAAAAAGGGTTCTAGAAGTAAGCCTAGCTATTATAGACCTGTCAGTTTGACATCAGTGGTGGGTAAATTAATGTAAAGTATTCTTAGAGATAGTATTAATAATTATCTGGGTAGACAGGTTCTGATTAGGAGTAGCCAGCATGGATTTGTGAGTGGAAGGTCATGTTTGACAAACCTTATTGAATTTTTTGAAGAAGTTACGAGGAATGTTGACGAGGGTAAGGCAGTGGATGTAGTCTATATGGACTTCAGCAAAGCCGTTGACAAAGTTCCACATGGAAGGTTAGTTAAGAAGGTTTAGTCATTAGGTATTAATGCTGGAGTAATAAAATGGATTCAACAGTGGCTAGATGGGAGATGCCAGAGAGTAGTGGTGGATAATTGTTTATCGGGATGGAGGCCGGTGACTAGCGGGGTGCCTCAGGGATCTGTTTTGGGCCCAATGTTGTTTGTAATATACATAAATGATCTGGATGATGAGGTGGTAAATTGGATTAGTAAGTATGCCGATGATACTAAGGTAGGAGGTGTTGTGGATAATGAGGTGGGTTTTCAAAGCTTGCAGGGAGATTTATGCCAGTTAGAAGAATGGGCTGAACGTTGGCAGATGGAGTTTAACGCTGAGAAGTGTGAGGTTCTACATTTTGGCAGGAATAATCCAAATAGAACATACAGGGTAAATGGTAGGGCATTGAGGAACGCAGAGGAACAGAGAGATCTAGGAATAACAGTGCATAGTTCTCTGAAGGTGGAATCTCATGTAGATAGGGTGGTGAAGAAGGCTTTTGGAACGCTGGCCTTTATAAATCAAAGCATTGAGTACGGAAGTTGGGATGTAATGTTAAAATTGTACAAGGCATTGGTAAGGCCAAAGATGGAATATTGCGTGCAGTTCTGGTCACCGAATTATAGGAAAGATATCAATAAATTAGAGAGAGTGCAGAGACGATTTACTAGGACGTTACCTGGGTTTCAGCACTTAAGTTACAGAGAAAGGTTGAACAAGTTAGGTCTCTATTCATTGGATCGTAGAAGGTTGAGGGGGGATTTGATCAAGGTATTTAAAATTTTGAGAGGGATAGATAGAGTTGACGTGAATAGGCTGAGAGTAGGCATTGAGAGTAGGGGAGATTCAAACGAGAGGACATGATTTGAGAGTTAGGGGGCAGAAGTTTAAGGGAAACACGAGGGGGTATTTCTTTACTCAGAGAGTGATAGCTGTGTGGAATGAGCTTCCTGTAGAAGTAGTAGAGGCCAGTTCAGTTGTGTCATTTAAGGTAAAATTGGATAGGTATATGGACAGGAAAGGAGTGGAGGGTTATGGGCTGAGTGCGGGTAGGTGGGACTAGGTGAGATTAAGAGTTCGGCACGGACTAGGAGGGCCGAGGTGGCCTGTTTCCGTGCTGTGATTGTTATATGGTTATATGGTTATAATTTATCGTCTTTTGCCTCCCTCACTTCTTAAAGGGTAAAGTGACATTTTACGATCTTCCATTCCTGCAGAAATATTCCAGAATCTAGTGATTCTTGAAAGATCTTGAAAAATGCCTCCAGAATCTCTTCAGTTACCTCTTTCGGAAGAGGTATAGTCCACATTGTCCAGGTGACCTATCTACCTTCAGACCTTTCAGACCAAGGACCTTCTTAATAATAGCATCTACATTTATGTTGCCTGACACCTTTGAATTTCTAGCATATTGCTGGTGTCTTTCACATTGAAGACTGACACAAAATTGAGCTCTTCTGCAATTCCTTTATCCCCCATTATTCCCTTTCCAGCATCATTTTCCAGTGGTCCAATATCTACTCTCACCTCTCTTATACTCTTTATATATCTGGGAAAAAAATTGGTATCCTCTTTTATATTACTGGTTTCATATTTCATCTTTACTCTCCTCATTGCTTTATGAATTACATTCTGTTTTTTTAATATTCTCAATCCTCTGACTTCCCACTAGTTTTTTTTTGTCTATGTTATATGCCCTTTCTTTTATGCTCTCTTTGACATCCCTTATCAACCACTTTTACCTCATCTTCTCTCCAGTTATGGGGCACCTGGAAAATGGTGCTTCATATGACAGGATGCTGTTTATCAACTTTACCACAGCAGTTAATATAATCATCCTTCTGAAGCTCGGGTAAACTGGCCTCATGTATGTCAATACCTCTCTGTCTGACTGGATCTTGAACTTCTTCACAGAAAGTCCACAGTCAGCCTGTGTTGGCAGCTCCATCATGCTGAACATCAGCACCCCAAGGGCTACGTACTTAGCCTGCAGCTGTTCGCACTGCTGACGCATGACTGTGCTGCTAGATCAAGTTCAAACCAAATCACCAGGTTTGCTGATGACACAACGGTGGTTGGCTTCATCAACAATGATGATGAGATAGCATGCAGAGAGGAGGCAGAATGACTGGTACAATGATGCGAGTACAATTTGAGTCTCAATGTGGACAAGACGAAAGAGATAATTATAGATTTTAGGAGGGTGCAGGCTGACCAATCCTCACTGCACATAAATGGTCCCTCCATGGATAGTGTTAGGAACACCAAGCTTCTGGGAGTTTACAAAATGGATGTCCTCACCTGGTCCTTTAAGGCAATGGCCTTAGCCAAGAAAGCACTCCACTTCATGAGGAAATTAAGGAGAGTGAGGATATCCCTTCTCACTCCATTCTAACCAATTTTTAAAGGAGCACCATTGAAACTGCCCGGACCAGCTGCATCACTGTCTGGTGTGGGAATTGCAAGGCATCTGGTCACAAGGTTCTATGTGAGATTACCAGGACTGAGCGGATTATCGGGGTCTCTCTTCCACACATCCGAGATACTTATTAGGAGTGCTGCATACACAGAACCCTTAGCATTGTCCCATCCACATTAGGACAAGAACTGTTAGGATGGAAAGCAGGTTCTTCTCCCAGGCCATGAGACTACTGAAATCTCTTTCACCACCCAGGTCTCGCCACATATGAAATGCAATAGCATATACTGTTTACTTTTTGACTTGTGTCATAAATATATCTTAATATTTGTTAATTATGGTAATATTAGCTTATGAGCTGTGTGTGAGTTTTATGTACTCTGTTGTGCAACTTGGTTTGGAGAAACTTTGATTCGTTTGGTGGTATACATGTTTATGGTTGAGTGACAATAAACTTGAATTGGAACATCTTCTTCATGTTTGAGATGTATCTATCCTGTGCCCTTCAATTACTCCCAGACACTCCAGCCATTGCTGTTCTGCAGTCATCCCTGCTAGTGTCCCCTTCCAATCAACTTTGGCCAGCTCCTCTGTAATACTGGCACATCTGATGTTAGCTTCTCAAACGGTAAGCTGAATCTTATCATTATATGACCACCGTCTCCTTTACCTTAAGCTCTGAAATCAAATCTGGTTCGGTACACAATACCCAATCCAGGACAGCCTTTTTCCTAGCGATCTCAACCCGACAAGCTCTAGCAAACCTGCCCACAAAGATAATGGTCCACCTCAAGTTCAGGACAACCCATACCCAGAAAAGAGGGTGTTGGTGGTTGAGCCTGTATTGTGCATTCAGTTCCTTGGGTATGACTTGAATTGTCTGAGCTCAAGAGAGAGATCTACCATTTAAAAAGAAAAACAATGATTGAACTCAGTAGATACAACAGTCTGTTTAACTTTTATGTTACCTCTGGCCAAAAAATAAAAGGTTAATGACAGTGTGATTTAGTCCAGAGCGACATTGGGTTATTGAGTTATACTACTCAGAATCAGGCCCTTTGGCCCAACTCATCCATGTCAACTAAGTTGCTTGTTTCAGCTAGGCCCAATTGACTGCATTTCACCATGTCCCTCTAAATGTTTTCTATCTGTCTAATCATCCAAGAATGTGGTATTGTACTGGCTCAACCACTTCCTTTGGCAGAAAGATATAATACTAAAAGTCATTCCTAATTGAAGTGAGGTGGCAAAATTTTTCAAGCGATGTCTGTCCTTAAGGAAATAGAAGTAAGTATTCTCAGAATGTTTGCAAGATCAGTGAGAGGACTGCTGAAACTTCAGTATAGCTGAAAAGCAAGAAGGATTAAATTCTGTAGCAGATCTGTACTCAGCTTCCCTGGAAGGTTTATAGGGTAATTTAAATCAGCCAGTTTTCAGCTTCAAAGGCCTCTCCAAAATTCCAAGCTGACACAAACAACATAGTTCAGAATGAGAAAATGTAGTAAATATTTTAAATGCCCATATGCATAGATTGTGTATAAAAGTAATCATCAAGGATTTATCATAGTTAAATTCCATTCAATAGATTGGATCGAGAGAATGAGGGAATGATCCATGGGAATGAGAAATACATAGAATATTCAAAGCCAAAGGCTGCATTTGGTCAGGTGGCTAATTCTGAAGAAGACATCTCAGAATTATGCAGTTTTTTTTAAGTGTGTCGCACCAGACAGTCAGCCATTCTTGTCTGGCGCATGGTATCAGGATTGGTCTCCTTTTGGATTAACCGGGTCACAATATGAGTGTTCCTGACTTGACCCTTGTTTATTTTAAACAATTGGTCAGCTTGACACTCAACCCGGCACGGATGGAAAGCATGCTCGGGGGTGGCCCGACTTGGATTCGAACTTGGGATCCTCCGCTCCGGAGTCCGGCACTGATGCCATTGCTGGCCACTAGAATTATGCAGTGAAACCCAGATCATACTCAGAACAATGAGAATTTCAGGGACATAACGTCATCGGATATCACAGAAAACACCAATACCCTCACTAGATTAGTGCATCAGACACAAGATCGAAGATGGGCCAGCAGACCGTGATGAGGCTCTGTGGGCTACATACAAAATCTTTAAGCACACCTCTTTTGAAATAGTCTTACTGCAATTTGCAGCATGTAATTTCCCTCTAAGCAATATACATTTAAATCAATTTAATCGACTGTAGGTTTCACAAACTTCTGAAGGTCGGCAGACAACTCTCAAGCAAGCAGGGAGGGCACCTTTTCGCTGAAACACAGAGGAATATGACCACCTCTACCCGCATCTTGATAGCAAATATGCAGTTGCTGGAGAACAAAATAGAGAACCCGAGGGCAAGATTCCTGTGTTGGAGGGAAATGAGAGACAGTTATGTTCTATGTTTGACTGAGTCATGGCTTACTTCCAGCATGCCAGATACAGCAATCAGACTCAAAAGCTTCCCAATTTGCAGGATGAACCAAACCGCTGATTCGGAAAAGGCAAAAGGTGGAAGTGTGAGTTCCATGAAAAACTCTCAGTGATGCTCCAATGTGGCAGTCTTGTTGAACTCAACCTTGAACCAATCAAGCGCTGTCCATTCTATTTACCCAGGAAGCTCTCATCCGTGATCCTCGCCGGAGTTTACATGTCGCCAACAGCCGACTATAATCCCTGCAGAATGTCATCTCCAAATAAGAAATAATCCATTCCAATGCATTTCAAATCATAGTCAGAGACTTCAAACAGGCTTGTTTGAAGAGATCCCTGTTCAATTGCCATCAGCATGTAAACTGTGACACCAGAGGTCCCAACACACTAGACCACTGTTATACTAAGATAAGGAATGCCCAGACCGCATTTCAGGAAATCTGATCACTTGGCTGCCTTTCTCCTACCTTCATACAGGTTAAAAGCAAAACTGCAGAGATTAGCACAACAAAGAAGCGGTCAAAGGAGGCAAAGGAGCAGTTATGGGACTGCTTTGAGTTAGTGGACTGGGCCCTGTCCAAAGGTTCATCTATAGAACTGAATGAATACACCTTGGTTGTCACAAACTCTTAAAAAAAAGAGTTGTAGATGAGTGTGTCTCTGCAAAATCATTCAGTCTTCCCAAACCAGAAGCCATGGGGAAACCATGAGATCCACTATCTGCTGAGGGCAAGATCAGAGGCATTTAGGTCTGGTGACCAAGGAAGTTACAAGAAGTCCAGGTAAAGTCTCTGGGTAGACTTCTCATGGATAAATTGGTAATTCTGGACTAAACCTGAATCAATGAAGGATACTCAACTGCTCTGACAGGGCTTGAATGCTATCACCTCTTATAAAGTTAAATCAGGTGACATAGATGGCAATAGAATTTTGATTCCAAATGAGTTCAATACCCTCTTAGCTCACTTGACCATTAAAGCATGGAGGAAACATAATGAACTCCATCAACCCCAGTGATCCTGTGATTTCAGTCTCCAAGGTCAACGTGTGAGCAACTTTCAATAGGTTGAACCCACGAAAAATATCTAGCCCAGTTGGAGTACCTGGACAAGTGCTAAAAAAAACTGTGGTGATTGACTGGCTGGAGTGCTAACTGAGATCTTTAAACACTCACTTCAGCAGTATGAGGTACCCATCTGCTTCAAGCTTCACTTATAACAGTGCCTAAGAAAAACCTGGTAGCCTGCCTCAAAGACTATTGTCCAGTAGCACTTAGATCCACAGTGATGCAATGTGTTGAGAGGCTGGTGAGGAAACCTATCAACTCTTACCTGAGAGGTGACTTGGATCTGCTCCAATTTGCCTGCCGGCATGACAGGGCCACAGCATTTGCTATCTCATTGGCCCTTCATTCAAAATGCAACTATCAGAATGCTCTTTATCGACTATAGTTTGGCATTCAATACCGTCATCCCATCAAAACTAATCAAGAAGCTTCAAGACATTGGCCTCAATACCTCCCCATGTAACTGGATCTTCGATTTCCTTACTTGCAGACCCCAGTCAGTTTGGATTGGCAACAACTTCTCCTCCATGATCTCCATCAGCACAGATGCACCACAAGGCTCTGTGGTCACTGCGTTTTATATTGATGACTGTATCTGGACCTGACTTGCACTACTGTACTTTCCCTTTTCTATTTTCTAATTATGATTTATAATTTAAATTTTTATTATATTTACTTCGATTTGTACTTCAGGAAGCGTGAAGCGCAGAAATAAATATCACTGTGATGATTGGACGCTCTAGTATCAATTGTTTGGTGACAATAAAGTTTTTGTATTTGTATTTGAGTGGCTAAGCACAGGTCCAATGCTATATTGAAGTTTGCTGCTGACACTTCCGTCACAGGCCAGATCAAAGATGGTGACAAATCAGCAGATCTGGCTAAATGGTACCACAACATGAACCTCTTATTCAATGTCAGAAAGTCCAAAGGAGCTGGTTATTGACTTCAGGAGAAGGAAACCAGAGGTCTATGAACCAATCCTCATTGGGGCTCAGAGGCGGAAGTGGTCAGCAACTTCCGATTCCTCAGTCTTATCTTTTCAGAAGACCTGTCTTGCACCAGAATGTAAGCATTCAAAGTACATTTATTATCCAATAATATACAAATTATACAACCTTGAGATTTGTTTGCTTATAGGCAGTCACAGAGCAAGGGACCTGAAAGAACCCAATTAGAATCCAATTACAGCTCTGGGGAGCGCCAGTCCTCAGTGTAAAGGGACACAGTGGAGGGACACAAATGCAGAACATATGGGAAAACCATACTCAGAATATTGTGTGCCGTTCTCATTGCTGTACTATAGAAAGCATGTGATTATGCTAGAGAGGATGCAGAATTTTTGTTTACTAGGTGGTCACCATTATCTTTATCTCTGATAGCTAGGATAAGTACTATTAAGATGGTTATTTTACCTAAGTTCTTATATATTTTTCAAGCGGTACCAATTTTTATTCCAAAATCCTTTTTTTTACTAATGTTGATTCAAAAATTTCCTCATATATATGGCAGAATAAAAATCCCAGGTTAGGTCAAATATACTTACAGAAGGCAAACAAGGAAGGTGGATTAGCATTGCCTAATTTTAGATTTTATTATTGGGCAGTTAATATTAGTTATTTGATATGTTGGTTGAAAGATTGGGATGGATCTTTTAGCCCTCATTGGGTGAGCCTGGAAATTAAATCGGTACCAGGTTTTGCACTGGGTTCTATTTTGGGGACTTCTCTCCCTTTTGCTCTTTCTAAATTGCCGAAACGAATTGACAACCTGATAGTTAAACATACTTTATGTATATGGTTTCAATTTCGGAAATTTTTTGGGTTGACTCAGTTTGTTTTAAATATTCCTATTGTATCCAATTGTTTTCTCCACCCTTCAATTATAGACCAAGCTTATTCGGCTTGGAAGACTAAGGGATTACTACGATTTTCTGATTATTTTTGGATAATTGTTTTATGTCTTTTGAGCAATTATCTAATAAATATAATTTGCTTAGATTTCATTTTTTTAGATATTTACAGATTAGGAATTTTTTAAATACTGTACTTCCTACTTTTCCAAATTTTGTGTCTTCAGGTATTTTGGAGAATTTGTTTGAATTAAACCCCTTTCAGAAAGGGCTTATATCAAAACTTTATAATATAATTATGAAGATACATTCAGAGCCCCTTTATCAGACAAAAAATGATTGGGAAAGAGAGCTTAACCTTAGTATTCCTATTGAGAATTGGGATAGAATTCTTCAATTAGTTAATACATCATCTATATGTGCCAAACATTCATTAATACAGTTTAAGGTCGTACATAGGGCACATATGTCCAAGGATAAATTGGCTCATTTTTATTCCTGTATAAATCCTATTTGTGATAGATGTCAATCTGAAATAGCGTCTTTAACTCATATGTTCTGGTCGTGTCCGCTTTTGAAAAAATATTGGAAAGATATTTTTGGTATTATCTCTGCGGTATTGAACATTGATTTACAACTTCATCCTATTACTGCAATTTTTGGTTTACCAATGATGGACTCACTTCATTTATCTTCTTCCGCCTGTCGAATGATTGCATTTCTTACACGAATGGCTAGAAGATCTATTTTGTTGAATTGGAAGGAAATCCTACTGTATTTCATTGGTTTTCTCAAACTATGCTATGTTTAAGTTTAGAAAAAATTAGAAGTGGTGTATTTGACACTTCTACTAAATTTGAAAAGATATGGAGACCATTTATTCAATATTTTCATATGATGTAATAGGACCCTGTTCCAGGCCTATTTGATTTTCCAGTTTTGCTTTCATATATGTCAACAGGATCAGAGTTGACGAGACTGATGATTTTGTATTTTTGTGAGATATTATAAACAGCCCTTTTTTTCTCTTTTCTCTCTTTTTTTATTTTCTCTTTTTTTTGTTTTTTTTCTTCTATTAGTTATTAGATTTTTAGATTAGTTTTTGCATAATGAATTTTTTTCTTTTTTCCTTTTTATTTTTTCTTTTTATTTTATATTATGATACACTTAGGTTTGCCTTGTTTATTTGTATATTGTATCTTTTACAACGTGGGAATACTCATTTATACTGTAATCATTGTTTTTGTAATCTTTTATAGTTAGTTGAAATATGTACGTTTGTAATCCCATTATCTATGTACCAATTTTATTTTGTTGTTATTAATAATGATAATAAAAAAATGGAAAAAGAAAGAGGATGCAGAATTGATTCACAAGGGTGTTGCAAGGAGTGGACGGCTTGAATTATAAAGAGACTGCTTTCCCTGGAACAATGGAGGCAGAGGGGTGACCTGATACTGTTTTATAAAGTCATGAAGGGCAAGGGCATTGGAGGCAGTAGAGTATATTTAATGCATGATACCTTGGACTTTGATGATGCTCAACTGGCAGATTTTCCAGACTTTGGTATGTTATTCTCAGAATAGTCCAGTACATTTAAAATTTTGTTTCAAGAAATTACACAGTAGTGGAATAATTTTTCCAGTGAACCTAGTAAGATTAACGGAACCAAGAGAACCAGGAGAGTTTCAATGGTTCATGAGAACCAAGGCCTTGTTGAACCAGAAGGGAATTCGGGGACAGGGCCTCTCTGTGTTGAAAGGACCACAGGAATCAATACCCAATGCGCCTGATGCCAAACTGTTAGCATTTCCGAACAATCTGATATTAGACTATTAAAGCTTTACTGTAATTAAGTATAAGCCTTCTCTCAGCCCATGTTGTCAACAGGAATAACGATAATCTGGAAAGCCTTCAGCAGTGGAAACAGAGGAAATACCAAACTGAATCAGCTTAGAAACCTCTTTAATGAATTCTTCTGGGGTTTAGTGGGAACTTAATATCAAAATACTTTTTATTTGCCTTTGAAAATTGCAGTAAAGTAAAAGTAAAACAGATAGTGTTAGAAAGCATCAGCAGGTCAAGCAGTACCGGTCGAAAGAGAAACAGAAGTGCTAAAGTGACCTGAGACCTTAACTTGATTTCTGTCTCTACAGGCGCTCGCTGAGCGAATTAAAAGTTAAATCTGATGAAGCATCAGAGATGTTCCTGTGAGCCTGTCCTTTTCATGTTAGATTCTCTTTGTTCAAAGATCAAAGTAAATTTATTGCCGAAGTACATTAATATCTCCATTTACAACCCTGGGATTCATTTTCATGCAGACATAATCAATCAGTTCATAATAGAATAATAACCATAATAGAAATCATGAAAACCCATACCCAGCTGGGCATTCCAAAAGTGTGCAAAAGACAATAAACTGTAAAATACAAAAAGAAAATAATAATAATGATAATAATAATAATAATTTAAAAAGCAATAAATATCAAGAACATGAGATCAAGAGTCCTTGAAAGTGAGTTCATAGGTTGTGGGAGCAGTTTAGTGATGGGACTAGTGAAGTTGGACCATAAGATGTAGGAGCAGAATTAGACCTTTTGGACCATTTCATCATGGGTAATCCATTTTCCCTCTTAGCTCCAATTTCTTCTTTTCTCCTGCATCCCTTCATGCCTGGACTGATCAAAATCTATCAGCCTCTGCTTTAAATATATCCAACAATTTGGCCTCCAGCCAAATGTGGCAACGAATCACCGCTCTCTGGCCAAAAAGACTTCTCCTCATCTCTGTTCTAAAAGGACACCCCTCTATACTGAGGCCGTGTCCTCTGGTCTTAGACTCCCCCACCATAGGAAACATCTTCTCCATATCCAGTCTTTCAGGGCCTTTCAACAATTAATAGGTTTCAATGAGGACATCCCTCATTCTTCTGAATTTCAGTGAGTACAGGCCCAGAGCCATCAAATTCTCTTCATATGACAAGTCTTTCACTCATCGAATCATTTTTGTGAACCTCCTTTGAACCCTCTCCAATGTCAGCACATCCCATCTTAGATAAGGGGCCCAAAACTGCTCAAAAAACTTCAAGTGCAGCCTCACCTGTGCTTTATAAAGCCTCAACATTACATCCTTGCTTTTATATTATAGTCCTCTTGAAAAGAATGCCTACATCACATTTGCCTTCCTCACCACTGACTTAAACTGCAAAGTAACCTTTAGGTATCCTGCACAAGGAATCCCAAGACCCCTGGCACCTCAGATTTTTGAATTTTCTCTCCATTTAGAAAATAGTCTGCCCTTTTATTTCTTCTACCAAAGTGCATGAACATAAAGTTAAGTGAAGTTATCCCCTCTGGTTCAAGAGCCTGATGGTTAAGGGGTAAGAACTGGTCCTGAAACTGATAGTTTGAGTCCTGAGGCTCCTGTACCTCTTCCAATTGTAGCCGTGAAAAGAGACCATGGCCCGGCTGGTGTGGATCTCTGATGATAGATGCTGCTTTCCTGCGACAACGCTCTGCGCAGATGTATTCAATTTTGGGGAAAGCTTTACCTGTGACGGACTGGGCCGTATCCATTACTTTTTGAAGGATTTTCCATTCAAGGGTGTTTGTTCAGGCTATGATGCAGTCAGGCAATACACTCTCCACCACACTTCTATAGAAGTTTGTCAAAGTTTTGGATGCCATGCTGAATGCCAAGCTCCAAAGGAAGTAGAGACACTGCTGTACTTTCTTTTTAATTGCAATTAAACTTTCTCTACAAACAATGGAGAGGCTAGCGAAGGAAAAAAGTGAATTTGTGTGATGTGCTCTGCTGGTGTGCTGCAAAATCGATGCACTTGGAGTTGGAGCTGCACTGGCTGGACTGGGTACTGTAATTCAGAGGGGAGAAGACAGGGCAGAGGAGTTCCGATGTGTGTCCAGCGGGCCCGAGTGCAAGGGTGGATTGTTCTAAGTGCTGAGCCGATTTGGAGAGATCAGGGATGGCTTCTTCAGCAGTGAAATCTAGGTCTGAAGTGAATTGCTGGGCAACGTGTTCTAGGCCTAGAATGAGGCCCGACTCCTGCTGCAAAGTATGATTCACTGTTTAGACAATTTAAATGTCAGCCCAGATAGACAGGAAAGGCAGCGTGTCCAGTGTTAGGTGAGTTTGGATTGCTCTGAGCAATGAGCCGATTTGGAGGGGTTGAGAACGGCTTCTTCAGCAGCAAAATCTAGGCATGGACCAGATCACCATGGCAGGGCCCAGGTCCTAATGCAAGGCACAATCCACTGTTCGGACTATTTAAACTCCAGCCCATATAGACTGGGGGCTCCTCTCTCCACATCGCTGAGGCTGTGGGTCTACCTCCAACTGCTGCGCTTTGTGTCCATGAACTTTGTGGCAATTTCGCCCAATAATATGATGAAATGAATACTGAGGCTTTGGGCCTACTCTGGGCTGCTCCGGGGATGTGGATCTAAGTTTTGGAATGCTGTTGTTGTTGTTGCTTGCTTCTATTGTTTGCATGATATGTTGTTCTTTTCCTCCCTTCTTCTGTGCCAATTTTTCTGCTGTTCACACTGCTGACAATGACAAGGATTCAGCTCAAACTGTGTCATCAAGTTTGCGGATGACACGACAGTGGTTGGCCTCATCAACAGAGTACGGAGAGGAAGTGGCGTGTCCGGTGGACTGGTGTGAGAACAACAACCTAAGTTTGAATGTAGACAAGACCAAGGAAATGATTGTGGACTTCAGAAAGGTGCAAATCAACTACCCCCTCTGCGCAGACATGACTCCTCCGTGGAAAGAGTTAGGTGCACCAAGTTCCTGGGAGTTTTCATCACAGACTACCTTACCTGGTCCCTCAATATCACCTGCCTGAATAAGATGGCAGTTCCCCCACTTCCTGAGGAGATTGAGGCAAGCGAGGCTCCCCCACACCACCACCCCCCCAAATTTTACAGGAGCACCAGTGAGAGCATCTTGACCAGTTGCATCTCCATCTGGTATGGGAGCAGCAGAGCTTCGGACTGTAACTCCCTGCAAAGAACGGAGATAATGGCCAAGTGGATCATAGGGGTCTCCCTACCATCCACTGGGGACATTTATCAGGAGAACTGCATATGTGGGGGCCTTAGTATTACCAGGGATCCCACCCATCCATCCAGCATCCTCTTTGACATTCTACCAGCAGGCAGGAGACTTCGATGCATAAAGACAAGAGTAGTCAGGATGAGAAACAGCTTCTTCCCTCAGGCCATTAGGCTTCTGAACTCCCTGCCTTGCATTCACAATATCACCAGTTCATTTGTACTGTACGCGACAATATTTAATTTATGCACTTTAATTGTTTATCTATGCATAATTCTCTTGTAGATTTAATTCTTACTTTCCTAAGTTATTGTGTGTAATATGTGTGTTATGTGCACTACTGTGCTTTACACCCTCGTCTGGAGAAATGTTGTCTTATTTGATGGTATACAGTTAAAAGATAATAAACTTGACTTGAATATATGCCAACTCTCAGAACAATTCTATCAACCCATTTGCTGCTTATTTCTTTGTTAACTGTTCTCTCCAACATACTTGACAGATGTTATTCTCCCACCACCCACTTACACAGGAACAATTTCAATCTTTGGAATAAGGGGCACCAAGGGGAAATCCATGTGGTCACAGACAAAATATGCGGACTGCACATACAAACAGGAACAGAGATTATGATTGATCCTAGGTTACTGGAAAGTGTGGCAGCAACACTATCCCCTGCATCACTAGGAAGCAAGATCTTCAAGACTGCACAAAGTTAGGGTCACGGGTTAGATAGGCACCATTCCATGCACATTACATGTGGAACTGGCACAAGTTCCAATCATAAAAGGACAGAATTCCAAGGAGAGGAAAATAATGCTTTGCCATATGGAGCTAAACTTTAACAGTGGCATCCTCCACTATCGTCTGCTCCACTCTAACTGGTTTGTCCACTTTGTCTCCCCAGCCACACAGTGAGGAGTTATTAACCTTGTAAACATATTTTTTTGTTCTGTTCACAGTGCACTCAACACTTAGACCTTATGAAAGGTCTTGACCCGAAACATCAATCGTTCATTTCCACAGATGCTGCCTGACCCACAGGGTTCCTCTTGTAATTTGATTTTTGCTTCAGATTCCAGCATCTGTAGATTCTTGTCCATGTGTATCCAAGTTTGCCAACAAATTTTAAAACCTACCAAGCAGATATGGACCTTTTCTCGTGTTATGACCTTAGGATGTTTTATTGCTAATTGAAAGCTTTTGAAGTGTACTGTGGGAAGAGTGATACTCAAATGGTGCACTTGGAAGTAGAGGAAGCAAAAGGTCAATCGAAAGCTTTTGTTAGCTGAGTGATAGAATCAGCCTTTGAAGATCATCACCACACTCCTTAATCTTTGCCCAGGTAGGCACCTAGATATTGTTGACAAACTATTCAACTGTGGATTATCGTATATTCATTCATCCCAAACATCCCAACAATATGAAGACACTAGGAAGCAAAGAAGGATTGGAAATCCTGTTGTTCATTTCTCTCCCTGTGCTGGTTTAGGGAGTGGAATTGTCCCCTTTGCACTCCCTGCTGGAAAGATGTTAGCCCATCACTCATCAGGGAACAAGCGTTGGACCGCCTGATGTGGATAACTCATTCTCATCCTGCCGTGAAGGAAGGGTAGAGTTTGAATCACACTGAATGACGGTGGCTGCAGAGAAAACAGATGTGGATGCTTGCTCAAAATACAACTTCTTCCAGCTTGGAATACGTCATACAAAATGTCAAAACAAAATCCAGCACAGCATCTCCATTTCCTGGACCCCTTGAGGGAGTATGACTGCATTTAAACCACTGTTTGCTTAGAGCTGTAGACCTACAGAAAGTGGCTGCAATCAATTCTCAAAAAGTCTGTTTTTCGGGATGTGTTTTCATCTTGTAAAAGGCTAGTTAAAGGTTACAGAGCTTTTAAATGTCACACTTTCATGATCTTTTCCTCACCTGTTCAGACATTTCTAATATATTATTTTTGTCGGGTTGGCGTGAGTTATAGTGATAGAACCATACAGCTTGGGAACAGGCCTTGAGGCCCAACCATGCTGAACAAGATCCCTATCTAAATAGATCTAATAATATTCCTATAAACATTTCCTATCCATATACCTGTCCAAATGCCTTTTGTGACATTTAATTCCTTTTAATATTTTGCTCTTTTTACTCAAATTATTGAGACAAATCTTGAGTAGAGACACTGATCAACAGAAAAAGACTGTTTTTTGTCAAAGTGAAAACAGATCTCTACAAAGTGATCTATGTTAATTACAAATATAAAGCACAAAATAATTGAATGCATAAGTATTCACCCCCTTTAATATGAGACACCAAATCAACATTGGTGCAGCCAATTGGTTTTCGAAGTCACATAATTAACTAAATGGAGATCACCGTGTGCAGTCAAAATGTTTCATTGATTGTAGTGAAAATACACCTGTATCTGGAAGATCCAACTGCTGGGGAGTCCGTATCCTGGCAAAAACCACAACATGAAGTCCTAAGAACACTGCAAGCAACTCCACAAAAATGTTATTGGAAATCGCAAGTCAGGAGATGGATACAAGAACATTTCCAAGTCGCTGAATATCCCTTGGAGTACAGTTGTCAATCATCAAGAAATGGAAAGAATATGGCACAGATGTAAATCTGCCTAGAGCAGACCGTCTTCAAAAACTCAGTGACTGTGCAAGAAGGGGACTAGTGAGGGAGGCCACCAGGAGACCCATGACATCTCTGGTGGAGATACAAGCTTCAGTGTCTGAGATGGGAGACACTGTGCATACAAAAACTATTGGCTGGGTGCTTCACCAGTTGCAGATTTATGGAAGAGTGGCAGAGAGAAAGGTTGAAAAAAAACTCCCATGAAATCTTGGCTAGAGTTTGCCAGAAGAGATGTGGAAGACTCTGAAGTCAGCTGGAAGGAGGTTCTATAGTCTGATGAAACCATATTTGAGCCTCTTGGCCGTCTGACTAATTCCTGTGCTTGGCGTAAGCCAAACACCTTACAGCATCAAAAACACACCATCCCTACTGAGAATCATGGTGGTGGCTGCATCATGTTGTGGGGAAGCTTCACTGCAGCAGGCCCTGGAAGGCTTGTGAGGGTAGAGAGTAAAGCAAATGCAGCAAAATACAGGGAAATCCTGCAGGAAAACCCGATACAGCCTACGAGAGAACTGCAACTTGGGAGAAGATCTGTTTTTTCACAAGACAATGACCCCAAGCATAAAGCCAAAGCTGCATAGGAATGGCTTAAAACAAGGACATGAATGTCTTGGAGTCGCCAAGTCAGAGTCCAGACCTCAATCCGATTGAGAACTTCTGGCTGATCTTAAAAAGGGCTGTTCACTCATGATCCTCATACAATCTGACAGAACTTGAGCAGTTTTGTAAAGAAGTATGGGGAAAAAATTGTAGGGTCTAGATATGCAAAGCTGATACAGACCTATCCACACAGTCTCAAGGTTGTAATTACTGCCAAAGGTGCCTCTACTAAAGGGGGCAGAGGACTTGAAGGGGGTGAATACTCATGAAATCAATTATTTTGTATTTTATATTTGTCATTAATTTAGTTTGTTTTGTTGTGATCTGTTTTTACTTTGACACGGAAGTGCCTTTTTCTGTCGAACAGTGTCAAAAAATCCAAATTAAATCCACTGTGATTCAATGTTGTAAACAATAAAAGATGAATACTTCCAAGGGGAGTAAGTACTTTCTATAGACACTGATTTTACTGATAGCTCTTCTGTGCCTGCTATCTTGCATTTGCTAGAAATAGGCCTCAAGCCTCAGTGTTGCCTGTATACAGCCCCCAGGAGAGAGGCATCGGAGCTGTTGCACTCCGCTGAAGGGACGGTATGGTGCAGCTTCCAGGCTGGAATCGGTGCTGACACCCAGTATTCACTGTACAGAAGGCAAGCTCTATTGCGGTTGTCTGCAGATTTCTATGGTGTTGAATAAGTTTGGACTCTTTCATTGTCTTATTATCTTGTACGTGCTGAGTGTGCTTTGAGCTGTGCGTGATGGTTGGTACTGTGTTTTGCACATTGTCTTGGTCTTGTTTAGCTGTATTCATGTGTGGTCGAATAACAATTAAACTTGAATTGAATTGAACTGAATGCTAACCCCCTCCATTCAGAGGATCCACGAAGAGTGGAGAATGTGGGGTGCAAGGGGTATTGGATTAGTTTATTATAGTAACGTGCACCAGGAAGCTGTGAAAGACTTTCATTTTGCATGCCTCTCAAATAGATCTTGCCATTTATAATTACATCAAGGTAATGAAAGGAAAGTAGAATTCAGAATATAATGGTGCATGTAGAGAGTAAGTGTAATGAAGGCAGACAAGTGTAAGGTCGTGGTGAGGTTGATTAGGAGATCAAGAGTTCAAGATACATCATTCAAGAGATCTGCTTGAGAGTCTGATAATGTTGGGGGGAGGGATGTGGCATATTCTAAATACAAAATAATGCCACTGAATGGGTCCCTTTTCCTTCAATACATCTGCTGCTGTTTTCACAGTGAATTGCGGGTAAATACGAAGAGGTGGAACAATGTTCGGTAAAACAAAAGGCAGGGTGCAGTTGGGAGTCTGTTTAAGTTTGACCATGCTGTGACCATGTTGCAACTACAAGCTGTGCAGAGACTGGAGCCACAGATATAAAAGCACAACGAGCAGGCATTCAGGAGGAATGAAACAAAAGCCGCAGATAATAGAACAGGCTAGGAAGGAAGGTGGAACATGGAAACAAAGACTGAGATAAGCAGAGCATATGGGAACAGTGCGGGGGGGGGGGGGTCTCCTCACTCGGAGGACTGTCTGGAGAAAGGGACAAAATGGGAGATAATTTGCAGGAACGTTGGTGGTTGGGTGTGTGCAGGAGGAACCTTGTACTTGAGGCGAGAGTAAGGAACAGAGGGTTAGCCGTGTACCAGAAAATGGAGAATTTACTGTTCATACAGTCAGGTTGCAGACTAAGAAGGCCGAATATAAAGTGCAGATGCAGGAATCTGAAGCAACAAACAAGACACCGGAGGAAATCCGCAGGTCGGGCAGCATCCATGAAGGGAAACTGACAGCTGACATTTTGGTAATATGAGGTGGTGCTTGTTGGAAAGAAATTATCTACTCTCTGCAGTTTGCTGGGTGTTCCTGACACAGAAGACCAGCTGCAGTTGTTTACATTACACTTCCTGCTCTCCAGCAAGTGTCTAATTGCAACTAAACAGTATTTCAAATCCGAGTCACTTCCTTGTAATCAGTTGCTCAACTCAGATTATCTGCTTGTTCATATTATGTCTGCAACAGTATTGTAGTGCTGATTCAATTAAACTCGTTGCTTTGACAATTTTGACAATTAAAATTTGATTTTTTTGTGCATTATTGGTTGTATATTTTTAAGACAGTGAGAATTACATGGCATAACAAGAAGTTATATGAACTCAGCTTTCTCATAAATCTTCTGTTAAAATCTGTAAAAGTAAGAGTTATTATCAAGCACATTTTATATGCCATAGCTGAGAAATTGCTTACAAATCACAAAAGAGATCTTGAAATATAACCATTAAACAATATCATAGCATAAAAAATACAAAGGGATTCATGCAGAACTTTCACCAATTGATTAACTGATGGCTGCAGAGGAAGTTATGATTTGCTCCATTCATTACTATGTTTGATATGCTACAGCATAATCCAAGAAACTAACACCCCACCTCACTCAATTCATGTCACTGTTGGCACCATGTTTACACCATCCTCTCTCTCTCTCTACCAAGACCCCAATTCTTCCTGCTCTCTTCTATTCCTTCCCTCCATCTTCCACTGATTTTCTACCTTCCTTTTCCACATTCACCTTCTCACCTTTTCACTCTCCTTATGATGCTCTTTCTTCTAAACCAATTAATCTTTTCTTCGAGCAAACACGAGGAAATCTGCAAATGCTGGAAATTCAGACAACACACACAAAATGCTGGTGGAACACATCAGGCAAGGCAGCACCTATAAGGAGAAGCACTGTCGACGTTTTGGGCTGAGACCCTTCGTCAGGACTAACTGAAAGGAGAGATACTAAGAGATTTGAAATTAGTGGGGGGAGGGGGAAATGCAAAATGATAGGAGAAGACCGGAGGGGGTGGGATGAAGCTAAGAGCTGGAAAGGTGATTGGCGAAAGTGATACAGAGCTAGAGAAGGGAAAGGATCATGGGACAGGAGGCCTCGGGAGAAAGAAAGGGGGAGGGGTAGCACCAGAGGGAGATGGAGAACAGGCAGGGTGATGGGCAGAGAGAGAGAAAAAAAAACAAAGAACTAAATATGTCAGGAATGGGGTAAGAAGGGGAGGAGGGGCATTAACGGAAGTTAGAGAAATCAATGTTCATGCCATCAGGTTGGAGGCTACCCAGACGGAATATAAAGTGTTGTTCCTCCAACCTGAGTGTGGCTTCATCTTGACAGTAGAGGAGGCCATGGATAGACATATCAGAATGGGAATGGGACGTGGAATTAAAATGTGTGGCCACTAGGAGATCCTGCTTTCTCTGGTGGACAGAGCGTAGGTGTTCAGCGAAACAGTCTCCCAGTCTGTGTCAGGTCTCACCAATATATAAAAGGCCACACTGGGAGCACCAGACACAGTATACCACACTAGCCGACTCACAGGTGAAGTGTCGCCTCACCTAGAAGGTGGTGGTGAGGGAGGAAGTGTAAGGGCAAGTGTAGCACTTGATCCGCTTACAAGGACAGGTGGCAGGAGGTGGGAAGGGAAGGAAAGGGATTCCATCCCTTTATGTCTCCCCATTTCCCTCACCCTCCCACCCCATCTGTTCCCCTTCTCTTTTCCATTTGTATTTCTTCTTGCAGGTCAGTCTGAACCCAGAGATCAGGAGTCCAAAGGTAGAAGCCTGAATGTTGATTCCTCTGGCTCAGTTTGTCTCGAGATCAAGGGCCCAGTGCCTGCAAGTCCAGGCCAGGGACTGCACACTATGAGTCCTTGTGTTGCTCTGTTGAACGCTGTGAGCGTATTATGTTGATGACAGAATGTGTGGCGGCACTTGCGGGCTGTCCCAATACATCTTTAGGTGTGCTGGTTGTTAATACACATAACACATTCACCGTATGTTTCACAGTTCAAAGTACATTTATTATCAGAGTATGTATACCATACATAACCTTGAGAGTTGCCTCCTATAGACAGCCTCAAAGTAAAGTAACCCAATAACAAGAACACCCAATATGCAAAAAGAATAAATTTTACGAACAATACAAGGTAAACAAGTAACACCCAGAACTAAAGTTCATTGCTGCAGCCGATCCAGGCCACAACCTTACTGCACCTTCAGCACTCCAGCCCGCACCATAAAGATGCCAGGTCATGCCGGAAGTTAAAAAGCGTAACTCTGAATGGGAAGTTACAGGCTATTGACTGGTATCCAGAAAATGTGTCATTTTCTCCGGATGCCAATAGAGTAGTTAGTAGATTTGTTTGCTGCCAGTGAGGCATCATTGTGTTTTACCAGTGCTATCTTAAACCAATGTGTTTTGAAGTACTTGTAATAAATAAATCTGTATTTAAAACTGAATGCCTTCTGGTCTTCACTCACTCTCTGTGATCACTTCCTCACTCTCTCTCTCCACCATTCCTGGCCCACTTCAATATTCACTCTCCTCATCATCTTTCTGCCTGTTCTCCCTCTTTTTTTCCCTCTCTCCCATCTATTTTCTCTTTTTCTCTCAGTCCTTCTCTTTTGTACTCTCTCGTCTCTCACACACACACACACACACACACACACACACACACACACACACACCAAAGTTAGATGACATGGAGACAGAACTTGTATCAGAAATTTTCTGTCACCAAGCTCCCACTAATTTCAAATATCTGTTATCCCACCTCACTTTCTTCCTACTCCCCTCATTTATACTCACTCACAAACCCCTTTACCTCAACCTCATACACACCTATTTCTCTAAGTGAAAGATGTTCTGTTATCTCCCTCTACATATCCTGCCTGGCACGTTGAAATTTCCACCATTATCGTTTATGACATATTTCCAGTTCCTGTGATGTTTTGTATCTCAGAATTACAGAATTATTTACTTTTCTCTCGTTTTCTTTCATCTTTCATTTTCCACTCTTCAGCTGTTGAGTTCACTCTGTTTCCCTCCTCACAGATAACGCCTAACCTGCAGATTATTTCCAGCTTCTTTTTAAAAAGAGGTTAGCAACCTCCGTAGTGCTTTGCATGTCAGAGTTCTGACATAATTGATGCTATACTGGATTATAAAACCCGGCCACACTTTAGGCTTGATCTCCATATGATAATCTGAGCCAGAGTTGTTTCCCATAATCCTAAACAAGGGAGAGGAAAAATTGACAATTTGTCTAAGACAGTAAGGCTGCAGGTAAAGGTCTAAAGGTTGCAAGTAGAATGTTTAAAAGGGATCTGAGAGGAATTATTTTTTGAAATCTGGAATACTCTGACTGAAGAGTTAGAACATAAAACAAAGAAAATGGAACATCGCAGCTCAGAAACACACCCTTCGGCCCACAAGGTTGTGCTGAGCTAATTAAACATAATTAAGCACCTAACTAAACTCAATACCTGTCAATTCTCTTTACATTCATGTGCCTACCTTTCAAAGATTCAAAGTTCATTTATTATCAAAGCATGTCTGCATATATAACCCTGAGATTCATCTCCCACAGAAAGGCATGAAACAAAGAAACAACATGGAACCTGTTCAAAGAAAACATTAAACATGCAATGCGCCAAAAAATGAGTGAAGAATACATTGATGCAGTTCAGTTTAGTTCCGTTCCATTTAGCACTGTCATTCATTGACTTCAGTCTGCAGAGCCATTCCGCCCTGATCAAAATTGCACAAAACAGCAACTGAAAAGGAGTGACCAGAAAGCAGAAACACATTTTAACGTGAGCCTCCACAAGCCGTGTCAACTAAAGCCTGTCCATGACCCAAGACTGCGGCACCACTCTCTGGGAGCAGCAAGTGAGAGGGAGAGAAAGAGAGAGAGACTGGTCAAACACAGGCAGGCGAAACTGAACACCCACTCACCTTCCGCTCTCCTCCTCATTGGTTTCAGTCTTCCTCGATGCTTTAATCAGTGAGATCGGTGAGAAATTGAGTCAATCATGGGCTTGTGCCTCGTCTCCAGGCCACCCTCTCCACTTGAAACCTCAGCAAGCTTCCTCGGAGACAGCAAAGTGCCAGATCACTCAATCGGCTCAAAAACACACCATCAAAATGTAGATCACAGGTAATATAAATGTAAATACCTAAGAGTCCCTTTAACACCTGTATCATATTTACCTCCTCCGCTACCCTAGTCAGCACATTCCAGACACCCACCACTCTTTGCAAAAAAAGGCTTGGCCATGTACATCCTTGGAACTTACTCCCTCTCACCTTTAATTGTATGCCCTCTAGTTTTAGATATTCCAACCTAGGGAGAAAGATACCAGCTCTCTATCCTTGTTTCTCAATGCTTTAAACCTCTATTGGGTCTCTCCTCAGCCTCTGCCACTTCTGAGAAAAACATCCCAGGTTTATGCAAACTCTCCTCATAGTACACGCCCTCTAATGCAGGCAGCATCCTGGTAAACCTCTTCTGCATCCCCTCTAAAGCTTTAATCTCCTTGCTGCAATGGAGTGAGCCAAAGTGAATGCATTACTCTGGATGCAGCCTCAACAGAGTTTAATAGGTTTATAAATGGCGGCATGTAGAGACTCTGAAGGCAGAGGGACTAGTTTAGTTAGTTATTTAATTACTAGTTTACTTATTTTGCAGCAACCTTGTGGGCTAGACAGCCTGTTCCTGAGCTGTGCTATATTCTGCTCTACCTCTTCATGGAATATAAGTCTGTGAAATATTTGAGAAACATCTAGATAAATACCTGAGCTTCCGAAGCATAGAAAGTTATAGACATAACACATTTAAATAGGATTAGTGTAAATAGGAACACTGAGTTTTAGGGTGAGCCAAATAGCCTGTGCCTGAATCAGAAACAGAGTCAGGTTTAATATCACCGGCATATGTCGTGAAATTTGTTGACATTGTGGCAGTACTACAATGCAATACATGATAACAGAGAGGAAAAGAAACTTGTGAATTACAGTAAGTATATATATTAAGTTAAATTAGTCAAGCAAAAAATAAGAAAGTAATAAAAAAGTAGTGAGGTAGTGTTCATGGGTTCAATATCTGTGCTTTAAGACTGTGATTCCCTGCATGCCTTTAGTGAGCAAGTGGAGTAAATGTGATGCTGGCATAGTCAAATTGTCTATCAGCGCCCATTGTCTATGCTTGCATATGATGACTGGCACTTGAGGAATACTATAACCTTCAGGTTATAAGGAGAATCTATACTCAGTGTGGGCAAAATGCAGAAAGAATTAAGTGAAAAGGGAAAACGAAGACTGAAAAACGAATATTCAATTAACTCTAAATTTTACTTCTGGGCATAAAAGATAATTGGAGATTTAGCACAGCGTTTATTATTTCACTGCCGAAGTGTGTTCCACAAGCAACATCAGGAAATCATATTTAAAATGTAATTTCATTTTTAGAGGTGATGAAAACTATTCCCATTTATAGTGTGCACCTCTCCAACAGCACAAAGGAAATTTTCACAATGGAATTTTTATCATTAAGTCTTCCTTTAATAGACTGAAATTGTTTGTATGTTGATTTGATATGTGTCTGGAAACAAAAAATATAGATTAGATTTTATTCAAAATTTAAAACTTCTTATCCAAAGGCAGAAAACAGCAGAGATTCTATACTACTAGGTTCCTCAACTCAATGAAAGTAGTTGAGCATTGTCAGTAAATGGTTAACCTCAGATGGAGTGTAATTGTTGGCTTTGATGGGTTCTGATGTTTAATGACGCTTTGATCTGTGCGTCATTGGCTGGGGGTGTGCTGGGTTATAAAAGGGTTGGAGATCAGCAATGCCTAACAGAGACTCCTAAGTCGAGGAACATTGAGAAGATCTCGACCAAGATCGACTTCCAAGAGTCAGCATGCAGCTTCTGGGGATGGCGAGCCTGCTGTCCGTACTGCTCATGCTGTCAAGTATAAAGGCAGCAGCACCTCTGGAAGACAGGCTCGGTCTCCGCTCAAGTCAGGTGAGTGAGACCTTAAAAGCGATTTGAGGAGTGTTACTGAAAGAGAATTAACATTGGTAAAGAAACAGGGAAATGAGGAGCAAGAACCAGGCTATCTGAAAAGGAGGTTAAAGAACAACACAGGCAGCTTTTAGAATGGGGAGACGCGGAGAAAGAAATAAAATAAATGAGAAGGGAGAGCAGACAAAGGGAAAAAGAAATAAGTGGAGTGGCTGATGCTATCACGGCTTTTGTGATATTGTATTACTTTAAGTTAAGAGAAAAATGTATGCCAAGAAAGTTTGAAGCAGGAGATTCATGTAAATTGAGAGTTACATACTCTGTTCATTATAGATTGTGGGTTCAAGTGAACAAGAGAAATTTGCAGGCAGCTAGAGGAAAGTTGAAATGAGTGAGAGACTCATTTGTTCAAGGAAAGCAAGTGAACAGAAACAGCTGAGCAAAAGGAAACAATAACGAAGATGGAAAAAGCAGAAAGAGGGGCCTATGTTGGAAAAAAAGGTGCAAAATTAATAGTAATCCCGAGAGAAAGAGAGGAGACAAATACAGAGAGAAAGACAGGGACAGAGACAGACAAACTGAGAGAGAGAGAGAGAGAGAGAGAGAGAGAGAGAGTGAGTGGGGAGGGAGAGGGAGAGAGAAGCAGCGAGAAAGGGAGAAAGAGAGAAGAGACAAAGAGACAGGTGATGGGGAGAGAAAGACAAAGAGTGGGGTAAGGACAAAGAGAGGGAAAGTAGAGGGTGTGAGTGCAAGAAATATTTATCAGTCCAGAGTAGCTAAAGAAAATCAATGACAATGAAAGAATGGTAAATAAATAAACAAACAGTGGACAAGAAACATGAGACAGACACAAAATGAGAAGTTTAAAGTTCTTGAAAAGAACCTTTCTTGCTTGTATTGAATATAGGGAAAGGGGATGGGGGTTGCAACTTGAAAGGATGTGAAGTTTCATGGTAAATCGGTGAGTGTGAGGAATAAATAAATAAATATACAAATCTGCGATCAGAAACAACTTTGACATAGTGTGTTCCCAGCTCCCTGGGGAACAATACTCCACAAAAGCAGCTGCTTGTTAGTAATGGGTCACTTCAGTCAGTGTTAATGTCACCTCAGCCTTATTCACTTGTATTACTCATGTCAGTAACATCCTTTCATTGTTCCATTCGCAATGCCATGCAGCTAGAAATGATTTCCAGATTATCAATTACTGCTTGGATATCATTGTTCAAACACTTTTACTTTATGTTCTCATTCTTAATTTTTCCTTTGGTCTTATCTTATTTCCAGCAGGTCTTCCTGCGCAGTTAAATGAGACTCCATTTAATTAAACGTGATTGAATAAAAGAAGGGTGGGAAATTTCATGGCTGCTGAGTTGAAAGGGCATAGTTTTTGGAAAGGATAATGCTTTATACTGGTTAAGGATACATTTAGAGGCAATACTAATGAGACATTGGCTACTAAATCCATCTTAAATATGCCCACTGACAGTTTCTGGTTTCCATTCATAAGAAAATAGGAAATCCTGTAACTGCATAATCTAAGTTGGAGGTGAATCACAGTTGCTCTTCTCTCTAGCAATGCAATCCTCACCCCAGATATGACAAATGCCTGTCAGCAAATGAAACACTTAGATCACATCAGGCTGATTGTTGTGGAACTTTGCAGTACCCGAAACATTGGGCAAAACTGAAAACCTTTTGGTCATCATGTCTGTGGTAGATCATAACTGCCAGATCCCCCAGGTTTAGGTCCCTCTCTTCTCTTAATAGTCAAAATACACACCTGTACCTGTGTGAACATTTCCACCGACCCTTCTGCAAACTCATCACTTGCTGTTTATGTCCCCAGTAAGTGACAGATTGGAAGCAATCCCTGCTATAACCTTCTGAGCCTTTGATATTATATAGTTATTAAAGATAGACACATTTGCACAGACAATTTAAAATAAGCTTGCCCAAATAGCCATTACCTCCGCATAATTTCGGTATGTATAAAGTAAAGATCCTATTACGATAATTCTTTCAGTTCAGAAAGACACCAGCTGCTCAACAAGTAAAAGCACAATTTGATCCTTCTTTGTATGTAAATAAGTGTCTAAATTCTGCATTTTACTTAGATTCCCGGGGAGACAGCAACAGTGGAGGAAGGAGAAATTCAAGGATATTGAAGGGAGGTGTGAGGGGTGAAGTTGTTACATAGGATTTGTTGGAAGAACCACCTCACCTTTTAACTGGCTGAGAATCAAATCCTTTACCAGTAGGAAATATTGCATTTTTTAGAATATATTTGTAATTAATAAATAGGTTGGTAAAACTTAAATGTCCAAGTTTCTTCAGCTTCCTTCCAAGTCATTACTTTTCATTACTTTACTTTCTTAAAGATAGTTCACACCAAGGTGTGGGTGCCTCCCGGGAGCTCACCAAGTACTATCTTGAATGATAATACTATTTTAGGATCAAGAGCAAGGGCTGTGTAAGCTACAAGAGTGATGCAAAAGTTGGTGGAGCTGCCCCACTCCACTTGGGACCTGGATTCCATCCTGACCTCAGGTCCTGTCTGTGAGAAGTTTGCACGTTCTCTCTGTAACCGTAGAGTTTCACGAGGTGCTCCAGCTTTCTTCCATTTTCCAAAGATGTGATGGTAGGTTAAGTAGTTCCATTGTTAACAACCACTTAGTGTTGTTTAATGCCAACAAGAACCAAACAATAATTGATTGGCATAAATCGGAGGGACATGCCTGCAGGGGTAAGGGAAACATGAGGGAGATCAGAACGAATGGAATTGTTCTACAGGGAGCTACCATGGAGCCGATGGGCTGAATGGCTTCTTTCTGTATTGTGAGCAGAACAGTTAGGACCTATCTGCACACAGGGTGCTAGAAATCTGGGATTCCTGCCCACAAAAGACCAGCAGTGCTAGAGCACCAGATAAACTTAGACCAGATATTCTTTGCAAAACAGATGCATTTAAGGATATGGTTATACTGTTATGTAGTATGAAGTTACAGATATTTTTGTTTTTTTCTGGGATTATTTAAGGAATCAAACAGTAGGGAAATGTGACACGGATGTTATGGAAAGGAACAGGCACAAGGGGCTAAATGGCCTTTGTCTGCTTCTGTTCCTGCTATTCTTGGATTAGTTGTAGGTAATTGAATGGGAGGGCAAACCAGGGAAGCTCAATAACTCCCTCCTGTTATTCCCTTCCTATTTCCAGCAGATATTCATTTTCCAATAAGGAGATACCTTCATCTGTTAGCATGAAGGACTGCCTCTCAATTGCAGTATGGTCTAAAAAACCCAGGAACTCTAGTTGGAATCTTTCTGGATTTGTTTGGATCTGAACCATACATGGGTACACTGAGTGAGTTATATGATTTCATTTACGAGCAACCTCCTTGGAAGGAATGTGCTGCTCCACATTATGGGCATTTTAAAATAACCTGCAATTGTTAATTCCACTGAATAGTTAATATCGTTAACGTCGGTGCCTTGCTCAAGTAAGCAGCCAAGGAAAAACAGTCAAGTTGTTAGTCAAGTGAAAAAATACCAGAGGGTGACAGATGACGACACACATACTGTGTTGTACATTAGCCTCAAAGGAACCAGAGAGTAAAATCCCCATCACACACCGTGCATCCTATAAAAATTCATCTACACATGGGCAAGAGAAAGCTCATATTTAGTCTCAATGTAAATTACTTTTCTTAGAAGATAGTGGCTGTTCCCCCATAATGTCCTTACAGCATTACAGAGCTCTCTGCTGTTTGTGTCTAAATCCCTTCATTGTGTCCTTGCTGTGTAGTCATGATCATGGCTCCTGTGGCGAAATATTTTACTTGCATCTCTTCATGGTTTAAAAAGCACACCATGCGTTTTATACCCCGAGAAAACTTCAGGTGCAAGCTCCCATTTACAAAACATGAACAGCTATTTAATATTTATTCCAGAATTTAGAACATAGTATAGGAACACTCAGCCTTTATATAAAGACTTGAAAGGATGAACTGATTCATCATATTTCCATGCCCCTCGAAGCAAATCCAGGTCAGATTGCCGGGGCAAAATATCCTGCTCCCTCTCACTGATTGTGCTCATCCACAAAGAATAGAAAGATGCCAGATGAGTTAGCTTCACAGTGCTGGCAGAACTAATAAGTTCTATCACATAGGAACGAGGTGGGAGGAATTGGGAAAGAGATGAAAGGGGGATCAGAATTAAAAAGTAATTATTTTTATGTTTGATCCACTATTTTTGTACCTTCTTGTCTTCAAGTTATAATGCCATGGCTTCATTCTGGAAGTCTGAGAGTCTAATCATTGTAATGTGGTGCTAAGAAAGAGTTATCTGGTATTATATTTAATGAGATATTATACTTGGTCTGATGGCTCATAAAGAATACCATTCCGTTTCTCACAGGAAGATAGTGTTTTCCCCGAATCCTGGCTGTTGTTTAGTTCTGAAAGGAGATGACTACCATTGTGAGAGCTTGCAAATTGTAAAATGGCGGTTGTATTTCTACAACAGCAACTGCTCCACATAAACACTCAGAATTACTGAGTGACACAGCACGTAAACAGGCCCTTCAGCCCATCTCCTCCATGCCAACCAACGTTCCCATTTAAGCTAGTCCGACTTGCTTGCGTTCGGCACACATTTCCGATCCACATACCTACCCAAATGCCTTTTATATACTCTCACAGATTGTGAAGTCTTCTGAGATATTCTGAGACTGTTATCTACACAAGTTTTGGATGGCCAAGGTTATGGATCTAAATGCAAGCACATGTGATTAGTGCAGATGGGCAACATGGATATGGCCTGTTTGAATGTTTATATTACCCTACAACTCCAAGAGATTATATACACATACACAGACTTTCTTGAGATGAGGTATTAGATTGGGGAAATATTTTAAGCAGATGGTTCCTATGCTCAGAACATCCTCGTCTTCTTTGGGCAAAATCATATAATGCACAGAAAGCTGAGTTCTGTTCCCTGCAAATTAATAATTCGCCTTTGTCCTCAGGAGATGAACAAAGAAAGGAAAGAGGTTATTTTGAAGCTCTTATCGGGGCTGCTTGATTCCAGCAGCAATCAGATGGGAATTGAGAGCACCTTCCCGAATCCCGAGGAAGTGGACGAAATTAAGCTGGAGGAGACGCCCCGCTTCAGTCATTTGTCCCAGCGAGATCGCAAGGGCTGCAAAAACTTCTTCTGGAAGACCTTCACCTCCTGTTGACGTCACACACAGCAATCGCCGGCAAACTCTCCTGAAAGGAACTGACTTAGCACTGTACATACGATGTCGCTTTATATTTTGTTCGTCTGTGGGGTAAAAATTTCCTTACTTTGCACCAAAAAAAAACATAAAAGCATGGTTGTGTAATATTGTTGTATCTTTCTTTTTTTCCAAAAATGCATTAGTATCCATCTTGTTGGAGAAATAAAGTGAATCCAAGCTGATCAAACTGCCCAGTTGTTTTAATGACTCAAACTTTCAAAGAGTGAAGTTCCGGCGAATCGGTGTCGCGGGAGCGGGGTTGCGGTAATCGGGACTCAGAGTGACGGGGAGAATGAGAAGGCCACAACAAAGTGTGATTGGACCGAGGATAGTGGGGACAGGATAAGGAAGAAACAAGGGAAATGGTTTAATAACGGGAAAGGGGCCACGATTGAATATAGAAAGACAACTCTTACACGAACTAATGAGAAATACATGTCCCGAAATGAAGAATACTTACAGTTAGAAGCGCCGACTTCCAGATAACCTGAGTTTATCTGGATTATACTCAATTTGCGACGATAATCCACTTGGATTCCTTCTCATTAAAGGTATCCGTGATTCAATGGGAATAGGACAGGATTTTCGAAAGAGACAGCGTTGGGACAGCCGACCTTCCCGTAAACGCCGCCTCTATACCTTTCCTCGCATTAACTAGACCCGCCGCACTGTCAAAGGCTCGATACCTCAGATCAATTTGAGCATTCGAGTAAAAACGTTGTTAAACCAAAACTACTAAAAGTTTAGGAGGAAAAAAAATCAAAGGGCATTTAAGATATTTAACACTCAAACAATTTGGAAACAAAATATGATCTTTCACTGGCTGGAATATTTCCAGTCCTTCCCGTCTCTACAATAAAGTCTAAACTATACCAAGGCATCCTTTTTCCCGCAGCTTCTCCGCCAGTTTCAAGAATTGAGAGCAATTCCCATTCCTTCAGAGGACTTCGTGGATTCTGCTTTCGTCTCTGCATGCGGAGGAGCCTCACGCTGCTGTCACGGTGCTGACATTTCATCACTGTGTCCCGGGGATCAGGGCAAGGACAGGGTGGCGGTGAAAGATCGGCACTGAAACAGCACGCCGGCAAATCAGAATGAGAAAGAGAGAGCAAAAGCAGGAAGACAAAAGCGGGCTGAGATGGGGAGGGTCAAAGAGGGCAAGGGAAAAGTGACATGCACGAGAGAGTTTGAAAGAAGGGGACAACAAAAACTATTTATGATTCTCCAAACAAAAACTGAAATCTCAGCCAAAGCGCTTGCTACAGTATATTGATGAAGATACAAAAGTGGCGTTTAACCCCTTTATATTAAAAAATTGTATTTTCTTAATACTTTTCGCTTTGGCAATAAAATGTGAACCGCAAAACTTTTAAAACAATAAACCGGTTCCAATCTTCCAGCTGTGTCTCATTTAGGGTGACGTTTTAAAGGCTATGTCACTAATTCAGAGATCATAATATAGGCATCAATTTCCCCCCGATGTAGTTCAGACACAATTTAAAAGAAAACATTTTTAAAGCGTTTTGCCTCTGTTGGGCGCCCAGCATGCTACAGAACCTTTACTGTGCAAAAGTAATTTTCGTGATGATATTAACTTTCTCCACTGCTGCTATCAATTCATTTCATGATTTATAAATGGACTCCAGGAAATGAGTTATTTTTTTTAAACAAGCAAGAATTAAAGTCTACAGGGAATATTTGAAAAAGAAACAATAATGCTTAGTGCTAAAAACTGAGTCAAACAGAAAATGTACTGAATTCAGAGTCCTGGGCTAATGAACTGGAGCTGAGTTGAAATCCCATAGGGGTAAATAAGAAATAAAATCAATTCTCTTAATCTGGACTTTATAGAAAATCGTGACCATGAAACTACCCAGACTCTTGTAAGACTATTGTTGGTCCTTTGGGAAAGGAAACTGCCACAGCCTTGTAACAACAATCTGACCGAGTCTCTTATGCAGTGGTTTAAGAAGGAAGCTCATTGTCATCTTCTAATAGTATTTAATGATGAGCCATGCAGGGCGTGGTTGGAAATCTTTCGTGGCCTGAAAAGGTAGATCTCTAACCACGCCCTGCTCCTTTAATGCCACCAAGAAATCATGGCCACAATCATCATGAGAAAAATTTGGAGACGGATTGGGCATATGATAAAAAGAGAAGCCAACCATCACCAAGACAGCACTTCATTGGACCCAGGAAATGCGGGAGACCAAAAATGAGGACCCTGGGGGCACAATAGAAAAGATGGGCAAGGACATGCAGAGATGGAGGACCTTCATTGCTGCCCTAAATGCCAGCAGCATAACAGGCAATAACTATGCCTGTGATAACTTCATCCTCTGTCAACTTGTTGGGAACCATTCCCAAATCTTTTGCAGCCTCACACCTTTAGCAATCCCTTTAATTATATTTGAGAGCCTAATAAGTTCTTTCACTCTGCAACTTAATTTTTAAAAATCCATCATATTATGGTCACTTTTCACCAAGAGGTTCCAAATAACAAAACTCTTTAATAATTCTTACTCATTACACTCTACCCAGTCTAGAATGGCCAGCTCTCGAAATGGTTCCTTGACACAGTGATTCAAAAAGCCATTGTGAACTTATTCCAGGAACTCTCACTATTGCAAATTTGGTTTTCCTAATCTATATGTAAATTGTGTCACTTATAATTATTTTTGTATTCTTACCACATGCATCTCTAATTTCCTCTGCACTTCCAACTCTATAGAAAACCCACAGGAGTGTTTTCTTTCCTATTGTGCGTTTCAGCTACCACATACAGATGCCACATCAGAGTTCTCTGAGATAATAACCTTCCATACTATGTACTTATCGCTTCTTAAATTAACATGACTCTAATTCCTCATCCCTTTTTATTTGTCATTTCTAAATATTGAATACCATTTCCATTTGCCATTCTTGGTCACTCTTCAGCCATAAGATATACCCATAACCATAAGGCCACAAGATATAAGAGCAGAATTAGGTCATTTGGCCTATCGAGTCTGCTCCACTACTTCATCATGACTGATTAATTTTCCTTTTCAGTCCCAATCTCCTGCCTTCTACTGTATCCTTTCATACCTTGACTAATCAATAATCTAGTAATCTTTGCCTTAAATATACCCAAGGACTTGGCCTCCATAGCCACATGTGGCAATGAATCCCACAATGCACCACTCTCCATCTAAAGAAATTCCTCCTCATCTCCATTCTAAAAGGATGCCCCTCTATTCTGAAGCTGTCTTCTCTGGTCTTAGACTCTCACATCATAGGAAATAACATCTCCACATCCACTCTATTAAGGCCTTTCAATATTTAATAGGTTCCAATGAAGTCAGCCCTCATTGTCCTGAATTCCAGTGACACAGGCCCAGAGCCATCAAATGCTCTTCATATGAGAAGCCTGGAAACATTTTCATAAACATCCTTTGAATCCTCTCCTGTTGCAGTACGTCCTTTCTAAGATACTTCAAGTAAGGCCTCACCATTGCATTATAAAGCCTCAAGACTACGTCATTACATTTATATTTGAGTTCACTTGAAATTAATGCTAAAATCCCATTTGCCTTCCTCAAAAATGGCTCACACTGCAAATTAACCTTTAAGTAATCCTACATGAGATATTACAAATCCCTCTGATTTTTGAATTTTCTCTCCATTTAGAAAATAGTCTACACATTTATTTCTTCTTGGAAAGTGCATGACCATACACTCTCTGGCAAAGTATTCCATCTGTCATTTCTTTTCCCATTTTCCTCACCCATTTATGTCTTTCTGCTTCCTTAACACTACCTGCCCCTCAACCTATCTTTGTATTGTCCGCAAACTTGGCCACAAGGCTATCAATTCCTTCATACAAATCATTGACATATAACGTAAAAGGAAGCAGTCCAAACACAGATCTCTATGTAACACCACTAATCACCAGCAGCCAACTAGAAAAGGCTCCCTTTATTGCCACTCTTTGTCTCCTACCAATCAGCCAATGCTCTGTCCATGCTAATATCTTTCCTGTAATACCATGAGCTCTTAACTTGTTAAACAGCCTTATGTCAAAGACCTTCTGAAAATCCAAATACACAAAATCCACCAATTCTCCTTGGTCTATCCTACTTGTTATTTCTTCAAAGAATTCCAACAGATCTGTCAGGCAAGATCTTCCCTTATGGAAACCTGAAACAACAACCTTATCATATTATTTACATCTATCACAGATTATATGTCAGCCTATTGGAGTAAGATTTTCATGATTGTTTAATGTCATTTCATGTACACAAGTATAAGGAGAACATAATAATTGTTAATCATGGATCTGATGCAGCACAAAAAAACACAAAAGATGAACACAACAGTAATAAGTGATGCTAGGCTGAACATAAGGTAACTGATGGGAACTAATAAAGTAATAAAGTAGTGGTGGAGTTAGTGGAGGTGTCGATCAGCCTAACTGCTTAGAGAAAGTAACTCCTTTTGAATCTGTTGGTCCTGGCATGGATGCTATGTAGTCTCCTCCCTGATGGGAGTGGAACAAACAGTCTATGAATAGGGTGGGTTGGATTCTTCATTATGTTACTAACCTTTTTCTAGCACCCTTCTGTATATGTGTCCTTATATAAGTAAGCACCTCACTAAAAGTAAAACTAAGAGCAGACAAGTTTATCCCTGACTCAATTACTTTTCAGTTTCCTTTATGCTCTGGATTTACAAAACTTAGCAGTGGTGACAAATAAGTTTAAAAACAGACCGAACATGACTACCTATCCTACCTACCTGTTGAAGCACAGCGAGATGTTTGAGTTAAAAAAAAAAAGCACAGCATGTTTGTTTCTTCTGCGGGGAGAGGGGAAGAATGCTTGAGTTTTAAATAAAGTCAGAAAACTGGTTAAAGTCACAGGTTCATAGACAGTGAGTACCGGGAGCTAATATTAATAATAAATAAATAAAAGCAGCGGCTGCATCAGCAACACAGGCTTGTTGATCATATAAAAGATAACCGGGGTATGCCTTCACATATAAGAAAGCATTCAAAAATGACTCCTAACTGAAGCACAACTCACATTTGAAACAGCAGTTGGAATCACTCTATCAATGGTAACAGCAGACAGAAATACAATCACGTTGCACATGAACAAAACTGCAACGTCTAGACAGAGGCCTGTCTGGCTGAATAAATTGTGTTACCATTGTGACAGGGGCTCACATATACCAGACCAAGGCAGGTTTAAAATTCAACTGTTCGAAGTTCAAAGACAGTTATTATCAAAGTACTGTATGTATGCATTATACAACCTTGAAATACGTATCTTTATAGGCATCCACAAAGCAAATAAACCGAAATGAACTCATTAAAAAGACTGTCAGGTATTCAATGTGCAGGGTGAGATAAAAACAAATCGTGCAAACAATAAAAATAAGCAAATGTTATTTAGAATTAAAGTGAGTCTTGAGACACCAAGCCTGGAACAACCCACAGTATTAGGCACTGTTCAGTACAGAGCAGAGAAATGTTGTGGAGGCGCAGACGCAAAGCCTGGAGCAGGCCATTGCCTCAGCCTAGTGCACAGGAGAGTAAACATCACAGAAGAGCGAGCAGAAACAGCTCAATCCTTGTCTCTCATTTCCTGCCTTTTTCAATCCATGTGGCCCGGCACTTATCAACATCCATGGTCTTTCTGTATGCAATGGCTATCTGGAGTAGGCAATTATCAAAGTTGTATTATACATGCATACTTTGAAAATAAAATGAACCTTTGATAAGGTGGCCAGTGAGCTAGATCACATGGAAGCTGAAGAGGTTCTATCAAAGTTTGAGTGAAGCCATGGACAACATCAGTGATTTCAGTAGCTAAGGAGAATGGGTCTGTCAGGATCTATGGCAACTTTAATGTCACCATCAACTCAGTACTGAAAGTAGATCAAAACCCTCTTCCCAGGAGAGAGGATAGCTTTGCAAACCGTTCTGGAGGGAAACACTTCAGCAAAGTGGACTTAGCTAAGCCCTACCTAGAGATGGAGTTGGAAGAAGTTTCCAAAGTGTTTCTCACCATAAATACTCACAAAGGGCTTTATCGCTATAATATATTACTTCTATTGGAGTGGCATCTACACTTGCAATCTGGAAGAAAACCAGATACTGCGCTGCTGTCTGAGGATTCAGTGTTATCTGGGTGACATCATTGTTACTAACGACGAACATCTCCAAAATCACAAGTCAGTGCTAAAAAAATTATGGACTCAGAGCACGATGCAACAAGCGTGGACTCTTTATACCAAGCATCACTCACTGTGGTCATACCATTGACGCACAAGGTTTTACATAAGTGCGTTGAGAAAATTCAAGGAGTAGTAGATGCCCCAAGGCCAAAGAACATGTCACAGTTGCAGTCCTTTATAGGATTTTCAATTGCTATAACAGGTTCCTGTCAAACCTGCCCTTGACCTCATTACTTCAGATCAGATAAAAATGGCAATGGACAAAGCAGTGTGAGATGGCATTCCAATGGTAAAGGAAATGGTAAGGTCAGATACTGTGGTCATTTATTATGATCATATTGCCCAGTGAAACTTGTCTGTGATGCCTTGCCTCATGTGACAGTCATGTCACATGTTATGAAAGATGGAAGTGAATGCCCCAAGGGCTTTGCATCACGTTCCTTTACCGCTGCAGAGAAAAAGGATGCACAAATTGACAGAATGGCTTTGAGTCTTGTTTGGGGTGTAAAAACATTTCAACCACAACTGGTATGGGAAAGAGTTTACCCTCATTACTGATCATCAAGCACAGAAGGGTGTTCCAAAGTCAAAGTACTGTACGTTTATTATCAAAGTATGTATGTGGTATACAATCCCGTGATTCATCTTCCAAAAGACAGCCATGAAACAAAGAAGCGTCATAGAGCCTATTCAAAGAAAACATCAAACACACAACACTGGTGCTGTCTTCTTCAGATCCACTAGTAGTAGCAGCACGAATGCAGAGATCAGTTCTGTTTCTTGGAGAACAGAATTGCAAGATCAAATTCAAGAGGACAACTAATCATGAAAATGCCAATGGTTTTTCCCGTTTACCCTGAAAAATGTACAAAAGAGGGCACACTTCTTGATGCATTGTCCCAAATGCAAATAAAAAGTCTCCTTGTTATGGCAGAGATGATCCAAAGATGATCACCACACTATCTCAGGTCTATATGGCCACCCAGATGGGCTGGAATGTGCAACAGTAACTTCAGTTCCCCCATTTTTACCAGTAACGAGATGAACTTGCCCTTGATGGGGGTGAGGGTTGAGAGGTGTTGTACCATCCGAGCTGAGAGTTAAAGTGTTGAAGGACCTACATGCCAGTCATATAAGCATTGACTCAATGAAAGCATTGGCTCGAAGCCTTGTCTGGTAGCTTGGGATAGATCAGCAAATCAAGCAGCTTGTCATGCACTATTCTGGAAGCCAACACATCCAGAAGATGCCAAGCGCAGTGCCTCTCCATCCCTGGGAATGGTCTGCATTGACCTGGTAGAGGATTCATGTGGATTTTGATGGACCATTCAGGGGCATGGTAGTTGTAGGTGCAGCTGCAGTGGCTAGAAGTCTTGCCAACAGTATCCATGGCAGCCTCACATGCTGGTGATGTGTTGAGAAGGCTCTTCTCAAGGAGTGGTGCTCCAGAACACTTAGTATGCAACAATGGACCACAGTTTACTATGGAACAGTTTCAGTCATCCCTAAAAATGAATGGAATGAGATATATTACACCTGTGCTGTATCACTCAGCTACAAAGGGCTTGGCAGAAAGGTTTGTCCAGAGTCTAAAGATCGTACTACGAGCAATGTCAGCAGAACACATGACACTGACACTGAATCAGAAACTCACCAATTTCCTCCTTGCATATCACAGTGCAGTTCACCAGTTATGTTGTTCCTGGGTTCCGCCTTGCACTCAGGCTGGGATCTGTTCAAACCCAGTCTCAGAGGCCGTACGCAGGACAAACAGCTGAGACAAATTGAGGGCTCCTCGAACAAAGAGGTTCAATGTTTCACTCCTGGATATTACAGTATCAAGAAGTGGAACAGATTGATTCCCCTAGGAACCTGCATGAACTCAATACTACAATTAGCCTCCAACTCTGGATATGAAACACTTGGCATCAAAGCTCTCAGCTTTAATTTGTCATGACTGGCATTCAAACAACAACCTCAGTCGAGTGAAGTGCAATGCAGACTTTCATTCATACATTATCTTTAGACTTTATTTATTTATTTACTTATTGATTGATTGATTGATTGAGATACAACCTTCCAGCCTTTTGAACACGGTGCCCAGAAATCCCTCAATTTAATACAAGCCTAATAACAACAATTTACAATGATTAATTAACCTACCAACCAGTACATCTTTGGACTTTGGGAAGAAACTAGAGTACCCGGAGAAAACTCACGCGGTCACGGGGAGAATGTACAATCTCCATACAGACAGCGTTGGGAATTGAACTTGGGTCGTCTGTACTGTAAAGTGCTGTGCTAACCACAGGAGCTGTGCTAAGGATGATTCCATAGCAATAATGAAGGTCAACCTATAATAAGGACAAGAATCCACCATGATTCATTATAACCAGGTCACCTTACTTATTTCAAATAAAGTAATTTCTGTCCATCCCTTCCTTTCCATCACCACACAAAGCCTGCTGAGCTGCAGTTCCAAAATTCTCTGATACATTGTTTGTTGTCTGAATTTTCTCTCGTATTGTTCACAGCTGGAGAAAGACTATCGTTCAGCCTTTCCACCAAGACCCCAGGATCAGCCTACCCCAACGCAAGATCTTTATCAATTACCCACTCAAGCTAATCAATTGGTTATGGTGCACATTTTATCTTGGAAACTGTGTTTCAATTTGTCTGAACACATTGTCCGATAAAATACATTTTTTGACTTCTGGACACAAAAGAGACTGCAGATGCCGGAATCTGCAACCACAGGATGCTGGAGGAACTCAGTGGGCTAGTCCAGATGAAAGATATTGATACCGAATGTTGACTCCCCATTTCCCTCCACAGATACCACAAGAACTGCTGAGTTCCCCAGCATCTTACTGGCTGCATTTGAGCTCAGGGGTTGAGTGATTTTAGGACCTGTGAGTTCAGACACTGGGCAAAGAGTCACTCCAGGCAGAAAGGTGAACAAATATCAAAAGTATACCTTGAGCTTCCCTTGTGCCTTCAGTTGCTCAGTAACACAGGCACCAGCAATAGAACAAGCCAAGGAGCATGAACTTTGAGACAGAAACATCACTCAAAAAACAAAATAACTAACACAACTCTTGTAAACCATTTGGGATCCCTGCAAAATGATATTTATTCATCAGCTTCAAAGCTACAGTATTTCTTTGCTCCCAAAATATACAAAACTATTTTTTATTAGAGAACCGTAGAAAATTCCACCCTTGTGGACCTTCACCCTGTATCGTGGAAGACCTTTTATACTATAATGTAGGAAACTAGATTAATCACGAAGGCACGGTGAGTTCCAATCACAATGGTGGCAATCCGAACTATTATTTTCAGATTTATCGCTGTCAGGTTCACTGAAAGTGGTGCCACATGTAGACACAGGTAAAGAAGGTTTCAGCATGCTGGCCTTCATCAGCCAGCGAGCTGAGTATAGAAGTTGGAGTGTTACAGTTACAGAAGACATTGGGGAGACCACATTTGGAATATTGCATTCAGTTATGGAAAATATGTCATTAAGTTGGAAAGAGCACAAGGGATATTTACAAAATGAATGCTTGGATTCAGCAGACTGGGTTATGGAGAGTGGTTGTGGTTGAGAGGTTGAAGAACTCATCCAGTAGAATGGAGGAAGATGAATTGTGATTTTGGAGGTTTATAAAATCATGATGGATATAGGTAGGTGAATGTGCTTAGTCTTTTCCTGAGGGAATCAAGAACACAAGGGCATCGTTCTAAGGTGAGAGGGAAGAGAGTTTTTTATGAACCTGAGAGACAAGCTTCCTGAGGGAGATGTGAAATCCAGGAATGGGGGTGTGGGGTGGTGGTCTACATCTCAGTGAGATCTAGATATGCAGGAATGGTCTTTGTCTAAGTGAGAACCTGGGAGTATGGAAATGACCCAACCTTTGGCTGTGCCCAGGGATGGATGGGTGCAGAGTGATAGTCTGAATCAGTGAGACATTGGTAGTGAACCTGGATACTGACTTAGTAAACTGTTAGAAACAAGGGTGTGGACCTCAACAAGAGCTGACGATTGAAAAAAATGGTTCCTGCAGTCCCTTTTCCTTTCCATGCAGTTTCTCAAGGTCGAGGATGACTCACTTCGGATCGGCCATTGTGGATTCCGAGGTGGCAGAAGAGATACTGGGTCTGTAGATTCACCCTCAGGTGGAACTGGTACTGGTGATGTGGCAGGAAGGTGCTCTCCTCCCTCTGCATTGACAGGACTACAAATGCTCCTTCTTCGCTGAGTGGTGGTGGCCAGGGGTTCCCAGAGTTAGTGGAATACATCTGCCTGTCCAGCTTTTAATCTGATGATGGAATTTGGAACAGACAGTCCTTTACAGGAGTCCATCGTGAGCTCTTATGAACACCGAGGCCTCAAGCTTCAGTGGTGGAAATGAGAATCAGAGCCAGAATAGTTTCAATATCCACTGCATATGTCATGAAATGTGTTGTTTTGCAGCAGCAGTACATTTCCACACATAGTACCAAAAACTATAAACTACAATAAAAAGTACATATAAAAATAAATTAAATAAGTAGTGCAAAAAGAGAGGGAAAATACTGAGGAAATGTTCATGCGTCCATTGCCCATTCAAAAACAAATGACAGAAGGGAAGAAGCTGTTTCTGAACCATTGAGTTAATGACTTCAGGCTCCTGTACCTCCTCCCTGATAGTAGCAATGAAAAGTGGGCATGTCCTGGGTGATGAGGGTCCTTAATGATGGATGCTGCGTTTTGGCAGCACCGCCTTTTGAACTTGTCCTGGTTGCTGAAGACGCCAATGCCCATGATGGAGTTGGCTGGGTTTGCAACTCTCTGCAGCTTTTTCCAAACCTGTGCAGTGGACCCTCTATAACATACGGTGATGAAACCAGTTAGAATGCTCTTCACGGTGCATCTGTAGAAACTTGCAAGTATTTTCAATCTCCAAATGAAAGATAGCTGCTGTCATGCATTCTTCGTAATTGCATCCATTTGTTAGGCTCTAGACAGACTCTCAGTAATGTTGACATCTAGAAACTTGAAAGTGCTCACCCTTTCCACTTCTGATCCCTCAATGAAGACTGGTGTATGTTCCCTTGACTTCCTTTTCCTGGAGTCCACAATCAATTCCTAGGTCCTACTGATGGCTGCAACATCACTCAGCCAGCCGATTTATCTCTAACCTGTATGTATCCTCATCGCCATCTGAAACACTGCCAACAATAGTTTTGTCATCAGCAGATTTATAGATGGCATTTGAGCTGTGCTCCCTCATTGTGGGTGCGGAGAGAGTAGAGCAGTGGGATAAGTACACGTCCTTGAGGTGAGCCAGTGTTGATTGTCAGCCAGGAGAAATGTTAGTTCTGATCTGCTCAGACTGATCTCATGGTGAGAAAGTCAAGGATCCAGCTGCAGAGGGAGGTACAGAGATTCAGGCTTTGAACTGATTGTATGATTGTGTTGACCGCTGAGCTGTAGTCAATAGACAGCAGGCTGATGTAAGTATTACTATTGTCCAGGTGATCCAAGGCCAAGTAGAGAGCTGGTGAGATTGCATCCACTGTAGATCTATTGTGGCATTAGGAAAATTGCAGAGGGTCCAGGCTCTTGCTTTGGCATGAGTTGATTTTGACCATGACCAACCACTCAAAGCACTTCATCACATTGGATGTGAGAGTTCTCTGATCCACTTATCCTTTGAATGAATTCAGATGACTTTGCAGAGATGACATTAGTCACTTCCTTGAGGTGGAAGTTCAGGTCTCCGAAATGTATAGGTAAACAAGGACCACTGATGTCCAGCAGCTCATGATTTTTTTGCCAGGTTTGATGTTTTGATCTTCAAAAACATATTCACTTCCATCAAACACCCCCTGACCTATCTGTTGAAGAATGTATGGTTTGCTTATTGACCTTCTTGCCTTCCACAGAATCTATAAATATGGAGCAGAAGCATGTTATCCTTGATCCAACAAGACTACTTAAGGCAGCCAAAGGTTGTGCTTCCTAAATGACCTAAGTCAGCTCAATCTGTATTGATATATTAATGTCTACCTTCATCCAGGTTGTGAGAAATAGTCGGTACTTTGCAAGGTTTGAAGATGAATCATTAACGTTCAAAGTTCAAAGTACATTTATCATCAAAGTATGTATGCAGTATAGTTGGCTGGTAGCGTAGTGGCATCAGTGCCGGACTTTGGAGCACAGGCTCCTGAGTTCGAATCCAGCCGGCTCCCTTATCACGCTTTCCATCCGTGCTGGGTTGAGCATCAAGCTAGCAACTCGACCTCATGAAAAAGAAGTAGTCTGCCACAGAAATATCAACAACAAAATGTTGATGGCCTATGCTCTCTCATGAGTTTAAAGGCAATTTCTTTCTTTATTTCTTATGTATGCAGTATACAACACTATGATTCATCTTCTCACAGATGGCTATGAAACAAAGAAAACCCTGGAACCCGTTGAAAGAAAAACATCAAACACCACCCCCCACCCCCAACCACGTGCAAACCAAATCGAGCAAATGGCAAAAAAAATTGAGAAACAAACACTGAGAGAAAAAAAGCAAAATGAAAGAATCCAGACACGTTCGGTGCAGCTCAGTTCAGTTCTGTGTTGTCCAATCAACATAGGCTATCCAATCAAAATTGTCCAAAATAACAACAAAAAGAAGAGTAAAACAGGTCATAATGTGAACAACAGAGTCTAGTCCACAATCAACATCAACTAAACCTTGCCAAATACACAGGACTCCAGCACAATCCTCTGGCAGTTTCGAGCAAGAGGGAGAGGGAGAGACCATTCAAATGCAGACACCTTCCTCTGGGAGCAGCATATGAAAAGGAAAGAGATCATCACACACAGCAGTGAGCAAGTGGCTGGTAGTTAGTGCTGAACAGACACTCACCTTCCGCTCACTCCTCAACGATTTCAGTCTTCCTTCAGGCTTTAATCAGTGAGAAATGGAGCTAATCATGCACCCGTAGGCTTCTGTGTCTTGAGGCCACACACTTCACCTGAAGTCTCATGGAACCTTTTCAGATACAGCAAAGCACCAGATCGCTCAATTGTCCAGAAAACACACCACCAAAATGTAGATTAAAGGCTCCAACAGTAGCAGAACCATACAGGAAAAAAGATGTAAACAAAGAGAACAGAAAACTGAAGATGTGAAAGCGGTTGCTATATTTCATTAGAAGATTGAGGAGATTTGGTTTGTCACCTAAAACACTTGAAAACTTCCATAGATGTACCCTGGAGAGCATTCTGACAGGCAGCATCACAGTCTGGTGTGGGGTGGGGGGGGCTACTGCACAGGAATGTAAAAGCTACAGAAAGTTGTAAAAATAGTCACTCCGTCATGAGTACAAGCCTCCATAGCATCCAAGATATCTCCAAGGAGCAGTGCCTCAGAAAGGCAGTGTCCATTATTAAGGACACTTATCACCCAGGACATGCCCTCTTCTCATTGTTACCATCAGGAAGGAGGTACAGAAGCCTGAAAGCTCACACTCAGTGATTCAGGAACAGCTTTCTCCCCCTCTACTATCCATTTTCTAAATGGACATTGAACTCATAAACACGACCTCATTTTTTATCCCTACTTTTGCGCTATTTTTAATTTAACTATTTAATATAATATACATATATATACAGTACATATTTACTGTAATTGATTGATTGATTGATTGAGTTTTCTATATTTTTACATGTATTGCATTATATTGCTGCTACAAAGTTAACAAATTTCATGACACATGCTGGTAATATTAAGCCTGATTCTGTTGCGGAGAACGGGTGAGCCCAAATGCAAGACACTGGCACGGAGATGGAGTTAGGATGCAGACAAGGGTGAGAGCATTGCTGGAGCTGAACAGCACACAGCAGGAAAGGCAGGTGGCAGACAATACTTATCTTGACACGGAGCGTGGCTGGAGCTGAATGGCAAATAGGAGGAAAAGGAGACGGCAGGCAGTACTTACCTTGAAACGAAGAGACAAAGTTACACAGGTAAACCTCGGTACTGAAGTAAAACTTAGAATACACATTCCTAAACCAACCAGAAACGTGAATTACTACACTGGCTACAACAACGATCTGGCGATGAGTGGATGCAAAGCGGGGGTATTTATGCTGCAGGTCTAGATGAGAAAGAGGTGTGCTGCAATCAAAGGGAATTAAGAGAATATGGGGAATTAACAGTCGGGACCGTGACAACACTCCCCACTCAACGGGAGCCTCCAGGCGAACCACCAGGCTTGCCCAGATTGTCATGATGGAAATCTTGGATGAGGGAGGGGGTCTAAGGTAAAGGAGCGGGGGATCCCGGAGTTCTCCTCAGGACCGTATCCCTCCCAATCGACGAGCTACTGGAGACCCCTGCCTCGGCAGCGCACACCCAGTATTCGCCGGTCGGTGTAAGCTGGGTAATCGTCGATGATCCGGGTGGGTGGAGGGGGTTCAGCAGGAGGGCAGAAAGGGCTGACAGAGACAGGTTTGATTTCTAAGACATGGAACGTGGGATGAATGCGCATGGATCTGGGTAGTTTGAGTTTGACCGCCGTGGGGTTGATGAAGCTCTCGATTTCAAATGGTCCGATGTAACGAGGGGTGAGTTTCTTGGATTCGGTTTTGAGGGCGATGTCTCTTGAAGAGAACCAAATCTTCTGACCAGGCCGGTAGTTGGGTGCTGGAATCCAGTTGCGGTCAGCAGAGTGCAGCAGGGAGGAGTGTGCATCCTTCCAGACCTTGCGGGACTGGCGGAGATGGGCCTGAACTGAACGCACAGCAATGCCGTCTTCGTGGGCAGGAAACAGAGGGGGTTGATAGCCGAGGGAGCATTCGAAAGCAGGCAGACCGGTGGCGGCGCTGACCAGGGAGTTGTAGGCATACTTAATCCAAGTGAGTTACTGCTCCAGAATGACGGGTTGTTGGCGGAAATGCAGTGCAGTGCCGCTTCCAAATCCTGATTTGCTGGCTCCGTTTGACTGTCAGTCTGTGGATGGAAACCAGAAGACAGACTTACTGAAGCTCCAAGGGGCTTGACTGAAAGATTTCCAGACTTGAGAGATGAAATGGGGCCCCGGCCAGAAAAAAAATATCAGAGGGAATTCCATTAAGGCAGAAGACAAGTTAGACAAGGAGGTCAGCTGTCTCACAGGCTGTAGGGAGTTTTGGAAGTGCTATGAAGTGCACGGCTTTGGAGAAACAGTCCACCATGGTGAGTATAGCTGTGTTACCATGCGAAGGGGGTAGTCCAGTGACAAAATCCAGGGAAATCTGCGACCAAGTGTGGCCAGGGACAGGTAGGGGAAGAAGCAGCCCAGCAGGTGGCTGATGGGAGGCTTTTCTGTGGGCACACACAGACCAGGCAGAGATGAAGGAATAGGTGTTAGCGCCCATGGAGGGCCACCGGAAATGTTGATTCAAAAGGGACAGAGTACCACCGATTCCAGGATGACAGGAAGTTTGAACCTGAGATCGGACAGAGTCAGGCATGAAGAGGCAATTGGGGGTCCATTGCCTAGGTCAGGTAGAGTCCGTTGGGCCTCTTCAACTACAGACTCGATCTCTCAGGTGAGGGCAGCCACAACACAGGGTGGTGGACGGATGGTATCGGAATTGGAAGGACCCTCCTTGGAGACATACCGACCAGAGAGAGCATCTGGCTTCTCATTCTTGGAACCAGGACGGTAGGAGAGGGTGAAATTGAAGCAGCCAAAAAACAGTGTCCAACGGGCTTGGGGGGAGTTAAGGCGTTTAGCTGTCTGGATGTATGCCAGGTTCTTATGGTCTGTCCAAATGTGAATGGGTGTTCTGCTCCCTCCAGCCAGTGCCTTCAATGCGAGTTTGATGGCCAGCAACTCCCGGTTCCCGGTTCTAACTACAAGATTATGAGAGGCATAGATAGGGTGGATAGTCAGTATCTGTTTCCCAGGGCACCAATAGCAAACACCAGAGGGCATATGTACAAAATTAAGTGAGGGAAGTTTAAGGGATACATCAGGGGTAAGTTTTTTACCCAGAGGGTTGTGAGTGCCTGGAATGACTTGCCAGGGATGGTGGTGGAAGCTAAAACATTAGGGGTATTTAAGAGCCTCTTGGACAGGCACATGGGTGAAAGAGAAATTGAGCGTTATGGGGTAGTGTGGGTTTAGTAATTTTTCAGGATTATGTGGGTCGGCACAACATGGAGGGCCGAGGGGCCTGTACTGTGCCGTAGTGTTCTGTGGTTCTATGGTTGTAGTTCCATTCAGCGGGGGATGGACGGCAAAAGAAGAAGGTGCAGCGACGGAGCTTTTGGTCTGGGACGGAGCTCTGCGAGAGGACCACACCCACCCCAGAGACGGAGGCGTCGACTTCCACGATGAACTGGCGAGATGGGCCCGGCTGGACAATGATGGGAGTGGAGGTGAAACGCCTCTTCAGCTCCGAGAAGGCTGAGTCCGCTTCGGGGGTCCAGTGGAAAAGGGTCGCAGGAGAGGTGAGCTGAGTAAGCGGTGCTGGCACCCGGCTGTAGTCCGTGATGAAGCGACGGTAGAAACTGGCGAATCCCATTGGCCACTCTACCACCGCCTGGATCTTTTCGGGATCCGCCCGCATCTGCCTGGTCTCAGTAATGTATCCCAGGAAACTGACCGAATGGGCATGGAATTCGTATTTCTCTGCCTTAACAAATAGCTTGTTCTCCAGAAGTCTCTGAAGAACCTGGCAGACAAGGTGGGTGTGGCTCCTGGAGATTACGGGAGAAGATTAGGATATCGTCCAGATAAACAAAAACAAATCGGTTAATAGAGTCCCTAAGGATGTAATTGACCAGAGCCTGGAACACCGCAGGAGCAATGGTCAGGCCGAAAGGCATCACCAGGTATTCAAAATGACCAAGGGGGGTGTTAAAAGCTGTCTTCCATTCATTTCCCTCCCTTATCCTGACCAGGTGATAGGCATTCCACAAGTCCAATTTGGAGAAGACTGTGGCTCCGTGAAGGGGCTCAAATGCAGAGTTGAAAAAGGGCAGGGGATACTTATTTTTTATGGTAATTTTTTTTCGGACCACAGTAGTTGATGCAGTAAGCCGTCTTTCTTCCCCGCAAAGAAGAAACCAGCACCTGTAGGGGAAGATGAGGGTGGGATAATGCCCGCCGCGAGGGATTCATTCACGTACATCTCCGTAGCTTCTCTTTCTGCGCGGGAAAGGTTGTACAGCCGACTGGTGGGTAAAGAGGCTCCGGGGAGAAGGTGAATCGTGCAGTCGTAAGGGTGATGTGGAGGCAGAGAAAGGGTCTGTTGCTTGCTAAACACTTCTCCCAGATCGAGATATTCTGCGGGAACCTTGGACAAATCAGGGGGCTCAGAGTTGGAAGAGGTCGCGGTGACCTCCACTGGGTGAAGGGCTGATTGCAAACAAGAGGAATGGCAGAATGAGCTCCAGCTGACTGTCTTCTCGGTGGGCCAGTCGATGTGGGGGTTATGACGGCTTCACCAGGAGTGGCCGAGAACGAAAGGGGCCTGAGGAGAGGAGATTACATTGAATCATACCTGTTCCCGATGGTTTCCGGAGAGAAGGAGAAGCAGAGGTTCCGTGCAGTGTGTGACTCGGGCCAGGAGTCTACCGTCCAGTGCCCGGGTGTCCCGGGGGTTACACAAAGGCTCACAAGGAATTCCGGCTCGGAAGGCTAAGTTTTCATCCATGAAGTTTCCCTCTGCACCGGAGTCCATTAGTGTTAGCAGAGGCAGGGACTGTTGGTGATAACACAGAGCGGCTTGAAGCTGCAGCTGCATCTGGGGTTGGGGGACGAAAGGGAAGATTGTCTGGCTCACCAGGGTCCCCACTGCTACTGGTGAGCCTGCCCCTCTTTGGCCGAAGGGGACAGGTGGCAAGGAAGTGGCCGGACTGACCAAAATATAGACACCCCCTCTCGTTCTCCGGAGTCGTTCAGCGGGATAAAGGCGGTTACATCCCGGCTGCATGGGTTCCTCTGTCGGGGCGGTGGAAACGGCAGGGTTGGGAGCTACTCGTGGTGCAAAAGGAGAAGAGAGGCGGTAATGAGCGCCGAGAAGTGGCCAAAGGTGGTGGACAACCAGTTCTTTCTCTATGGCGTTCTCGGAGGTGATTGTCTAAGCTGGTGGCCAGGGAGATAAGGGAATCCAAGCTGTCGGTGTCATCTCTCGCCACCAACTCATTCTTCACCAGGTCGCAGAGTCCATTCCAAAAATCCCCCTGGAGTGACTCATTGTTCCACCTCGAGTCGGCCGCGTACGCCTGGAATTCCACGGAATATTCGACAACACGGCGGGAGCCCTGGCGGAGAATGAGTAGACGCCTGGCGGCTGCTTTACCAGGAACAGGGTGGTCAAAGGTCTTTCTCATTTCCGCGATATAAGTGGCCAAAAAAGAGCAGATATCCGGTCGGTTGGCCCAGACCGCTGTGGCCCACGCTGATGCACTTCCCCGCAGCAACGCCTTGACATAAGCAATCTTGGACTTAAGTGTGGAGTAAGCTGACGACTGCTGCTCCAACACCGGGGATCACTGAAGGAGGAAGGCTCGGCACTTCCCCCAAATCTCAGGTACGTGAGGCTCTCTGGGCGGGGGTACTGGTGACACGTGGGGGGGTTGCCACTGCAGGCTGGCTAGGCTGGGTTCCAGGAGTGGGTTGAGTGAAATGAATACACTTACTGATCTGCATGATGTCAGCAGACAGGGAACGTGGGTTCTCCGCGACCTCCCGGAGGAGTTGGTTGCGCTGTCCCAGTAGGGAACTCTGGCCTGCGAGGGCTTTGTGTCCACTGGGTCCATTGTGGCCGGATTGTTCTGTCGCAAGGAACGGGGCGAACCCAAACGCAGGCCACTGGCACGGAGATAGGGTTAGGATGCGGACGAGGGCGTGAGCGTAGCTGGAACGTGACACAAAGCATTGCTGGAGTTTAACGGCAAACAGAAAGGCTGGAGGCAGGCAACCCTTATCGTGACGAGTGACACAGAAATAAAACTCGGAGTCCTTATCTTATGAGTCCTTATGAGAGCGGGTGAGTACCTATATTGCAGCCAGTCCAGTCACTTCTTTGCCACCTGCCCCCTTCGGCCAAAACGGGAGGGCTCACCAGCAGCAGGGGGGATCCTGGTGAGCCAGACCACATTCGCTTTCAGCCCCTGACCCCAGATGCAGCTTCAAGCCACTTTGTGTTACAACCAACAGTCCTTGCCTCTGTTAGCACTAGCAGACTCCATCACAGAAGGAAACTTCATGCGTGAAAATTTAGCCTTCCAAGCCGGAATTCCTCGTGAGCCATTATCTACCCCTCGGACACCCGGGCACTGGACGGTAGACTCCTGGTCCGAGTCACACACTGCACAGAACCTCTGCTTCTCCTTCTCTCCAGAAACCATCGGGAAAAGGTACGATTCAATGTAATCTCCTCTCCTCAAACCCCTATATTTCTCCGCCACCCCTGGTTAAGCCATCGACTGGCCCACCAGGAAGACAGTCAGCTGGAGCACGTTCTGCCATTCCCTCTTGCCTGCAATCAGCCCTTCACCCAGTGGAGGTCACCACACCATTGTCTGCCTCTGAGCCTCCTGACTTGTCCAAGGCTTCCATCGTGTATCTCGATCTGGGAGAAGTGTTCAGCAAGCAATGAGCCCTTTCTCTGCCTCCACATCACCCTTACGACTGCGCCATTGACCTTCTCCCCGGAGCCTCTTTACCCACCAGTCGGCTGTACAACCTGCCCCGACCAGAAAGAGAAGCTACGGAGACATACATGAATGAATCCCTCGTAGCTGGCCTCATCCGACCCTCATCTTCCTCTACAGGAGCAAGTTTCTTCTTTGCGGGGAAGAAAGACGGCTCACTAAGCCCCTGCATTGACTACCATGGTCTGAACAACATTATCATAAAGAATAAGTATCCCCTGCTCCTTATCAACTCTGCATTCGAGCCCCTTCACGGAGCCACAGTCTTCTCCAAATTGGACTTGTGGAATGCCTATCACCTGGTCAGGATAAGGGAGGGAGATGAATGGAAGACAGCTTTTAACACCCCCCTTGGTCATTTTGAATACCTGGTGATGCCATTCGGTCTCATCAATGCCCTCGCCGTCTTCCAAGCCCTGGTAGGGACTTCATTAACCGATTTGTTTTTGTTTATCTGATCGATATCCTAATCTTTTCCTGTAACCTCCAGGAACGTACCCACCATGTCCGCCAGGTTCTTCAGAGACTTCTGGAGAACAAGCTATTTGTTAAGGCTGAGAAGTGCGAGTTCCATGCCCATTCGGTCAGTTTCCTGGGGTACATCATTGAGAGCAGGCAGGTGCGGGCGGATCCCGAAAAGATCCAGGCGGTGGTAGAGTGGCCCAAACCCACGACGCTCAAACAACTCCAACGATTTCTGCAGTTTGCAAACTTCTACCGTCGCTTCATCACGGACTACAGCCGGGTGCCAGCACCGCTTACTCAGCTCACCTCTCCTGCGACCCTTTTCCACTGGACCCCCGAAGCGGACTCAGCCTTCTCGGAGCTGAAGAGGCGTTTCACCTCCACTCCCATCATTGTCCAGCCGGGCCCATCTCGCCAGTTCATTGTGGAAGTCGACGCCTCCGTCTCTGGGGTGGGTGTGGTCCTCCCGCAGAGCTCCGTCCCAGACCAAAAGCTCCGTCGCTGCACCTTCTTCTTTTGCCGTCCATCCCCCGCTGAATGGAACTACAACCATAGAACCACAGAACACTACGGCACAGTACAGGCCCCTCGGCCCTCCATGTTGTGCCGACCCACATAATCCTGAAAAATTACTAAACCCACACTACCCCATAACGCTCAATTTCTCTTTCACCCATGTGCATGTCCAAGAGGCTCTTAAATACCCCTAATGTTTTAGCCTCCACCACCATCCCTGTCAAGTCATTCCAGGCACTCACAACCCTCTGGGTAAAAACTTACCCCTGATGTCTGTCATAAACTTCACTCCCTTAATTTTGTACATAAGCCTCTAGTGTTTGCTTTTGGTGCCCTGGGAAACAGGTACTGACTACCCACCCTATCTATGCCTCTCATTATCTTGTAGTTAGAACCGGGAACCGGGAGTTGCTGGCCATCAAACTCGCATTGAAGGCACTGGCTGGAGGGAGCAGAACACCCATTCACGTTTGGACAGACCATAAGAACCTGGCATACATCCAGACAGCTAAACGTCTTAACTCCCACCAAGCCCGTTGGACACTGTTTTTTGGCTGCTTCAATTTCACCCTCTCCTACCGTCCTGGTTCCAAGAATGAGAAGCCAGATGCTCTCTCTGGTCGGTATGTCTCCAAGGAGGGTCCTTCCAATTCCGATACCATCCGTCCACCACCCTGTATTGTGGCTGCCCTCACCTGAGAGATCGAGTCTGTAGTTGAAGAGGCCCAACGGACTCTACCTGACCTAGGCAATGGACACCCAATTGCCTCTTTGTGCCTGACTCTGTCCGATCGGGGCATACTTCCTGTTTCGCCTGCCATGCTGGAATCGGTTGAACTCTGTCCCTTTTGAAGCGACGTTTCTGGTGGCCCACCATGGATGCTGACACTTGCTCCTTCGTCTCCGCCTGTTCTGTACGTGCCGCGGAAAAGCCTCCCATCGGCCACCTGCTGGGCTGCTTTGTCCCCTACTTGCCCCTGGCTGCCCTTGGTCACCCATTGCTCTGGATTTCATCACTGGACTACCCCCTTCACATGGTAACACAGCCCGTGAGACAGCCGACCTTCTTGTCCAACACATCTTCCGCCTTCGTGAAATCCCCTCTGACATTGTTTCTGGCCGGGGCCCCATTTCATCTCTCAAGTCTGGAAATCTTTCAGTCAAGCCCTTGGAGCTTCAGTAAGTCTGTCTTCTGGTTTCCATCCACAGACTGACGGTCAAACGGAGCCAGCAAATCAGGATTTGGAAGCGGCACTGCACTGTATTTCCGCCAACAACCCGTCATTCTGGAGCAGCAACTCACTTGGGTTAAGTATGCCTACAACTCCCTGGTCAGCGCCGCCACCGGTCTGCCTGCTTTCGAATGCTCCCTCGGCTATCAACCCCCTCTGTTTCCTGCCCACGAAGATGGCATTGCTGTGCGTTCAGTTCAGGCCCATCTCCGCCAGTCCCGCAAGGTCTGGAAGGATGCACACTCCTCCCTGCTGCACTCTGCTGACCGCAACTGGAGGATTGCCGACCGCCACTGGATTCCAGCACCCAACTACCGGCCTGGTCAGAAGGTTTGGCTCTATTCAAGAGACATCGCCCTCAAAACCAAATCCAAGAAACTCACCCCTCGTTACATCAGACCATTCAAAATCCAGAGCCTTATTAACTCAAACTCAGACTGCCCAGATCTATGCACATTCATCCCACGTTCCACATCTCTCAACTGGGGGGTGGGGGGGGGGGAGGTATTGTCACAGTCCTGACCGTTAATCCCCAATTTCCCCTAATTCCCTTTGATTGTGTCATGGGCCAGAAGTTAATTCCCCATTTTCTCCTAATACCCTTTGATGGTGGCACACTTGTTCTCATCAAGACCTGCAGCATGAAAAATCCAGCTTTGCATCCACTTGTCGCCAGATCGTTGTTTAGCCAGTGTGGTAATTAACGTACCTGGCCACTTAGGATTGTGTATTCTAAGTTTTACTTCCGTACCGAGGTTTACCTGTGAAACTCAGTCCCTCCGTGTTAAGAATAGTTCTGTCTACCGCTTGCCTTTCTACGCTCTGTGTCACGAGAAGGTTTGCCTGCTGCCTGCCTTTCTGTTTGCCGTTCAACTCCCGCAACACTTCATGTCACGTTCCAGCTACGCTCACGCGCTCGTCTGCATCCTAACCCTACCTCCGTGCCAGTGTCCTGTGTACATTTCAATGTGAGGAGTATTGTGGGAAAGGCAGAAGAGCAGAGGGTCTGGATTGACACGTGGAATTATGACATCATAGCCATTACTGAAACTTGGCTTCAGGAGGGGCAGAACTGGTAGTTCAATGTTCCAGGGTTCCGATGTTTCAGACGTGATAGAGGCAGAGGGATGAAGGGTGGGGTGGGGGGGTGGCTTTGCTAGTCAGGAAAAATATTACAGTAGTGCTTCGGCAGGACAGATTACAGGGCTTGTCAACTGAGGCCATACGGGTGGAGCTGAGAAACAGGAAAGGTATGACCACATTAATAGGGTTGTATTATAGACCACCCAATAGTCAGCGAGAATTGGAGGAGCAAATATGCAGAGAGATAACAGACAACTGCAAGAGACAAAGTTGTGATTGTAGGGGATTTTAATTTTCCCCACATTGATTGGGACTCCCATACTGTTAAAGGTCTAGATGGGTTAGAGTTTGTGAAATGTGTTCAGGAAAGATTTCTAAATCAATATATAGATGTACCAACTAGGGATGATACAATATTAGATCTCCTATTAGGAAATGAGTTAGGGCAGGTGACGGACGTGTGTGTAGGGGAACACTTTGGTTCCAGTGATCATAATGTCATTAGTTTCAACTTGATCATGGATAAAGATAGATCTGGTCCTCGGGTTGAAGTTCTAAACTGGAAAAAGGCCAAATTTGAAGAAATTAGAAAGAATCTAAAGAGTGTAGATTGGGACAGGTTGTTCTCTGGCAAGGATGTGATTGGTAAGTGGGAGGCCTTCAAAGGAGAAATTTTGAGAGTGCAGAGTTTGTATGTTCTGGTCAGGGTTAAAGGCAAAATGAAAAAGAATAAGGAACATTGGTTCTTGAGGGATATTGGAACTCTGATGAAGAAGAAGAGAGAGATGTATAACATGTATAGGCAACAGGGAGGAAATAAGATGCTTGAGGAGTATAAAAAGAGTAAGAAAATACTTAAGAAAGAAATCAGGAGGGCTAAAAGAAGACATGAGGTTGCTTTGGCAGTCAGGGTGAAGGATAATCCTAATAGCTTCTACAGGAATGTTAAGAGCCAAAGGATAGTAAGGGATAAACTTGGCCCTCTTGAAGATCAGAGTGATCAGCTATGTATGGAACCAAAAGAAGTGGGAGAGATATTAAATGGGTTTTTTGCATCTGTATTTACTGACAAAACTGGAATGGAGTCTATGGAAACAAGTCAAACAAGTAGGGAGGTCATGGAACTTATACAGGTTAAGGAGGAGGAGGTGCTTGCTGTCTTGAGGCAAATGAGAATAGATGAATCCCCAGGACCTGGCAGAGTATTCCCTCGGACCTTGAAGGGGACTAGTGTTGAAATGGCAGGAATATTTGAAATGTCGATATACACGGGTCAGGTGCCGGAGGATTGGAGGATAGCTCATGTAGTTCCGTTGTTTAAAAAAGGCTCAAAAAGCAAGCCGGGAACTTATAGGCCGGTAAGTTTGACAATGGTAGTAGGTAAATTATTGGAAGGAATACTAAGAGGATCCACAAGTATTTGGATAGACAGGGACTTATTAGAAAAAATCAGCATGGCTTTGTGCATGGTAGGTCATGTTTAACCAATCTATTAGAGTTTTTCAAGGAAGTTACCAGGAAAGTGAATGAAGGGAAGGCAGTGGATATTGTATACATGGACTTCAGTAAGGCCTTTGACAAGGTCCCGCATGGGAGGTTAGTTAGGAAGATTCAATCACTAGATATACATGGAGAGGTAGTAAATTGGATTAGACATTGGCTCAATGGAAGAAGCCAGAGAGTGGTAGTGGAGGATTGCTACTCTGAGTGGAGGCCTGTGACTAGTGGTGTGCCACAGGGATCATTGCTGGGTCCATTGTTATTTGTCACCTATATCAATGATCTGGATGATACTGTGGCAAATTGGATCAGCAAATTTGCTGACAATACAAAGAATGAAGGTGTGGTGGATAGTGAGGAAGGTTTTTAAAGCTTGCAGAAGGATTTGGACCACTTAGAGGAATGGGCGGAAAAATGGCAGTTGGAGTTTAATGCGGAGAAGTGTGAGGTAATGCACTTCGGAAGGTCAAACCAAGGTAAAACATACAAGGTAAACGGTAGGACGCTGAGGGTACAGTAGAACAGAGGGATCTGGGAGTACAGATACATAATTCCCTAAAAGTGGCTTCACAAGTAGATAGGGTTGTAAAGAAAGCTTTTAGTACATTGGCCTTTATAAATCAAAGTATTGAGTATAAGAGTTGGAATGTAATGGTGAGGTTGTATAAGACATTGGTGAGACTGAATTTGGAGTATAGTGTGCAGTTTTGGTCACCTAATTACAGGAAGGATATTAATAAAGTTGAAAGAGTGCAGAGAAGGTTTACAAGGATGTTACCGGGACTTGAGAAACTGAGATACAGAGAAAGGTTGAATAGGTTAGGACTTTATTCCCTGGAGCGTAGGAGAATGAGGGGTGATTTGATAGAGGGATATAAAATTATGAAGGGTATAGATAGAGTGAATGCAAGCAGGCTTTCTCCACTGAGGCTAGGAGAGAAAAAAACCAGAGGTCATGAGTTAAGGGAGAAGGGGGAAAAGTTTAAGGGGGGGGGGCTTCTTCAAGCAGAGAGTGGTGGGAATGTGGAATGAGCTGCCAGATGAAATGGGGAATGTGGGCTCACTTTTGACATTTAAGAAAAACTTGGACAGGTATATGGATGAGAGGGGTTTGGAGGGATATGGCCCAGGTGCAGATCAGTGGGACTAGGCAGAAAAATGGTTTGGCACAGCTAAGAAGGACCAAAAGGCCTGTTTCTGTGCTGTAATGTTCTATGGTTCTATGGTTTGGGTTCAGCCCGTACCTTGCAACAGGTAGACTGCTACTTGTTGGCACTCTGTAACCCTGGCGCCTGGGAGCAAATGAATTATCTATGAGGCTTTGGCTGAAAAGAAGTGGGGTCTTTGAATTTGATCATATTAAGGCAACTTTTTTGTTGATGATGTTATTTTGGGGCCAGGTTAATGGACATAACAGAGTGGATGTGGATCAGCTGCTGGACAATACATTCATCTTCTAGATCAGTTTTGCTGGCATGCCCATCCTTGCAGTCTCCTGCTTAGTTGCTGATATAAACGGTGGACCAAGTTTTCATAGGGTCTGGCTGAGCATATTACTGATGACCTCACCTGGGCCCTCAACACCACATCTTTAGCCAAGAATGCACAGCAGCACCTCACGTCCTCAGGAGACTTAGGCAAGAGTGGCTCCCTTGCCCTTCTCACCACGTTCTACTAAAGCACCATTGAGAGAGTTCTGACCAGCTTGTCTTGTATGAAAATTACAATGCATCAGATCACAAGACCCTGTAATATAGTGAAGACTGCTGAAAACATCATCAGGGTCTCTCTACTCCCTATTCAAGGCAAATATCAGAAATGATGCATAGAAAGTGCTTCCAGCATTGTGAAAGACTCCTTCCATCTTTCCTATAACATCTTTGACCTTTAGTCGCTAGGCAGGAGATACTGTAGCATAAAACCTAGAACGATAAGACTGGATTAGAGCATCTTCCTCTAAGCTGTTAGACTTCAAAACATCCTGCTGCCACCCAGCACACATTTACACCCTGTCTGAATATCACACCACACCTCCCCCACCCCCCACCACCTCCCCAACTCTCATCCTGCACTGGTCACTTTTCTGCTTTGATTGCTGTTGTTTTCGCATATTAATATGACTGCTTATTTTATTATAATAGTGCCAGTGACCGTATGAAGCCTTACTTAAACATTCACCTCGCACTTAATGTGAACCTGTCTTCAGGCCAGGCCCCTCAGGGACTGTGCTGATATTATTTTGTGACTGTACGTGCTGGATTGTAATTGAATGTTCAGTGTGTATCTATATAGTATATACTGTGTTTTACACTGTGGTCCCAGCGGAATATTTAATTTAGCTGTATACATTGTATATATGTGTTTGGTTGAGTGACAATAAACTTGAACACGACAAAATCTGCAAATGCTGGAAATTCAGGCAACACACACAAAATGCTGGTGGAACACAGCAGGCCAGGCAGCATCTAAAGGGAGAAGTACAGTCGACGTTTCAGGCCGAGACCCTTCGTCAGCATTAACAGAAAAAAGTGTTAGTAAGAGATTTGAAAGTGGGAGAGGGAGGGGGGGGGGCGGCCTGAAATGATAGGAGAAGACAGGAGGGGGAGGGATGAAGCCAAGAGCTGGGAAGTTGATTGGCAAAAGGGTTACAAGGCTGGAGAAGGGGGGTATCATAGGACGGAAGGCCTTGGAAGAAAGAAAGGGGGAGTGGAACACCAGAGGAAAATGGAGAACAGGCAAGGAGTTATCGTGACAGGGAAAGAGAGAGAGAATGAATTAATAAATAGATAGAAAGATAGATCAATCTGAACACACTATTAACATCAGAATGGAGAAGAAATGTGATGCAGTGATTTTGACTAAGGATTTGATTGTTGGTGCCAGATATGGTGGTTTGAGTACCACAGCTGGTGATCTCCTGGGATTTTCACACTTAACACTCTAGAGTTTACAGAGAATTGTGCAAAAATTAAAAACATCCAGTGAGTGGCAGTCCTGTGAATGAAAATGCCTTGTCAATGAGAACGGTCAGTAGAGGAGGCTTGAGTGGTTCAAGCTGACAGGAAGGTGATAGTAATCCAAATAACCATGCATTACAACAGCCACGTGCAGAAAAAATATCTCTGAATGCACAACACATCAAAGTTTGAAGTGGATAGGCTACAGCAGCAGAAGACCACAAATATACACTCAATGGAGTCAATTCATTAGTGCATCATTTTAATCAAAGTTTCAACCTGGCTCATCATAAAATTTAATCATGCCTTGCCTATTTATTATGACAGGCAGAGAAATCATTCAACCCATTGAACAGAATGCAGCAGGCCAGGCAGCATCTACAGAAAGAAGTACAGTCGACGTTTTGGGCCGAGACCCTTCATCAGGACTAATTGAAAGAAAAGATAGTAAGAGATTTGAAAGTAGGAGGGGGAGGGGGAAATCCGAAATGATAGGAGAAGACCGGAGGGGGTGAGGTGAAGCTGAGAGCCGGAAAGGTGATTGGCAAAAGGGATACAGAGCTGGAAAGGATCGTGGAAGGCCTTGGGAGAAAGAAAGTGGGGAGGGGAGCACCAGAGGGAGATGGAGAACAGGCAAAGAGTGATGGGCAGAGAGAGAGAAAAAAAGTAAGGGAGAGAAAAAAAATAAATCAGGGATGGGATAAGAAGGGGAGGAGGGGCATTAACGGAAATTAGAGAAATCAATGTTCATACCATCAGGTTGGAGGCTACCCAGCCAGTATATAAGGTGTTGTTCCTCCTAACCTGAGTGTGGCTTCATCTCAACAGTAGAGGAGGCCATGGATTGATATATAATTAATTTTTTTCCCTCAAGCAAAACACACAAAGTGCAGGAGGAACTCAACAAATCAGGCAACATTGATGATGGAAAATTCAGTTTTCGGGCTGAGAACTGAATGAATGACCTAAAGATAGGTCTTTGCTTGAAACCTTGGCTGTTTATTCCCCTCCACAGAGGATGCTGACTTCTCCCAACATGTTTTGTAGGTCGCTCATGATTTCCAGCATCCCCAGACACTCTCATGTCACTATGTTCTCAGGGGCAGAGTGGGATGGGCAATAAATGCAGGCCTTGCTAGTAGCAGATATATTGCAACCTGAAAAATTAATAAATAAAAGTGCTGTGATTTTCATTTAAATTGAAGTAATAATAATACCAGGATAATATTACAGCTGCTGTGTCTGAGCTCAGCACACAATGTATCCAGTCAGTGGGAGGCACTTCATGCATTTAATTCACATCTTTCCAAATGTCCTTGGTTGTCATGAACACTTAGACTATTTTCCTGTCCATGCAGTTCGGTTTCTCAGATAAAAGAAGTAGATATACATTCCAGAACTAAAAGGCTGTTGAGAAGTTTTACATATCAGCTTGTTAATGGTATGAATGAAGTACTCCCACACTCCACCGAAGAAAGAACTGCTCCATTCATACTTTCATCTCTTGACAGCTTATCTTTTATATAAAAAAATCCAATGTTTGAAAATAATTTCCTGCATATTTTTCTCTGCCCGTTTTCAGCCTGAGAGTTTGGTTCTACAGATACCTTGCTCCCTCCTGCACATTCGGGTGACAATCCTTCCTGTGCCCAGTCTGTGCGGGACAGATAAAACATCGAACAGAGAACAGCGCAGGAACAGGCTCACAACGTCTGTGCCAATTACGTTGCCAAACTATACTCATCCCTTCTGCTGGCACATGATCCATAACTCTCCATTCCCGGTAAGGAGCTGTACATTGGTAAATAAGTTCGTAAAACGGTAATTAGAATTATTATAGGTACATGTTCAGTGACAGATTTTATTTTACATTAATACAAATTAATTCATCACCAGTACAAGGAAAAGGGAATAACAAGATGAAAAACGAAGTGTTACCGTTAGAGGGAAAGTACAGTGCAGACAGACAGTAAGGTGCAGGGCCATGATGAGGTGATTTGTGAGGTCAAGCGTCCATCTGTGGGGCTGGTATTGAATATGTGATTGGAGCCAAATCTGCTCACTTCCTTGCCAAACGCCTTCATATACAGTCATTCCCAGTAACAGACACTCAATATCGATAGGAATGGCAATCGTGATTGATATTGCAGTATCTGATGTAATCCCCAGCAACAGAAACTCAATATTGATAGGAAAGGCATTCCTGATTGATATTAAAGTATCTGATGTAATCCCCAAAAAACAGACACTCAATATTGATAGGAAAGGCATTCCTCCCAGCCATTAAAAATCTGATTTTGCTGTTGTCTCTGTTAACCCATCATTGATATTGATAGTAACTACTTTCACATGGGGAGGATGTTCCTACAGCTGAATAAAATAAAAAAGCACATGAACACACACTATTAACATGTCATTTCCTTTGCTGATCCCAACGTAGTTTATTGACAATGAAACACTTGTAAAGTGTAGTCACCATTTTCCGGCTGGAAATAATGCAGCCAATTTACACACAGCAAGTTCCCCAAAGAAAAGAGGTGTTCTTTCATGATGCTTTGACGGCCGTGAGCTGTGAAATCGCATTTTTGTTCGAAATGCTTGGATGAATGGCACAACTCAGAACTCATAAACACAGAGGGAAAGCGGATCATAGTATCAATGGAGCCACATTACGCTACAGAGCACAGCAGCACAACAGGAAACCCTCAGTCCAATTGGACATTCTAAATATACAACCAGCAAACAAAGAAATCATATTTATAAAATGCCACAGACCACAGGGAAGCAGACAGCAATAAATGGATTGCGTTCGTGTGCTGTAGACATAAGCCTTCAACTAGCAGTTAATCAGCTCCACGGATCTGCCTGATGTAACATAATTATCATCTGCTCAGATTTAAAAATTGTAAATGTACAGAATAATGGATGGTTGGGAGTAACAACAAGGCTATAATCTAATTGAGGGGTTTGGATGACATCATAAGTCATCAAAGCCAGGCCAAAAAGTTCACGCACGTCACCTGAATCTTTCGAATAAATTACAGTCTAATCACTCACTTTGCTACATCTATATTTTTTATGATACTTATACTGTGGGTTCTTTACAATGAGCACAATGCTGCTGATAGTTAAAAACAGGGCTGAATTCACACTAACTGTGAGAGGCCATTGTGATGCCAGAAGTGAGAGAGAAAATAATGTCACATGATTCACAGGAGGGCAAGTGGTAAGAATTATGCCGTGTTCGAGGAGGAATAAAAGGGAACTGTGTACTTTGAAACCTTATTCAGACATTCTGTTGAAAAGCCAAGGCCAACAATCCAACACTGTTATTAAAAAAAGTCAGTGACAATAAAGGAGAATAAACAAAACGCTCACATTCATGAAACAGCTTTAAGACCCACTTCTTGAAGAACAAATGTGGATAACGAATAGGAACTGAGAAGGTGTTAAAAAGTGAAGTGAAAGAAAAGTATTTACAGAATGAAGTGGCGGTCAACAACAACTCTCACTGAGGTCAGATAGAAAGAAATGTAATGATAAGTAGGTGGAGCAATGAGCTTATATTGGACAACTGTGTGGAAGGAAGTCTTGCATTTTATTTTATTGAGTTATGATGTGGAATAGGCCCTTCCAGCCCTTCGAGCTGTGTCACCCGGCTGCCCCCAATTTCACTGGAGAATTTACAGTGACCAAGTAAGCTACCAACCAGTACATCTTTGGACTGTGGGATGAGCACCTGGAATAAACCAACATGGTCACAGGGAAAATGTATAGACAGCAAAGTGAATTGAACCTGGGTTGCTAGTACTAAAGTATTGTGCTGACCACTATGCTACCGTGCCTCCTTACAATTACACTTGCCTGCTATGTTTATTTATTTGTTTAGAAATTCAGTGTGGATTGGGGCCTTCCTGCACCACACAGCAATCCCCAGCAACCCCGGTTTAACACTGAACTAATGATGGGACAATTTATATAAGGATCTCAAAATCCGCATATATAAATTCTTCAAAATGCGATATCTGTGGAAGGTGTGGGTGCGATCATATAATCAAACACCAACTCCTCTCCTCCCCCCCACCAGACTTTCTGTCTTCTCCTTTGTCCCATTGAACAGAAGATACAAAAACCTGGAAGTATGCACCATCAGGCTCGAGGATAGCTTCTTGCCTGGTGTTATCAGATGCTTGAATAGATCTCTTGCACAGTAAGGTGGACTCTTGACCTCAAATCTATCTTGCTATGATCTTGTACTTATTGTTCAACTGCTCTGCACTTCCTTTGTAGCAGAATCGGAATTAGAATCAGGTTTAATACCACTGGCATACAGTATGTCATGAAATTTGTTGTTTTGCAGCAGCATCATAATGTAATTCATAATAATCAAATGTTATAAATTATATTTAGATTTTAAAAATAAATTAAATTAGTGCAAAAAGTGAGCAAAAAATAATGAGGTAGTGCTCATGGGTTCATTGTCCATTCAGAAATCTGATGGTGGAGGGGAAGAATCTACTCCTGAAATGTTGAGTTTGTGTCTTCAGGCTCCTGCACTTCCCTCGTGATGATGGCAATGAGAAAAGAGCATGTCCAGAGTGTTGGGGGTCCTTAGTGATGGATGTCATCTTTTTGAGGCATCACATTTTGAAGGATCAGCATGATGACATCATGGGGAGGCTTGCGTGCTTCAAGGACTCCACCAGGAGGTGCCTCCTCAGGGTCACCCACGTTGTATCGGCTGAGGACGAGATATCAGACGAAGATTAATCCAACCTCGGCTCCTGAATGGACAGACTCACATCTGCCTCTTCTGGGCCACCCTTCATCATTAGAAGTGTGAAGAGAAGAACACCTGCCATATAAAACAACAACAAACTTTTTGAAGGTGTCTTGGATGCTGGGAAGACTAGTGCCCATGATGGAGCTGGCTGAGTTTAAAACTCTCTGTAGCTTCGTCAGATTCTGTGCAGCAACTCTTCCATACTAAACAGTGAGAATGCTCTCCATGGTACATCTGTAGAAATTTGCAAGTGTCTTTTGCAAATTTGCAAAGCTCTTCAAACTCCTTATGAAATACAGCCACCCTCATGCCATCTTTGTAATTGCATCAGTATGCTGGGCCCAGAATAGATCTTCAGAGGTGTTGAACTCCATGAACTTGAAACTACTCACACTTTCCCCAGCTGATCCTTCGATAAAGACTGGTGTGTATTCCTATAACTTACCCTACCTGAAGTTGTGCTGCAGAACCACTCAACCAGCTGATCTAGCTCACTCCTGTATGCCTCCTCATCACCATATGAAATCTGGCTATCAATAGATGTATCACTGGCAAATTTATCGATGGCATTTGAACATCCTAGTCATGTAGTTGTGGGTGTAGAGGAAGTAGAGCAATTGGCACTACAAGGAACCTTGAAGTGCAGTGGTGATGATTTTCAGCAAGGAGGAGATACTATTTCCGAATCACTGTGATTGTGGTCTGCCAGTGAGGAAGTCAAAGATCCAGTTGCAGAGGGAGGTACAGAGGCCCAGGTTTTAGAGCCTGCTGATTAGAACATCAGCCTGACATAGGTGTTGCAATTGTTCAGGTGACCAAAGGAAAAATGGAGATCCAGTGAGATGGCATCTGCTGAAAACCTATTGTGGCAATAGGCAAATTGCAATGGGTCTAGGTCTTTGATTATGGAGGAGTTGATTTTGACCATGACCAACCTCTCAAAATATGTCGTGCAACTGGGCAATAGTTGTTGAGGCATCTTACCCTGCTCTTTTTGGGCACTGGTATGGTTATCGTCCTTTTGAAGCAAGTGGGAACCTCTGACTGCATCAGTGAGAGATTGAAATTGTCCTTGAACCCTCCTGCCAGTTGGTTGCCACAGGGTTTTGGTGCCCTGCCAGGTATACTATCTGGGCCCGATGCCTCGCAAGGCTTCACCCTCTTGATGTTCTGACCTTGGCTTCCAAGACAGAGATCACAGGGCCACCAGATGCAGCAGGGATTTTCACAGATGTAGTTTTATTCTCTCTTTAAAACTGTGCACTAAAGGCATTGCGCTTACCCGCAGTAAAGCATCAGAGCTGTTCAAGACATTAGGTTTCATTTTGTATGAAGTAATAGCCTGCAAACCCTGCCAGAGCCCTATGCATCTAATTCCATCTCTAACCTCAGTTGGAATTGCTTTCTCAATCTTAAAGTTGCCTTCTGCAGGTCATATCTGAACTACTCGTCTAATTCTAGATTAGTGGTCTTGAATGCTACAGTCTAGCCTTCAACAGACTGCAAATCTTCTGGTTCATCCATGACTTTTGGTTTGGGTAGGATCACACTCATCCATACAGATCCTGATGAAGTTGTTGACAACTGTGGTGAATTTATTTAGATTCGAAGATCACTTTATTCTGTTTTGTTCTACCTCAATACACTCAGTAATGATTTGAACAGTATGCAAGACATCTATCTTGGTACATGTGACAATAGTAAACCAAAAACAATGCCCTATTGATTGTGTATCATTACAAATCATCTCACATTCAGTAAATTACTTCAGAAAGGCTAATACAATTATAAATCAGGAAACACAGCCAATTTACCCATAGAAAGTTCCCACAAATAGCAATGAAGTAAAGATTGAGTGACATTTGTGAAGGATCAATGGGTATGGGTTTGAAAATGTTTACAATGTTAATTAGCAGCTATGATGCAGGGTTTAGAAAATTACAACCTAAACTTTATCCAATCATACGTGAGGTTAAGATCCTACTTGGTAAAATGTTCCTCCCCTTTAAGAATATACAGTATAGCTGAATTAGGAAATGAGCAGTTCTGAGATACAACAGATCAGGGGGACTTCAGGTTTTTTCAGAATTAGGCAATCTCAGACCAATGATAGGCCTCACAGTCAGAATGAAATAAATCTACCTAGATCCATACATTTAGTCATTGTTAGATACTGCTTACAGAGAATGTATAGTATATGTTAGGAATTGTCTTGTGCATTTTCTCTTTGAGAACAGAATCAGAGAAGATGGATTTTTAAAATTCTGATCAAGTCCATGAAGGTATGGCTTGGAATAGATTGTCTTCACCCAGCCATCTCAGATCATGACACGTTGCACCTTTCATAGAGTTATACAGCATGAATACAGGCCCTTCAGCCCAACAGGTCGATGCTGACCATAGCATTCTCCCTGCTAGTCCTAGTTGCCTGTGGTTAGCCTATTATCCTCCAAGCCAACCTAATGCCTCTTAAATGATACAATTGCTCATATATTGACCACTTCCTCTGGCAGTTTATCCCAGGTACTCAATACTCTCTTGGTAAAGAAGTTATCTCTCCAGTTTCTTTTAGATCTCTCCCCTCATACCTTGTATGTGCCCACTAGTTCCCCAACCCTGGGGAAAAGAATACGTCTTATCCACATCCCTATTGATTTTATAAATTCTATGAGGCGCATGGAAACTCCTGAGTATCATCAAATCATTCCATGACAACATGAAGGCTACTGTTCAGTATGATGGCAGCTCATCAGAACCCTTCGCAATTCGTAGTGGAGTCAAACAAGGATGCATGTTGGCCCCAACATTATTCAGCAACTTCTCTCTGCTATTGAAGCACATGTTTGGGATGTCGACAGAAGGCATCTACATGCACACCAGGCCTGATGGGCAGCTGTTCAACCCTGCACGCCTGAGAGCAAGAACAAAGGTGCAAAAAATCTTAATACATGATATGCTCTTCGTCGATGACGCTGCTATAAACTCGCACACCAAACAGCAACTATAAACTCTCATGGACCGTTTCTTTAAGGCTTGCAAGAACTTTAGGCTTACCATCAGCCTAAAGAAAACAAATGTCCTTGCTCAGAGACACCAGCCATTATCATCAACAATTACGATCTAGAAATGGTCCACGAGTTCACACATTTGGGGTCGACCATTAACTACAGTCTCTCCCTCAATGCAGAAATCAATAGGTGTATCGGCAAAGCAGCATCAATCCTTGCTTGACTCTCCTCGCAGGTCTGGGAGAATCCGAAACTCGCTACAAAGACCAAGACTGCTGTGTACAATGCATGCGTTATCACACCCTCCTGCATGGACCATCTACTCCAAACAGGAGAGGAAACTCAATAGTTTTCACCTGCGCAGCCTTCACCACATCCTCGGCATCACCTGGAGAGACAAAGTCCCAGACTCTGAGGTCCTCTCCTGCGCTGGACTTCCCACAATGTTCACGCTTTTTAGACAACACAGACTGCGCTGGCTGGGCCACGTCCATCGTATGGATGGTGGACTGCCAAAGGACAGCCTCTACGGAGAACTAGCAACAGGCAAGAGGAACGTTAGTAGACCCCAGCTTCCCTTCAAGGACCTCTGCAAGTGCAACATGAAAGCCTTAAAAATCAACACAGAGTGCTGGGAGGATACAGCAGATGACCGCAACAAATGGCGAGGTACTCTTCAGCAACACTTAGAGCAAGGTGAAAGAGTGATCCTGAGTTAGTTTGAGGAATGGAGAGCTAAATGGATAGCACAGTGGACAGTGAACAACAATTCCACAATGCCCTGCACATGCAGCAACTGTGGCAGAGCCTGCTGTTCCAGGATTGACCTCAATAGCCACAGTCGATGCTGCTCAACAAACCAGTGGCTACCAGAGGCGCGGTACCCATGGTCGACTACGACCGATGGAGGCCACACACACACACACACACACACACACACACACACACACACACACACACACACACACACACACACACACACACATATATAAGGTTGTCCCTCATTCTTCTGTGTGGCCAACTTCTCCCTATAACTAGTCCAGGTAGCATCCCCATTAATCTCTTCGAAGTTCAAAGTTCAAAGAAAAATTTATTATCTGACTACCTACATGTCACCAAATACAACCCTAAGGTTCTTATTCTGCAGGCATACTTAGCAAACCAAAAAACAGTAACTGTAAAAACAGGTTCAATGGATAATAATGCTGCTTCAAGCAGGCTCCAATCATTTTGGTGCTCAAGAAGAACGTGGTAACCTGTCTAAATGACTTTCTCCAGTGGCACTTACATTCACCGTGATGAAGTGTTTTGAGAGGCTGGTATTGAAGCATATCAGCTCCTGTCTGAACAGTGACTTGGATCCACTCCAATTTGCCTATAGAAGCAACAGGTCTACAGTAGATGTTATCTCATTGTCTCTTCACACAACCTTGGAACATCTGGACAACAAAGACGCACACATCAGCATGCTCTTCATCGATTACAGCTCAGCATTTAACACCATCATCTCCTCTAAGTTAATCAGTAAACTCCAAGACCTTGTTCTCAATACCCCCTTGTGAAATTGGATCTTGGACTTCCTCACCAGTTAATTCAGATTCTCAAAAATATCTCCTGCACAAGCTCTATCAGCACAGGAGCACCACAGAGAAGTGTACTTAGCCCCCTGCTCTACTGGCTTTATGCCAATGACTGTGTGACTAAGAACACCATATACAAGTTTGATAACAACACCACTGTTGTGGGCTGTATCAAAGAGGGTGATGAATCAGCATACAGGAGGGAGATAGAAAACTTGGCTGAGAGGTATAATTATACAATCTCTCACTCAATGATAATAAGACCAAGGAACTGATAGTAGACTTCAGGAGAGGGAAACCAGAGGTCCTTGAGCCAGTAATCATCAGAGCATCAGAGGAGGAGAGGGTCGGTAACTTTAAATTCCTGGGTGTCGCTATCTCAGAGGGCCTGTCCTGGACCCATCGAATAAATATTATTGCGAAGAAAGCACAACAGCATCTTTACTTCCTCAAATGTCTGCAGAGGTTTGTCATGCCATCAAATACCTTGGCAAACCCCTGTAGATGTGTGGTGGAAGTGTGCTGACATGCACACTTGGTATGAGAACGCCAATGCCTTTGAGCGGAAAATCCTGTGAGCCATTATGGATTTTGCCCAGTAATTCACAGGTAAAATTCTCCCAACCATTGAGCGCATCTACATGAAACGCTGCCGTAGAAAAGCAGCATCCATCATCAAAGATCCTCACCACCCAGTCCATGCTCTTTTCTTGCTGCTGTTAGCAGGTAGAAGATACAGGTGCTTCAGGACTCACAACATCAGGCTCAAGAACAGTTACTCTCCCTCAACTGTCGGGCAAAATGGGATAGCTACACTTGTTTAAGGACTCTGTTGTGTTGTTATTTCATGCTTATTATTTATTGCTATTAATTTATATCTGCATTTGCACAGTTTGTTTACAGTTCCTGATATTTACAGTTTACAGTTAACGTTCTATAGTATGCCCACAAAAAATAAAACAACCTCTGACATGTATGCACTCTGATAATAAATTTTACTTTGAACTTTGAACAAACTGTACAAATGCAAATATAAATAAATAGCAATAAATAATGAGCATGAAATAACAAGATGAGGAGCCCTTAAAGTAAAGCATCAGTTGTGGGAACACCAGAAATACAATGAGTGAAGCTATCCCTTTTGTTCAAGAGCCTGATGGTTGAGGAGTAGCAACTGTTCTTGACCCTGTTGGTGTGAGTCTTGAGGCACTTGTACTTTCTACTTGATGGCAGCAGTGAGAAAAGAGCAAGGCCTGGGTGGTAAGGATCTTCAACAATTGATGCTGTTTTTCTCCAGCAGCATTTCATGTGCTCAATGTTTGGGAGAGTTTTACCTGTGATGTACTTGGCCAAAACCGTTATCTTTTGTTGGATTTTCTGCTCAAAGGCACTGGTGTTCTCATACAAGGCTGCAATGCAGCCAGTCAGCACACTTTGCACCACACCTCCGTAGAAATTTACCAGGCTTTTTTGATGACACTTCACAGACTCCTGAGGAAGTAGAGATGCTGTCGTGCTTTCTTTGCAATCATATTTATATAAAGGGTCCAGGACAGGCCCTCTGAGGTAGTGACACCCTGGAATTTAAAGTTACTGACCCTCTCCACCTCTGATCCTCTGATGATTACTGACTCATGGACCCCAAGTTTCCCTCTCCTGAAGTCCTATACTCCTCCTTTCCAAAACCTGTCAACAAATTACTACAAATTAAAAATCAAAATTTTGACCCTGAAAAAGTGTTCATCCCCTTGGTAATTACCATCCCAACATTCCTCAGTAGGAATATATTACCTTAGCAACTCACCCAAGTTGTTGATGTAGACAATTAGAGATTATTTATTTTCAATGAATTCATCAGAATATTTAAAACCCCCTATCTCTGTAATGTCGAACTGAATGACCATAAGATTATAAAATATATAAGCAGAAATAGGCCATTTAACCCATCATATCTGCTCGGCCATTTCAACATGGCTGATTCATTTTCCCTCTCAGCCCCAATCTCCTGCCTGCTCCCCATGTCCTTTCATACCTTGACTAATTAAAAATCTATCTAAATGGATATCCCTCTAGTCTGAGACTGTGTCCTTACGTCTTAGACTCCTGCACGATAGGAAACATAGGAAACATCCTCTCCACATCCACTCTACCAAGTCCTTTCAACATTCAATAGGTTTCAATGAGATCACCCCTCATCCTTCTGAATTCCAGTGAGTAGAAGCCCAGAGCCATCAAATGCTCATGTAAGCCTTTCAATCACGGGATCATTTTTTGTGAACTTCCTTTGAATCATCTCCAATGTCAGCACATCCTTTCTTAAATAAGCAGCCCAAACTTGATCACAATACTCTAAGTGAGGTGTTACTAGTGCTTTACAATGCCTGAACATTACACCTTGCTTTTATATTCCAGCCCTCTCAAAATGAATGTTAACATCACATTTGCCTTCCTCACCATTGACTTCACCTGCAAATTAACCTTTAGGGAATCCTGCAAAGTCCCTTTGCATCTCAAGTTTTTGAATATTCTCCCCATTTAGACAATAGTCTACACTTTTATTCCTTCTACCAAAGTGCATGACCAGACACCTCACGATACTATATTCTATCCGCAAGTTTTTTGCCCATTCTCATCTACCTAAATTACAGTAGTCTCTTTGCATCCTCAAAACTGCCTGCCTCTCCAGTTATTTGAATTTGAATTGACTTTATTTCTTACATCCTTCATATACATGAGGAGTAAAAATCTTTGCATTACATCTCCATTGAAATGTGTAATGTGCAATTATAGTAATTTATAATAAATATTGCATACAATGGGATAGTCAATATAACTTAGAAACACAGTTGCATTAGCATGAATTAAGCAGTCTGATGGCCTGCTGGAAGAAGCTGTCCCGGAGCCTGTTGGTTCTGACATTTATGCTGCAGTACCGTTTCCCGGATGGTAGCAGCTGGAACAGTTTGAGGTTGGGGTGACTCAGGTCTCCTTTGGGCCCTTTTTACACACCTGTCTCTGTAAATGTCCTAAATAGTGGAAAGTTCACATTTACAAAGGCGCTGGGCTGTGCACACCACTTTCTGCAGAGTCTTGCAATTGAGGGGAGTACAGTTCCCATACCAGACAGTGATACAGCCAGTCAGGATGCTCTCAATTGTGCCCCTATAGAAAGATTTTAGAATCTGGGGACCCATACCAAACTTCTTCAACCATCTGTGGTGGAAGAGGTGCTGTTGTGCCTTTTTCACCACACAGCCAGTATGTACAGACCATATGAGATTGTCGGTGACATTTATGCCAAGGGACTTAAAGCTGATCACCCTCTCAGCTCCAGACACATTGATGTCAATAAGGGTTAGCCTGTCTCCATTCCTCCTGTCGCCCACAACCAGCCCCTTTGTTGTTGCGACATTGAGGGAGAGGTTGTTTCTTGGCATCACTGTGTCAGGGTGATGACTTCTTCACTGTAGCAGCCTCATTATGATTTGAGATTTGGCCAATCAGTGTAGTGTCATCTTCATATCATCCGCAAACTTGCTCACTAAGCTATCAATCCTGTCACACAAATCAGTGACATATAACATAAAATAATCTGTTCCAATACAGACCCCTGTGGAACACCACTAGTCACTGGCAGCCAACCAGGAAAGGCTCCCTTTATTCCCATTCTTTGCCTCCTGCCAATCAACCAAATGTTCTTCCCATGTTAATACCTTCCCTGTGGTACCATAGGCTCTTGGCTTGTTAAGCAGTCTCTTGTGAGGCACCTTGTCAGATTCAGATTCAGATTGTCAAAGGCTTTCTTAAAATTGAACCAATTCTCATTTGTCTATCCTGCTTATTATTTTTTCTAAGAATTCCAACAGATTTGTCAGGCCAGATTTTCTTTAAAGAAATCATGCTGACTATGGCCTATTTTATCATGTGCCTCCAAGTTCCTTGAAACCACATCCTGATCATCAACTCCAACATCTTCCCAACCACTGAGGTTAGACTAACTGGCCTAAAATTTTGTTCTTCTTCCATTCTTCCTTCTTGAAGAGTGGATTGACTTTTACAATTATCCAGTCCTCCAGAGCCATGCCAGAATCAATTGGTTCTTGAAAGATCATTACTAATATTTCCACAATCTCTTCAGCCACCTCTTTTAGAATGCTGGGGTGTATACTATCTGGACCAGGTGACTTACTTACCTTGAGATTTTTCAGTTTTCCAAGAACCTTTTCCCTGGTAAATTTCACACACTTCTGTCTCCGACACTCTCAAACTTCCAGCATACCGCTAGCGTCTTCCACAGTGAAGGCTGATACAAAATATTTATTCAGTTCATCTACCATTTCCTTGTCCTCCAGTTCTACCTCTCCAGCATCATCTTCCTACAGTCCAACATCTACTCTCGCCTCTCTTTTACATCTCATATATCTGAAGCAATGCTTTGTATCTTCTTTAGTATTATTGGCAAGCTTACCTTGGTATTCCATCTTTTCCTGCCTTATGACTTGCACTGGTTGCTTTCTGTTGGTTTTTAAAAGCTTCTCAATTCTCTAACTTCCCACTAATATTTGCACTATTTGGGATATATATATATATATATATGCTGTGCTTTCCAAATTGCCTCCCAGAAATTTCAGCCATTGCTGCTCTGCCATCATCCCTGCCGGTGTTCCTTTCCAATCAGTTTTGGCCAGCTCCTCTCTCATGCCTCCGTAATTCCCTTTATTCCTTTGTAATAGTGATACATTGGACTTTATCTTCTCTTTCTCAAAATGCAGGATGAATTCTATCATAATGTGACCACTATTGGGCTCAATCACGGGCTGCTCTAAAAAGCCATCTCGTAAGCTTTCTACAAAATCTCCCTTTTGGTATCCAGCACCAACCTGATTTTCCCAATCTACCTTCATACTGAAATTTCCCAAAGACTATCCCAAGTTGCCCTTTGACATGTATTTAATATCTCCCATTGTACTTTGTAGACCACATCTTTACTAAGGTTTCTGGGTCTGTATGTAACTCCCATTACTGTGTTTTTTTATCCTTACAGTTCCTTAGCTCTATCCACAAAGATTCTACACCTTCTGATCCTATGTCACCTCTTTTGAATGATGTGATTTCATTTTTTACCAACAGAAGCCCCTCTGCCTACACGCCTATCCTCTCAATGCAATGTGTATCCTTGGACATTCAGCTCCCAGCTATGATCTTTGTTCAGCCATGATTCAGTGATACACACATCATAAATGCCAATCTGTAACTGTGCTACGAGTTCATTTACCTTATTCCATACTGTACATGCATTCAGATATAACACCTTCAAGCTTGTATTCACCCTTTTCGATTTTGTCTGCCCTTTACACTGCAACTCATGCAGTTGACTGAAATTTTGTCCTATCATTAGCCTCTCCTTGCTAGCTGTCTCACTACACATTGTCTGCGTTTCTAAGCCAACTATCACATCCTCAGCATTATCACTCTGATTCCCAACCCCCGCCAAATTAGTTTAAACCCTTCAAGCAGCTGCAGTTATCCTGCCCGCAAAGAGTCCTGATGAAGTGTGTCGGCCTGAAACATCATCTGTACTCTTGTACATAGATGCTGCCTGACCTGCTGAGTTCCTCCAGCTTTGTGTGTGTGTTGCTTGGATTTCCAGCATCTGCAGATTTTCTCTTGTTTCTGTTTGGACTAATACACTGCAAAGTCTCTTCCAGGGATGCCTACCATGAAGAAGTTTAAATCTTCCCTTCGGTGGGAGTTCAGTGAAACCCTCTCTCACTGCTCCTACTCTGTGATCGCTGCTGGGGCCTGATGAAGAGTCTCAGCCCAAAACGTCAACTGTACTCTTTTCCACTGATGCTCCCTGGCCTGCTTGGGGAGGGGGGGTGGTGGGTGTGTGTGTGTGTGTGTGTGTGTGTGTGTGTGTGTGTGTGTGTGTGTGTGTGTGTGTGTGTGTGTGTGTGTGTGTGTGTGTGTGTGTGTGTGTGTGTGTGTGTGTGTGTGTGTGTGTAGGGGTATTGACACCCCTTCAGGTATAACCTGTCACTTTTGTAAAGGTCATACCTTCCCTAGAAGACATCCCAATGATCCATCAATCTGAAACCCTGTCCACTGCACCAGTTCCTCAGCCACTCATTCAGCTGTCAAATCATCCTATTCTTTCCCTCATTGACATATGGCACAGACAGCAATTCAGATATTACTACCTTGGATGCCCTGTTATTCAGCTTTCTACCCAGCTCCCTACAATCTCGCTTCAAGGCCTCCTCACCTTTACAAGCTATGTCATTGGTGCCAATATGTACCAAGACTTCTGGCTTTTCACCTTCCCCTTTTAGAATGCCATGGACACTTTAAGAGATATCCCTGACCCTGGTACCTGGGAGGTAACATGCTATCTGTGTGTCTCTATTGCCCCATGGAATCTCCCATCACCACTGCAGACCTCTTCACCTTATTCCCATCTGAGCCAAAGAGACCAGGTTGCTGTGGATCCTCCCTGGTAGATCATCCCTTTCAAAAGTATCCAAAACAGTGCACGTATTCATGAGGGGAATGGCACAGGGGTACTCTGCACTGGCTGCCCATTTCCCTTTCTTCTCCTGACAGTCACCCATTTAGCTGTCTCCTGCAACCTCCCTGTAGCATCTGTCCGTCACTTCTTCAGGATCCTGTAAGAGCCAAGGGTCATCAAGCTGCAGCCCCAATTCCTTAGCATATTCTCTGGGGAGCTGCAGCTCAGTGTACCTGGTGCAGATGTGGTTATCTGGGAGGCTGGGGGACTCCCAGAATTCCCTCATCTTTCACACCAAACAAAGCCCTGCCCCTGAAGCTTTCTCACTACACTCACTGTGCCCTAACAGACAATGAATGAAAAACTAAGAGGGAAGAAGAACTTATCAGATTCGTGCTTTGCCCAAGCCTGATGTGCCAAAGCCACTCCAACACAGGCCACTCACACAGTGACCACTCCACATGCCCTTCTCTTATTTTTATTAGTCCTTTATAAGGAATCCTCTTCACTGATGGGGCACAGCCTGACTCTAAGAAATCACTGGGAAGCGTTGCTTTTTTAATCTTCAACTGTGAACCTAAGTGAAAATTTATCTTCTTGTCATGCTCCCACTCATTAATTGGGTGTAGTCCAAAAGGGAAAAACAAAATGAAGACAAAAGAGCATTCAAGTCAGGTCAGGAAAATGATAAAAGAGAAGCACAAATCTGGGGAAGGATACAAGACCATCTCAAAGGCACTGAACATACTGTACGTTGGAGCTCAGCGCAGTCCATCGTGAAAATGTGGAAGAAATATGTAATCACAGATTATTGTCTACATCAGCTGCCCCCCCCGCAAATAAGTCAACAGAGAAGAAATGACTCTTGTAACAGGTGCTACTGTGATACCAATGGTCACTGAATGAGCTGCAGAAGTCAATGGCTGCAACTGGAGATAAAGCTCATGCTTCCACTGTCTCTGAGACATTGCACAAAAAGGGTATGTATGGAAGAGTGGCAAAGAAGATGCCATGGCTGGGAAAAAAGCATACCCTTGCCAGTAAAGACTTTTCAAGGTGTCACTTAAAAGATACTGTAAATGCGTGGAAGGTCTTATGTCTGGATGAGACTAAAGTGGAACTTCTTGGCATTAACATTAATAAGTACATGTGGCAAAAAAATCTAATACTGCGCATCAGCCGGGTAACACCATCCCTACTGTAAAATAAGGTGGAGGAGGCATCATGCTATGGGGATGTTCTTCAGCAACAGGAACTGGAAATCCGGTCAGGAGTGATGGGAAGGTGAATGCTGCTAAATACAGAGAAATTGTGGATAAAAACCTGCTAGCCTCTGACAGAAAGCTTAAACTGGGGAGGAAATGTGTCCTTCAGTGGGACAATGATCCAAAGCAAACTGCCAGAGCAACCATGGAGTATCTTTAAATGAAGAAAATAAATGTCTTGAGTGGCCCAGTCAAAGTCCTGATCTTAACCTGATTGAACATCTTTGGCAAGACTTCAAGATTGCTGTCCATTGCTGCTCTGCAACCAATCTGGCACAGTGTGAACAACCTTGCTAGGAGAAATGAGCTACTGTTGCTCCATTACATTGCACAAAGCTAATAGAGACATATCCAAAAAAGACTACTGGCTGTATTAACTCGAACGGTGGTTCAGCTAAGTACTGAGCAAGGGAGATGAATACTTTTAAACTGCTGATATTTCAGTTTTTGATTTTTTAGTTGCGATAGTCAAAGGGTTGGGGGCTGAATACTTTTTCAAAGCACTGCATGTTGACCATTGGACATCCAATCATAGCACTATGATAGCACTGGGGCCGCCACAGTAGATTAGTGGTTAGTGCAATGCTTTACATCTCAGCCCATCGGATTTCAGAGTTCAGTTCTGGGATCACCTGTAAGCAGGTTTGTACGTTCCTTCCAATGTGCATGTAGGTTTCTTCCGGATGCTCTAGTTTTCTCGCACAGTCCTAAATCATACCAGTTATTACATTAATTGCTCATTGAAAATAGTCTTTGGTGATTAGGCTATGGTTAAAATCAGTGGGTTGCTAAGCAACGTGGCTCAGTGGGCCAGAAAAGCCTGTTCCACACTGCATCTCTAAAAATAAAATAAAATATAAACATGCCCTAGCACACCTTTATGTTTATATATAACTAACAATTATTAAAATTGATGACAAAGTTACTAGTGTTGATATTCCATTCCACTAAAATTAAATTCTTCTGTGACAGGCACATATGAAGATTGCCTTGGCCAGGTATTCATCTAACGGCATGTGTTGAACGGTGTACTGATTCTCCCATACAAAGAGAAACAGTTCCTGGGCTTATTGTACAAACCCTGCAGTAGAACACATACCATCATGATTGTTCTTAGCTAATGGAGGTGGGGGTGGAAATGAGAAACTTTAGGGAAAATAAATAACCATAAAATGGCCCTGGAAGAACATAAATGAACTCCAAAGTGCACAGACACATTTGGCAAAATGACTCACTTGCTCTAAACTGCACAAACATTTTGTGGACAAAGGTCTCTGAATGCCTCATGCAGTTAATGACAGTCTTTATTGTTTGATAATGGAATCTTAATTGCAGAGCAATGCCCATTTGCAGTGCAAAGGGGTCACTGAATTGCTTCTGGGGTTCATAAATGTACACAAATAAGCTACATTGACTGTGTGTAATGGCAGGTAATTTCATAACCTCTGCTCTTGTATTATGAGGGAAAAAAAACTTGCCTGGCCAATGTAACGCTGCAGTAAATTCTGTTCTTAAGCTTCAGGCACAGCAATGGCACTTATCCTCATCACTTTTGCTAATGTCCAGCCATCCACTGTGTCCAACAATCAATTATGCTAATTGATGCAAATACATATATATTAGTTTTTATCTACCATTCTGAACTCCCAGGCCCCAGGCTGGTAACTGAAAGGAGAGGCTGGCCATTACTTGTAGCAGAAGTGAGGGTGTATATTAGGTGATAATTAAACAAGTGATTTATTAAGCTTTGGCATCATGGCCTAGATCCATCTGCAGCTCATTTGCTTCAAGATTCAAACCCAGCTTGTAAAATGCTATGAAAATTGGATTTTTTGCAACAGCAGCACAGTACAGTATATCATGACAAATAAATTACATAAACTTAAATTACCATAATATATACATAATAGAGTAAACAAAAATAAATATAATGATATTAGCAACACACATAAAGATGAAGAAACTCAATAGGTCAGGCACAAAATGTGAAGTGAAGTTGACTGTCAATGATTTAAGTTGAGACCCTTCTTAAGGATTGGAAAGAAATGGGGAGATAACCTGTATAAAAATGTGCAGATATGGGAGAGTGGAAGAGTGGTTAATGATATGGGAAGCAGGAAGGTGATAGGTAGAAGTGAAAAAGTGACCCCTCCCCCCTCACCATTACCTCGTTATATTGGCTACTTCCCCATTTCTTTCCAGTCCTGATGAAGGGTTTCGATCCAAAACATCAAACATACATAGATGCTGTGTGACCCATTGAGTTCCTCCAGCTTTTCATGCATTGCAGCAGATTTCCAGCATTTGTAGTGTTTTGTGTCTACATAATGACATTAGTGCAAGTTGAGGAACAGCTAGTCTGAGGTAGAATTGTAAATGCCTACAATAGTGGGAAGCTGTGATGGAACTTGCTGAATCTATTGCTTTCCTGTGCTATGGAGTTCCCATGCCAGGATGTGATGAAATCAGTCAGCATCTTCCCATTGTATATCTGTACAGGTATGTCTGAGGGCACCACACTAAAGCTCTTGCTGCCCAAAATGCAGCTACGTCAATTGAAAACATTTCTGCTCATCTAAAACCCTATTGGAAGAAGCCTTCATGGAGTGCATCATCATAAGGCATGAATAAGATCTGCCTTTATGTAGCACCTTCACAGGAATAGCCGAATCACATCACCACCATGAAATACACAAAGGTAAAATGCCGACACGAGAGACAGCAGCTGCTGGAATACGAGGCCCTAAGCAAATTGCTTGAGGAATTAGGGGGTTGAACGGCATCTGTGGAGGTAAATTGACAATTGTGAGAGAGAGTCTGTGGGACGTTAAACTGTTGGGATGAGTAGTGTTTTATGTTGGACTCCAGATCATGGGCTCTTTGGGGGCTTTGCTATTTCTTTCATGCTGGGTGGTGGGGACTTGATGCTTTTCGCTGGAACAAGTGGGGGGAGGGTTGATGCTTTGCTGCTGCTTACACATGGGAGGGGGACTTTGGGGTTCTAAGGTTTTTTGGTCTTTCATTCTTTGAGGGATTTTCTTCTGTTTCGTGGATGCCTGTGGAGAGTAAGAATTTCAGGTCGTATACTGTATACATTTTCTGATATTAAATGGAACTATTGAACTATTGAAATACTGACAATTCAGATCCTGACCCCGTCCATCACACAAACCAGCTTCCTCATTGCTGCTCCTGTCCATATGTGCCCCAACCCCCAACCTTGGGAAAACAGCCAACATAATCAGGGACCTCTCCACGCCCAGTCACTTTTCCACTCATCCATCAGGCAGAAGATACAAAGGTTTGAGAGCATATGCCACCAGACTCATGGACAACTTCTATCCCACTTTTATCACACTCTCATACACTAAAAGACAAACTCTTATTCTCCCAAGCTATCTCATCATGGCCCTTGCACGTTATTATCTACCTGCACAGCACTCTTCTCTGTAACCAGAACACCATATTCCACATTCATTTTGCTTCCTTGAAGTACTGAAGTATGGAAAGATCTGCTCGGGTGGCATGCAATGAAAACTTTCTACTCGATCCCAGTACATCTGACAATAATGTAAACCAGTAAATAAACCCTTCACCTGCAATGCTTGCATAGCAAACTCCTTCAAAAAGCCAGGTATTAACTAACCTTCATTTGACAATGGTTGTTGGTCAGCAAATACTGTAAGCACAGATGTTTGTAACTCAAAGACACAAGTTTCTAATTTTCTGTTGATAATAGTTGGCACATCAAGGAATTTTTGTATTACTAGGAAATGATCATTGTTTCGATGTTAGCGTGATTTGTTCTTTTTTGCCCATTAAGTATCTTCTTTGAACGAGTTCCATGATGTTTCTTTGTTTAGTGGCTGCCTGTGGCAGGACAAATCTTAGGCTGTATACTGCATACAAACTTTGAACTTTGATTACAACTGAAAAACAGAGAGAGATACAGCTTGGAAACAGTCCTTTCAGCCACCATTAACAGTGCGCTAAGCATTAATCCTACATTCTCCAACAATTTTCATCTGCTTTCCCAGTTTCTACCACTCACTTTCTGACTTAGGGCACTTTAAAGGGGTCAATTCATTTACCAACTTGCACATCTTTAAGATGTAGTTGGAAAGCAGAGCACCTGGGGGAAACCCACACAGTCACAGGGAGAACCTGCAAACTCCACGCAGACAGAACCTGAGGTCAGGATTGAACCGAGGTCTTCAATGCTCTGAGGCAGCAGCTCCAGTAGCGACGTCGCGGTGCTATCCAGCTCAGAGATCTAAAGCACAGGAGATCACAGTAGATTAGAGGTCAAAGAGTCACAGAGTCGTTCAACACAGAAAGGGGTCCATTAAACCACATTTCAGTGGAAACACTGTACCTCACCTCCAATGCTCAAAACAGAAATGGTGTGATCCTGGATTTTCATCACAAAAGTTAAAGAATGAAAATCATAGATTAAGAACAAATGATTGATGAATAGAGTTGAAGTGCATGGGAAGGAAAAAGTTAATCTGGCAAATTTCAGTATTCACTATTGAGGTGCAAGTTATTTAATAATTAAATAGGTGATTTTGACTAACCTACAGTGATGTATTGAACCTAGAAACAAGAATCTCTTGGATTTATTACAAGTAGCAATTTACTATGCGCCAGCATCCCTGCATACAAATGTCAAACATTAATGTTTGTGCCAAATTGCCTAAACTATTAAATCTGTCATGCTTAATTATCGGGTAGAGTATCAGTCCAGGGAGGGTTATTGCTGATGGACGCTATTAGTGGCAGTGTTAAATGGATTTAAGTCTGTTAAGAAAATGTGAAGAAAAAGAATGAATTCCTCCATTCTCATACAAATTTGAAGGCTTTTTAAATTTCTTTTTGAAATACTGATTTCATCTATTCAGAATTCCTGAGCTCTGCGAGATTCAATCGACTGTTGAATTGCAATGTTGCTGTAATTGTATTGTTACCTGAAACAAAAGACTGTTCTACGCACAGAACAGAGACACACACACACAAACACGGTTGGATTTTTATTAAAATCAGTTCTTTATTGTGGTGCCACATACAATCGTTATGTGTGATCTGCTGTGCAATGATTCCACATGGTAGTTCATTGATCACCACATTCTATGACCTTCTCTAATAACACATAGTAAAATAAAAATAAATTGGTAGCTAACATTAATCCAGTAAAAACATTATAACATTCCAATTGATTTTAATAATCACACTTTTAAATCCTGATTACCATTCTTTAACATTTCCTTCTCTTTCCTTCAAACTCTTATAAATATTCTTCCTTTTTATATCTGAAAATTTCCAATTTTTTACTGTCACTTTTTCTGCCCACTACACGTATTGATTGTGGACAATTGATGGCCATTTTCTTGTCATAACATTTCTGTGGTTAAAGAAGATACTTAACTGGGAATTTCTCACATCAGTGATCTTAATTATTATTCAAGGGCTGTAATATTTTATTGATCTACAATGAAGCCAGAAACAAATGCAATGTCACAGAGCAGACAGCAAATAGAGCAGAGCTTCTTGTGGGGTAGCAATGTGAAGAGGCAAAGTCAGTGGTGCAAGATGCTGCAAGGTTGAAGAGGGCGGATAATGTCAATCAAGAAATGGCTGTTAAGTTAAAGTGTAGCAAGAGGGAAGAAAATTGAGAGACATATTTAGTCCCACAGCCTTCTCAGATACTGAGAATACTCCCAGTAATGCATTTCAACATAATGTAAGGAAAGGGAAAAATAATCTTAAGGCAGAACTCAGGAAGGACAAGAATCATTCAAGTGATTGCTGACAACTTCCTGCACATCTTCTGGCCAGGATCGGATTATGAGACGGGGCATATCTCCACATGTGTCAGAAGTTACCTTAAGCTACCAAGTTTAGTCAGTTTGTTGCTTAATCTGAGCCCCGCCAACATTAACATGAAACTATTAGCTAACTGCCGACCTCAATCCTTGCCAACTCAATCCTGGCTCGCCTTCATCCCTGAACACCTCAACTCTTCATGTACTGTAACAATTGTGTCACGTGTCATGGGCGCCACAGTAGCGAATCATTCAGCATCACACTTTACAGCTCAGGGTATTAGAGTTTAGAACTCAATCATGGCATTCTCTGCAAGGAATCTGTACATCCCCCTATGGAATCCATGGGTTTTATCCAGGTGCTCCGGATTCCTCCTACAGGCCAAAGATAGGTTAATTGGCCATTGTAAATTATCCGTGATTAGGTTAGGGTTAAATCGGGGTTGCTGGAGCAGCACAGCATGAAGGACAGAAGGGCCTACTCCACATTATAGCGCAAAAAAAATGCTGGTTGGAAACTGTGACGTACCCGTGGGTATCTTGTACTTGTCACGTGACAGTGGTGTTGAAGCTATACTGGACTTAAGGTAGTGGTCTTGTGATGGTGGAGTGACGTCATTTTCCCGCCAGTAGAGGTCATGTGACAGGTTTTTTTTTTACAGGGTATAAAAGGAGGACCCCTCCCTGTGAAGAGGGGCAGTTCCTGGCTGGATTTGCCATTTTGACTCCATGCCACTGTGTGGTCCAATATTATGACACAGTTTGGTTAAAAGGTGGAGTTTTATTTAATGCCTAAAGTTTAAAAGGTCATTGCCAGCAGTTTCTTTATAATACTGCCAGTTGAGAATCAGTGGAGAGTGAAGATCGGCGTTCGGGAGCCAGAAGATCGAGGAAAGTCGATTTCGACGGTGAAACAGGTTCAACCTTGCTTGATCCTCATTCGGAAGGAATTCGTTGGCTGTCCCCATGGTAACCGCTGTGAATAGCAGAGAGGGTTTGGGTACAGTTTTGTCAAGGAAAGGTCAGTGCCTTTAAGCCGTTTCATTTCATCTTCGTAAATTCTCCGGGAAAAGTAGTTCGACTGGGAACCGCAGCAACACGACGTGAAAGAGAATTTAAGTCATCTAAAAAGTCTCTCCTTTAATGGACTGTAAGCGTTTTGAACTTTTGCAGTACTACTTTGAAGAACTGTTTTTGCAACATTGCTTTAAGAACTGTTTAAGCTGCTGTACAGCAGCTGACTTCCGGTTACGTTAGTTGTTTGTTTACTTTTGGGGGTTTGTTTTTCAGTGTTTAATAAACGTTTTGTTTGTTATAAAAACCCTGCCTCATATATTTATTGTTGCTGAATCCGTAACATAAACATTTTTTAATGTTTATTTTAAACTATTTTAAATTATTTTAAAGACTGTATTGTATGACAAATGTTCTCTTAATTGCTGCAACTATGTATGCAAAAGGTACCCAAATATGATTGCAAAAAGCTACTATCAGAAGTGCTGTCTTTTCCATTATATAACAGTTTTTATTAATATAGTCCTCTATTGTCAATTTGATTTGCTGCCTAGTATCTTAGAGAAATATTGCAACGTGGTGGGAAAGCTGGGGAAATGATCAATTTAACTCAACAAGCCTGAATCTCAGTTCTTCTGGTCAAGGTTCCTTCCAACATGCAGCATTCATCAGGAGACTCGAGATTACTGCACATGAAATGAAAGGGATGATCATCACTGATCATTATCATTATCATTATCATTATCGTGATTATTATCAGGATCACGAGGGACATAGAGCCATAGAGTATTACAGGATGTGAACAGACTCTTTGGCCCATTTAGTCTATGCCATACTGTTATCTTGCCTAGTCCCAAAGACCCACCCACACAACACGAAATTCTGGAGGAACTCAGCAGGCCAGGCAGCATCTACGGAAAAGAGTACAGTCGACCTTTTGGGCTGAGATCCTTCATCAGGACTGGAGGAAAAGGAAGAGGAGACAGAGTTAGAAGTTGCGAGGGAGAGGAGGGAGAAACACAAGCGGATAGGTGAGAGGTGGGGAGGGGTGGAGTAACGAGCTGGGAAGTTGATCGGTGAAAGAGATACAGGGCGGGAGCAGGGGCAATCTGATAGGAGAAGACAGAAGGCGATGGAAGGAAGTAAAGGGGGAGGAGCACCAGAGGGAGGTGATGGGCAGGTAAGGAGATAATGTGAGAGAGGGAAATGGGAATGGGAAACGGTGAAGTTGGGGGGGGGGAAGCATTACCCCAGAAGTTGGAGAAATCGATGTTCATGCCATCAGATTGAAGGCTACCCAGACAGAATATAAGGTGTTGCTCCTCCAACCTGAGTGTGGCCTCATTGCAACAGTAGAGAAAGCCATGGACTGATATGTTGGAATAGGAATGGGAAGTGGAATTAAAATGAGTGGCCATTGGGAGATCCTGCTTTTCCTGACGGATGGAGCGTAGATGCTCCTAATCTTTGTCATGCCTCGCCGATATCCAGGAGGGGTGTAGATGGATCCAGGTAAGGAAGAGAGGGGCAGTGATGGGTTCATAATGCAGGAGAAAAGTGGGACTGGTGTCTGAGCTGACAGGTGATAATTGACAAGATTGATCAATGTCATTTCCAGTACAAAAGTCCAAAGGAGAATGAAATAATTGTTACTCCAGATGCAATGCAGCAGAAAAAAGCATAATAAGATAAAGAACTTAATAACAAAAAGCCACAATAAATGCAAATACATAAGTTAGCTTTTATGTATATTGTTTGTATATCCATAAGTTGATGCTAGATACAAGAGTATCTATATACAAAGTGACCAATAGGAAATTATAAAATAGTGGTGTGGAGGAGTGGGTTGGTGAGTGGAGTGTTGATCAGCCTTACCCTGGTGTCTCTGCTGTTACTTCTGCAGCTCTTCAATTGGTCCCTCTCTTGTTATCTTTCAACAAAACACTGAAATGTCTACCAAAGTGATCATCCACTTCCCTTTTGGAATCTACTTCTGCTGTCCTGAAAGGTAGGACACCTCAAATCACCTTCATCTTTCACCTGGCAAGCATTGACCCTCCTCAAAGATCTCTCACCCGCTTTGACAGCTTTCCCCCAGGAACAGTGTAAGAGGCTGGGAGTTCACTTTCAGCCATCCGCAAAACAGCCTGGGATGAAACTGGAAGTGGGCATGACACTGGATAATGAGATAATGAAGTAATGAAATAAGGTAAAGGGAAGGGAAGGATATGCAATAAACCAAGCAAAGACATAGACACAAGGCTTCAACATACTTTACAAAACTCTCAGGAGGGGATGACAGAGACATCACTTATGAGGAGAAAGTGCAGTGCTGAGGAATATCAGATAGCCAGCATGATTCTTTTATGTCTGGAAGGCAATAGAACATTTCCAGAGAATTATAGACTACCACTTCAGTAATAAGCTAGATAATGGAATTGTTGCAGAAGGAGAGAATAATAAATAAGTCCAAAAACAGAAGGTAAAATAGTGCATTGTCGAAATGGATTTCAAAAGGGAAGATCTTGTCTGACAAACTTAAATGTACTTTTAGGTGTAAGAACAGAGAGATTGGAATAGTAATGCAGCAATTCTAGATTTTTTAAAAGGCCATCAGTAATATGCAAAACAAGCGACAAATGAATAAGGTCAGATAATGCAGAGCCAGGGAACAAATGGAAGTGTGGATGTGAGCTAGTTACTAGGTAGAAAGCAGACAATGAGAGTATTCACTCCAGACAAAGATTGGCAATGGTAATCCATAAAGGGTGGTTCAGGGCCCACTACTGTTCACAACTAACATCACCACTTCCACCTTGTAACCAAGAAAAATATTCCAAACTTTGTGGATGACGCCAGTTTGAAGAAATATTTAATTCTGCGGAGAACTGTGACGAACTACAGGAGGACGTTAATGCACTTGCAGAGTGGACAAATAATTGGCCAATGAAGTTCAACACACAAGTATACAATGGGGCCTAAGGACAGAGGAACAGAGAAGTCTCAGTTACATGGAAGATGGGACTCTATAATACACATGTGCCAGTAAGTAAATGTTGTGCCTCAGGTTAATATAAAGTCTTAACAAAAATAACACATGCAAAAGTCAGGAAGGTATACAAAACTAGTGCTGACTCACACATCGTATTAAATATGCTACTATAACATAGAATAGAATTTTTTAAATACGTTGTACGTTGATTAATCACATGGAGGGATGGGACTTAGAGGGATATAGACAGAATGCAGGAAATCTCTTTCTCTCTCTCTCCCCCCTTGATGCACCATCAATAACTCTCGGTGAAGTGAGGCGAGATATAGGCTTTTATTGGCTGGAAGAAAGAACAAGCAGCAATTGACCACCACACTGCATCCTGGAGAATGAGGCTGGGCCTGTGTCTCCAATTACCTTTATACCGGGGTCTGTGGGAGGAGCCACAGGAGCAGTCAGCAGGGGGGGCGTGTCCAGACACGTATATGTAGTTCACCAACCCCTCTCTCTCTCTCTCTCTCTCTCTCTCTCTCTCTCTCTCTCTCTATCTATCTATCTATCTCTATCTCACTGTCTCCCTCTCTCCCTCTCTCTCTGTCCCCACTCCCTCTCCCTCTCTCTCTCTCTCGCTCTCTCTCTATCTCACTCCCTCTCTCTCTGCCCCCCCCCTCTCTCTCTCTCTCTCTCTCTCTCTCTCTCTCACTGTCTCCCTCTCTCTCTGCCCCCTCACTCTCTCTCCCCTCTCTCTCTCCCTCTCTCTCACTCACTCTCTCTCCCCCCCTCTCTCTCTCTCTCTTTTGATGGTGAGTGAGAGTCTGCCAGTCCTCAAGTCGAGGGGCTCAGAGGAGTGATGCAGAAGATTGTAACATCAAAACAGTGAGCTGTTGGTCTCCCCTTTCATTGGTCATTGTTGCAGGAGTGGTATCTTTCTCCTTCACTAGGGAGAGAGCCTGCACGAGATGCCGCATTGTTGGGAATGACAGTGGTCCTTGATGGACTCCAGATTATGCTCTCTTTGGGGGCTTAGCTACTGCTTGCATGGTGGGGGGTGGGGGGGGGGTGGGGTGGGTGTTGATGCTTTTGCTAGAGCGAGTGGGAGGGAGGGGGAAGGGGTTATTTTGCTGCTACGTGCATGGGGGTGGCTATGGGGGGGGGTCTAATGTTTTCTGTCATTCATTCCTTGGGGTTGTTTTTCCTGTTTTGTGGATGTCTGCAAAGAGTAAGATTTTCAGATTGTATACTGTATACTTTCTCGACATTAAATTGAACCATCTGAATTGGGACTAGCTGGGTGGTGTGGACTGGTTGAGCCAAGGGCCTGCATACATGTGGTATTGTTCTATGACCCTTATAAGTTACATTATTGAGAAATGTGTACCATTCTATTTGCCATTTCATAAAAAGGATGTAGAGGAGAGATTGCAGAAAAGGTATACAAGGATGATACCAGAAAAGAAAGGGTTTGCATATCAGGAGGAAAGAAATAAACTGTGACTGTTTTATATAGATTGGTCAGGAATGGTCTAAGCCGGGGGTCAGCAACCCGCGGCTCCGGAACCACATGTGGCTCTTTTACGTCTGTGCTGCGGCTCCCTGTTGCTTTGGGAAATAATTGGTTGTGGCGACCCTTTTCCTGGCACATCCGAACCGACTCACAATTAGATAGCCTACGGGGGTTTGCGAGCACAGAGCTTTGGCGCCTCTGCGCCATGGGGGGCAGGTTGAGGGAGGCTTAAAAGTGAGGCTGAAGATTTCGAATAAAGTTTTTTCCTTCGACTGCAGTTACCGACTCCGTGTCATAATTTTAGCGCTGCGTGTAGCACACCACTACATGGTCAGTATTTAATTAAAATGTATTTTATGTTAGTTTGTTAGTTTTTGAAATGTAATTCTAAATTTGAAGATTATGGTGATCTTGTACAATCTAAATAAGACGTTGTGGCGACCCATTTCCTGACACATCCGAACCGGCTCACAATTAGCCAGCGTTCAGGCTAAGGGAGATAGCCTACGGGGGTTTGTGAGTACGTGTCTTTTGCAGCATCCACGCCCATGGGAGGCGGGTTGAGGGAGGCTTAAAAGCAAGGCTGTTTAGTTCGAATAAAGCTATCTTTGACTGCAGTTTACTGACTGCGTGTAGCACACCGCTACAACGTGTTTTTATCGCTGGCTGTCCAGAGGGGAGGTGCTGAAACGCTTTGTCGCGTGTCTGGAAGAAGTGAAAACTTTCCTGGGCAGCAAAGGGCTCAACTTTCCTGAGCTGGAACAGCCAGAGTGGCTGGAAAAGCTACACTTCATGGTAGACATGACAGCGCACCTGAACACGCTGAACACAGCTCTTCAGGGGAAAGGACGCACAGCCCTGCACATGTTGGAGGATGTTTTGGCATTCGAGCGCAAGTTGACGTTGCTTGCCAGAGATTTACAGAAAGGCACATTGTCTCACTTCCCCAATTTGAGAGAGTTCAAACAAGGTCACGACATGATAAATTCGGAGTATTTACATTCTGCAATCATCGCAATGCAAACATCGTTTGGGAAACGCTTCTGTGAGTTCAGAGAGGAAAAAAGCACATTATCCTTCCCGGTCACTCCCCTAAGCATCGATCCATCCCTACTGAATACGACTGCATTGTCAGGTGTGAGTCAACCTGAACAAGTATGATAAATATTTTAATTGCCTATTATTTTACGTATATTCATATGTTTTCATTGTTCAGTGAAATAGTCCTTTCATTTTTCAGGTTGACAGCTGGCTGATGTTATTTTTGGTTTGCTGCTGGCGGCAAATTTAAGTTTGGCGTTTTTCATAAATACAAGAAGGACTCAAATAGACGTTGAGTATTTTACTTAAAAGTAACCTTCAACCCAACGTCTTTTTTTCGGAGTTCAAAATGTTTTTGTTGCATGCAGAAATGTAATTTCGTTTTCTCTGCAGGAGTTCATCAATTTCATAAATGCAACACATTATAGTTTGTTTATACATAGCATAAAGGCAAAACAAAATGTTGTATGTAGTGTTATTTCATTTTAAATGTCAAACGGGTTTTGCGGCTCCCAGTGTTTTCTTTTCTGTGGGAAACGGGTTCAAGTGGCTCTTTCAGTGGTAAAGGTTGCTGACCCCTGGTCTAAGCATTTAAAATTGCTTCAACAGAGTGAACACAGAGGATATCGATACGAGAGGTTGCAAATACTGGAATCTGGGTGGAAAAGAAACAAACTCTTGGACCAACTCAGCAAGTCAAACTGCATCTATGCAGGGAAATGGATAGTCAACATTGTGGTCATTATCTACTCTGTTATTTGGACTGTGAGCATGCTTCCACCAAAGGGGAAGAGCAGAACCAGAGACTATCAATACATGACCAAAACTGAGAAATCTCACAGGGAGGAAGATTCTCAGCCCAAAATGTCGATCGTTTATTCATTTCCACAAATATTGTCTGACATCCTCCAGCATTTTGTGTGAGTTGTAGGGAATTCAAAAGAAGTTTTGTTCAATGCAGCAAAAATGATGAGCAGGTGGACCTGAGAATATTGTAGTGAAATGATGCACTTGATGAAGGAGTGGACAAGCACACGAGAAGGAAGAGAATGCAGGATGACATTGGTCCATTAGCATAAAGATTGACAAGGGGATGTTCAAGTGGAGCATAAACATCAGTCAGAAAAAGGAAAGTAAATGGGCAGCCTGTGCAAAGTACCTCTGGGGACATTCCCCTCAATAAGTAGATGACTTTGAATAACATATTATTGTGGGGGTAACTTATTGGGGGGAAGCTGCAGCGACCAGCTCTCTGGCACTAAGTCTGGCTCTGTAGCTCAGAAGGGAAGGGGTTGAAGAAGAGTGCAGTAGTAATAAGGAATTCCATAGTTAGAAGAACAGACAGGAAATTCTGTGGACATGAAGGAGACACACAGATTGCATGTTACCACACAGGGGGATTGTGTCCACAGCACTCTAAAGGGGGAGGGTTAATAGCCGGAAGTCGTGGTATATATTGGTACCAATGACAGAGCTACGAAAAGGGATGAGGTCCTGAAGAGGGACTATAGGGAGTTAGGTAGAAACCTGAAAAGCAGAACTTCAAGGGTAGCAATTTCTGGATTGGTGCCTGTGCCATACAGCAGTAAGGGTAAGAATAGGATGATTTGGCAGATCAATGTGTGGCTGAGGAACTGGTGCAGGGGGCAGGGCTTCTGGATTATTTGGATCACTTTTGGAGAAGGTATGGTATGTACAAAATGGACAGGCTATGCTTCAACTCAAGCGACAACAATATCCTTGCAGGCAGGTTCGGGAAGGATTTAAACGAATTTGTCGGGGTGGGGTGTGAGGAACAGCGTGATAGGGCTGTGGATGGGGCAGATGCTATACAAGTTGATGCATTATGCATTGAAACTGTGAGGAAGGACAGGCAGATGATAGAACAATATTGCAGTCAGCGTGATGTGCTGAAGTTCAACATGGGAGACAAAATTGAAAAGGGTGATGGAAACGGGACTGAAGGTGGAATATTGGAATGTAGGCAATATACAAAATAAGGTAGATTAACTTGTAGTGCAGTTGGAACTTGACAGGTATGTCATTGTGGGCATCACTGTGTCGTGGTTGAAGGAAGATCAGAGTTGGGACCTTAACATCCAAGGATACGCTTTGTACTTAAGGGACATGCAAGTAGGCAGAGGAGGTTGGGTGGCTCTGTTAGTAAAAACTGAAATCAAATCCTTAGAAAGAGGAGACATAGGATCAAAGGCGTTGAATCCTTGAGGGTAGAGTTAAGAAACTACAAGGGTAAAAAGCCCCCAATAGGAGTTATGTACAGACCTCCAAACAGTAGCCAGGATATGGGGCACAAATGACAATGGGAAATAGAAAAGGCATGTAGGAAAGAAAACAATAGTCATGGGAGATCTCAATATATAGATTGGGAAAACTGGGTTGGCGTGAATCCCAAGAGAAGGAATTTGTAGAATGCCTACAAAATGGCTTTTTAGAGCAGCTTGTGGTCGAGCCCACAATGGAAAAGGTATCAACACGTACAAACAAGTTGGAGGAACTCAGCAGGTCGGGCAGCATCCATGGAAACGAGCAGTCAATGTTTTGGGCTGAGACTCTTCGTCAGGACTAATTCCGTATTGGGGGTTGAGTAATAAATCAGATCTAATTAGGGAGCTTAAAGTAAAGGAACAATCAGGAGTCAGTGATCATAATATAATGAAATTCATCCTGCAGTTTGACAGGAAGAAGCTAAAGTCAGATGTATCAGTATTGCAGTGGAGTAAAGGGAATTACAGGGCCACGAGAGAGCAAATGATCAAAGCTGATTGGAAGGAGACACCAGCAGGGTTGACAGCAGAACAGCATTTCAGAAGGCAGAGGATAGATACATCCCAAAGAAGAAGAAACATTCTAAGGGCAAGGATGGTGCCTCTGTGGTTGACAAAGGATGTCAAAGACAGTATAAAAGCAAAAGAGGAGGCATATAATATAGGAAAAATTAGTGGGAAGTTAGAGGATTGGGAAAATTTTGAAAACCAACAGAAGACAACTGGAACGCCATGGGGAGAAAAAAGATGAAATATGAAGGTAAACTAGCAAATAATATAAAGGATTATACTAGAAGTTCTTTTTCAGATACATAAAGAGTAAAAGAAAGATGAAAGTTGACATTGAACTGCTGAAAAACAATACTGGATAAGTTGTAATGGGGGACAAAACAATAGCAGATGAACTTAATAAGTACTTTGTGTCAGTCTTTACTGTGGAAGACAGTAGCAGTGCGCCAGAAATTTGAGAGTGTCAGGTGGCAGAAGTGAGTACAGTTACTATTAGTAAGGAGAAGGTGCTTGGGAAGCTGAAACGTTTGAATTTAGATAAGTCACCTGGACCAGATGGACTACACCCCAGGATTCTGAAAGTTATAGCTGAAGAGATTCTGGGGGCATTAGTAGTGATCTTTCAAGAATCATTGGAACCTGGAATGGCCTCAAAAGACTGGAAAATTGCAAATGTCATTCCATTCTTTAAGAAGGGAAGGAGTAAAAAAAAGGAAATTATAGGCCAGTTAGCTTGACTTCAGTGGTTGGGAAGCTGTTGGAGTCTATTATTAAGGATGAGAATTCAAGGTACTAGTAGGCACATGATAAAATAAGCCAAAGTCAACATGATTTCCTTAAGGGAAAATCTTGCCTGACAAATCTGTTGGAATTCTTTGAGGAAATAACAGGCAGAATAGACATAGGAGAATCAGTGAATGATGTTTACTTGAATTTTCAGAAGGCCTTTGATAGGTTGCTTAACAAGATAAGATTACAGGGATTATACTAGCATGATAGAAGATTGGCTGACTAGCAGGAGGCAAAAAGTGGGAATAAAGGGGGCCTGTTCTGGTTGGCTGCCAGTGACTAGTGGCGTTCCATATGTGTCAGTATTAGGACCGCTTCCTTTCATGACATATGTTAATGGTTTGGATGGCAGAATTGGTGCTTTGTGGCCAAGTTTGGGGATGATACAAAGATAGGTGGATGGGCACATAGTGTTGAGGAAGCAGGGAGTCTGCAAAAGGTCTTAGACAGATTGCAGGAATAGACAAAAGAAGTGGCAGATGGAATATAGTGCGTGAAGTGCCTTGTCAAGCACTTTGGTAGAAGGAATAAAAGCTTGGACTATTTTCCAAATGACAAGAATTTCAAACATCAGAGTTGCAAAGGGACTTAGGAGCCCTCATTCAGGATTCCCTAAAGGCTAACTTGAAAGTTGACTCAATGGTAAAGACATATGCAATGTTAGCATTCATTTTGAGAGGCCTAGAACATAAAAACAAGGATGCAATGCTGAAGCTTTATAAGGCATTGATCCGACTGCATTTGGAGTATTGTCAGCAATTGGGGTCCCCTATGTAAGAAAAGATTTGCTGGCATTGAAGAGGGTCCAGGGGAGGTTTAGAAAAATGATTTCAGGAATGAAAGGGTTAATGTATGAGCAGCATTTTATGGTTCTGGGCCTGTACTCACTGGAGTTTATAAGAATGAAGGAGGATCACATTGAAATCTATTGAATACTGAAATGCCTCGATCCAATGGACGTAAAAAAGATGTTTCTTATAGCGGGGGAGTCCAGGACCAGAGGGCACAGCCCCCCATAATAGATGGACATCCATTTCAAACACGGATGAGGAGGAATTTCTTTGGGCAGAGAGTGGTGTATCTATGGAATTTATTGCCATAGACAACTGCGGAGGCAAAGTGGTTGGGTGTGTTTAACGCAATGGTTGATAGGTTCTAGATTAGTCAGGGCATCAAAGGTTACAGAAAGAAGGCAGAAAATGGGATTGAGAGGGATAAATAAATCAGACATGATGGAATGGTGCAACAGTCTCAAAGGGCTGAGTGGCCTAATTCTGCTCATTTGTCTTATGGCTATCCATGTAGGTTGAATGGTCTTTACTGTAACACATATCATATGTAGCTCAATGTGAAGCTATGTGATCAGAGGCAGTCCTGTGCAGTGCCACTGCTTTGTTTCAAATTTCTCTTTCCTGTTAAAGATGAGTTCAAGGCAATTTCCCCTGTGTGTTTACAAGGAAAGAAGCATTTTTATCTGTACTTTGCCTGTTTTCTAGTTTAGGTTCAGCAATGATTTTGACCTGCATGTCATAGTTTTGACATGTCTCTTTGTTTGCTTTCTCTCAGCCGTGGTCTCACCCTATCAGAGGTATTTCCTTTCTCCTATCCACCCTCCTCTCACTCAATCTGTATCTTAAACCAAACCTGCTTTCTCACTTTCCCAGTGTAATGAATGTTGTTGACCTGAAATGTGCTTTACTCCACAGATGTATTCTAACCTGCTGAGAAATTCTTGTGTAACCTGTCATTACTTCAGATTTCCAGCATCTGCAAGTTTGATTTTTTGTTTCTTATTTATTGTTGAAGGTAAACGTGGTCCCTTTAAGAGAGTCAGCCTGTGTATATTTCAATTTAAGTGAAGTGAATCTGTGTGTCGGGCAATGATTGGCGACAGAAGCATGCAATTCTGACTCTCACTTACAGAACAGTCATTTCTACTTATGTAGAGATGAGCAAATAATAAATGGTTAGAATTCGACAAGATGCAGAATGAATCATCTCTAATCTCTTGTGACAAGAGAGGGATAGAGGAACTGATATGTCTTCAGGCTTCAGCATCACCATAATGTCAAGCCATGAGTTCCTCCTTTCGAATTCAAACCATCTGCAAACCCCAGCATCAAAAGAATTTAACTTGCACAGGAGGATGGAATGATTTCTAAAAGAAAGATCCCCTTAGGTTTCTATTATAAATCAAAGTTAGCACTTTCAAGTCCAATTTTCTTCATCATCTCCAGAAGGCACGCACTTTCACTGAGCTACAGGTTCACCAGTTAACTTATCCTATTCTATTCAAGCCGAGTGATTATTTATCATGTGCAAAGGTACATTTCCGGTTATAGCAGTGCGTCCCTTTCAGAAATCGTGCTCAAAGGCATGGAAGAACATTGCGCACGTGGGTTCCTACCTTGCATTTGACTCCCAAGCCAGCACATTTCTGTACTAAAAAACCAGGAATTGTGCTACCTAATGCATGCAGCCGGGTATCACTAGTGTGCATAAACATCACATCACCTATGACCACAACTAACACTGGCTTAGAGTCAACACTTGAAATTTTTCTGTTCTTGGTATAACTTCTAAATTTGTGCACATTATGCTTTAGGTTGGGGGGGCGTATGTTATGTACATGAGGGCATTGGAGCCAGAACTTTGTAAAGGGGGAAGAATGTCTTGAGGAGGAAAAAGTTGTGAAAAATCTGGAAATAAATAGGACACTGGTAGGATTTTCACACCATTGTTATTCTCGATGATTGTTGTTCCTGTTGTATATCAGCATCGGCAACCATTTCCACTCTGGAGGCAGAGTGGTTTGAAAACTTTACACCTCCTGGAAAATGGCTCTTGGAATGAGTTAGGACTGCCTTTAATAATCCACACCATCAGCACAGCTGAAGCTGAAACTTTAGGCAGCCTCTTGAAAGGTAGTAATAAAGTGATAGAATATCTTAATTAAATTGGCTGCTCTTGTCTAAATAACACAAATTTAAGAAGCCTGAACAACCACATCTCATGGTACATTGTAAACTTCCAGCAGGACTTTTAAACATTCAAAGAAACCAAGTTCAAAGATAGTTACTTCCCTACAACCATTTGGTTGGTGAAGTAAACCACAAAATGCTAATCACTACAGTGTAGCAACAAAATGACCAATTGGACCACTTTGCACTGAAATGAACTTTGTTCTTTTACTGTTCTAATTGTGTTCTTTATTGAGTATAATTTGGGTTTCATTTATGTATTTTCTTGTGAACGCTGCTTATATGATACAACATGTCTTTGATGCTGCTGTAAGTAAGCTCCTCATTACATAATTGAATACATGTACTCATGCATATGGCAATAAACTTGTCTTTGATTATGACCTGGACATTGAGATCCCTGCACCCCCTTGCTTGTCTCCTTATCCCCCTGCACAGAATGAGTACTGGCCGGGACTTGCTGCATCCCTCCTGGTGAATAAATGGGACAACCTTACGCAGGTCAGAGAGAAACCAATACAAGGAAACCCCTAAAGTTGACAGATGAAGTAACACTGGCTGGAAATGTGATTTGCCAGGAGGATGCAGGGAGGATTTGGGGAGGTAAAACCCAACTGAATAAATGCAGTGTGAATCAGACAACAGCTTAGTTTGGAACATGGCTTACAAGCTGATTATTAGGATTTCCGATTTTTTTTCTTTGTGCTCAGGTTATTCAATAAGATTTATATTCTAAAATGGTCCTGAGTTAAGAAAACAGAACCGTCTTCCAACAAGTGGAAAACCTTAATTATAGCTGTGTATGTTGAAGTATTTTAGAGTTTGTCTGTCTGATTCTCTCAATCCCTTTCACTGTCATATTTTCTATCGTCTTTCAGTATGATTAGTGCAGAATACGTGCGAAGCTTCTGTCATGAATCAACTCCCGGTGATAGTGTCTGATCAGGTCTTTCATTGTCTGGAAGAAATTCTGTTACAAAGTACTAAGGGAACAAGCCATCTCTCTGCTTCAGTCACTCTCTTTGCCATTTCTCCATACAGCTCAACCACTACTTGTGCCATTTACTTTCTCCAAGAGGTTTCCATCCCTTCACAGATGCCTGCTTCCTTCTCTCCACATCTCCTCCTTCTCTGCAATTTGAAACAAGCCCCATTTCTAACTTTTCTTAGTTCTGATGAAACAACAGCCTGAAACATTAATTCATTTGCCGGCTCCACAGATGCTGTTTGACCAGCAGTCCCCCCTTACCCCCATCCCTATCTATTATTTCAGTCTGGTTCTCTTTCTCTCTCTTTTTCCCCCCTCACTATAATCTCCCCCCAGCCCTACCTTTCTTTCTCTTTTATTTCCCATAATTCTCCACCTTCCCCCAGCCCATTTCCCTTCAGCCTATCACTTCCTAGCTCTCTACTTTATCCCTCCCCCCACTTCTTATCCCCCCCTTGACCATCCCATGTTACTTCACTCCTGATGAAGGGTTTTGGCCCGAAACGTCGTCACTACCTCCTCCCATAGATGCTGCCTGGCCTGCTGAGTTCTGCCAGCATTTTGTGTTTTTACTTATTTCCAGCATCTGCAGATTCACTCGTGTTAGTTTTGGTTTTTACTTCAGATATCCAGCATCTGCAGTTATTTTCAAGTCAAGTCAAGACAAGTCAAGTCACTTTTATTGTCATTTTGACCATAACTGCTGGTACAGTACATAGTAAAAATGAGACAACCATGGTGTTACATGACACAGTACAAAAACTAGACTGAACTACGTAAAAAACACAGAAAAAACTACACTAGACTAAAGACCTATCCAGGAGTGCATAAAGTGCACAAAAACAGTGCAGGCATTACAATAAATAATAAACAGGACAATAGGGCAAAGTGTCAGTCCAGGCTCTGGGTATTGAGGAGTCTGATAGCTTGGGGGAAGAAACTGTTACATAGTCTGGTCGTGAGAGCCCGAATGCTTCGGAGTCTTCACAAAACAGGCCACTGCTGTTGACACATCAATGTTTGTTATAGAGTCACACTATCTTAGAGCACAGAAATAAAAACCTTCAGCATTCAGTGTCTGTGCCAGCCATTCCGGTCTATCCCGATCCCATTTTTCCAGAACTCAGCTCATGTCTTTCTATGCAATGATGTCTCGAATACTTCTGAAATATTACTTGCCTCCATCATCACTCAGGCAGTCCATTCGAGATTATATGACCCTCTCAGTGAAAATATTCTTCCTCAGGTTCCCTCAAAATCTCTAATCTTTATCTTAAAACTATGTCTTCTAGTCAGGGCAAAATGATCTTCTCCTTCAATATCCCTCATAATTTTGCCTATCTTAATCAAGTTCCCACTCTGAATCTTCGGCTCGAAGGAAATCAACCCCAACCTATTCAGTCTTTTCATACAGTTGGATCATTTCATCCCAGGCAACATCAACACACAGAAAATACTGGAGGAACTCAGCAGTTCAGGCATCACCTATGGAGGGAAATAAACAGGCAACACCTCAGGCCAGGATGAAGGATCCTGATGAATGGTTTGGCCTGAACTGTCAACTGTTTATTTCCCTCTATAGACGCTGCCTCATCTGCTGAGATCCTCTAACATTTTGTATGTGTTACTCAGGATTTCCAGCATCTGCAGAATTTCCAACGTTCCTTTAATGCCATGGACCCCTACCATTAACTCAGGGGGTTCGTGGACCCCAGGTTGGGAACTCCTGACCTAGATGAAGACACAGAAGACTGCAGATGCTGGAATCTGGAGGAAGACAACAAACTGCTGGAGGAACTCAGTGGACCACTATAGAGGGAAATTGATGTTGGGTCGTGACCCAAATGTATCAGCTGTCTATTTCCTCTACACGTGCTGCCTGACTCACTGTGTTCCTCCAACAATTTGTTCCTTACGTCTTGATGAACCTCCTCTGCACCCTCTATTGTGTGATTCATATCCTTCCGAAAGTGTGGCAATTAGAATGGTAAACAGTAGCCAACCATAGTGTTTATAAGGTTGTACAATAACATTCCTTCTTATATTTTTGCTCCAACTAATGAAGGCAAATATCCTTCTTATCTTCTTAAGCATCATATGTGCAAAGTGATTGCAACTTTTCCGACAGTGACTACATTTCAAAAGTAGAAAGAAAATGATCGAGTCAATATTGATAAAATTTTAACTCAGCTGCTTGAACAATGCAATATTTGCAGTATTTGCAGTAGTTTTACTTATTTTACGGATATAATTTCACCCTCTATGATGACTACATTCTCTGAACAAGCACTGATAGAATCTTCTGGTTTTGTGACAAGTGTTGATTGAATGAGTCCTCAGCCTGTACTCTGCAGATTTAGTTTGTATGAGTAAATATTCTGTGAAGCAATTAACACTAACAGCTATTCTGAGTATAATTAGTGACATAATTACTAACTTAACAAAGCAATGAATTTGCATGAAGCCCTAGGAAATTATTGCAATTATTAAATGCTTTTGGACATCCTAGAAAGACAATCATTCATTCTTTTGAATTATTCAGTGATAAAATCGTACACAGGAAAGATTTATATGTAGACTAAAGATTTTATCTCACCTCCAAAGATGAAGTGTTATGCTCACCTATTGTTCCTTGGGTACTGTGATATTTTGATCACAGTCGTTGTTACATGAAAGCTTTTAGAGTGTGTGTTCAAAGATTTTATATTTGAACACAAAAGAGAGACGGGCAATTTGAGTGCACAAGAATGCAGAGAGCAGTGAACTCAGTATAATACTGCACATCACAGGCCAATCCCTCCCCACCATTGGGAATATTCACAGCCTCAAGAAGGCAATATTTATCGTCAAAGATCTCCACCATTCAGGCTTTGCCATCTTCTCACTGGTACTATCAGGCATGAGGGACAAGAGCCTGAAATCCCACACCAACAGGTTCAAGAACAGCAACTTGTCTTCAACCATTCAGTTCTTGAACCAACTGGCACAACTTTAATCACTACAGTATAGATTTACTGTGACCATTTTGATCACAATACTAAGATGGACTTTTTTATTCTTCTGATGATGTGCTTGTAAAAATTATGTATAATTTATAGTTGATGACACTTTTATGAATGCTGCTTATCTGATGCTAACAGCCTATGATGCTGCTGCAAGTACATTTTCTTTGCACCTGTGCATACCTGTACTTGTTATAATAACCTCAACTTTGTTTATGGCTTTGATTTTGATAAGCTCTCCCATCTATTACTGGAAGGACGTGGAGCTTGTGGCACTTAGTTTATAGTTACCAAAGAGCAAACCTTCAAGAAGACCACAACATTGTTGTCATTTGGAGACTTGCATGCCTCAGTGACTCAGAGAACTATGCTGGCTGCAGTTAGGGTTTTATGCTTTGGCTCTTGATAGGGTCACCCATGACAAATAGGTCAAAGGGTAGAGTGGTCCACCCACCTCCAAATTTGGGGGTTCAGCTCAGGGCTAACAATCCTGACTGGTTAAACAAAATTCTTAAGGAAACCACATTGAAGAATCCTTCTACACTGAGGGTGATGGTATTCCCGAGTCTCCACCCAGGATATGCATGACTGACTGTAGTGAAGATTGAGAGGAAGCTACTGACATAACGATGCCAGTCCTGAACACCGCCAGAGATGGTGGACCTTCATTGCTGCCCTAAACCCCAGCGATGTAACAGACTGTAAGTAAAGAACAAAACCACAAAGGGATCCTTTGGTTTAAGCAGCTTTTTTCATGGATCTATCACATTATGAGCTCCTGCCATCTAATGAAATTGTAGAAGTAAGATTAATGTGACTTTGGACCAAACATATGTTATATGCTGGGAAGTCTGCACACAGCCCTGATCAAAAGTGGTGAGGGTCCCAAATCAAATTAAGCAATTTGTAACCCACTAAGAAAAATAAAATGCATATTTTCCTGAAGTTTAAGTCAATAACTCACCTGTCCAATAATAAATGAACCCAGTCACCTTCTCATTGTATCTTAGCATTCAAGAGCATTGCTGTTTCATTTCACAGTCTGGACTTAAAATAGAATATTACTCGAAGGTACTGACCTCAAAATAAAAATAAAAGCAAAACCTTGTGGAATAAACTTACTAACCTGTGAAATGCGGAGAAGGCAAAGGGTACTTTAAGATGATCTCAAGTTTCTGCAACCCCACCCCAGCTTTTCTTCCTTCAGTATCCGTCTCACCCATATGGTGATTACCTCAGTCCCTATTATTTTTTGCAACCTTGGGAAACTGCTATTTAATGGCTCTTTCCCCAGCCTTCTCAACAGTTGAACTAAATACAGTGGTGAACGATTTGTCTTTGATAAGATTGTACAATGCTGTTAATATTCCATTCACACATTTTGCCAATCTTCACTACAGGGTTGGATATGCTGGATGTGTGGGGGCACATAATAGACAGGAGCAGTGTTAATCATATTCATATCAAAGGCCAGTAAATGATTTGTTGAGGGTCATTTTCAGGAGCACTGAAGAATGATTCCTGAAATTGCAAGATCCTGATTTCAATCATGTCACTTTGAGCAATTTCGAAGTGGGAGTAAGCACCCTTCAATTATGAGAGGGATTAACATGAGGCCAACTTTAGCAGAATCATTTCCAGCAATATGGGCACAATGTTCTGAGCATTAATAGTGGAGGGAAAGCCAGAATAAACATTGTAACTTGTACTTGCAACGAAAGAGCAGAAAATATTGACTACAATAGAATGGGAGGATAGATAAATAAATAGACAAGCAGACAGACAGATAGATAGATAGACACGTAGGCAGATAGATTACTGTCATATATAGCAGAGTGTGATCAAACTCCTTGTTTGCACGAAGCTCAGAGAGTAATGTTCAATAACAAAGGAAAACTTTCAAAGAAATGTGTAAAAGAGAGAATGCTTTGTTTACAGTTAAAGACCATAAGGTATAGGAGCAAAATTAGGCTATTCGGCCCATTGAGTCTGCTCCACCATTTCATCATTGCCAATCCAGTTTTCCTCTTAGCCCTACTCTCCTGCTTTCTCCCTGTATCCCTTCATGCCCTGGCCAATCAAGAATCTATTAACTTCCATCTTAAATATACATAGACTTGGGATCCACAGCTACCTGTGGCAAAGAATTCCACAGATTCACCACTCTCTGACTAAAGAAATTTCCCTTCACCTCCATTCTAAAAGGATGCCTCTCTATTCTGAGGCTGTGTCCTCTGGTCTTAGACTCGCCTACCACATGAAACATTCTCTTCACATCCAAGCTATCAGGGCCTTTCACCATTCAATATGAGGTCACCCCTCAGTTTTCTGAATTCTAGTGAGTACAGGCCCAGACCCATCAAACCCCAATAGAGTGACCCCAGTGTGGATCTGTCAATAGCACTGTTTCAGATTCAGGTGTGAGCTGCTCCCATAAATTGCTGATTCTGTTATTTTTGTGGAACTTGACGCATACTTGTATATTTGCAATATTTACTAACTATCTTGTTTTGTTAGTAGATCTGGCTAATATTTAGTGACACCCACCTTAGTTTAAAAGACAAGTGTAAAGGAGGTGAGTCTCCCCTTATTCATATGTATTGGGCTTGTCCTAGCTTGGAGAAATTCTGGAGAGATGTCTTTTTAACTTTATCCCATATACTTAATTGCTACTTGGAACTGAACCCTCTGATTGCTCTTTTCGGCACCTCGGGAAAAGTTGACACGCAACTGAGTCTGGCTAAATGTCGTGCATTTTTTTTTGCCTCTTTTTTGGCCAGACATGCAGTCCTTCTTAGGTGGAGAGATGCTGCCACACCCACTCATGCTCGATGGCTCAGAGACACTATATCTTGCTTAGACCTTGAAAAGATTCATTATTCATTTCTTAATCAGACGTAAAGTTCCAAAAGGTGTGGGGACCTTTTCTTGAATATTTTCATAATTCCTGTTTAGATTAAGGGTTCATTCCTCCCTTTTTCTTTTGCATTTAAATCCCTTACTTCCAGCTTCTTTCAGTTAAGATGTACAATTTGTTTTTGATGTGTATTACAAATACAGCTCTGTGGTGATAAGAGTTCTGATTAACTTTTCTATATATCGTAAGGTTGGCTTGGAGTTGTGTAGAGGGAGGGTGGGGTGGTAACTAACTTTATACGATTCTACTATGGGTGCTTTTCCTTAACTGTTATGAAATGTACATTTGATACGTTTGTTTTGCACTGTTTAAACCTCTTTTTTTTTTACTGTTTTTCTGTTGCATTGTAGAAACTTATATATAAATTAATAAAATAAAGAAATATATAACAGATGCTGCAAGTCTGAAGCAAAACTGTTATATTGGACTTTATCAGCAGGTCATGGAGATAACTGCAATATTAAATTTTCATATTAATGATGTTATAATAGGTCTAATAAAAGGTCACTGATTAAAACACTAACTCAGTCTTCTTGGTCTTTTGAGTACTTCCAGAATTCTCTGTTGCGGCTTGGTTTGGACGTTTCTTTATCTGGATTCAAGGGAAGCTGAATGAGCAACAGTAATAGTTACATTTACCCCGTGCATTCGACACAATGTAAGTCTTTGCAGTGGTACACAAAGTAGTATACAGACTATGTCACCCCTGTCATTCATCCCACTAGGCTAAAATGGAATATAATGGAACCTGTCTATCTTTTTGGGCTTACCTTTCTTGGGCCTTTGATTTTTAAGAATGCAATGCAAAATGTGAACTTCATTCTGACCTGTTCATTGTGAGGGTGAAATCCTCCCAAATCAAGGTGACAGATTTAGATGTTGTGAGATGGTGTAAATTAAATGTCGAGGAACTAGTAGCAGTTTATTCCAATTTTTGTTTCTAAAGCCTTCGGCCGGGAGAGGTTGAGGGCAAGTCTTCTGGAACTATACTCAAACAAGAGAAAATCCACAGATGCTGGAAATCTAAGCAATATAAAATAAACTGCTGGAGGAACTCAGCAGCCCATGCAGCATCTGTGGAAAACACTACAGTCAAGATTTCAGGCCAAAACCCTTCAGCGGGACTGGAGAAAAAAAAGCAGAGGGGTAGATTTAAAAGGTGGTGGGGGAGGGAAAAGAAAAATACAAGGTGATAGGTGAAAGCTGAATGGGGAGGGGATGAAGTAAAGAGGTGGAAAATCGATTAGTGAAAGAGACAGAAGGCTATGGAAGAAAGATAAGCGGAGTGGGGGGAGCACCAGAGGGAGGTGATGGGCAGGCAGGGAGATAAGATGACAGAAGGAAAAGGGGATGGGACATGGTGAAGGAGAGGGGGGGAAGTGTTGGGGGGCATTACCGGAAATTTGAGAAATCAATGTTCATGCCATCAGGTTGGAGGCTACCCAATCGGAATATAAGGTGTTGTTCCTCCATCCTGAGTGTGGCCTCAGCGCAATAGCGGAGGAAGCCATGGATAGACATATCTGAATGGGAATGGGAAGTCGAATTAAAGTGGGTGGCCACTCAGAAATCCCATTTTTTCCTGGTGCCACTGGGAAATCCAACGTTTTCTGGAACTATACTACCGGAGAAAACGTCCTACTTAGTCCTATTCCACTGCCTTTCATATTATTTTCTTTTTCAAATATTTCCTCAGCTGCAATTTAAAACTTAGAAAAATTCATTCCTCTAGATAATATTAAGTGAGGAAAATTTTAATGTCAGTGCAGGTACTCTGTCTCCAAAATGCATTACTTTCATTTCGGTGGAATGATTTTGGAGACAGTGAACAACACACTGATGTAACTACAGCTCAAGCAGTCAGAGAAGAGTTTCCAGGCAATTATACAAGAATACAAGCTCCCTAAATTGTGAGGCAGTAGCTCTTCTAGATACAGCACTGTGCCGAATCTTCACCTCTGTTCTCAGAATCAGAATCAGGTTTATTATCACTGACGTGTGTTGTGAAATTTGTTGCTTTTTACGACAACAAGTAAAAAAAACTAGGAGTTACAATAAGAAATATTTTTAAAAAGTTGTGCAAAAAGTGAGGCAGTGATCGTGGGTTTATCGTCCATTCATAAATCTCATGGCAGAGCTGCTTTTGAAATATTAGGCGTGTGTCTCAGACTCCTGTGCCTCCTCCCCATTGGCAGTAATGAGAAGAGAGCATGTCCTGGATGATGGATTCTGCCTTCCTGAGGCATCGCCTATTGAAGATATCCTCAATGGTGAGGAGGCTAGTGCCCACGATGGAGCTGGCTGAGTTTAGAACCCTCTGCAACTTTTTCTGATCCTGTCCATTGGTGCCTCCATACCAGGCGGTGATGCATCCGGTCCGAGTGATCTCCACGGTACATCTGAAGAAATTTGTCTTACTGTTTGTTGACATACCTAATTTCCTCAAACTCCTAATGAAATATAGCCACTGTTGTGCCTTCTTTGTAATTGCATCAATATGCTGGGCCCAGGATAGATCTTCAGACCTGGTGACAGCCAGGAACTTGAATCAGCTCACACTTTCCACTACTGATGCCTCGATGAGGATTGGTGTGTGTTCCCTCAATTTCCCCTTCCTGAAATCCATAATCAGTTTATCGGTCATGATGATGTTGAATGCAAGGTTGTTGTTGTGTCATCACTCAACCAGCTGATCTATCTCACTCTTCTAACCCTCCTTATCACCATATGAGATTTTGTCAACAACAATTGACTCATCTGCAAATTTATAGATGGCATTTGAGCTGTGCCTAGCTACAGTCATGAATGTAGAGAGAGTGGGCTGAGCACACATCACTGAGTTTGCACCTGTGCTCATTGTCAGTGTCGAGGAGATATTATTTCCTGATGCTCTGAAGAGAAAGTCAAGGATCCAGTTGCAGAGGGAGGTACAGAGGCCCAGGTTGTGAAACGTAACAATTATTACTGAGGGAATAATGGGGTTGAATGCTAAGCTGTATGTAATGAATAAACAGCAGCCTGATGCAGGTATTGATGCAGTTCAGGTGGTCCAAGGTCAATTGGCGAGCCAGTGAAATTGCATCCACTGTGGCTCTCTTGTGGGTGGTAAGGAAATTGCCGTGGGACCAGTTATTTGCTGAGGCAGGAATTAATTCTAGCCATGACGAACCTCTCAAAACATTTTATCAAAGAAGATAGGAGTGCTACTGGGCGATACTCTTTGAGGCAACTCACCCTGCTCTCTTGGAAACTGGTATGATTGATGCCCTTTTGAAGCAAATTAGAACCTCTGACTGTAGGAGTGAGAATTAGAAAATGTTCTTGAACACTCTCGCCAGTTGGTTGGCACCGATTTTCAGTACCCTGCCAGGGACACCATCAAGACCTAATGCCACGTGTAGGTTTACACTCCTGAAAGATGTTCTGACATTGGCCTCTGAGGCAGATATTAGAGGGTTGCCAGATACTGTAGGGATTTGCAGGGGTGTAGTATTATTCTCTATTTCAAACAATACATAAGGGACATTCGTCTCTTCGGGGAGTAAAGTGTTACAGCCATTTATGACATTAGGGTTTGCCTGTAGGAAGTATTGGCTTGCAAGCCCTGCCATTGCTGATGTATATCCAGTTCTGAATCTAACACTTAGAATTACTCTTTTGCTCTTAAGATAGCATAAGTTTTCTTGAAGGTAGTATAACAGAGGTCAAGTGCATTGTTCCACAAGTGACATGTTGTTGTTTGTTGGTCAGGACCTTCTCAAGCTGGCCTGGTTGATGTCCCCTGCAATAATTGGAAAGGCATTAGGTTGCGCTGTCTCCTAAGTGCAGAGCATGGTGCTCAGCTCCTCCAATGCCAGACTGATGCTGGCCAGGGCTGGAAGGTACTCTAAGTGCAGAATGACATCAAAAACACTCTTGGCAGATGAAATGGATGAAACTTCACCACCAATTTTCCAGATCAGGGGGAGCAAACACCACTATCTCTGCCAGTGAAATGGGGGACACCCCTTTTTCCCCTTATTGGGGGGGGGGGGAGAGAGGGAGGGAGGGAGGGAGAGAGAGAGAGAGAGAGAGAGGAGAGAGAGAGAGAGAGAGAGGAGAGAGAGAGAGGAGAGAGAGAGAGAGAGAGAGAGAGAGGAGAGAGAGAGAGAGAGAGAGAGAGGAGAGGGAGGGGAGAGAGAGAGGAGAGAGAGGAGGAGAGAGAGAGAGAGGAGAGAGAGAGAGAGAGAGAGGAGGAGAGAGAGAGAGAGAGAGACGAGAGAGAGAGAGAGAGGAAAACGCCTTGTGGTACATCAAATTACCGGCCTGAACGAGTAATCTTTGGGGGTAATGCTAGCCTGTGTCTTTATTAATGCTATGTTGCACTCTTGAGTGCTCAGTGGAGGGTGCTGATGCTTTTTTTGCTGGGGGGTGGGGGGGGGATTTGTTGCCTTGCTGCTGCTTGTACATGGGAGGGGGAAACTGAGGCTTTGGGGTTCTAATGTTTTAATTGTCGTTCATTCTTTGTGCACTCTGTTTTCATGGATGTTTGCGAAGAAAAAGAATTTCAGAATGTATATTGTATACATTTCTCTGACATTAAAATGTAACTATGAACCTACTGAACCGGGACGCCACTCTCCGGACCACACGATGAAAGGTGACGCCCTCGGCTGAAGTGCTCTATCCAGAGTGCTGAAGGTGAGCCATGTCTTCTGTAGGGCAAAGTATGGAACAGTCTCGTAATGTTCTTCTTGCACTGCAGTCTTGCTTTGAGGTCTTCAGTTTAATTTTCCAGTGACTGTACTCTTGTAATAAAAGCCAACATGCCATTTATCTCA